>NC_090933.1:807852244-808477244 GCF_040938575.1 Ambystoma mexicanum
CCTGAATAAATATTTCTGTGGGGTTAATGTCAGGGGGGGGGGGGGGATTTGTGTAATTTCTTCAAGTATATCTGCCATCTCCCTCCAGAACCCAGCCACCACCGGACAACTCCGGTACATGTGGAACGAACCAGCATGATCCGCCTTGCATTGGGGACATTTACCTGGACTATCTGGAATAATCTTGGCTATTTTGGCCGGGGTGTAGTGTAATCTGTTAATAATTTTAAACTGGATTAAACGTAATCCAGCATTCAGGGAAACTCTCTTGGTAAGGGAACTGTACTTGTCCCAGGGCTTATCGTCTATAGGGATTTGAAACGAAATACAGATTTTCAACTGACCATCCTAATACAATTTTGCTGGTGGGCAAGGTATAGCTGTTGTTTTCCTAATGGGAAAAGCAAAGTAAATTACCCTGTGACTGATGGACACCAAGTGCTGGTCAAAGTAGTCACGGCTGTTTTTCTCAGGAACGTTTCTATGAATTATCAAGGCTAGCTAAAGTTGTTCTATGTAAAACACACTACTGATTGTCTTCTTTTCAGGGCTGATGCCAGGCTTTTAGGGCAGTTCTTCAACATGTGTATATTCTAAGATCTCTGCTGCTTGCCACTTGCCATCATGATCATCGCTGTGGGAGCACAATCACTGTGGTAGTTGCAATCTGCATACATCTGACAGTGAAGAGGATCAGACACTCGCCCGTCTCCAAAGTGTTTCATTCCCCCAATCTGGTCTTGTATGCAAAGTTCGATAATGTGCTCTGTTTTTGAAACATATAACATGCATAGTAAATGCCTGCAAAAGGTCTTTGGCTCCTGGATGTTTGATGCTGAACCTTTACAGGTGAGCCTCCTCTTGACTGGTGGTGAAACTTTAGACAGTGGCCAGACATGCATTGTTGGAGTTGCAGGTAAGTAATGTGTTCAGCGTTGCAAACATAGTTAACATCTATTACTGAAAACTATAATGCTGGGTCAGCATTAGTAGACACACATTTTTCATAATCTGTTTTTTTTTCGTTGCTAAGGTTTCTGTTCATTTGTACATAGGCTGCAACATAGAGAAGAATTCAACTCCAACAATCATCTCTTCTAACATTCCTGGACCAGAGCTATATCCCAGCCTGCCAGCAGATGAAAAACAAGCAAGCACAACTTTAAGCAACTATTCTTCTCCGATTGCCTTGGATGTTAATAGCATTTTAAAGCCAAGCACATTCGATGTTGGTAAAATTGATGAATCCGGAGGTAAGAACTGTTTTTGTTCTCCGGGACGACATTTAAAAGTATATTTGCTTTGAATTTTACTGAGATTTGTATGGTGATGACCCGTTACTAATACAGCTTTTATAGTGCTTACAATAGTCTGCTGCTTTGAGAAGTTCTCCTTAAATACGGTACGTACTCCTGCTTGTGGCAAATTTCCAAACTAGGGCAGGAAGGTTTAATTTCCACTTTTATAGAGCTCCACTACAGATTTAATGTTCTGATCTAAAAATGCTCTAATATTTGGTTGTAGCTTATACTTGGTCTGAAGTGCAGCTTTGACAGAATAAGATCCTCCGTTTCACTTATTTTTTTTTCTTTCATCTTGCCTTCCAACTCACCGCATTTAAAAATGCTGCATTGTTCAACCTTTCTCCTTAGTGTTTACTTGCGCAAGGAATTGGCTAATTATTCTGTATGTTTAATGTGGTTAGATGCAGCAGAATCCCTCTAAGATTTGCAAATGTGTTGGCCTCTTGCAAACTCTATTCTGGCCTTGTTGCCAGAAGGACATCTGAAATCTCACAATCTATTGGTTCTACCAAAAAAGGCTTTCTTCAGACATGCTGCACTTTACTGATCGTATGATCAGAAGTAGGACATCCCAGATTACCTTTTGCCTGCAATGTCCAGGTGATGGTAACCAGGAAGTAACTGGGTGTCGGTAAATGGGTCTTGTGATGGTTGAAGCACTATTGCTTTTAATATATGAAAGGGGTTTTTTTAAGTCTTATGAACATGGACCACCAATGTTAGTCTATATTCAATAACTTCAGTACCAATCATGATTATTAGTAGCTCGGTCCTTCATGTCTCATGCATCCCTTCTGCCATCAAAAGAAACTCTCCTATGCCATTAATGTTTTTAGTAGTTTTGTAAGTGCTTCTGATTTATTCCAAGTAAAAAACACCACTAAAATAGCTTTCACTTTCACCATTGTTCTAAGGTAAAAGCCTCGTAGTGTTACTCTTCTCAATGGGGAACCTTTTTACCACACCTCCTCGGGCCACTCAGAGCAACATCTAACGTCAGGTTTTTTTTGCTGAACAATTATTGACAATGCATGTGGCATGCTCTTAATAATTGGTGGTTTAAAAGAAAAGTCAGAAGCTTTGTTGGATTTCATGTAAAATCTGTGATAATGCATAGAGTTGAGTATCATGCGTTACTTTCTTTACTTAATTCTGAACCACATGTGACACTCGGGACCTTTTTGGAATTTCTTTCTGAATTTATAATATTTTCTAAACCTCAGCTGTCCAATATGCCATAACATGACTCTACTTTAAAATCGCATGCTATATTTAAAGCTTTCTTGATTTGCTGCAATTTCAACAGAGCTGTTCGTTTTTCCCTGGCTTTGCTTGACTGATGCTTTTGTTTGCTTGGCATTTGCTTATTATTTGATTTTCATGTTTTCTCTGTCTGCACTTGGTGTTTACTTCAGTACAGGATAGTATAGTGATTTAACATAGTTTGGTGTCTCTGTAGCACACATTGGTTATTTGTTATTGCTTATGTCAAGGAAAACTAATATCATAGTTTTGATTTGAGGGGGACATAGGCAGCTCATAGTTTGTTGCTCCATGGGAGTTGTGGCTAATGGCAGATAGCATTTCCTCCACTGACTGGTGCAATTCGCCAGCGTGCCCTCATGGCTGCAGGACTCACCTTGCACGCCCAATGTGCATGTAAGGGCCGACTTCTTGCCTTGCATGCGTTAGTTCTTCCTTGCAGCAATCACCGGTTGAAAACACTTGGTATAGCGCATTACTGTGATGCATTCAATTCTCCTCATTGTGAGGACTGTGTGCTTCGTCCCCTGACCGCCCCCACCCCTCTTGTGATTAATAATTGACAGTGGCCTTCTGACAGGGAAAGTCTACCCTGTTTTCAATATTTTACTTAGGCAGGCCTCCTCCCAAGCGCTGTTTCATGTAGGCTGCTCAGTCGGGGTTATCTGGGGAATTTGCATATAGATATGCAATGCTGCACATCATGTCCCGATCTGCAGAGTTGTCTGATAATTAGGAGGGTGAGCAGGAAGACCTTCTGACTTGGTTTAGTATAGGTGCCCTCTTGGAAGGGTGACTGCTTTTCAAGACATTCAGGACTGCATGGACAGTGCTTTAGCTATCAGTTTTAAGAGTTCCGTTGGAAAGTCAGTTGATAATGGCGGTTTGGCACGCAGTTGCTGAGTTGACCAAACATGTCGAAGACGGGCTTACTCCATAGAAGCACAATTGCGCCATATTGGTCCTGGGTCTTGTAAGCTTAAGCTTCGTTAGAGACATCCTCGAACTGATGGCCCATTCAGCCCAGCGGATCCCTTGAGATCCAATGTGAAGGAAGACCACAAACCCTGAAGAGACCTTCCTCTTCTCCCATCCCCCAAAAGATGAGTGCAAGTTCTTTTTGTAAGGTTGTCCGTCTTTTAAACTGCTCATAGCAGTCGCTGTTGTGAGAGTTATGGTGATTGACCTCTGAATCCTGCCTCAAGGAAAGCCTTTACAGGTCCGTGCTACATGCTTGATACCTTCCAGACATGATGGCGTTCTCATCAACATTTTGGCATCTGGTGAATCCTCTTATGCACATTCTCAGGAAGATTAGCAAAATCCCAAATGCAGGTGACTACTGGTGCCCCCTGATGCACATTCTACTTCTGTTGAGGAGGAGCTGGTTCCATGATTGTGTTCAACCACAATCGCCTGAGCGGATCCAATCTCCATGAGTCACAGAATACTGGAAGGTAGTAACGTCAATGACTTGGAGGTTGGAGACCTGTATCTTGAATTTTATTTTAAAAAGTCAAAGGGATATTAAGAAGTGTATCCACAAGTCATAGCCATTTTGCCAGGTCAAGCTACTTGATCTGGTACATTCCCTTGGCAAGATCCTGGATTTCAAAAAGGATGTGAGATACAGCAATTCTCGCAGATTGGGCTCAGAGCGTGGCTCGTCTTTTTAGCAATGCTAACCTTCTATATTGGTGGAACGCCAGAGATGCTTTTTAGAAAACATTAATTCTAAATTGAATGAATAGGCTTTTTGTAGGCTTTTTTAGGCCAGCCTAAAAGCAAATGGTTTGCTCTGTGGTAACCTGTTTGCAATGAAACCGACTATGTCATCAACATGTACATGGTGTTCCGATGCTGGAGCTGCTTATTCGTCAACATCCTTATTTCGCAGAGTTTCCAAGGGTTGAAGGAGGGCTTCCCCAAACTAGGACAATCTCCTGCAGGGTTCCCTCTTATTGCTATATGCTGTGTTGGCTTTGGACGTCAGCTAACAGATAGCTATCTGTTACCACAGGCCAGGCTCCTAGTGGCTGTTGTGTCTATGGAGAGAGGGGTTGTGTGGCCAAGTTTATTCAGAATTGGAGATTGATATCAGCCTGTGCCTGTATTTTACAACCCTTCCAGGAGAAAGCACCCATTCCTGTGCCATTCACCAGTATGACATGGCATTGATGGCCAAGAAAGTGCCAAGAAAGTGCCGTCAATGCAGGGCATAAGCATGGTTTCCATGGTTCCATGTGTGAACGGAAATAAAATAACAAATGACATTTTTACCGACACTGAAAAAAAATCCAGTGCTTTTTAAAATTTTATTACGAGCAGGTTCCCCCGCCCAAACCCCCGTTTTTTACTATGATGTGATATGCCATTTGTAACACGCCTATACAAAAGTGTTTCAAGGCGCAATGAGGCAAGGCAGGGGGAACAGAGGGAGGACATAGACAACGATCTTACTAGGCCAAGTGACATTGAGATTGCTCAAGTGCAGGGAAGGGGGAGGGTAAAAGTGCCAGGGGAAAGAGTAGGGAGCAGTGCTTTACATAGGATAAAACAATAACAAGAAGTGCAGCCACCAGGTGGCAGCAGGTGTCCAAAATGTGCAGGAACGGGGACTGTAGGGTTACAGATACAGATCCAAGTGTAAGGGTTGCTGGGAGGCAGTGCAGATGTGCAACTGGGTGGGCAGTGACCATCACCCGAAATCGGAGAGTAGGCAGGTGACCAGTGCAGTATCAGACAGGAAATCAGCAGGGGAGAGGAAGAGGGAAGGCAGAAGCAAAGAGGAAGGTCTTGAGGTGATTCCGGAACCGGAGATGGTTCTCCTCCAGTTTTAGAGGCAGGGAGGCCCCAGCTGAAGAAAGATTACCACCAACTCATTGTTTGGTGAAGTGACTGACCCGGAGGGAGTTGGAGGTGCGAAGAGCTCGAGTAGGAAGGTACTTACGAAGAGAGAATTGGAGGTATTGAGGACCCAGGCCCCAGAAGGCCTTGTGGACAATTCAGAGGGTCTTGAACTTAATCCCTTTAGCCGCTGGGAGCAAATGCAGGGATTTCTGTGCTAGAGAGGTACGATCCCTGCGCTTGAGGCCAAGGACCAGTCTTGCAGTCCTGTTCTGAATGAGCTGCAGAGGGTGGAGAGTAGAAGCAGACCGATTTAGAAAGAGACTGTTGCAGTAGTCCAGCCTAGAGAAAATCAGAGCTCTAGGGACAGTGGGCTTCTGGGGGAAGAGGAGGATAGGAAGAATACCTGAGGAGGTGCAGTTGGTAATTTGACGACTTAGAGACGTCCGATGTGAGGAGAAAAGGAGAGTGTGGAGTCGAAGATGACCCCAAGGTTCTTAGCCTCACAGGTGGGAGGAGGAAGAGGGCCAAGGGAGGCCGGCCAGAGAGTGACAGGAAAGGATGGTGCAGGTGTGCTGATGAGGGGAATCTCCGTCTTACTGGCATTAAGGCAGAGATTGTTTGCGGCACACCACTCCTGGATAGCAGACAGAGGTGACAGAAGCGGAAGAGGGTGCAGAGGGGAGCCTGAAAACGAGCTGAGTCATCCGCATAGCACTGAAAGTTGGAGCAGGGAGCGGCAATGCAGTGGACGTGAGGTGCCAGGTATTGGTTGAACAGACAGGTCGAGCGGTTAGACCCCTGGGGAACACCACAGGTAGAGAGTGAGATAGAGGAAAGGTTGGTGCTGGGAGGGTCGATCAGAGAGGAACGAGGTCAGCCAGGCCAGGGCCTGATCGGTGATACCCAGGTTATCACAGAGATGATGGAGCGCGATGGCATGGTTGACCGTGTCAAATGCAGAGGAGAGATTGAGTAAAATGAGGACAGAGGGGAGATTAGAACCAAGGTTAGAGAGCAGGTCTTCACAGATATTCAGGAGAGCAGTTTCCGTGCTTCTGGCTGCTCTGAAGCCAGACTGATGGTCATGGAGACAACCAACAGATTCAGTGTGAGGATTAAAGGGATGGTCTAGTAAAAAATTTTATTTCAAAAATAGATAGGGCACATAAAAAAAAATACTAGCATCCTCCGTTTTAAAACTTCCTATGTAAAATTTTGAGCTATTCAAGCTCAAAATTCGAAAAAGCAAGCACAGGGGCGCAGCCATTTTGTGAAATGGAGGCCCTCCTGTGCTGGCTTTTGCTTTTGCGGCACTAATGAAGGAAAAGCCAGCCAGCTGTAGTAAACAAAGTCTACCGCTGGGTGGCTTTCCCTTCATTAGTGCCGGGACTCGGAGGAGGCGGACCGGAGACCAGAGCAGGAAAGCTGCAGCTGAATCTCGGTAAGTGCTATTTATTTTTTTTACAAAAAATAAGTACTAGCTGGAGGAGCCCGGAAAACATAGAAATAAAACTGCAGCTTTAAAAACGTATTTATGTGAGAGATGCGAGGAAAGGAGAAAGTGATAACTCCAGGAGAGAGGAGTGGTGAGGGGGATAGGGAAGGGGAGGTAAGAGGAGATCAGAACATCCAGAGTGTTCCCTGCGGTGTGAGTAGGTCCAGAGGGGAGAATAGAAAGAGAGTGTTGCAGAGGTTGCGAAAGAGTTCATAGGAGGGACAGGAAGCATCCAGGTGCATGATAGTCTCCAAGAAGGAGTTGAGTGGTCGAGGGAGGAGGAGGGGTCCGGCCACTCAGAGGTAGGAGGTGATCTGACCAGGTGGACGATAGATAGTAGCCACTGTAGAGCTGGCCGTGGACCATGCTTCGGTGAGACCACGGACATCAAGATCAAGTTCTTCCAGGAGGCTGCAGATGTCAGAGGAGTGTTTGACAGCTGAGTGAGAGTTGAGTGGCAATATGGAGAAGGTTGCCAACCTTGAAAGACTTCTGGGGAGGGGTACAAATCTCAGGTACACCCTGCGGAGGTGTAGAAGGAGCCAGAGGGGGGCGTAAGAGGGAGGAGAGTGCGAGGTATCCAAGGAGAAGTCAGAGGGGAGAGGCAAGGAAGCCGAAGAATCGAGAGAAGGGACAATAGAAGAAGAAAGGAAATTGATGATGTGCGGGAAGCGTCTATCAAAGAGCAGAAGGTTGGCCTGAGTGCCTTGGACCAAGACCGTGCCATTCAGGTAAACATTTATGATGATCTTAGAGGAGTGAAAAGGGAGCAGGAGGGCCTCGCACCGGGTGCCACCATTAATAGGAGAAGAAAAGAAAGGAGAGAGCACAGACAGTATGTCTATAGTTCTGGCAAAGGAACGGCAAAGAGGATGTCGGTGAGGGTCCGCTGGAGGAAGCACTGGTATAGGTGTCAGCAATAGGGTGGCCTGGGTTGGAGACCAGGATATCCTTTTTGAACTTCTTCCTACCAGACTTATTGAGGAGAGCAGGATAGTCTATAGAGAAGCAGTTTGAAAAGATAGGAAAAACATGGAGCTCCATCGAATAGGTGGGGTAAGAGGAGAGAGGAAGAGGGGTGGAGGGGAAAGGTGGGGGGGCACTAGGGGAGGACAGAGGAGGGGTGCAAGCAGACAAGACAGAAAGGGACAAGACAATAGAGGACGATTAACTAAGTAGACAAGAGCTCAGATTGAAGAGCAAGCAGAAAACAAGGCAGTCCGGTATGCAAATCAGGTTACCCGGCCATCAGAAAAAGAGCAGTCATTAAAGAGAACCTAGAGGAGGGTGGGGCACAGCAAAACACAAAACAATATACAAAAGAACAAAGCAGTCGACAAATGGAAACCTAGAAGAAGGAAGAATGCAGCAGAACACAAAGCAATTCAGTGCAAAACAGGGCAGTCAATGAGGAAGAGCAAAGGGGACACATGCACGCAGGACGCTGGAGAAGGGGGGGCGCGAGGCACACGCGATAGGGTATTGTGAGGGACCACACGGTCAGGGATGCACAATGCGTTGAACCAAGGATGGAAAGTGCGAGGAAAGTGCGGTCTGGAGTTGCGAGGAACACGCAATCGGGGATTGCGAGGGACCATGCAGATCAGAGGCGCTCTGGAGGCAGGGAAGGAGAGGGTGCGGAGCCGCATGCGATCAAAGAATGTGAGGGACAATGTAAGTCAGGGAGGTGCAATGCCATCGTGGGGGTGGCGAGGGCGCTCGCATAGCAAGCAGGGATAGAGGGGTGGGAATGGGTATGTGATCAAGGAATGCAACGTCTACAGGGCGTGCCAGTAATACTATACCTAGTGTGATGGTCACTGTACCCATGATCCCTCACGCGCAGAGGCCCCTCAGATTGTTTTTTTCCACCATACTAGTCAGACGCATGTGTGCAGAGTTCCTTCCGGCGTAAAGCCTTTATCTACTATCAATTACGTTAGATTTCTTCCTATCCTTTGTCCACCGAATGCCTGTGAGGATCGTAGAAACCTCCGTCGGAGACTGCTGCGACGGACCCTTGGCCTTAGAGGGACACGCCACGCCGGTCCTCGGCCCAGCCAGTAGGGAGAGTGGGGGGAGGTATATAGATTATATTCCCCTTTTCCTACATATTATTCACCCGCTGCCATAATTTGACCATATGGAGAGCACTCCAATGTAACAAAGTTCCCTTGGGTAGATAAACATTTAACTTGTAATCTGTGTCTCCCTCGAGACCATTTCGAGACATCTTGTCGCGCCTGTAGCCTCGTCGAGCATAAAACCCTAAAGGACTGCTCCATGAAGCGCTGGGCCCACTACGCCAGGCAGCTCGAAGCCATGGATGTAGAGGGCGCTTTCAGCGGTGGTATCAACACAGCCGAATCGGACGGCGAGGGTGACAGGGCAACTTCGGCTACCCAGGTGCAGGCCCCCACCCCGTAGAACAGGCTAGCAGCCAGGTTGTGGGGACCACACCCGGTGGCAAGAGCGCAACACGTACATCCACCACCAAACACGTTAGCCCGGGCCGGGACTCGACATGCGTGTCAAGTGATCGGCAATGGTCGACACCTAGGGAGCAGTCCACCGAATCCCTGTCCTCTGGGCGTTCCCACTCGCAGTCACCTCACAACAGGGCCCAGCCGTCCTCGGACAGAAGAAAGGTGCCGCCCATCAAACTATAGTCGAGACCCAGTCGTCTGATGACAATGCCGTGTCCCAACTCACTTCCAAGACTAGATACTGTTAGGGAGAATCCTCTCTTTAGGCTGAATTTCCTAACCTAGAGAGTACCCCAGTGGCTTTGCTGGATTTCTGGAGTTTTTTTTCTCCTGCCAAGAGTGAGACTCTTTTTCCTCCCACTCTTGGACATGATTTATGGTGTTCCTTTGGCTGTTAATGTGTTTTATGGGCTATGGGGTCCTTTACTCTATAGGGTCTCATGTGTTTTTACTATGCGTGTTACACAGCACCCTCCATGCAGTAACACAGGGGTGTCATAGTGACACCCCACCATAGACTCCATACCCTGGGACTGACTACTGTCTCCCAGGGCATGTAAAGTCACCATTGGCTTTACGAGTCCCAAATTATTAACAGAAACCAGTACAAACCATCATATTGTGGACGTACTGGTCGGGACAATTCGATTTCCCCGGGGTCTGTTAGTCGAGGGGGCACGTCTCCGTCCCCCCTGATCGATTTTTGGCTGGTGGCAGTGGAAACTACTTTTTATATTCGACCGCAAATATTTCCCTATGGGATTTTCCCATTGTTTCAGGCTACCAACTTTAATTATTTAATTCTCACAGCCTCGAACATACTGCCGGTTTATTTAATTAATATTAATTCGCCGGTTGGTATTTTTTGCCAGGATTCGATTCTAAAATGGCGTTTGTGTTCTCTTCTGTGACTCCAACCCAAGTCGAGCCCTTTGTTCCACTTTTTGGCAGGCTTCTCCACAGAAGCCTCCAAAAGTGGTGCCACAGGGGGGGGATTTAGGCACCCTGGACTGAGTTACCTTTGTAACTCAAGTCGCACTCTTGTGTGATTGGCCCAACCACTTAGCATGTTTTTTTTTTTTTTTTTAGCCCCAGACAGACGCTGAAGGCCTTCGACGACACCACCGGTGGAGCCCTGCGGAACCGACTCACCACTTCCCGACGCAGAGAAGATATCCCGGCTGGAGAGGCTTCTTCCCCTGACTGGTGGGCACAACCAGTTTACCTTCTTCTCTTCGCACCCCAGCCTGGCTTGTGGTCGAATTGCCCGTGCCAAGCACCCCGGCGACCGGATAGCCACTTACCACTGGACCGTGAACTAAAGGATCGCTCCTTTTACCTGAGAACTCTGCGGCTGGTTTCTTCCCTGGCAGTGCAACGGACTCCCATCTTTGTCTTCCTCCCTGACGAGATCCTCTTCCCCCGGACGAAGCACCGACTTGCATCCGCTGCCAGGAACAACTGCCCCCGCTGGAGTATTCTCACCACTTTAAGGTACCGTGTCCGCCAGGCCTCCCTTTCTAAAGATTGCTACAAGGTAATAATAACCCCTTAACCTTCTGCACTGGGCTGGCCGCCTTGACCTTCTAACTGGTCCCTTTCTTTTGGTCCAACTCTTTTTGAACCTTTGCAAGACTCTTGTGCACTGCAACCGTGTGACCTTGGACACATTTCGTTTGATCCTCTTAAAGTGGATCCGGCCTACTGAACTCTAACTTCACGGTTTTACTTTGCCTTCCTCTCTTGTTGTGTTCTTGTAAAAGTGTTGGGATCTGTTTCAATTTATTCTCTCCTTTTCTCTCCCTTTTAAAATGAATTATTAGAGTGCCATCTGCGTTAAGCGCTCACCGCTGTCTGAAAATAAGTGGGGCTTTACTTAAGACTTGTCTACTATTCTTCTAAGGGAGTGTATATCTTTTAGTGACCGTGTTTTTGAATTGCTTACTATTAGTGCCTGTGTGTTTTTCTAGAAGTGGTTTTAAATAAATAATTATCTCTTTTACATCAAGCCCTGGTCAGTGTTTACTTGTTCTACTATGGTCTTTTGACCTATTGTGAATACTCTGTATACTGCCTAACTCTTCTTGAGGGAAGTCTGACTGCTCAGCCACAGCTACCAAGTGAATCTGTGTGGTACAGACTGCTACCAAGTGGGTTTACTGCCAAACACCTGTAGTCTTAAATCTTTTGCAGTAGTCCCAGAGGGAACTGCAGTTTTCTGTCTAACAGTTACTGCGCGTCTAATACCACATCCGAAATTCGATGCTCCGCGTCGGATCCCACCTCCGAAAGTCGACGCGCTGGGTCGGACCAGGCAGAAGGCCCCAAAAAGTCTGGAAAGACCACTTTGGCCACAGGGGAGGGGGGTAAACACCATAAAAAGTCCTCTAAAGATCCCCACGCTCCTGAAGAAAAGCATGGGGATGACAAGGCTACAAAAGATCTAAAGAACCTCAGCCTGCCCCTAAAACCAAGGTTACACCTCCCACAGATGTGTACATGGGCCTCACCCCTCAAACTGTTACAATACCAAGCTCCAAAGAATGGAGCTCTGCAGATATAGACAGAGCAATGGAGAGGATGACCTTTATGGCCAACTTTAATGAAAAGGATACAAATTATTTTTAAAGTTATGAGCACCTCTTCCATCTGGTTCCAAAGCCAAACCTGTCTCTCCTCAACCCCCTCCGAAGAGGTCTCGCACTGAGACCCTCTTTCAGGGCCTATTCATAGACCCTTTTGTTGTGGAGCCTTATGACCCTGCTTCCTATCATGAAGACCCTGACCCTCAATTCGATGACGACCAGGATGCAGACCTTTATTATAGGGATGATGAGGAACAGAAGGCCAAAGATGAGGCTGACTCTTACACCTTAGACTCCCCGATTCTTAAGGACCCTCCTTTAAATGATTCTCCAGTCGATAACCAACCCCTCCTTAACGAGGTGTTGGCCAAGGCTGCTGAACACTTCCAAATTGATACTCAAGAACTTCAAGAGGACAAGGATTTTCCTGAGCAAATCCTAGACGACAAAAGGGCAGTAACTCGGTCCATCCCACTACTAAAATCTATTCATTGCAGGATTCAGCCATCTCTACAAACCCCTAAGCTCACACGTGCAGTAAATCCGCGTGTTGAAGTTATTTCGTGCCGCTCCCTCTGACCCTTTATATATTAGGGGACAACTAAAACCAGATTCCCTAGTTGTCACCACCAAGAGGAAGAGAGCAGACACCCCACTTGCTTCCTCAGAGGCTCCCCCGGATAAAGAGAGCAAGAGGATTTATGGCCTAGGTAGAAAAGTCGCCTCCTCTGCAGCTTATCGGGCTACGATGGTCAACAGTGCCACCCTCTTGACGAGCTATAATTGCCACAAGTGGGAGGAAGTTTCTGCTTTTCTCTCCTCTGCACCAGAACCTTTAAAAACCCAATTAGTGGCAGCCGAGGGGAGGGCAGTGTCTGGCTGCCTCCTTAAGACTAACTTCGTCGTGGCTGATAGTGCCGGTAGAATAATCGCCGAATGTACGATCATTAAAAGGCATGCATGGCTGAGACCATCAGGGTTTAAGCCTCAAACGCAGGCAACACTGATGGACATGCCGGTCGAGCCTAACATATTATTTGGCAAAGCTGTCGAAGATGCCCTCAAAACGGCGAAAGATGAGTATGACACTTTAAAATCCCTTGGTCAACTCACTAACAAACCCTCTGGTAATTTTGCCTTCGAAAGCGGTGAAAATTACTGCTTTCCCTCTGTCCAAAGAGGGTCTATCTATAGCCAGACTCGGAGCTCATCGTGGGGGAATAACCAATCAGTCTTCCCAGGGCTACCCGAGAGGGCAGCGCAGGGGTCGTGGGCGGGGAAGGGGCCGCCCCGCTACAGGTGGTACGCCACCTTCCAAACAGTGACATTGCGCTTCAGGTCCCCTCCTATGCTTCCCAGTAGGGGGGCGTATTACCAACTTCACCCACGCATGCGAGGGAATCACCTTGGACAGACGGGTGCTGTCCACAGTATCCGGCAGCTACTGCATCGAATTACTCAAGCGCCCCCGCGACCACCCTCCGCTCCAATAAGTACTCTCTCAGGAACACCAGCGGATCCTCCTTAAAGGATGCCATAGAAGTCGTCCCGGCCAACCAGGTACACAGGGGTATTTATTCAACCTACTTCCTTGTGCCAAAGAAAGATCTCACAATGCGCCCAGTGTTAGATTTGGGCCCTGCAAACAAGTGTCAAGCCACAAAAATTCTGCATGACTACGCTGCAAGTGGTAATCCCCCTACTAAAAAGGGGGAATTACATGGCAACACTGGATATGAAAGATGCCTATTTTCATATTTCAAACTTCCTAGCGCACAAAAGATTCTTGCATTTCAAGATAGCGAACCAGCACTACCAATTCAAGGTACTGCCCTTTGGAATAGCCTCGGCTCCAAGGGTATTCACCAAGATTCTGGCAGTGATGGCAGCGCACCTGCACAGGGAGGCAATCTCAGTGTACCCTTACCTGGATGACTGGCTCATTACAGGTAAGTCCCCCCTAATTTGCAGACAAATCATCCAAAGAACCATCAACCTCCTCTTTCAATTGGGCTTCTCCATCAATGAGAAAGTCAAGCCTGGTGCCAAGCACCTCGAAACAGTTCCTAGGAGCTGTCCTAAATATTCAAGAGGGGTTGGCCTTTCAAAAAAAAAAAAGAATTCAAAATGCGTTGCTGCAAATTCCTTAATATCAAGCCGGTCGCTAAATAAGGGTGCGCAAAACAATGCGTTTGCTAGGCATGATGGCGTCTTGCATTTACCTAGTTCCCCGCACGTGCCTGCGACCCATGCAGGAGTGGTTGGCGAAACAGTGGCCTCAGGCAAGTGGTCAGTGGTACGACCTAGTGGTCGTTTCGCCAACATTAGTACAGAATCTTCGCTGGTGGATGAGAGAGAATCTAACGAAAGGGAAATCCTTCTACTACCCAGAGGTTCAGGCCATCGTCGCAAGACCCCTCCTTTACAGGGTGGGGAGCTCACTACCTTTACCACATAGATCAGGGTCTCTGGTCTCGCAAGATTGGTCAGAACCACATCATTCTGCTGGAACCTCTAGCAGTATTCAGAGCGCTTCGGGTGTTCAAACCCCTCTTATCGAACCAGTCAGTGCAGGTCCTTACAGACAGCACAACTGCAATGTTTTACATAAACAAACGGGGGCACTCGTTCTCAAAATCTGTCCAGGCTTGCCCAACAAATTTAAAAATGGGCGCTCAAACCGAAGATTTACCTGTCGGCCCTACATGTTCCGGGGGAACTCAACTTGTTAGCAGACTCTGAGCAGAGATCCCCTTCCAGAAGAACGTGAATGGCGACTACACGAAGACGTCGTAGAACACCTCTTCTCTCAGTGGGTTTCCCCACAATAGTCCTATTCGCCACAAGCAAAAACAGTCAATGCCCAGACTTCGCGTCCAGGTTCCACCAGCCAGGCTCCTAGGGGAACGCCCTATGGATGAACTGGTCAGGGATATTTGCCTACGTTTTTCCACCAACCCCTCTCATGAGGAAAGTGGTGAACAAGATACACAAGGAACTGATGACGCTTATCCTAGTTGCTCCTATGTGGGCAAGGCAACCATGGTATCCACATCTGCGCAAAGTGGTGATGTGTGATCCTATCAAACTCGCACGCCAGTACAACCTACTCAACCAGAACGAGGGACTAACCGTGCACTCACAGCCGCACTCAATGAACTTGGCAGCATGGCTCCAGAGGTCTTAAAGTTTGGACATCTCAATTTGCCACAGAGATGCATGGATATCTTGAAACTATCAAGAAAACCAAACACTAGGCAATGTTACTTTGACAAATGGAGAAAATGTGTAATTTGGTGCCAGACTAAACAAATCAACCCCATAGAATGTACTCCATCCCACATTCTAACTTCAATGCTCCATTTGCTAGATGCGGGGTTAGTATTTAACTCCCTAAAGGGCCACCTGGCGGCTTTGCAGCCTACACAACTTCTCATAGTAAGGTCTCATGGTGGAAAGTACCGGTCATCAAAGCATTTATGGAATGAGTAAAGAGAATCCACCCTCCAATTTCTAACCCGCCCCCAGGGTGGGACCTGAAAAGCTCCGGCAACGCCAACCGAAATATCGGCTGAAAATCCTGCCTTCCATGCCTGGTTCCCTTTTATATTAGTGGGAATAGCGTGCCGTGTGTACAGACCCCCCTGTGGTGAAGGTATAACCCCGCTCGCTGCCTCGGAGCATTGGGCTGCGGAGCTTGGAGCCGCGGACCGCGGGGGAGGGGCGGCACTCTGAGGCTGTGGAGGCACTGCGGCAACCTCGGCCGCGATCTCAGAACCCCTTCCGCCTGGCGATCTGGTGAGCGAAAGATAGGACCGGCGCTGCGAGACAGGGGTGGGCCGGTGAGCTGTGGAGCTGCGGAGAGCGCCCTGGTGAACTGAGCCACGGCGAGCGAATTTCCATACCGCTGCAGGGCGGGTGATCCTTGTGGCTTTCCACCTGCTGGCTGCTGCGGTTGGGGGGGGGGTTCATCGGTGCCTGTACTGGGTACGCCTGTGAAGGCGCGGCACCTAGTGGTCTCTCTACATAGGTACCTGGGGGCGGCGGAAGCGTCCAAGGCAGGATCTACATTAGGTGCGTTCCCCGGACCTGCGAGACACTACACTTGCATGGACAACTGTCCCACGGTGCTTCTAGGGGAAGACCCTGTATATGAGTGAGACTGGAAATAAGGAGCTTACACCCTTGGGGCCGGTGGCCCCCTGGACTGTTGATGTGCCTTGGAGGAGGGTGGGTGTCTGAGGGCACTAAGAGCAGGAGCTGCTATAATATGGGCTGGTGGAAGGCAAATGACTAGGGAACATCCATCTATGCATTCCGCAGTGTGACTCTAATTGGTGCGCACCCTTGGTGGTGTTGGTGGACGGTGGATGTTTGAACAGCACGTCTTGGTGGAGTGACACCGCTGTACTACCTAGCGACATGAATGCACCCGTTGACATTGGAACTTGCAATCTCTGCTGACTAATTTGGGGGTGGTGGCGGAGGTGCTGTACACTGCCCTGTGGCTGGGACCCCTGTGCGACTGTGGTGCATCTGGTGAACTCCCCCGAAGACTGGTGGCTTGTGGTAGAGCTACACTCACAGGCTCCACTAGATATTATTTAGAGCCTACTCTATTGAGTCAGTATGGGGAATAACAAAAGCAGGCGAGGATGGAACAATTTTCACGCATGAGTCAAGATCAATCGACGCCCTCTGATCCGCAGGTCCAATCGGCGGAGCAGGTAGACGTTGCTGCACTAAATCAGACATTGCTGGCATTGAAGGGCAGCACTGATAACCTTGGCGCTAAAATTGATGCCCTCACCTGTAAGGTGGACATATCAGCAGTGCAGATAGATAAACTGTGGGCGCATGGAGGAGGCGAAGCAGAGGATTGGGTTGACTGAAGATAACGTCACTTCTCTGCAGCGCGAGGTAGCCAGTCTGCATCAAATGGTTAAAAAATGGTGGCAAAGAACGAGGATTTAGAGGGCCGCTCAAGGGGGAACAATATTCGTGTCATGGGGGTCCCGGAGTCTACACATATAGACAATATGTAAAAATGTGTCTAACAGCTTCTGCTTGACGTGCTGGACAACCCTCCGCTGTCTGGAATGTACATGGTGGAGCAGGCCCATTGCTCACTAGCGGCAAAGCTGCCCCCGGGGGCCCCTGAACGTCCTATAATTGCCAGAATATTTTGTTACCGGGATAGAGATGCCATATTGCGAGCAGCGCGAGAGGAGGAGGAGCTGCGGTGGGGGAGTTCTATCATACGACTATTTCCAGACTTTAGCCTGGTGGTCCAAGATCAGAGAAAAACATTCCAATCTGTGAAGAATATCCTGCGGAGTAAGGGCATAAAATATTCTATGATTTATTTGGCTAAACTGCGTGCAGCATAATGGCTTTACAAAGTTCTTTACTACTCTGGAGGCAGCTGAACAATATGCCAGAAATTTGCCGGAACCGGGTTGGGCGCCAGAGCACGCATCCTGACCCGCGAAGATATCCTTTATAATGGACGGTGAGGTTTCTGGATGGGCCGTCAATTATATTCGACTTATTGGGAGCTCGAGCGAAGGAAGGCAAATTGTGTTTTTTTTTCTGGTTGGCTGTTGTCACAAGGAGCGAGGGGCTGTCCTCTGACCCCCACATGCTGCAGACACTGCAATGTAGTTTTGTTAGGTTGATAAGGTTGGGAGGGTGGGGGGGGAGGGATGGGTGCTGGTAGGTTATGGTTTCTGGTGTGGGTGAGTTAGGGGAGGGAGGATCCTAGCCACAGTTTCATTAATCTGAGAAGTGTGGGTAGTTATGCTATCATGAGTTATAGCACAACTCACAAGACGTTTTTGCGCAATTGGAGTCCTGAGAGCACTGGGGACTCTAAATTACTGCTCGCCTGGAGCTCCACGTGAGGTCGAGCGCCAATTGGGTAGTGGTCTTCTGCTATGGAGACAGGCGGTAGGCAGGGTAAGCCCCTCACAGTGATGACTTGAAATATGCGGGGACTTGCCACACAGAAGAGGACCCGTATGATAGCAAATTTTAGTAAGGCCCACAGGGTTAACATTCTATGTTTGCAAGAAACACTTTTATCTCGTACCGCCCCGCTTCCCCGGCTACCTGGATGGGGAATACATAGATACTGCTTGTCTTACTCTACACATTCCAGAGGGGTTGCTATATACATACATGGTTCATTGCAATTCAGGCTGCATGAGGTAGTAGGGGATGCTGAGGGCCGATGCATCATTTTGGCGGGGGGAGATGTGTGGCACAAAATATCTCCTCCATAAATGTATATGCTCCAAATATGGATTCACCTGACTTTTTTTACCAATGTGCCCAGCATATACACAAATTCCCGTTGTATGAGATAATTTGGGTTGGTATTTAGCTCTCACCTTGGAGATGGACAGATTTGCAACTTCGCAGCAGGTACTTCCTCAAGCGGCGAAGGCATGGTCAGCAATCTCCTCATATCACGATCTTTGGGATGTGTGGCCTCATATCACCCGACGACTAGGGAATTCACCTTTTATTCCGGGGTACATCATAGCTCATCGAGAATTGATTATATTATGGTATCTAGTTCCCTTATCAGATCGGCCATAGCGACTTCTATACTTCCCCGTACTCTTTCTGACCATTCCCCTGTGGTGGCACAATTTAGATCCCTGATCTGTCCACAAAGACACCTTAGGTGGCGAATTAGAGCCACCGCTCTGCAAGATGTAGCGTTCAGGGAGGAAATAAGTCAAGATATCAATACCTACTTTCAAGCCAATGAGGGCTTAGTCCCTGACCAGAGCATGATATGGGAGGCCTTTAAGGTTTATATAAGGGGCTGCTGTATATCCAAAGAGGGAGGGATGTTAAAATATATCCATCCGTCGATCCATGGTGAGGGTGGGAGATGCTACTCGAGAGCTAGAGAATAAACAGGGAAGGGTAGACTCTCCCGAAATCCGGAGTAGACTGAGGGCACATAGGGAGGAGTTCAAGCAGCTAGCAGCCAGCGAGGAGCGGTTCCTTGGCGACCCGATAGAGGCGACAAAGTATGGGGAAGGGGACCGACCCAGCAGAACGTTGGCTTGGGCAATAAAACAGGAACACAAACATACCCCCATCATGTAAATCACGGGGAAGGATGGGAATACTGTTAAAGACCTGGCTGGAATAAATGAGGTGTTTAGAGACTACTACTCACGGCTATATGAATCTCGACACATGACGGGACACAGCACCATTGTGCAATATCTGGATGAAATAGCGCTTGGGTGGTTGGATGGAGAGCCGGGCTTGGCCCTAAATGACCCAATCACGGAAGAGGAAATTCATAATGCGATCCAGACTCTCCCAAGTAGTAAGGCCCCGGGGCTGGATGGGAAAACGGCCAAGTTTTATAAAACATATGCTAAATCTCTGGTACCCCTGTTACTCCGTGTATATGAGGAAGCCATGGCTAAGGGTGTACTTCCCAAAACTACTAGGTCGGCATTAGTGACGGTATTTCCCAAACCTGGCAAGGACCCCCGACACCTGGCATCTTAGACCATTGTCATTAATTAATACTGATAAGATATTGGCCAGGATCCTAACACATCGACTGACCCCGCACATGCCAGCGTTGGTCCCACCGGATCAGTCGGGCTTCATCCAGGGCCGATCTACGCAACATAATTTGCGGCAATTGTTCCACCTTATGCATAATGTGAACCCGGAGGTCCCTATAGCTATGGCGGCACTCGACGCTGAAAAGGCATTTGATTGTATCGAGTGGCCTTTCCTTTTTAAAGTGCTGCACAGGTCTGGGTTTGGCCTTGTATACATTAGTTGGGTTAAGCTGCTCTATACGGCTTCTCTGGCTGCCATTTATACGAATGTCGTGATCTCGGACTTAATACACCTCACTCAGGGTACGAGGCAGGGCTGCCCCTTTTCCCCGCTTCTGTTTGCCTTAGCTACGGAGCCGCTGGCATGTCATATCCGGGAGATGCACATCCACCGGGGGGGTCTGGGTGAATGCTTTGTGTACGATTATATTGCTGTACGCAGACGATATCTTATTATATGTTAAACATCCCAGAAAGAATTTGGCTCCGCTGATCCAGGAGGTGATTAGATTTGGGGAGCTGTCCGGGCTGCAGATAAATTGGAATAAATCTGAAGTTCTCCCGTTAACCCCGGGAGTATGACAGGAAGATGTGGGTGAGGAATTTCGGTGGTGTCCACAGGGACTGCGTTACCTAGGGATTGAGGTGTCCATACAGGCAGGGGCACTGTATAAGGATAACTATATGAAGGTTTTAGAGGGCTTGGAGCAGATTGTGGAGTCGTGGATTCGGCTCCCGATCTCACAGGTGGCCCGTGTAGCACTGGCCAAAATGGTCATACTCCCCAAGATGATCTACATTTTTAATAATGTGCCATTATGGCCCCCGACCGGGTACTGGACCTGCGTTAAGAAGATGATGGTTAAACTGCTATGGGCTGGTAGGCAACCCCGCATAGCGTACGGCACCTTAACCTCTAAATACAAACATGGCGGACTGGAATACCCGGTTATGCAGGGTCTTACTTAGCGGCTCCGCTGCATACATTTCAGGCTGGGGCTTGCCACTCCCTAATCTTCCGCATCTAAAAGTAGCCACAGCGGTTTCTTATCCGAACGCTTTATTGGGTCTGCTTTGGGGGATAGGGGCCCGAACCCGAGAGGTGAGGTCCAACCATCTCTTGTGTCCTGTAGGGCTTGGGGGCAGTTAGCCCGAATATTATCATGTTCCCCGGACTACCATCCAGAACTTCTGGTATATGATGTAATAGGCATCCCACTCTCCCACGAGCAATCATTCAAGGAACATTTCCAAAGACTGGGGGTACAGAAATTGGGGGATTTGGTAACAGATGGCAGATTCAAGAAATGGGAGGACTTGCGGTCACAGGGAGAACATAATGCTGTGACCCTGCTGCATTATTACAGACTTAGAGGGGTACTGAGGGCGAAATGGCCGAATTTCCTGGTGGCCCCTGTTGTGCATGAAACCCAACGCAATGTGCTCCAACCGATAACTGGTAAACTGGTGGCCACTATTTATGCTATGATTAGAAGTGGGAAGGGACTACAGAGGCAGAGATTCAGGGTTCTGTGGGAAGCCTCCTTAGAATTGACGATGAGCCAAGCGCAGTGGAAACTGGTTTGTATGCAAACAAGAAAGATTTTGTTTAACGATAGATATAGGCTAGTCCATTACAAATTTTTGCATCGGGCCTACTATGCCCCACAAACACTGAGTAAATACTTCCCTGAGAAAGTGCTAGCTTGAAAAGTTGTGGTAAGGAGCTGGCAGACCTTTACCACATGGCTTGGGACTGCCTGCACCTTAGATCTTATTGGGAAACTGTTGAGGGAGCAATGAAGGAGATGCTTTCGACAATGTGTACATTCTCACCGGCATTGTGGCTTTTGGCACTAATTGAAAGTGGAACTCGGACAGAGAAAAAATTGTTGGGCATGGCGTCGGCTGTTGCCAGGTACATGAAAGCCAGGTCGTGGGGCAAGCGCAGCCCTCCAATGTTCACAGCCTGGTTTGAGCTTATGAAACTGTGTGTACTTAGGGAAACCAGATATGCGGCAACGCTCCCTGCTAATAGTCAACCATGGTATTGTTGGCCCCCATTTTGCCGATATGTTCTTCAGTTGGATCATTCCGACCAAGCTTCGGAAGGGACTGTGAAAGATGGTGAATGACGGGGCTCGTGATGGATGGGACAAGAGCGAGGACGCTATAAAAAGGCGCGATGGGAGGGGGGAGATGTTGGGCGTCTGTATCTGATTTTCGCTATACTATTACGTTGGGCTGTGCTGGATGACAGAGGAGGGAGCAGTGGCTGGGGGGAAGGGATGGGCATTTAGGTTTGTTGTTTGAGAATTAAAATGCAATAAAGGAAGTTTAAAAAAAAATAAGAGTGCAACCATTGTTTAATATTGGTCTTGAAAGAATGCAGGGAGGGTGATGCTCTTAAGGTGTCCGGTATTGAGTTCCAGAGTTGTGCTGCCAAGACTGGAAAACTGGATCCTCCAGTTTGTTTAAGTTTGAAGTTGGGGATTCTAATACTATTGGAGTGTCTTTCTCTTTCTAATAGGTTGTTCTGATGTATGTTTGGTGACTCTGTCCGTCAGGTATATAGGTGCCTTTTTGAGGCATTTGTAGGTCAGGTATAGTGTTTTGAGCTTAATTATGTCTTTAATGGCTAGTCATTTGGTAGATCGTCAACTGTGATACTCTGCAGCCACTAGATGTTGGCCTATGCACAGCATGTGAATCTAAGCAGATACAAGCATCAGAAATACGATTATGGTGAGTAATGTATCATATATACACAAATTCAGTATTTTTTCTGTATTTAAGTTCAGGTAAAAATGTTATTCTTGGTTTTTTTATTTGGTAACATCACTGGATACCGGTTTCCAGCTCTCGAGGCCAAGTCTTATTTTTCTCATCCTACTTCCACAGGTTCTGCACTTTCTGAATGTTTCAGTTAGTCATTCCCCTAGTTTGCGCATGGACAGAGTTCTTTTCAGAATAGACTGCAGGACCCATGGGGCCCGCTACAACCAAATGTTACCATATGGCCTCATCTGTCTATTTTCACTGACTTGTTGAAAGGGATCTCTATACCATGTCTACCTATGTGGCTTTCCTGTCGGAGCATGGTAAGGCATTTTGGACCATCAGTTTGCTGTTCACCATATATTGAATATTTTGACAAAGGGATTACTTTTTATATTCGTACCTCTTCTCAAGCAGCACTACGAGTCTCTGTGATATGACATTCTGCTGTCTTTGAGGCTTGGGATGAGAATGCTGCTCTCAGTCTCAAGGCTGAGACTGTGTTGCTGTGTTTAAACAATGTTTCGCTTTTGCAAGCTGGTATGCAAGCTGGATATTGGGCATCGGGATAGCTGGTTTTCTCCAGAAAAGGGGTAACTATTTGCAATAATGCATCGTACAAAGTCATGTACCAGGTTGGGATCTTAACCCGCGTATGGTTTAGAACATTTACAAAATGGCAAGGACGTCTTGTAGACTAATTGCTGCCGGTCAGTCGCTTGGCAACTGAGACCAAAGAAGGTCATGGACATAAGCTGAATTGGGCCGGTTAAGTCTGTTAGGGGGAAATATAATCTATGAAGTGGCACCAGGTTGTGGCAACATGTTCTTTTAGTTGCTTTCTTCCTTATGCTTGCATCGGACGCCCTTCCTTTTCTGCTTTGTTTAGACAACTTACTATTTGAAAGTAAGTAAAGCCTTCTGCTTTACATCCTTTTTTGCTAATTCTTATGGGGAGACTGATTAGCCCATAAGACTATCAGTACTGAGAGACTGTCTCTTGGTGATCTTCTTATATTGCTGCAATTGCACACATCCCCTTAAAGAAGTGTGATTAGGATACTTTGTATCCTTATGTTTACTATAATGGCGTTTTGGATACTTTTACAATGTGCTGGTGGCAGCGGATATTTTTCTACCGTGTTTTATACTTTTTACTCCTGCACTTTTGCATTTACTGCAGTTGGCTACTGAAGGTGGTTGGCACCCTAGGATGGCCGTGCTACTAGGTTTTTGCTTGTCATTTAACTATACTGTTATTTGGATGCCCTCACAGGTCAGGAAATGCTATGTATGGAATGCCCTTTCCGGTCAAAAGCTACTGCTTTTGCGGTCGAAGGGGCAGTTTGTGTGTGAGCCCAAATGTGAGGGCTTGGAATGTCTGGTCCCAATACACATCCAGGCACCTGAATATCTGCTGCTGGGCAGATGTGGTTACCAGTGGCTATCCATGACTGGATAGCCACTGCCTATTTGAATAATGCAGATCCGTACCACTGGTGGGACCTAGTCAAGCTCCAGATATTGGATAAAAGGAGATCTCCTGCAGCCATTCTTCAGATCACCATTGGGACCAGGCCTTCTATGAAGAAGCACAGCCTGTTGAGGACCAAGGACGACCCCTGCAGCTGACTATTACCAACTCCAGTGAAGTCCCAGTAAAGCCCTGCTACTCTGGCCTCAAGAAGACCCTTGTTGATGCTTCGGCCCCTGAACCGTTGGCAAAAGGAAGCTCTCTCCAGTTCTACCTCACTGCAGATGTCCCCGGTCAGGGTGCATCCATGGAACTTGGAGGATCTTCAACTTGTACAATGAGGCTTTCTCCTGCATCTCCAGCCTTGCATCAATGGAAGCCGTGGAGTACCTGCTCCTTTTTTCTTCCCTGAAAAATCACCTGTCAGGTGTTGCCTGACTCGTGACTCCTGTTGCAATCTGTTGTTTTCACATCCTAGAGATGTCCTGGATTCACCTGCACTGTAGTCTTGAAGTCTTCATCTTTTCATCATTTAGGTGTACAGCTGGAAGGTGTCTGGAACTGGCCCCTAAGCAATGCGGCTGACCAAAACGAAATCCTGCACAGAAAAGTGACCTCTGCAGCCGCGACTCCTGGACCTTGCTTGACCGAACCAAGCACAGCTTATCCACAGTTGATTCTGGAACCTCAGCAGTGGTCTCGGGGGTAAGTCAATATACCCGTTTCTGTCCCCCATGGCCATAACGTCCTGTCCCTAAACTACTCTTTCCTGACTTTGGTCGGCGGAGGCCTGGCCATGGATCCCTTCGTAGGCCTATCTTAGTGACTGGTATTGAGTAGATTTACCTGAACTTCCCTTACCTTTTTGACTTTGTGATCATAACTACTGGCATGGCCCCAAATCTCTTAATAAACCTACCTGTGAAGTATATTTTAGGAACTGTAGATTGTAGAGCACAAGGACCTGAACTGTTCTAGTCTTGCACTTAAGTGTTTGAATAACCACAGAATAGCTCCCCTAAGTTTAAATCCTGAATTTCATGCATAGAATTACTTCTGTGTTGCACTGGTTATTGAAGTATATCCTTTCTTTCTTCTCCTAATGGTGAATGTATATATCCACTTTAAATTAAGTGTGTGGCATTATTTTATTGGAGGTTTTACTTGCTTAGTGTATTTTGAAGGCTTAAGTATTGTATATTTTTGTACTTGCCTGTTTTACTTGAATTATTGGTGGTGGTCTGTGCTGACTCATTGTAGCCCTAGGCCACGCTCACAGCTCCCCTTTGACTAAGCCTTGCCACTCTGCTATCTTACCTTGATTAGGATTGGCTATTCCGCAACGCCTCCCTGTTGACCATAATAGGATGGCCTCCCAGAATCCACACCCCAGGATTGATTTTGGAAATCCATTGCAACACTATCCTCCAACAGAAAACTGTTTTTCCATTGGTAATATTGATTACCACGTTTCTTTAAGCAGCACTGTACTGGTGCCCGATCAGATAGAATTGGCAGCTTTTTGGTGAATAAACGCTATATCAATTTACCATTGTTGAATGGTAAGAGAGTGTTGTGCGGTGCACATATCAATATGATCTGATATTGAAAGGAATGCTATTGCATGTGTGTATGACCTAATTGCCAACCAACAGTTATAGACAGGATCACCACTTGCGTAAGAGGGGGCTTACTTTGCTACAATCCCAAAAGAATTTCTCAGAGTGGGTTACAGAAAGCTTGTGTAGTTTAGAAGTTGTATAATATGTGAATGCACCAATTTTATATTGAGCTTTAGCGATCAAGGTAGACATTTAGTTTAGTTTTTTTGGTCCAGATTCCCTCCCAAACCGCTTCCACACTATACTTCCCGAAGTCTGCTTCCCATTTCTTCTGATACAATATTTCCCTTTTATTTTCCACCTGCGCTAGTATCTTGTAAATAGCAGAAGTGAACCCTTTGGACAAGGCTGTTCCTGTAAGAGTCAGAGGGGGCGAGAGTCAGCTTTCGGGATGTCCACATTTCACCCTCGAACGTCTGTCAGAACTGTTGCCTAATGTAAGTGTTCTTGTATACCATAATTCTGCCCTTATCAGTGGCCTTGATGCGTGTGGTGCTTTAAGAAAAAAAGGGTGTTGGAGGGAGTGTCCTGTGATGAATTTGGACTATTCGTCTCTTCTCACCATAGAGGGCCCACCCCTGTTGTGACTGGGGAGGTCAGCCCGCTCAGCAAGACCCTCCTTAGTGGTCTGTGCAAGTGGGACCTCACTGGGAGTGACTCCCTTCTTTGGACAAGGACTCCTATTCTGATTAGGCACTCCCGGGATAGCGAACATTATCTGCCTACATAGGAATTGGGAAGACTGTTAATTCTGTTTTGAAAACGTCTGTTTTCAAACCACCAAACAGTGATAGTTCCTCTATCTCCTTGGTTTCAAATAATGCTGGATCTTACCTGAACGCCACTATCAAAGAGGATCAAAAGAACCCTCTTATTTGTGATATCAATTTGGATTCACCTAATAGTGACATTTAATCAGACTCTTTGACTTTGGGTAATGCTGGATCTCACCTAAGCGCCACACTCAAGGAAAAAAGACACAGCCCTTTTGATAGGGATGAAGTATAAAAACCCATGAACTGTGAATGGAGAGGAATCCCCTACTTGGAGGCAAACCTTTGTGGAAGAGATGTCCTGGGGAGGCAGAGCCACGCTAGACCGCAGACCTGGCAGTAGCATGGAAAGTGAGCATAACCCTAGCTGGACACTGAAATCCGAGGGGGCAAGCGTCCTGTGTGAATCAGAGCAAGAGAAGCACATATGCTTTTCACCAAGGCTGGGAGAGCCTACGGGAGCCTGAGAAACCTCAACAGGCAAGCACCAATGTGAATTTGATTGAAAGAGATACAAACTCTTTGCATCTAAGCTGGGAAAGCCGACCAGGTTACGGGACCCTGAGAAACCCGAACAGGCATGCGCGCCCTATGTGTGTACAGTCAAGCTAAATACGAATCTTTTGCATCCAAGCTGGGTAAGTCGGCACGATTACGGGATCCTGAGGAACCTTAGTGGGCAAGTGCCCTATGTAAAGAATCTGGAATGAAAACAAACAAGTCTGCCAGATAGCGGTGGGGCTTTGGGGAGTACTAGAGCCACAGACTTGTTAAGATCTTTTACTTTTGAATATCGACGTCTGCCAGCAAGACACCAACTTTTGCACGACATTCAAGAACTTTTGAACTATTCAAAACTTCCAGCAATGAAATGGCCAAATACATACCGGTTTAAAAAAAAAGGAATATTCGCACTATACTGCGTTCATAGCATGCTCCAATAAATACACCTGCGCCATTGCATCACATAACCATAAGGGCCTTTCAATCATAGGGGCAAACATGTATCAATAATATCACATTCATCTGGGCACATATCTTACTTCATGGCACTATCGCACTTCATAATCAAAAACAATGCAGTGCCTACTCTACATCACATTTGCCTAAAGCAGACTCCAATTACATCTTGACATCTGATTGCACACAATGTCACTACTCGTATAACTGTGACAATGCCATCACACTACATTGCAGACTCTAATAAATATTTCACATTAGCAGATATATATATGTATATATATATATATGTATATATATATATATATATATTTGTATTTGTATCATATAGCCAGTTCCCTAAAAACTAATAACAATATCAGAGCAATAATATTATTTCATAAAACAGAATCCTGGCATAAAATGTCCATCGGTGCAGTCCAAAATTCAAAACCTGCAAAACATGAAAAATTGTTAAACTACATTTGTTTTATTTTGGTGTTTATTATTAGTTTTGGTGTATTTATATGTGTATACACATCAACCCTGCACCACACAATATCATCAGACATCCACCATGCGCCTTCCCAGTCAGGCACACCAAACATGCACAACAACCAGTCCCATCAAGAAAATACAGGCATACGCAATTTATATTAATACTGTGACCATACTACTTAAACTAAAAGCCAAACTTAAATCTATTACATCAAAAGTACCTTTAAATGCCATCAAACGTGTTGAAATTATAAACACCTAAGCAGTAAAATTCCATTAAATAATATTGAAATTTCTGCACATAAACAGTTAATTTCACTATTAAGTCCATGAATTGCAAGTAGAACGCTGTGGCAGTAAGCACATAATAAAACATAACCTTTTTTTTTTAAATATTCATCCATGCGGACAGCATTGCTAGTGCCACCCCCATGTAGTATTAATATCTGCTGGATGGATTACACATTGATATCCTCCGGTGAACTTAATAAAATAAACAAAGTACCTTTTTCACACTCCTACGGAATGGCAAACATTGCTGGTGTCCCCATGTTCCATTATGCAATTTCTTGCGGTAACGTTCTTTAAACCGCTCCGGTCAAAAACAGTAGCCATATCTAATTCCATGCTGTTCTCATCACAGTTCCACGGCTGCATCATGAATCGCCTCCACCGATAACCAGAGAAAATATAAAATCAGATTGTAAGTCCTAAATAGCTTGTTGCCGGTGGAAAGCTGAACTTCTCATACAGCCAGTAGGGGAAACCTCCATCCGCATACATACAAGACAGAGCCAGCATCGGGAATACATCATGCTCCTTAGAAGAATATTGTGGTCCTTCCACTCACGTCATCGTGTTGGGCCTCGTGGCAATGGCCTTTCCTCTAATAATATCATTACGCGATGAAAGAAGTAAACAGCTACACGAAGCTCTCCCATCAACTGTATTCTGCTGGATAGGAACGCTCAAACAACAAACGTTCTGGGCTCACTAACACTCCAAGGTTCCACAACGGCATCATTATCAGTACAGACACAGTGCTGTACGGATCTGGGGCCGCTGGGGACAGCAACAAAGCAATATGCATTGCACCGCTCAAACAACACGAAAGATGCCCCAAAAATGGTCCACACAGCCGGCGCACATAATGTGGGAAACACGCTTTCAATAGAAGCCTTAGCCCAACGCTGCACCGCAACTTCGGGCGCAGCCTTAATAAAGTCACATAACTGCAGCGCTTACATTGATAACAGTACCTTAAATGGAACAGCAACTTTCCCAGCTGTCAATACATGCGCGCAGTCACAACGCTGCCTTCTGGCTGCCTGCACAGGGATATGCAGGGCTTATAGCTCGCGTAGCCCCCATAAAAAACCTTGTTCTCCTGGGGCTTTTGGAAACGCCTGGGAAAGCAGCTTGTCCGTTCATCATCCATGGCTTTATTTTATCTGGACTTTCCATGGATCGCAGCCACTTTCCATTATATCCTCTTCATCACTGGGAACAGTAGGCCTTCTCCAGTATATCCTCCACATCTCTGGGATCAGCAGACGCCTTCTGATCCCCTCCTCGTCGCCACTTGTAGTATAGGAGGATACTGGAAGTCACCAGGAGACAGGTATGACACTGGAGTCACATGTATACAAAAGTAAGTTGGATTATTATAGGTTTTAGGGCTATTTGGGTTAAGGGAGGTAGGAACCAAACAGTATGCATCATCTCAGATCAGTTCTCCCATCCTGAAGTCCCAACTGACATTATTGGAACTCTGATGACCCATAGAGTTCTAGCTGACATCGCAACATTCCACTGCCTGCAATGGTGCACACACTGCAGAGGATTTGGATTGGGAATCATTTTCACAGAAGCAACAGAAATTCATGTCTGTTGGGATTTGTTTGGTTTGTGCCAGAACCTCTCTTGTAGGTAACAGATTCAGGTGCATATAGAGGAATAGACACCGAGTATCTTAACAAGGGAAAAGCTTCAAATAAGATTGCAGTTGGTTAAGCGCTGTACAGTCAAACATAAAATTTATCGAGAACAGGTACTGGGATTTCCTGGCTGTTTCGATTCAGTCATTGCGCGGTTTGTGTTTTTTTCACTTCAAGGGGTCGTCGCAGCAGCATTTCCTCTGTGGATTCCATTTTCACCATCCTCTGTATGCATGCTTTTTTCCATGTATTGAGTATTGCATCGCATTATGAGTTCGCTTTAGAACACAATAAATTGATCGGTGGCAGGTTGTCTTTTAGTTTTTTTAAATGGGTCTAATGATTTCCACGTTACAATTGAGTGCATTGATTGTCGGGCCAATTAAAAGCGTATTCGTTGAATCGGAAAGGACTTGGGAAGAGATAACATTTTCCTCCAGAAGATGCCTTCCAGAATATCCCATGTCTGCCACGGTAAATTAAGTATCGTTTCGCCTCCATACATGAGTATCGTTATGACCGTCTGCTGGTAAAAAGCGATAAGTGGCCTTCGAGAGAACCTCCCATATTTTTGGCGTATCAGCTCTTGACGGGCCAATGACTTGGTTTTAGCTCTCAATTGGGCAGCCCATTTTTTCTCACAAATACTCTAGTTTATCCAGACTCTGAGGTATTTGGTCGTTTTGACATGCTCTATTTTGATCGCGTTTAGATAAATTGTGAGTACCTCTTCTTTTTCCCTGGTTAGGATGCAAGGGACATAGATTGTGATTTTGTCGTGTTGATGGTTAAGTCATTTGCATCGGCATATTTCGCCAATGCATTGTCTACTTTACAAGCCCACTTTCATTCTATCAAGTTGTACGAGGTCATCTGCGTACATTATCCAGGGTAGGGGTCCTGTTGAAGAGGGGTGGATTTGCATTTATTACGTTTTGTGAAACTGCTAAGCCCGAGGTATAAAGATTAAAGAGGGTGGCTGCAAGCGGGCACCCCTCTTTCAGTCCATTCCACGTTATTTCCTTTGAGACTACCCCCTTCTCCGATAGCCTTACTCTTATGGTAGTAGACGAGTATAATGCTTTAATCGCTTCTAGCCGATCTGTCGGGCAGTTCCAAGAACATCATTTCTGCCATAGTTTCTGCCGATTCACACTGTTGTATGCCAGTTGGAAGTCTATGAAGACTGTAAGGATCTGTGTTTTCATTCTTATTGCTTCCAGCTTGAGGAGGTTTAAGATTATCAAATTAATGTTGTTACCTGCACCCTTTACAAATCTTGTTTCTCTAGGGTCTTGTCTGTTATTCGAAATAGCCCATTCTGTCAATCCCTGTAGAAGGATAGAGGCGGATATTTTGCCTAGTGGGTCCAGCAGCGCTGCAGGCCGATAATTGTATGCCATCTTTCTGTCACCTTTTTTGAAAATCGGAATCAAGATCTCCGTTTTCCAGGTGGTTGGGATTTGCTTGAATTCTATGATCAGTTTAAAGATCTGTACGCAGAGGTCTGTCCAGGCTTCAGGGTTTGCTTTTAAGATTTCGTTATTAAGCCCATCCGGGCCTGGTGCATGGGAAGGATTAAGGTGTTTAATGTGCTTTAAGATTTCATTGTTTGCGCATTAGATCTCCCATTTCTTCGTGCTTTGGAGATCTTGATGATCAGGAAGGTCTTCAACTTTAGCGAAGAGCTGGGGTGAAGTATGCCACCCATGTTGCTTCCAGAACATCGGATATTACGAGGTCTGTGTGCTGCTCCTGTGCATTTAGGAGTTACCAGAGGTCGCGAGTAGTATGTTGGCTCAGGGCACTTAACAGCATCATTTTGTGAGCGTATTGCCCGCGAGTTATGTTGCCAGTTCCTATAGATTTGCCTATACATTTTCGTACGCTTCCTTCTGTCTTCATTATTGAGGTGCTGCACCGATTTTAGTTTTGCTCTTAGTTATTTTTTCTTAACTGCAGTTTCTTTGTTGTAAGCGTGGCTGTGTTTAGGCCGCTGTCTCATAGATTTGCGGTGTAAGCTTCTGAACGGTCGTAGGAGCCATCCATATTCAATCTTCATCATCTTTCATTTGCCTTTTGAGAAAGAAAAGTTTCTTTAAACTCTTGTATTTCATCCTCCGTTATGCGCAGCCTGTTATTCCCATAATTCAAATCAAGCCGTGGTAGAGTCTGAGTGAATGATCTTTCTTGTTTAGCCTTCCATGTAAGTGTTAGCTTATGATGGTCGCTAGTTGGGGCTGGGACCATCTTCATTTGGTCGATGTTGGAACATAAGGATTGTGATATGAAGATGTAATCTAGATACGCCTCAGTCTTTTTTTTCCATGTAGGTACAGGTGGAATGTCTTTGCTGAAATGTCAGTTCATTAGCATAATATCTTTGTATTGTCTCTTTCTCCAGCATGGGGTCTGGCATGGATTCACATGCTCATGAATATTCCCCGTCGTCAGGCTGGGAATCCTCGGTAAAGAAAAAATCAGTATCAGTTTCGTTTCTGATCTGTCTTTCGTAGTAGTAACCAATCACTGATCTCTGCGTCATACTGACCACAGCCAATGACTGCCCTCTACCTAAGCCCCGCCTCTGGCAGCCATCTTCAGATTTTTACCGCACGTTCAAGTGTTGGGATCCTCGTGCTATTGCTCTCAAGCGTTAGTGCTTTTTTTCACGTTTTTTCAAAAAATGTCTCTTTTTTCGGTCAAAAGAGCCTCAAGCTCCACCGTCTCTTCATCCGATCAACGGGGACCCGTGTCGGATTAGTCTATGCCCCTCAAGGGTGAAGAGTTCGTCGAGCCACGCTTTTGGAGGACTCCAGAAGTTTCTCAGGCCCATCTCGGACATGGCCAAGGAGAAGGAAAGCTCGACGCCCGGAAAGCTGTTCAGGGTCTGCTCTGGATGCCAGCTTCAGAATGTCTTCAAGGAGGACGAACACTCCCTTTGCCTTTACTGCCTACATGAGGACAAGACGCACGTGGAGAAGGACTGCGTTTTGCAGCAATATGTCAGAGCGGACCATGAAGGACCGCCATCAACGTCTCGCCAACTGGCTGGAAAGAAAGAGCCCGTCAGGCGAGAAGAAGAAGAAGTCCGAGCGGTCTTCTAAGAGCTTTGAGGGCGCCCCGGCGACGGGGGTCCAACAGAAGGCCAAGCACCGCGAGTCCGCTGGCACAGGGAGCGCCGAATGGTCGGGCTCTACGGGTGCCAGGCAGGGCGCATCCTCCCCGGCGCCATCAACCACGAGCCAACGCTCTGGCTCGGGTAAGAGGAAGGCCGAGCACCCGGCGAAACTCCTGGAGAGACCCCGGTCGTGCCCTAAGGCCCCATCGAAGGGGGAGCGAGGTGGTGACCCTCCCCCCAAGGAGAAGGCGGTGAGCGCACCTAAGGTGGTGAAAGCCTTGATCCATCCGGCCAAGGCCTCTATCGAGACAGTCGCGGCGGCCCTGGCTCAGCCTGTGGCGGCTACACCAGTGGTGGCGACCCCGGGGCCCAGAATCTCCCTGCCACCGCAGAGGGAGTCCTCTTTCATGCCCATCGACAGGACCCCTGTGAAACCTTTGACGGAGAAGAAAAAGGGGGGGCAGGAGGTCGTTGTGGACTCGGCCTCAACCTCTGAGGAGGAGCTGATCGAAGTCTTAGGCCACGGCTCTGGCGTGGAAGAAGGCCATCCTGTCGGGAGGGACCCCGACGTGGAAGACGACGAGGGCGTCGAGGATGCCGACGGGGCTCCTGATCGCCCGTCGGATCTCCCTCAACCAGTGCCGCAAGACAACTCGGCGGCCATTTTGTTGGCTATACAGTCCTTATGCTCGGAGATAAGGACGATACTGCCGTTACCACCAACGGAGGAACCGCTCCCGACGGGGGACCCAGAGCCAGGCCCTTCTGGGAGCCCTCCCCCTAAGAGAAGGATTCATCCTCCACCTCCTTTTCAGCCATCGCGCCCTGTTCAGCCCTCCTCCCCGTCCACGACACGTGGGGATGATACGGGGACTGACACGGCCGAGTCGAGTACAGACGACGAGGTTTACGATGAGGATCTCCCGTCGTCACCTCCCACCCGGGCTTTCCCGCCCTACGACATTGGATCGTTTCACTCCATGATCGCCAGGGCATCTGAGCTTTTCCAGCTCTGCCCGGAAGAGAAGAAGGAAGGTTTCCTTTATCAACGCCGCGAGACCAAGAGGAAGAGGGTCCTCGCTGTACCTCTACTAGACGATATTTGGGATGAGGGCCTGGCCCTCCTCAAGAACCAATCCACGACGCCGGCTAGAAGGGATCGGTACGAGAAGAAGTACCGGGTCCCGGACGCGGCCCCCTTGTGCCTTTGGGCACAGCCGACCCCGGACTCGGTCGTCTCTGCGGCGGCCAGGAAGAAAGCAGGGGGGGTGTGCGGCCTCTACGTCAACCTCCCCGCCGGACGGCGAGGGAAAGAAATTAGACACGATGGGACGCAGAGTCATCTTGTCGGCAGCGACGACGATTAAGGCGGCCAACGCCTTGGCTATTGTAGCCCGCTACGACAGGGAGTTGTGGTACAAACTGGCCCCCCTGCTGGACTTCCTACCAGACGACAAGAGGGCGGAAGCCCTAGAGATCTTGCAGGAAGGAGAGGTGGCGTCGGACCACACCATTACGATTGCGACGGACATCGCTGACACTGGATTTCGCCAGTTGGGCAACGGCGTGTGCCTTAGGCGGAGTGGATCGCTCAAGGCTACTGACTTCCGTCAAGACATGCAGACCAGAGTCTTGGACATGCCGTTCGACGGAAACAACCTGTTTGGGAAAACAGTGGACGATTCCCTTCAAGCCATCAAGGCGGACACGGAGACGGCCCGGGCTCTTGGGGTTCTCCAGCAACGGCGGCCGCCCTTTCGGAGCGGCAGAGGCAAACGGGGTGCCTCCAAAGGTTCCAGCGGCGGATTTTCCACCTACCGTCAAGCGGCCCGTTCGTCGTCACAGGAAGCTTACAGGGGACGAGGCAAGTCAGGTGGACCCCGCCGTCGTCGCCAAGGAGGACAAGACGGCAAAGCCTCGTCGAAGCAAGACTGAACCGGCCGTGGGGTCGGGCCCCCACCGAAGCACCCCAGTGGGAGGCCGGCTGGCGAGCTTCGTCAGCGTGTGGGAGTTGGGTGCTGGACGCCCTAGCTCGGGGTCACACGCTCGAGTTTCTAAAGAGGTGCCCGCGCGTCCCCCCTGTGGCCAGGAAAGAACATCACGTCCCTCAACTTCTCTTGGAGGTAAAGGCGATGCTCAAGAAGGGCGCCATCGAGCTCGTCCCAAAGAGTCTTCGGGGCTCCATAGTTTACTCAAGATACTTCCTCGTGAAGAAGAAGACGGGAGGATGGAGTCCCATCCTGGACCTACGACGACTGAACAAATTCATCAAGGCACAGAAGTTCCGGATGGTCACCCTCCAACACGTCCTGGGTCAACTGGAGGAGGGCGATTTCCTGTCGTCGTTGGATTTGGAGGATGCCTACTTCCATATTCCCATCCTTAAGGGACACCGAAAGTTTCTCAGGTTCCTGGTCCAAGGGCGTCACTACCAGTTCAGAGCCCTTCCCTTCGGATTGAGGTCGGCACCCAAGGGTGTTCACCAAGTGCCTCGCACCGGTGGCGGCGCAGCTGCGCCGAGAGGGGATCCACGTCTATCCCTACCTGGACGACTGGCTCATCCGAGCAAAGACGAAGGAGCTTGCCGTGGAGCACACGGCAAGGACCGTCCAACTGCTCACGGACCTGGGATTCTCCATAAACTACGCCAAGTCCCACCTGGTGCCCGCGCAAGACGCACTGTTTCTGGGAGCGAAGCTCGACACAGTGTCGCTTCTGGCCTCTCCGTCGGAGGAAAGGACGAGGGCCATCTTTGGCAAGGTGCAGCGGATGCTGGTTGCAGACGCGGCCAGGGTGAGGTCCATCAAGTCCCTCCTCGGAATGATGTCTTCTTGCATTTATCTCATCCGCCTGTGCAGGCTTCGGATGCGCCCGTTGCAGGAGTTCCTGGACGCGCGCTGGATCCAGACGACGGGCAGCTTCGAGGAGAGGATCACACTCGACGAGAGTTTCCGACGAGCGATCCGGTGGTGGGGCACTCGCGCGCATCTGACGGCGGGCATGGACTTCCAGACCCCCGGCCACCAGGAGACAGTGACCACGGATGCCTCCCTGGAAGGGTGGGGAGCGCACACCGAAAATCTGCACTCAAGAGGCCTTTGGCTTCCGACGGAGAAGTCCCTCCATATCAAAGTCCTGGAGCTCCGTGCAGTGTTTTGGGCCCTCAGGTCCTTTCTTCCGTCCCTCAAGGGCAAGGTGGTGAGGATCTTCACCGACAACACCACCACCATGTTCTACATCAGGAAGCAGGGCGGTACCAGATCCCCAGCCCTGTCCAAGGAGGCGCAGGATATGTGGCATTGGGCCGTCGCCCAAGGGATGTTTCTGGTGCCGTTTCACCTGGCAGGGATAAAAAACACCATCGCCGACTCGCTCAGCAGAGAGCTGCGCTCGTGCCATGAGTGGGAACTACGACAGGATCTATTGGACCGCCTCTTCCGACGGTGGGGCACACCCCAGATCGATCTGTTCGCGACGGCGACGAACTCCAAGTGCCGGAGGTTCGCCAGCAGGTTTCCCCAGCCGAGGAGCATGGGCGATGCTTTCTCGTTCCCCTGGGAGGGCCTGTTTCTATACGCGTTCCCTCCATTGCCATTGCTGATCCGGCTCAGCAACCAGCTCAAGAGGTCACGGTGCAGGATGATCCTCGTCGCACCTGCGTGGCCGAGGCAGATATGGTTCCCGGACCTTCTGGACTTGTCGGCGTCCCCGTCAATCAAGCTGCCAGTGGACGTGGATCTTCTCTCCAGGGAAGGAGGTGCCATCCTCCATCACGACCCGAAGTCGCTGGACTTGCAGGCCTGGCTCCTGCAGCGTTAGAGTTTGGAGGATACGACATACCGGCCGACTGCAGAGGTTCTTGCAAAGGCCTGGCCGTCCGAGAGCCCATTCCACCAGAGCGATCGCAGCTACCACGGCGTTCCTATCTGGTGTGCCCTTGCTGGACATCTGCAGGGCTACTACGTGGAGGTCGACGCACACCTTCACGAGATTCTACTGCGTCGATCGGGATTCCAGGGAGGAGTCCAGGGTCGGCCAAGCAGTGCTGCGCAATCTGTTCGCCTAAGGTGAGCCTGGTGAGGAGGTAAGAATTGCTTAATGTTGAGTTTGATGCAATGCTTAATGTTGAGCCTTTGCCACCTCCCGTGGTTGTGCATGTGTGTACTGCTATGTATTATTTATTCATGAGCATGTGAATCCATGCCAGACCCCATGCTGGAGAAGGAACAAGTTACTTACCTGTAACTGTTGTTCTCCAGCATGGGTCTGGCATGGATTCACATGCGAACCCGCCCGCCTACCCCTCTGCGGCTCTTCACTTGGTCATACTGCCACTTCATGGCTACCAAATCTGAAGATGGCTGCCAGAGGCGGGGCTTAGGTAGAGGGCAGTCATTGGCTGTGGTCACTATGACGCAGAGATCAGTGATTGGTTACTACTACGAAAGACAGATCAGAAACGAAACTGATACTGATTTTTTCTTTACCGAGGATTCCCAGCCTGACGACGGGGAATATTCATGAGCATGTGAATCCATGCCAGACCCATGCTGGAGAACAACAGTTACAGGTAAGTAACTTGTTCCTTCATCCATATTTGCACTTTGCGCTGGGGTTTGCTGTGTGAAATCATTGTCCTGCTTTTAGTAAAAAGATGGATATTCAGGTGTCCACAAAGGATGACTTCAGGTGTTTTATACCTCCTCATTATTTCATCGATGTTTGATAGAACAGTGTCAATTAATGTTATTAATCGATGCTGGATTCCAGTATAAGTTGAAAATTACCAATATCTTTCCACTGTTTCTTTTTTTGTCTGGGCATTGTAGTCACTAAGGCGTGCTTCATTGTGACTTGTAGAAAGGGGTACGGGTTATATGTTTCAACAACAATCTGATTAACTGCCAATTTTATCAGCATTAAAAGGCCAGATGATGTACTTCCTTTCTTGTTATAGCTGGATTCATATATGTTGATTACCCATCACAGATAGACCATTTACTGATCCAGGTCTCCTGGAAACATAAAATGTCGAAGTTTTGAAGAATTTTTATTTTTTATTTTTTATTTTTACTATTGTCTGTTATTTTGTCCTTTGCATCGAATAAGAAATTGGAAAAAATGTTGTATATAGTACGTGAATTCTGGTTTATTCTCTAAACCGTGTTAAATGTCATATTTTTGGCAAATGCACAATAAAAAAAATAAAACCATGATCTTGGTTTCCATCCTCAAATAAGTGTGCTGAGCTCCGCGTGTTCCACGAGCATAGTTTCCAGGGTGCATTCACAGTTACCCCAGGCAGTTATGTATGCTTTTTTTCTTCCGGTCTGAGTATTAATTACTGCATCAGGGTGTCTTTTCCTTTCCGCTAGCTTCTTTGCCATCTGTGTCTCTCTGCCTTATGCCATCCTGGGAGTTGAATTTTATTTTCATTTATACACTGTCAATATCACTCTCCTCTGGAATTCTTTTCTTACTGGCATTCTTTTCCGTCATTGTTCCCTCTTTTCTGTTTTCACATCTTATCTTATTTGAGTTTTCTGTAATCTTCATAGTAGTTGTAAAATCAAATCCCAGTGGTAGGAAGGCGGTCTTGTTGTCTCATATGATCGCAGAGATTCTTTGTGACACGAAATGTAGTGCCACCCAATCTGTTCTTCCTTCTTGAAGAAATTTGACTATTTTGATGTCGTCGAACCTGATAAGCTGAAGTATTGTCAGCACATGTAAGAGTCGTAATGCATTGATTCTATTTAGAATTAGTCCATCTTCCAATACGTCATTTTCTCAATAGCAATAACATCAGTGCTCGATTTAGGGCATTGGACTTCAAGGATAGGTAGTGTTTGCAGTGCTTCGTCTTGCTCTAATTGCTGTTTAGAATTTAGCTTCAGATCTTGATTCTTAATAACTGAAAGGCGTTTTTGCACTATTGTCTGGAAGTTAGAGGTCCATGAGGCTGCTAGCATATCATGTTGTTCTATGGTATCTTTAGTTGCCGTCAATTCTGCAAAGGAGATTTCTAGCTCTGTGTCCGAGATATCTTCGCATGTTCGGTTGATGTCGACACCAGGGGGTTTCTTTCTATTCTGTTGATCATCTGAATCATGAAATGAAGACACTTCATTTATGAGGATAGTCTCTCCTTTTGATGTAATCTGTCCATCTTCTGAAATGTAGACAAAGAGGCTCAATAACATTTCTCTTTGTTCCAGCTCATCCTTCACCAAGTTGGATTTTGGTTCCTCTAGTCGTCTGTCGGTAGTGGTCGGCATCCTTTGCTCTGTCTTTTGGGTCAGATTTTTTAAAACCCTGTTCTGTAGTGCTGACCGGCAAGTTTATATTTCTTAGGAAGGTGCGAGATCCCTTCATGCCAGATTTCCGTCTCAGTGTTTTTTTATTTTTGAGCTTGGTTTTTCTTATTCATAACAGCATGTGTGTTCATTGTTTTTTGAGGCACTTCGAAAATAGAAAGTGTCGATTGGCTCTTGTTTATTCTTTGCACATCTTGGCAACGGATAGTCTTGCTTTGTTGTTTGTTTCCCAGATGTTACGTCATCACTGGGCTTTTACTCTTTGGTTTGCTGGATGGTTATATCTGTCAAACTTTGTTCTGTTTCATCAAGTTTGTCATTCTTTGTTTTCTCCTTCGGGAGTTCGCTCTCTTGTACAGAGCAAAGTGTCTCCGTACTTGTTCCAGAGATTTTGATGGGTTTCCCTTTTGTATTCCGGCTAGACATCATAGGGTGTTCCAGATCTAGGATTTCATGAGTAATGGACTTTTCCCGGTTTGCATTTGTAACCTTCGTAGGTTTCTTGTTTGTTTGTTTTACATTCATGTCTATGTACCCCTTGGTCATCTCTCGTCTTTGGTTGTTTTCTCGACTGAGTGCTTTAATCAGGTCTTTTCATTGCTGATGTCATATTGGCTTTATCATTATGATCACTCCTGGCCATATCAAATAAACGAGCTTGCATTGTGCTAATGTCTTGGCTTCTGTGTCTAATGTTGCCTGCATTTTGTTTATGAAGGCTTTCATGTGTATTTGTTTTGTATGGATAAGCGCTAGTAAGGTCGCTTGGTGTTTCATTGCCTTACTGTAGGTCTCATAAAGTTTGAGAAAAGGAGGGAGTACAATCATAGAAGCTGCCATCAGAGAATTTTGAAGGTCCATCATTGTAGTAGGAATTGATTGATAGGGTTCATGTGGCTTATGTTCACAATGGCATAGACTACGAGGCTCTTTGTTCAATGTGTCGACATCTGTTAGCTCTGTTGGTGAACTGCATCCATCTCTTTTCTCACTCTTTACAGTTTTGTTACAATACTCTCCATTGCTGTCTTTAGTACTCTTTGTTTGTGAAGGAATAGGAGCCGATGGTTCGCCAAGTATTTTTCTGGAAAGCGTTCGTTTTGACTTTCCTCTGTGTTTCAGATGTCCTATAGGATCCGTGCTGAAAGGGGCTTGACGTCAAACCCATATTGTTGGGTCTTGGTGGTAATGGGAGGGTGAGACCGAACACTGGATTTCTCTTCTTGTGATTGGACATAAGGGATTCAATTTCTGTTTCTAGGGACAATCGCGTCGAATGTCGGAACTCCGGAAGCGGGGCAGTGTCCAGATTCTTCGTCCCTGTATTCAGTGAGGAAAACATTTGTTGCCATATGAGTTACGCTCTTGCAGCCCTATTCCTTAATGGGGTTAATGTTTTATGGGGTTCCATTCTCGGGCTGTTTCACTTCCAGTTCAGTGGATATGGTCTTTGTGAAACAATCATCTTCCGTTACTAAAGCTCCACAGCGGATCTGATCTAGTTCTGTTACTTCGTGCCCATATTCAGCACGCAATATGTCCAGCTTTCATGGGGATGTGTTACTTATCGGATAAGGATTAGTATCGGGGCAATGTTCAGCATTGACTTGACAGCTCGCATCTGCGAGAATGTCAGTCAGCACTGTAGACTTTGGTACCGAGTCAGGTTTATTAGACAGTTCCTCCCTGTCCATAATCTGCGGCATGCCACAATCACCTTGTGTCATCAGTTCATCGCTGCATTGTTTCATCGGGCTCCCCCCTGCCCCTGCTACCTCTATTAGTTCCATGGTTAGAGGATTAGTAAAGTTATGAGAGTCTCGCTGCTGCACTATACTCACCTGATTATGTGCTTCTTGAACAATTTCGATCTTCGTTGCAGGTCCATTTAGCCCGCAATGAGACATGGGCAGGATTACACAGGTGACCATTGGTGCATCCAAAAGTGCTTCATTTTCAGAGTTCTTTTTTTTACTTGGTGTTGCATCTGTGGCCCTGTTGAAGATATCATTTCGCACACCTTGTTTTAGCCGTATTTAGTCTTGTACTCAAATTGCATTGTCAGGTGTAGGCCTTTCTCCCTCTAAGCAGGACTCTCAAATCTGGCTTTGTTTAGTCTGGTATTATAACACAGAGGGTATAATTATGGATCACAAAAAGGTCAATCTTGCATTCCTACCGTGGATCAAGAATCATGGTAACACTCTAACGGTTCAGGAAGAAAACATTCTGCAAAACATATTGTATATGTGTTGTTTAACTAATAAGTCATACACACAACAGACTGTCCCTACCAGAAGAACACCCTGTCTCTGGCAAGCTTAGCCTAGAGGTCGGGTGTAGCACCGCCTATCTAAGAGGGATAGAGTGGAGAAACTTTCCCTAGTCAAACAACCACAAATAAAAAAAAACGGCTCTAAGTAGTTGATAACTAAGTATTTGGACATTCTACATTAGATAATCTCCAATTCTGTGGTCTACTAGAGCGCACTGGTTACTGTAATGTATCCATCTTTACTAGCCAGTACAGTACCAGCTACTATGTATCTCCATGAACTTGAACTGGTATTAAAACACATGTACGGCTCCTTGTCTATAGGTGCCTAAAAATGCCGAGAAAGATCTGCAAAAAAAGATCTCTAGAGGACCCGATCTATCAATCAGGTCTTACTAAACTTATGATGTCTATGACCAGTTACTCAGTGCACAGATCATCAGTAGCATGAGACCAGCTCATGCTGTGAAAGGTGGACCGGTTTCATAACTGTAACAATTTGGGTAATCTTCATCATGACGCAGTAGTGGTTCAAAACGATGGGGTCTTTGCTCCCTTTTGAGCTGGTAATTGGGCCCACTGCAGTGCTTCTTTGTCCTAGGAAAAGTCGACAAAGACAGTGAGGAATGGCTCACTATGTTGCCCCCTACAGGAACATGCTAGTAACATCACTATGCATATTGTTGCAAGCGGTGTATGTATTTCTTCACCTAGTTTTTAAAAATAACAGATAGCCTAGGCAAAAAGGAACCTTTTGTATTTCCTATCAGTGCCTGGTCTATTAAACACAAAAGGGGAGGAGGGGCGGGGTAGTGAAAGGGGATGTGGGGAGTGCTCTGTGAGAGTGAACTCGCATTCTCGGGCATCACGCTATCCATGCATAAGTGGATTTCCTTATGCCCATTACGTGAGCAGCTTATGCAACACCCGAGTAGTATCTTACCACCATTCCGTGGTGAGCACTCAGTAATGGGCTGCCCGTTGTTCAATGTTTGGGCGTACTCAACCATCTGTTTCTTGCAGGTTAAAAAATAAGGGGTGCTGCATGTTGTTTAGTGAGGCTGGAAGGTTGAATGTAAATGAAATGGCGCTTACTGGCAAGGAAGTATAATAGGGTACACGTTTGTCTTTTGTCAAATCTTAGTTTCTTTTTTCAAATGGATCCCGCTTTCATCTGGTAAACCATAGCTCATGGTTGAGCTGGCTGCATTACTAGGTGAGCCCTTCCTAGAGTGAGGAAAATTGAAGAAGGGGATAAGTAAATGGAGCAAAGGGGTGGCCTCCATGGGCATACTCCTTACTGGCCGCTCCCTCAGGGGACACCCGCTTACCGTGGCTATGCAGCATTACAGTCCCGAACGCTGTTCCGGTCGCTTCGGATGCGCCGTTTTGATTTTGGTAGGCATGGCCATCTGAAATGAAAGTATGGTCAGTGTAATTCCAGTCAGCTCTATGGTCCCAGTGCCATTTTTGGTGATGTTTCTAAGTGGGACTGAAGACGGCGGATGCCATCTTGGGTCAGGCCCGTTAACGCATGTATGTAAGGAGGCTCCGCCAGGGAGACGCAGCGCGGAATAGTGGAGAGTGATATTTCTACATATATGCACGTATCGTGCAAGCTTTTGTAGTAAAACTCATTGTCTTTCTTGATTATAATTATAATCATTTCTAAACTTGCAAAAGAAATGTAATGACTAGTTATGCCCATTTGGATTTAACTGGTCAGCATGGTGTTAAGGTACTTCTATGCATGTTATGTGTTGTCATAAATCCAGGGTAGTAAATGAAAAACACACACAGTGTGAGGAGAGTTTGCTATGTATAAATATTGTAATTATGTGGCAGGGCCCGGTGTAGGCTAGCTGGAAGGCTTTCTACCTCTGAGTGCTGATAGTGCCTAATGTCATATGCCTTTGCTTACAATATGAGCTCAATAGGTGGTAAGATGTAACTGTACAGCAAATACCTCTGGAAACATCCCCCAGTGAATAGGCAATATGTATGGGTTCCCGTAAATTGAACAACCTGAAGTTCCGTATAGTTGCCTAACTCATATTGGGTCTGAGTTCATGGCCTATGCAGTGATACATGGCTATTCACTTGCTCAAAAAAAATCCAGGTTCACCATGGAAGAACAGCCAACTCATTCCATTGAATCTGTTAGTCTGGTACTCTAATAGCACTGTTAGGTGTAGGTCTAGCTGTATTTAGTATTGCACACAAATTGCATTGTTAGGTGTAGTTCTCTCTTCCACTATACAGGACTCTCAAAGCTAGCTGTGTCTAGTCCTGTACTCAAGCTGCACTGTTAGCTGTAGGCTCTAGCTGTGCTTAGCCTTTCAAATTGCACTGTTAGGTGTAGGCCTCTCTCCCACGATACAGAACTCTCGAATTTGGGTGTAGCCTCCATCTCTGCTTGGTATATGCGGATACCTGTTACATTATGAAAGTTGGGCCCACTGGTATAGGCCTCTCTATTCTAGAACTGGAAATATATCGTCCCCAGTCTAGCAAGCTCGCAGCCTACGGTACGTATATCTCACACCACTAGCGTGGACACAGGCCGCAGGCACAGCCAAGCATCCATGCATGATAGAATACACCTACGGCTAAGCACATCCGGCCTAGTGCACACATAGCCGTCCAGACTGAAACACTTGACGTACCTCACCACCTCTGTCACTAGCATACAGCGTCTACCACCTGAAAGGAATCTGGTATAGCTGGCCTCACATAGACTCTCTCAACAATAGCAATCTATCTCTAACCCTCAACAGCACCCACATGTGTCTGACCTCTCTTGGGCTGCTTAAGTCGAGCCTTGCCAGCCACCCAAGTCCTAGAACGGCAACATGCATCCCATAAGCTAAACGCCCTAGAATTTTCCATCCACATTGACTATGGTCATCAAGGGTGTTCAACCAAGGAAAAAGCGCATTGAGGCCACACAAGTGGGGAAAGAGCGCTATATAAATAACAAAATACAATATAATACCTCCGCCAAGCTCCACCAAACTCCACAAACTCCTGCGCCGAACTCTCGTGCCGACGCTAGGCGCCAAGGAGTTATATGGATTGTGAAGTGGGTGTGACTTGAATCCTTAAGGTGGCAGTAACCAGCAAGGTATAATTCCCAGTGTCTTGAAACCTGCAGAACGAGCTGCCACAAGGCCAGACCACAAACTCCTGCGCCAAACTCTCCAAGTATTGCTTAGTGAGGTTTCTCAAGGGTTAAGTTGTAGGAAATCCTTAACTGCTAGTTTTAAGCTTTCCCCAATTCACTAGCTTTTCACATCTCGCAGGGGGTGCATTTCAGTGTTCTTTGATTTGTATAATGGCATTCCCATCATGGTTGCAAAGTAGAATGTTCCTCATAGTCGGCCCCTCATTCTTGGTAAGTAGAGATGTTCCTAAAAACATCAGTTCACAGGTATGACGTAATTACATTTGAGAACAAAACTCAAATCTTTTTCTTGAGGTTGAAAGAATCGCCACTGGTCAGGCAAACACAGTTCCATAAGAATACTAGTCCGTTTGGCAGAAGCTGCACCAACTGTATGCAGTATATGGACATTGGATTTAGCCGGGTCTGACTAGTTTCATGTCTCTGGTCAGCAATCACCCCACTTCCCATATGGTAACTGTTCCACTAGCAGAACCTGCATAAAATGATCTTGCCCCATATTTGCCACACAATTAAATTTTTCTTAGCTGTATCAAGTCTATCCTATCCTTAGCCATCATATATCGTCCTTCTCTATCCCTCCTAGAATCCAGCATCTGCAAATTAAGGGTTTTATTACTACTGTTTTTGTTTCTTCAACCCAAGAAAACGCTGGAGTGAAAAGTCTGCGAGTCTCTTTTCATCTGAACCTTCAAGGTGTTTCCTGGAGTAGCACCAAAGCCGCTGCCTCCCTTATCAACTTATATAGCATTACCCATTTGTTTTGCAAATTCAATCATTTAACATTTAAGGACCAGAATTTGACTGTACAGTGTGAAATGTAATGCTTAAATGTAGCATAAAAACATTTTGCGTCTTGTCTTAAGTATCTTTGCGAAACCAAAATATCTACCTGTGACCCTGCAAGGAATCACCCAATTGCCAACCATTAAGTTTACCATAGTTGGTTTAAGTACTTGCACGAATCATCATTTGGGAATAAGAGAAGGCATATCTTCCTGAAAAACAGATCTCCAAGCAACACACGAATAATAAATATTTGAGAGGAAATGTTCATATAACTTTTTATTTGACAATGAATTGCCTAACTCATTTTGTATCGTATCTGCTATATTTCTGAAAATTTACCAAAACGAGCAACATATAAAACATCAAAACAATCAAAAACACAATGGCCATAGCATAAAATCAGAACATTCACAAGGATCTGCAACATAAGCAATCATAATATAAATGCTGTCCTTTATACATTCTCGAGTAACTTTTGGTCAGATATAAGCATTGGAAGGTGCCAGTGTGCATAATGTGCATTCTATTGTGCAGGATACATGTAGATGTTCTAAATAATAAACATATTCCTACTATGTGCAACAAGCAAAACAATCGTCAGATGAACATTACTCATTCAGTTGGGTCATTCTACTTGTGGGCAAGAATAGCCCATGATAAAATCCACTAAGATGCTAATGTGCATAAGAAATAATCCATGTAAAAAGACCCAATTAAAGTATGATATGATATGATATGGCATTTGTAACGCGCCTATACACAAGTGTTTCAAGGCGCGACGAGGCAGGGAGGGGGGAACAAGGGGAGACACACAACGATCCTACTAGGCCAGGTGTCATTCAGATCGCGCAAGTGCATGGGTAGGGGGGACGGGAAAAGTGCAAGGGGGAAAGGGAGAGGGGAAGTGCAGTACAGGGTTAGTAATGAACAAGATAAATAATAAGAGCCAGCTGGTGGCAAGTGCAAGATAAGTGCAGACAAGTGCTTGGAAGGGGGCTGTAGGGATACAGAGACAGTCCCACAGTGCAGGGGTTGCCAGGAAGGCAGTGCAGGGGAGAGTGGCTGGGCCATGGACAGAGATTGGCGAGTGGCCCAGTTGCTGATTCAGTACAGTTTCAGTGATTTAGCAGGGGAGAGGGAGAGAGAAAGCAGAAGCAAAGAGGAAGGTTTTGAGGTGATTCCGGAACCGGAGATGGTTCTCCTCAAGTTTCAGGGAGGCAGGAAGGCTGTTCCAGAGGGAGGCCCCTGCTGCGGAGAGAGATCTCCCCCCCCTAACTCGTTGCTTGGAGAAGCGGCTGACCCTGAGGGAGTTGGAGGCGGAAGAGCGAAGTGCTCGAGAAGGAAGATATTTAAGAAGAGGGAGAGTTGAAGGTAATTTGGCCCCAGGCCCCAGAAGGCTTGTGGACAATGCAGAGGGTTTTGAACTTAATCCTCGCAGCCACAGGGAGCCAGTGTAGCGATTTCAGTCCTGGAGAGATACGGTCCCTGGGCTTGAGGCCAAGGACAAGTCTCGCAGTCCTGTTCTGGATGAGTTGCAGAGGGCAGAGGGCAGAGAGTAGAGGTAGGCAGATTTAGATGGAGGCTGTTACAGTAGTCCAGCTTCGAGAGAACCAGGGCTCTGGAGACAGTGAACTTCTGGGGGAAGGAGAGGAAAGGAAGGATACCTCTGAGGAGGTGCAGCCGGTAGTGTGACTTCTTAGAAACGTCAAAAATGTGAGGAGAGAAGGAGAGTGTGGAGTCGAAGATGACCCCGAGGTTTTGTACAATACAATAATCAAATTACTACAATTCACGATGGGAGGTACCTTCAATAATACAGGTATTTCGTCATATCGTCTGAGCTAACCTTTACAGCCCATCCTGATGTCCTAGGGCTATTTGACACATGTGGCTCTTATTCGCCAAGCCCTGCGCAAATACTACCCTGTTGTGAAAGTAACAAGTCAGTCTTAAGCTGCTAAGCAGAGTGTTCTATCCTCCGCGGTTGAATTGACTGAGCGCAAGACGAGGCAAGGTTTTAATTAAACTTTCCTTATGTCTCCATAGTTGGGGCACAGGAGTAAGAAGTGGATCATATCTTCACTTGTATCCAAGCAGAAAGGGCAGAATGGACTAATATGAAGGTTCCACCTAGACCTCAAGGTGGCTAGAGGTAGTATACTGACGCAAGCTTTGGAAAAAGAGAGATCTCATCTCGTTTGGGTTCATTAGGTCCAGGGAGTCTTCATTGTTGAAGGACCAATATCTTTAAAACTGAGAGGACATCTGCAGTCTCCTTCCAATGTCTACTTCTCTTACAGCCACAAGAGCATTACCTTTAGAGTTTCCATTAATAATACCTAGGTCGGACCAATAATCAGAAAGACCAAGTGTTTGGATTTCATTTTTTTTAAATAACCCTGGCAAACTCAGTGTGCCTTCCTGGGTCATTCCATCCCCTTCTCGCACCCGTTATTTGAGTCGATTCCTGCTCGTCCACAGCCTTAGCCAGTAAAACACTGACTTTGCCATACACACTTTGTTTTTCAATAGGCTGTAAATCTACCTGGAGGGCAATAGGAAAATTTGGGGCAGAGATAGATAGGCCAAAGAGGTTCTCCAGAAATATATTTTCTGCAGCAGACAGATGGGAGCAATTATACCAGCCCCACATCTCGGCACCGTAAAGAGCCGCCTGTCACACTTGAGCCTTGTAAGCCTTTAGGGCCACATGGACAGCCACATGCCCTATGGCAGAAACCACTGTACCTGGCTAGGGTCAGTCCTGGCTTCACCGACTGAGCCCTCCAGGGTAAAGTTTTGGTTTACTCTTTGGCCCAGGTAATCGTATGTATGTATGGACCTGCTCAATTGGTGCTGCACCCAATGCAAGATTAATTCTGGGAAGTTTTGTCCCCCCTGTTTACTATGAGGACCATGGCCTTGGTTTTCTGAATGTTAATTGGCAGGACATTTTCCTGACAGAAGCTCGTTAAGACATTGAGCTGGCTATGCAGTCCCATGAGAGTCAATGACAATTAATAGACAAAAGAGTAGGGGGGGGCCAGGACACAGCCCTGGCACATGCCCATCTCAATGTTAACCCTTCTCGACAACTGCCCATCGGATCCTCTGGCCATTGCCCAGATGTAATGTCCCAATGGCATTTAGTAGCTTTTTAGGGATACCTAATTCTGCCAGTATTGACCGTAACCTTGCCCTGGGGACAGTATCAAATGCCGTCTTTAAATCTATAAAGATCGCATAAATAGGCATTTTTCTCAGTGTGACATATTTATTGCAGATGAGGCGTAGCCTCGAGCACTGGTTCAACATGCTGATGCCCTCTTGAAACCCAAGTGGTTCAGAGCTCCAACCGCATGAACCCAGCCTTCAAGATGTCTCAATACACCCATGGCAAAACGTTTGACCCCCCCGAATCAAGAAGGCAGATCAGCCTATAATTGGCAGGATGGTTTCAAACTCTCTTCTAGAAAACAGGTACTACAACAGCCTGGGTCCAGAAGATGGGATCCCTACTTAACAACAGAACAGCATTAAAAAAGTCTTGTCAAATTGGTACCCAGATCATCGGTTTGTTCTACTGGGGTCATGTCCGGGCCCTGCGCCTTCCCTTTTTTTCCTTGCTCCCCAGAGCCAGCTTGACAGAGAATCTGGGGCAAGTCACCTTGCTCTAGAGCATATTTCGATCGACTACTCCACACGCTCTATTCTCCTCCTAAAGGCTCTCAAAATGATCTTCCCAGATATCCTCGGGAATGATAATTGTATGGAGGGATTGTTGCATAAGGGTATTTAACGGTTTTGAGAAAAACTCTCCCAACTTGCTCCTGAAGTCATCATGAATATCAATGATGGTTTCTTTTCTTACACCCCGAACTGCAAATGAGTTCTTAAGCGATGGGAGAAAATAATTGTATATCACTTACAAGGCCTCCAGATTGATTTTAGGCCACTTGATCGTATGCCTAGCATGCCCACTAATGGATAGGCCAACTGTCCACCTTCTCAACCAAGACCCCCTGCAATGTTGCTGTCACTATTGGAGTTCATGGATGTTAGGGAGAATTCTCTGTTAAGGCAAATTTCCCAAACCTAGTGAGTCCCCCAGCAGCTTTGCTGGATTTTTTGGGGTTTATTTTTTTCTCCTGCTCAGATCCACAAATACGGGACTCCCAGTGTCAGAAAAATCCCACCTCTGGCACACTGATTAACATCCCTTTAAATTTAACATACCTGAGACCTGACGCCAAAAAAGCCGGTATCAGGTGTACCTATGTTATGAGAAAAACTAGAAGCTGTAATCAGACTCCTCTCAAAAACGTGTGATCCCGTTCTTAGTTTAGTTTATTTATAAAGCGCGCCCAAACCCTCGGGTAGCTCTGCGCATTAATCTTCGGAACTGCATAGTTAAATTAAAGTTGCACGTGATGGATGCATGAGGTACATACAGTAAGTAGCACATAGGTGAATACAGTGGGTGGCATGAAGGCAAATACAATGGTTAACTTAAGGACCAGGTTACAGAGTGGTCCAATTCAGGTATAGGCTAAATTACAAAGTGCAGAATGGAAGTGACATGATGCATTGTAGGTATGCATGCAGGTATCATTTCATTAATTGGTGAGCCATGATTTCACCATGGCTCTGAAGGACCAGAAAGAAACTTCAGATCTGATTGTCAAGGGAAGTGTGTTCCAGCATTTCGCTGCGAGTACAGGGAAACTAGATCCTACTGCTGTTTTCAGATTGAATTTGGGAATGTTCAGTTGGTGCAAATATGGTGTTCTGGTGTGTCTAGATGAGCTATGTCTGGAGAATTTGTCAGACAAGTAGCGTGGGGGCGGTCAGTGAGAGGCATTTGTGTATGACGACAAGCGATCTTAATTTAATGTTGTCCCGGATGGAGAGCCAGAGGACTTCCTTGCCGACGGTGGAGATATGGGCCTTGCGGGGAAGGTTGAGTGCACATCTTAGGGCGCTGGTTTGTAGAATCTGGAATCTATTCAGATTTTTGGTAGTGGTGCCAAGGAAGTGTATTACAATAGTCTAGTCAGGATAATATCAGAGCTCTGGATAGGGTGAGGCAACTCGTGGTAGATAAGAATGGCCTGCAGGCATTAATGAGTTTGTTCGTATAGGTAGTAGATGCAATGGTGGCGTTTATTTGTTTTTTGAGCGATAGGGTGGAGTCGAGGTACACACCTGGTGTTTTGACCTCTTTGGACACTTTTATGATGTTGCCATTGATGGTGAATGATTGGTACCTAGTGTCCAATTTGTGAAGGCGGGCCCGAGAGCCTACGATGAGCAATTCCGTCTTGTCGTTTAATCAGAGGCTATGGGTGGCCATCCATGCTTCAATTTCGAGGTAGATTTCGTTAAGCTTTGCAACATCTCTCTCATAGCACCCTGTGAGTGTGATGAGGACCTGGGTGTCGTCTGCTTAATTAGTGTAGGTGACACCCAGATCGTCAAGACGGTCAAAAAGGAGCTAAGTGAAGATGTTGTAAAGCGTGGTTGAAATACAGGAACCTTGGGGCACTCCACATTGGATTGGGACAGGGTCAGCAGCAGCCGAGGGAGCGAAGACCCTGGTTGACCTATCAGACAAGAAGGACTGAATCCAATTTGTATCATTCTGTGAGAATGCGGCAGCCGAAGAGGTGTTGTGTGAGAATTTGGTGGTCAACTAGGTCTAAGGCCGCGGAAAGATCCAACAAGAGCAGTATGGCCAGATTGTCCTCGTCTTTGGCTTCATCCATTTTAGATCCAGGAGGGCAGTTTCGGTCCCGTGCCTGGGTCTAAAGCTGGATTGTCGCAAGCCTAGGAGGTTATGGTCTTCCAAATGTTGTTGTATTTGGAGGTATACAAGAATATCAGAGTTCGGGAGGATATCTCGCGCTCACACCAATACGTTTTTTATGAAACCTATTATCACTGTTTCTAAAATTCCTCAGGATAGGTTCAAAAAAAGTCTTCAAGTTACACAACGCTTGTCAATTCCATATATTTTAATTTATATTGTGTGTGCCTGCTGAAATCCACTACCAATGATGGCAGATTACATGTGCAATAGGGATGAAGACAGAGCAGCTCTGTTTGCACCGAGGGGGAGTATGTCGAACCCTTTTAGGAGTAGTTATACCATAGTAGAAACTCTCAAACAGAAATTTATTAAATTGGAACGTTTGTCGAAAAAAGAAATCAATAAGTATTGGGAACATGCATCTTTGGCGAATTACTTAGAAAATGGTATTATCCCTCGTGGTTTGAGAGTTCTGATTTTTCCTAATTTTGATAATGATGAGGATGCTGATTTGGCAGAAGATTGGGAGAAGAACTTAAATCAGAGTTCTAAAACTATGTTGGAACTATTAATAACTCATGCTACAAGAGAGCATAAAAGAGTCATAGTAACAATTAACAAACTTAAGGAAGAAATAAAGGCCATGCCAAATGCAGAAACTACTAAGGAAAAAAATTATGAGAAAATGAATGAAATTTTGCGAGAATATCAGGACGATATTAAATTGAGGAAATTTAGAAAGTATTTCAGAGATGATAAGGACTATAGACAGAAACGTGTATACACTTTTCAAGCTAAATATGATAATATAATACCACAAACCAGACCTAGTTCTTCCAACAATACACCTGCCAGCTCAGATCCTGACTCAGAGGAAGAGGTTAGAGTATTTGAAGCTAGTAATCAAGAAGATATAGAATCCACACACAGTGGAGGCCGAAGTTTTTTAGAACAAATTCGCAGACACAAAAAGGGAAACATACGATTTACGAATTTAAAACAAGTCAGATTTGCAACACCACCAACAGGCACTACACCAATACCAGGTGCCACACAAGGGGCAGGAGAGGGGGCAAGCGGAAGCGGGAGTGGAAGCTCCGACGAAGATCAGGGTCGGCCAGGAATTCTGACCAGATCGAGCAGCAAGAAACGTCAGGTGAACCAGTAAATTGTGACTTGGTCATTAATCTGTCAGATAAATGTCTTTTGGACGCTGAACACGCTGTGTTGAATAAAGGGTTTTCTTTTGCACCAGGTGTTAGAACAGATTTTGTGAACTTTCAGATAGATATTTTCAAATTTATAAGAAAATTGAAATTAAAAAAAAAATTTGCCACTCAGGTACAAATATTTCAACCTAAGACCACTCTGAGCCCACTTAGCTCATATACTATTTCAGATATTCACAATATCACTACCTTGACCACTTTAGCCCAGGACAGTACTGCGGATTTTGAATCTATTTGCCTATCACTTGGTGTTAATACCAGACACCTTAATCTCAAAGAATTGAAACCAAAGTCTAAATACACACCTAATCTAGGAACAGAGAATGTAATTGAAACCTTCCATAAGGCAATCATTAAGGATATACATAAGCATATGGACAGCAGATTCTATAAAAGAAAGCGAACTAAAACTAATTTGAGTAAAGAGGAATTGGTAGCTTTAGAAGCTTTAATGAATGATAAATGCATAACCATCAAAGAAGCGGATAAGGGGGGCAATATTGTGGTGATGAATACGCAGGATTATATTACTATGGCAATGTCTCATTTGAACACTCCACAATGCTATACCCCTCTAAAATCTAATCCAACGAAGAGAATTGTTTCTGAACATCTGGAATTAATCGAGTTTTGGCATGATAGAGGCTTTCTAACAGAGGATGAAAAGAGTTTTCTGACCAATACAGAACCCACCATGCCCACTATGTATTTTTTACCCAAAATACACAAGAGTTATGAAATTTTACCAGCAGTCAGACCTATAATGAGTGGGATAGGGTGGGTCACGGAGGGTATGTCCCAATATTTGGATGAAGCTTTATTATGTTCTCAAAATGAAATCTTATATCAGAGACAGTGCACATGTTTTGAAATTTTTCAAATCCTTGAAATGGGAATCAGATTATCTTTTGGCTACCCTCGATGTTTCAGCGCTTTATACTAGTATAGATCATGACCTAGCAGTTCAAACAATTGACTACACCTTTGGGAATTCTTCTGCTTCTTATATGCAGCACATGCAAATGCTTAAGAGTTTTCTTGAATTCACTTTGCAAAATAATGTATTCATTTTCAATGGACAGTATTATGCACAAGCCAAGGGAGTGGCCATGGGTGCTAAATTTGCGCCATCTCTAGCTAACTTGTTTATGGCCCAATTTGAAGAAACACATATTTACAATCAGGAGATCTTCCAAACAAATCTAATAGCATGGAGAAGATATATAGATGATGTTCTAATTGTATGGAAAGGGTCTCCTGCTCTATATGACACCTTTGTGCTACATACCAACAACAACAAATTTGGTATTAAGTTTACAGGTTTAGCAAGCACACAAAGCATTGACTTCCTTGATCTGCATATTTTTGTGAATAATGGGCAGATTGAAACACAAACATATCGTAAATCAACAGAAGTTAATTCAATACTGTATGCAAAAAGTAGTCATCAGAGATCTACAATTGATAATATCCCGGTGGGTGAATTCTATCGGGCTAGGCGAAACTGCAGTTTAGATTTGGATTATCAGAAGGAGTCTGACTTGCTTACGCAAAGATTCCAAAAGAGAGGATATAACCTGAAATGTATAAAGAAAGCGGCAGATAAGTACAAAGAATGTAGTCAATTGGAGCTTTTATGTGACCGTGTGAAAGAGAAACCTGGGAGTGATTGTATTTCCATAATAACTCAATTCTCGCAAGACTCATCCTTACTCTATAAAATGATATCTAGACACTGGGATATTTTGAGACTCGATAAGGATCTGTTACCTTTTTTGACTGAGAAACCTAAATTTACTTTCACGAGAGCACATAGTATCAAACAGAAGTTGAGTCCCTCCTTTTTGGATGTTCAGGCAGACAGTACTTAAGGAACTTGGCTAAAAGGAAAGAAGGGATTTTTTAAATGTGGTAATTGTAATCAATGCAAATATGCGTATGTTAATTGTGACTCCTTTACAGATGACAATGCAATGACAATTAAGATTAACCAGTTCATTAACTGTAAAACGTGCTTTGTTGTTTATGCTATTATTTGTATATGTGGTAAGCTTTACATTGGCAGCACTATTCAGCAATTGAGAATACGAATAAGGGAACATTTGGCCAGTTTAAAGAGTAGTGATCCTAAGACACCAATGTCCATTCATTGGCAGCTGCAACATCAGTTGGATAGCCAGGAAGATATTAGATTTATTGGTCTTATGCAAGTGAAGATGGGTAAACGGGGTGGTAATCTTAGGCTTAAACTTAGGCAACAAGAGAGTAAACTAATTTGTTATTTTAGAAGTACTACAGTCGGTCTTAACCAGGACCATGAAATGCATGTTTTCTTATGAAGTAATTACATGATTGACATTCCTCTTCTTTTCTGATTTATAATGAATGAAATCAGCATAATTGGTGATGCCATCTATTGTAATTATCACAGTTTGTGATACCGTCCCAGCCTTACCAGAGTATTGTTACATGGGATCAAAAATCATAGGTTCTCATGTACTCATTAGTGAAAGTACAGCCATGGAAATAAAATAGAATATTTTTCATGAATTATATTATTTGAATAATTTAAGGGTTACAATGGGCCAATGAATAAGATTTATTGGCAATATATCATGCTTTTTTAATAAGGGGACTCTGTAATAATGCCCATATAACGTTAAGTGCGCGTGTGTATGGCGCCGTCGCGCTTGCGTGTGACGTCATTGCGCGTGCGTGCGCGTGACGTCATTGCGCGTGCGTGCGCGTGACGTCATCGCGCGCGCGTGACGTCGTCGCGCGTGCGTGCGCGTGACGTCATCGCGGTGCGGCCCGCGACCCTGTGAGTGTCAATACATTCAAATGGAAGGGGAAACTCGTGGGATCCCCTTAGCATAACGAGGTTCTGGGATTTAGCCCATGTAAAGGTGAGTCCATGGAAAATAGGAATACTAATAGGGGGGTATGGTATTTCAAACAGGATATATTCTATTTAACAGAACCTTCCATTTGGAATGGTTGAGGGAGGTCCTTCAATAACTCATGATGTGCATATGGGAACTGAGCATAATGCAATATTATTATATTATATATTTTCTTGTTTGAAAATATAATTTAAATGGCATGAGGGATTTATTGACCGATGAGGATTTTTAACTAAGGAAATGATTAATATGGGGATCTATAGTTAACCCTATGAAGCGTAGTACAATAAACATATTTCTTATAGGTAAAAGCCAATTTTGGACCTAAAACATTTCGAAAGTAAAGACTATTGGAACATTTGGTATTCTAAGAACATAGATTTTCAGGTTGGTGAACTTTCTAAATTTCAATCTATCCTATAATATGGGATAAAACGTTTATGTAATCCATATCATTAAATTTAATCTAAAGGGTCTACAACATAGGGATGGAAGATATTACTAAATGACATAGAGAGGGTAAGTTTCAATTCTATTTTCTAATGTTGCATCTTGAATATTCACATATTCTCTGGTCATGTTGGAATGGTATCACAGGGTGATGATCGGTAATCTGTGTAAACAATATATTGGGGTTGAATTTTATTGTGAAAACAGTTGATAACTGGATGTTATGTTGAACACACATATATTTTGTGAGGAAAAACTAAATTATTGTTTTATGTTTATTTTTCTTTGAATATTCATCTTATATCTTGACTATGGCGTGAATTTTCCCATAACCTGACCTGACATGTTGGCACCATATGGTATGGTTTTTTAATTTTTTCTTTTCTATTCTTTTTTTCGTTATATTGAATGAATGTAATAATCTGTACAGCCTTGATAACGACCAAGGGTCGAAACACATGTCGGCTGTTCTTTACCTTGGAAGATAAATTAAAATATATGGAATTGACAAGCGTTGTGTAACTTGAAGACTTTTTTTGAACCTATCCTGAGGAATTTTAGAAACAGTGATAATAGGTTTCATAAAAAACGTATTGGTGTGAGCGCGAGATATCCTCCCGAACTCTGATATTCTTGTTTACTTTGTACAAACTTTGTGGGAAGTTTGAGGGAGTGATATCACTTGCTGCCGACCCCATCTTTCTTATATATATATTTTTTTTTTGAAGTTCGAGAGTGGAAAATAGCGCACACAATTTGATAGCGATCCCACAACATTTGGTATTTTGTATTTGGAGGTATGCCACTCTGTCTAGCGAGGCTAGCTTTTTTAGACTCTTTTACCTTGTAGTAGGGCTATTTTATTTGATAGTGCTAGTTGGCTATTATTGCACCAGACTGTCTTTGATGCAGTCCTCTGCGGGTGGCATTGGTGATTCGAGCTCTCTTAGAATGGAGAATAACTCTTTCGTACCATATTTGGCATTGTGTATTCTCAGGCTGTAAATCTCTTTTTTTTAGCGTTTAGGATAGCAGTTTTATAGGTGGAGGCTGCCAATGAGAATTTATCTTGAGAGTGATGGGGCTTTTCTCCAGTTAGTTTCCGCAGCTCTTTTGATGTTGCGGAGGGCCTTTCGTTCTGATGAGAACCATTTATTCGTATGGGCAGTTGGTTTGGCCTTTCTTAGTTTGAGAGGAGCTATCTGGTTGAGGGCTTGTTCCATAGTGGTGTTGTATAGATCTACATGGGCAGTCGGGTTGGCATTCCGTGTGGGAAAGTTAGCCTTGGTAATGGGCATTAGGAGAGGTCTGAGGTTTTCTATGGTAATATTGCGATTATTCCTAGATGTTTGTGGTTTCCCGGTAGACAGTGCCGTTTTAGGTGCGTTTCTGGGTAGCGAGAAGGTGATGAGATGAGGGTCTGTCCATGCACAAGGAGTAATGTCAGTCAGGGATAAGTTACAATTGGCGTCAGCTGGTCAATCCAAGGATCTCCCTTTTGTATGTATGGGCTTGTTGATATGTTGTGTTAGGCCTCAGTGAGTGATAGTGTCATTAAGAGAGGTGACATTAGTGTTATTCGGGTCATTGAGTCCCAAATTAAAATCGCCCATGTTAAAAATTTATGAACCTGGTTTGGTATTAGTTGTAAGTAAAAGAGAGATGTGCTCCTCGAAGGTGGACATGGCTCTAGGAGGTTTGTATATAAGGTGTGGGAGTATGGTTTGGGTGTTGGATAATGGTAGTTTGAGGGAAAGAAGTTCAGCTGAGGGTAGGGTTGTGTTAGAGACTTCTCTAATGTTCAGATTAGTTTTCGCAATAAGGGCCACTCCACCCCTAATTCCGGTTTTTCTATCAGCACGGATGATGTTATAGTTTTCTTGGATGGCTAAAGCTAGTGTGGGGCCAGCTGCTTAGTGGAGCCATGTTTCTGTGACCGCAAGGAAGTCTAAATGGTTTGCACTGATTAAGTCTGCAAGATCTGGTACGTGAGCTACCAAAGAGCGAGCGTTAATGAGTATGCCCTTAATGGAAGTGGAGGTAGGTACTGTGATGTTAATTGGTGGGGTTGTAGGATGTTGTGCAGTCGTGGTTAATAGGGGATCCAGTGTGAGTCGTCGGCCGTGTGTGGTTCCTAGTCTGTTGGGTGACCATCCTGGGGGGGCTTAAGCCTCAGGCTGGTGCGATAACTAAGTCTGGCATTTCTCAAATGAGTTGGGCAGGCTACGTCAAGTCTAATATCATTAGGTATGTTAAGGCGGGAACCTAAACTTGCATTTCCTGAAGGCGTAGGACACGGGGTAACAGGTGTTGGAGGGGAGGCAAATCTAGTGACCCATTCTGCTGGTGACGTAGGTTCAGGGTGGGATGGAGCAGTAGTGTTGCTGCAATTCAAAGATGAGATATTGTGAAGTAGAGGGAAGAAGGTAGCCATAGCAAGTGTTGCTCCTCTTAGAGCGGCCATAGTAGGAGGCTAAACTGCTGGGTGCTACGGTCGGGAGGTCAGGCGAGTTGGGTGCAGCAAAGGTATCTAGGTCAAACTGATAACTGGGAAGTAGATAGGCAGTCCTAGGTAATACAATAGCGTCAGTGCACTAAAACAGTGTACATGGATTGCACAATAATGGTCAAGCTGATAACTGGGAAGAAGTTAATCAGTCCTAGGTAATACAATAGCGGCAGTGCACTAATATAGTATACATGGATTGCACAATAGTGGGTGGACAGGAAATAAAAAAGTAAGCGGGCGATAGCTGGCCGATAGAAGTACTTATGAGATGTGCATTCAATAGTGGGCAGCTCAATGCAGGACATATACAGCAGTAGACTAGAGCAGTGCGTATAATGTGCATGCAGTTAGGACATCACGCCATTTCAGTACATCTCGAGTGCAGGAAGATATGAATGGTGTATACGAGCGAGATACCTAACTGAAATAAGGCTAGATGCTAGCAAGGCTGGGCGGGACACATGTATCGTAATAAGGTCAGGTGATAATTTGTGCAGACATTGGAAGCAATATTACAACAGCGTCAAGGCAATAGTGGTGTAACGCAGAGAAGTTACTTGAAAGTATTGAAAGGCGGCATAATGCAACAGTTGAACAGTTTAAAAGAACGGTATCCGCGGTGGGACAAAGCAATGCGAAGTGACCAAAATATGGGAGGTAGAGGGAGAGCAGAGTGATACCTGTAATACAGTTAATGTGTGCGCCTTTGTGGGTGTGCCGGCGTTCGTCTGCCGGCTCGGGTTAGGCTAGAAAGAAGCGGCTGGTGACCAATCGGGTCACAGGGAGTTTACCTGGTAGGAAGTTAGGCCAGGGCAGCAATGGGGAAATGGCAAGCGGCCATCTTTGAGTGGCTGGACCTCGTGGCAAGCAATGTAGGCTAGAACTCACATGGTGAGTCCAAAGCAGATTCAAATTGAGTAACAAGTCGACGGCTGGATAGTTGCACTTCGGTGGAATAGTAGGGTACTATTCCCATATATCACGGCTCTCTATGATGTGGACGATTGGTTGATCAGGGGGAGCTCTCCCGAGCAAGTCCTGGATCATCTGTCCGTCACCTGCCACTCCCTTCACAGGCTGGGCTTCTCCCTCAATTTAAAGAAGTCCCATTTGACACCAACACAGCGGCTCCAGTACATCGGAGCAGTGCTCGACACTTCCCTGGGGCAGTGTTTTCCTCCCTAGGTGAGGTCTCTTCACATTCATCAGATGGTACACAATTTTCAGCATGCCCAGACGCTCCCAGCGTTCGAGTTATTGAGGTTGCTCGGCCTCATGGCATCCTGCATTCTTCTGGTGCCAGAGGCTCGCCTGCGGATGAGATCTTTGCAGTGGGCACTCAAGATGCAATGGTCGCAGTCCTCCGGCAGGATGTCTGACCCGGTTCAGGTGCTGCCCTCGGTCGCCCAGGACCTTCTGTGGTGGGCCGTCGAAGGCAAATTGATGAAGGGGGCTCCGTTTTGGCTTCCCTAGCCGGAGGTGACGATCGTGACGGATGCATCCCTCACGGGATGGGGAGCTCATGCCTACGAGCTGACAGTCAGCGGTCGTTGGTCTCCGTCGGAGTCCAGACTCCATATTAATCTGTTGGAGCTGAGGGCCGTCAGGCTAGCCCTGAAGGCTTTTCTGCTGACTGTGCAAGGAAAGAATGTCCTGATCCTGACGGACAACACAGTGGCCATGCACTACCTCAACAAAAAGGGGGGGGGGCAGGGTCACTTCCTCTGTGCAGGGAGGCGATGCAGCTCGAGTTCTGGGCCATCCAGCAGGAAGTTTCGATCTCGGCAGTTCATCTGGCCGGAGACGAAAACGTGACGGCGGACGCTCTGAGCAGGCAGAGCACGATCTCTCACGAGTGGGAGTTGGCTTAGGAGATTCTCCATCTCCGGACATATCCACACCTTCAAAACCAATCACCTCACTAATGTCACCTGCCATTCCATTCAAATGTAGCAATTCAGTGAGAAATCTTCATTAATCCTCCCTGCTTGCAATATATCCAGCAAATCAATCCAAAACATCTCCCTTTGTATGAGATACGCGTTAAAGCCCCCCCCCCCATGGGTGGACGTCTCACCACTTCCAAAATAGTAAACTGAATTTGAGCTATTGAGTGCCTCAGTTCTTTAAAATGCCTTGCCACAGGTGATTTCATGTTCACACATCTTATATTTGAATTATGTTTGCTCCACCTCTCCTGTGCAGATCTTGATGTTTGCCCTACATATAACAATCCACATGATACTATACACAACACCTGTTGACCTACAGGTTGCAAAGTCTTTGAGGTATATTTTTTTACCATTCTGCGGATGAGTGATGTGATTGCCTTTCTGCACATTGTTACAATTGCTACATGTTAACCAAGGGAAAGTACCCTTTCTTTTAGTTGTCAATGTCGTTTTTCTCTCTCAATATCCTTTTTGCTTTGACCAATTTATCATGTAAATTGGTACCTCTTCTGTATACCATCATTGATGGTTCAGGAAAAAATGTAAACAGGGTTGGGTCATAATGTAAGATCGACCGATTTTTGTGGATAATCTTTCTAATGTGGTAACTCTGTCTCGAGTATTTTGAAATATGAGATATCAGTTCCTTCTATGGTTTCAGAATTAGAAGTTGCTCTTTGGAAATCTGAGTTGCTCTTGCCTTAGCCTCCTGTAATGCATCCTCTGGAAAACCTCTCTTTGAAAACCTCTCTGATAATTCAGCACATTCTGTTGCAAAAGTGTCCGCATCTGTAATAATTCTTTTAAGCCGCAATGTCTGGCTATACGTTAGGCTTTTCATCATCGCTTTCGGATGAAAACTCGCAAAATGTAGAAGGTTATTGTCATGATGCCTACCCCCGGGCATCCGGATCGTGTCCATCAGCCCCGGGAGCAGGCATCCAGATACTCATTAAAACCCCAAAAGCCCCGGCTGGGGGCTGTTTGGATTCAGTCCTGACATCTTAGGCGCAAGGCTCATCATAGAAAACAGTCCTGGCGCCATAGGCGCCAGGCTCATAGACTTTACATACCTTATGCAGACCATGCTGCAAATGAGTCCAAGCCAACGTGAGGCCTGGATAGGACTATTTTATTACAGGGACTATTTTTCACTCGGGTGTGGTTCTGGGGAACTTCTTACCTGGGACTACTTTGCAGGCTATTTAAAACACGTCCGAACAGCAGCCCATGCTTCGTTATTCTGCATCCAGCAGCGTGACACTCACCGTGTCTGCAAGTCAGCATCCAGTCTTCTGCCACGCCCGCCTCGAATCCGGAGCTCCTAGACAAAAGGAAAAGAAAGGAGAAGAGGTTAGATCATGGACATTATTTGATTCCTTACCTGATTCCGGACCCAGCACTTCTCCGAGCCTGGAAAGGACATTATTTCAGCACGCGTCGCTTCGCCAGCAGCAGCGCCGCGTTATACTCACCAGTACACCGCATCTTTCGACTCGGCGCTGCCACCATCATTTTCTTCGTCGAAATCCAGCACCTGAGGGGAAAACAAAAGGAATAACAAGGTGAGCCGAGAAAACCGACAAAGACAATCTCTTTGCCACCATAGGCTTACCTGCTTTACCACCGGAGGTGGTATTCTTTAATTCGCCGCATCTTCCTATACCGCACCTATAAAAGGAGAGAAAACAGCAAGTTAAACTCCTGCAACTTTTACCGGACAGTGTTTGGTAATACAGACTCTTACCTGAACGCCATCAGCTGCCTCCAGGCAATATTCTTTTGGATCCAGCTGCAACCTAACGAGGGAATGGAACAAGAGTGAACATCGGACATATTGAACTCTTTGAACTTTATAGACACTGGAGTTAATATTCCTCCGGAACTCCTCCAGTACCTTCAACCCAGTGAAGTAAGTGGTATCTACGCGCCCCTGCATGCCATGCAGGATGGAGAGCTCATCATTTGAAAACATAAGGTGAGATTACCAAAAAGGGATATCGGAGGTGATTAGTGAGGAGAACGAGAACTGTTGGGGGGCCATCACTAAAGTCCACGGGTGGCTATATCCCTTTCTCCACTTGCAGGAGAATACTTCTACGAGTCCAGCAGACAAGATTAGGTGGGCCAGTCCAGACTGTCATCTCTTCAGTACGCATAACGTTGGTGGAGACCGCAGCTGTCCGGGTCCGATCGACGCCCCTGTGGGAACCAGGTGAGCGTAACAGTTATTAACATCACTTATGATATGATAGGTAATTTATAACACGCTTAATACCCAGTGGTTTCTAAGCGCGGACCCGGGATTGAACCTGCGCTGCTCCACGTCGTCTTGCTTCCAAGGCGAGCACGTTGCTGCTGAGCTATATTGAAGTAGTTCTCCTGGTATTTACAATAGTCAACTGGACATCTAAAAAAATGTAGGGAAGAATTGCCAATCTCCAGTGTAAATTTGATGTCTGAGTGTATTCTGTTAAGATAGTCAAATAAATCTTGCAATTCCTGTCTCGTCCCACACCAAACACCAAAGATATAATCTATAAAATGCTTCCACACAAGAATTTTGGAAGACCATTGTATTACATCAAGGCCATACCTTTTCAAATGCATACATGAACATGTTGGCATACACCGGTGCCACGGCAGACCCCATAGAGGTGCCAGACACCTGGGCATAGAATCTGTCATGGTACTTAAATAAATTGTTGTTCAGCATATACAAATTCGATAATTAGCTGCCTTTCACATTTAACATTGTTGGACAACAATAAAATCCATTCAATTGCCTCCATTCTCTCATTGTGTGGTATCAAAGTGTACAGACTGCACACATCCAAGGAGAATAGTATGCAGTCAGGTGATACACCTACTATGTCATTCAGACAGGTCATGACATCCGTAGTATCTCTTAAGTATGTGGGGATCTTTTGGACTAAGGGTTGTAGAATATTGTCAACATATGTCACTAGTGGATCCAGGATACTTTCAGTACCAGCCACTATTGGTCTTAAGGGTGGCTTGAGATTGTCTTTATGGATTTTGGGCAATCCATAAAAGACTGGAATGAGCGGAAGTCTTAAGCAAAAATGGTTTCGTTTTTTCTGAAATGCAATCATTTTTGTATGCTGTCCACAGTAGACTCAATTAAGGTTCTTATCTTCAGTTTAGGATCCTGGTCCAAAAGTACATATGTTGATACATCCTTCAACATGTCCATACAACTGTCATGGTAAAAGGAGGTGTCCATTACAACAATGGCACCTCCTTTGTCAGCCGGTTTGATGGTCATTTCCTCATTTTTAGCTAGGGATTCAATATCCTTAAATTGTTGGTCTTTCAAATTGTATGGATTCTTTTTACAATAATCAATCTTCCTGAGATCCTGTTCTACTTACTGTTTAAACATGCTCAATACTTGATTTTGAATTTGCGGGGTCGAAGGTACTTTTAGTTTTCAATTCAAAACTATCATCCACTATGTCTGTATCACTTAATGTACATTAATTTTCTCCCCGAATAGACTAGTATTAGAGGTAGGAACAAATTATAATCCTTTGTAAGGATCTATTAACCACAATGTTCTCATTTGTTTTTTTGCCTTATTGGTCTTTTTCCTGCATCTGGTCTGCTTTTTTCTAAATCCCAGTTTTCTTTCTGCAGTCATCAAATTGTGTTCAACTGCTTTAAGGTAGTTTTTCCAGTAATCCTTCCATTCACTCCATGCAATAGGTTGTCCTGGATTTGGTAGGTGGTATTCTGGCAGATAGACTGCAATGGATTACATGCTTGTCTTCAATCACTTAGTACTAATATATCCACTGACACTGTGTATTTTTGTAATCCATTGAGTCCTTAATTTTTTCTTTTTTTTCCATTTCTGATTGCGTGGTGTGTGAGAAGAGGAAGGAGGGTGGATGCTGCGCAGTGTGTGAGAAGAGAAAGGAGGGTGGATGCTGCGCGGTGTGTGAGAAGAGAAAGGAGGGTGGATGCTGCGCAGTGTGTGAGAAGAGAAAGGAGGGTGGATGCTGCACGGTGTGTGAGAAGTGGTAAGGTGGGTGGATGCTTAGGGTGGCTTGTGGTGGTGATTATCATCTCAAAGAATACTTACCATCGGTCTCTGATGTGTGACTGTCCCCTGCCTCAGTCCTGCGGCAAGATGGTGGCCCAGTCAATCACTCATGTACTTTCCAGGACCAGCATCACACAGTGGGTGGCATCACCCGGCCTCTGTGACCGCCTCAAGCCGAAGCACAGACAGCAGACTTTGTCAAAGCATGAACAGTATTTACAAATGGGATGCCTGTGGTGGAAGCCCCTCCTAAGAAGGGGATGGGTGGTGCATATCTTTCCCTTTTTTGAAGACTCACTCCCGAAGGCAAATTCAGTAGTGGTAGTTCTGGAGGATTTTCTTCCACTGTTTGGGATTCTCGCTAAACATGTGAAATTAATCTTTGGCTAAATATGACAAAAGTGGGATTATCGCAAGTGGGTCGATGAATGCTTCTACTAAATAATACAGTTAAGTGATTTTGAGAAATTGCACCATACATCTATTAATCTCATAAACAATAGAAATACAGTTGCTTCTGTCTGTCTGAAAATTCTTTTTTCTGGATTGGGTTGTGACCTTTTATTTTAGAATCAAATAACGTGTACTAGTCCTAGCAAATAATTTTGTGCAGTATGTAGAATTCATGTATTTTTTCATTAAACGAGGGGCGGCAAACATATGGTTCTATTTAAACATGCTTCCATAAAAAAGGTTTTTCTGTTTATATCATCAGTCTTCAACCGCCGGCTCACCAGGTCCTTTGCACTGCAACTTCCGTGATCACTCATCATTGACTGTGCGGAGTAGGCCTTTTGGGAGTTGTAGTAAATAAATTGCTGGCAAGCTCAAGCTTGCAGAGCCCTGCTGCACATAATAAACATTGGTGCTCTTCCCATGCACCAGGCATTAAGTCACTTAATAAGACAGTAAACGTTGCGTAGTAAACAAGAAAATGTTATGGACCTAACTAGTAATCTGTTATGGTGCATTTTTATACAACCTTTATATCGCAGTATATACACTGGCCAAAAATGGATGGCTAGATGGTAGAAGTACTAAACTCAACAGAAAGGGCAATAAAGCAAATCCTCTACAGAGAAGCAATGACAAGTATTTCGTATTATTTTTCAGAACTGTTAGACGACCAGTCAGAGTGAACTTGTCCCACTAATACACCACATTATCTTGACACAGATCAATTTCATGTGGTAGCAACTGAGATATGGTAAACTCTTGCCATACAGTTTTCCTAAATAGCTTGCATTTAGAAATTGGAATTATCATACCAAATGGCCAGAGGCAGGTGCTGTCAGTGCCCTGTTTTGAAATGGGCCACCAATTGCTGCATTGCTCGAGTTTGGAGAGGGTAGGGAAGTCGCCAAACCAGGGGTATATAGCCCTCGCCCCCTCCCTCCCTGAAAGATATCCACCACTTTTCATATTTATCACATTAGCTCTTGGCTTCCCTAAGTATCACTAAATTGAACCCTCACAGGAAAAATCTAAAGAGGCTTGTTTAACAGTGAAGTATGAGTTGAGCTTGCTTTTTTTTGGAGGGTGAGGGGGGGATGTGGAAAGCAGCTCCCGTCTCATTCCAATGGTACTGGTAAAAGCCCAAACCAACCTTAACAGCCTACCTGTAAGTTTCTTTGCATCTAATGTGGCCAGATTGCTGCTGAAATCTGGGCCATTGGTTTTATAATCAACATAGTTTGCATAGTTTGAAATGCTTTTAATGCACTGATGGTAACATTGAAATATTTTAAGCTGTCCTTGGGGGCGTTGGGGAGATAATCACATTTTCTCATTGGCTTCAGTACCTAAACATGCCTTTCAAAAAAGAGGCAGTCTCTAAAATGTTGCATGAGGATCTTTGAGAAGCTTGGTCAGCTTGACTTGTTTTTAGGATAGGAAAAGGACTAAATGGACCAGAGTGTTCAACCATTATTGCATAAAAATAAAACCTATTTGTACAGCCTCCTTAAAAGTAAGATTTGTCACAAAGCTCCCTGGTATTGTACAGTGCCAAAAGAACTCTTTTGCATTTGCTATCGCGGCAAATTACCTTTCAGAACTAATATGAATGTATAATCTTTCCCAGGCACAATAAGCAGTGATATTATTGATGAACTGATGTCTTCGGATGGTAAGTATATTTTTTGTTCGTTCTTTTGGAATTATTGTTTTTAATTTCAGTTGAAGTGTTTTTCATTTTTAAATTTAAAATGAAAATGGTTCCTTGTTAACAGTAAAAGAAGTAACACTTGCTCAAATATACCTGAAGTCTCACTGTATAATTAGTAAACGTCACTTGGAACAAACCGGTTGTAAACATATTTCCTTATGAAATCAGTAATTCTGAAATTCTGCTGCAAGATGTCCATTAAATGGAACATTTAATTGATAAAAATAACCAAGTATCCGGTTTTGAATTATTTTACAATTTGATGTAAACTGAAGTGCATTAGACGTCCTCTATTTTCAGAACAAGTGAAAATAACAATAATCCTTTTATGGAATTAACATTACAAAACAATGTAGTTTTTTCTGGGCTAGTTTGTGTGCAATGACTTTGTGTAAGTAAAGATCTCTATTTTTTAAGTGCCGTTTTAAAGGAGTCCATGCGAGTCCATTCCTCTCCAATGAAAATAGCGCCACAAAACGATAAACATGGTTTAAATGATTCTTGTATTTTATGTTACCCAGTTTACCTTGCTTATTCCATGTGTGGAAGCATAGACTAGTTGCAACATTAGTAACATTAACATTTTGAATGGGATCATATTTTACTTACAGGGAGGGTGTGGTAAGGTACTGCTGTATGATCATACAGACAGTGCAGCAACATAATTTCATATATTCATTATAGACAACGAAACATAGTCATATTGTTGGAGAAAACAGTTTAACATCTCTGCAAGATGTTATGAGGCATTCGAGAAGATTGCCCTCTTTCTTTCATATTGATTATTATTTTTACATAATAAAGCTACAAACCTGCTAAAAACATCAACTTGATTCATGTAGAAGTTGGCAAAACAACTGATATAAAGCATTCAGATCCACTAATTGGCAGTTATTGCCTCTTCCTCAGCCCGCTCGTCTGCCCCAGGTGCAAAATCACTGTGAGGGACGACTTTTACAAGTCCCCAGTGGGAGGGAGAATTTCCCTTGTTAGCCCATAGTGATCCTACACTTTGTCTGATGCTTGGGCCTTGCTGGTAGTGCCTCAGGGTACTTGGCTCCTTTTCATTCAACATCCTCCAGACCATCCTCCTTACAACATTGCCTTCTATCCGGACCTGCTGCTTTTGGAGGAGCTCAGTCAGCTTCTGAGAAAAGGCATGATTTGAGATGGTACAACGCTCAGAATGAGGGAAATTATGGTTTTCAATGTACTTTCTGACTCCGAAGGAGGACGCTGGCTTGCGTCCTGTCCTGGATCTGAGGCTACTGAATCTGTACCTGCACACGGGCAAATGAAAGATGACGCTAGCCCAGATCCTCCAAGCCCTCGACCTGCAGGCCAGATTAGTGTCACTGGACCTTCAGCATGCTTGCTTCCATGTACCTATTTGTGAGGCACAGGAAGTACCTGAGATTCAATGTGCGCCAACCTCCTTACTAGTTCCAAGTCTGCTGTTCGGTCTTCCTTTGGTGCCTATAGTTTTTACCAAGCTGTTGAAAGTGGTGGCGGCTCACCTCATGGTGGAAGGTGTCCATGTCTTTCCCTACCTGGATGACTGCCTCGTCCAAGCTCACTCCCCAGATCAGGTGTACGCACATCTTTTCTGTGTGTGCAGCCTGTTGCACAGCTTGGGCTTTTCCCTGACATTCGAAATGTCTCCGGTTTTTCCGTCCCAGCCCCTCTGATGTTTTGGGGCAGTCTAATCCCAAGGACAATTCCCTACCTCAGCCTTTGTGCACTTACTGGGTGTCATGACCACCTGCATGCTGATGGTCTTGGTGGCCCAACTGCGCATGAGACCGATCCCTTGGCTGTTTTCAGTAGTCTTAATTTCAGGGACGCATGTCAGATCTTCTGAAGGTATCTAGTCATGTTTCTCAAGACCTGGCTTAATAGCCCATAAGAAAAACTACTGAAAGCTGCATTGTGTCAACAACCCTGACCCCAAATAACAGTTGTCACCAATGCCTCCTTGAAAGGTTGAGCGCCCACCTGTCAGGCCTGACAGGGGTCTTCCTCAGAGTCTTCGGAAGACAACTTGCTGGAAGTGAGGGTAATCCAGGTAGCCCTGGTGATTTCCTCCTCTCTGTACATGGCATGTCTGAGTTGTTCCTGACCGACAACACCATAGCCATGCACTGTCTCAACAAATGAGTTGGTGGTTCTAGGCTCTGGTGAACGAGTCTCTGATGGTAGATTATCTTGCCGGAACAGAGAATGTCACAGTGGATGCCTTGAGCACACAGACTTCAGCCGAGTGGGAGCATTTCCAGGAAGTTGTGGAGTTTTTTCCCCCTCAGGTAACTCCTCAAATGGACCACTTTGCTTCCAGTGTGAACAGGAAGTGCGAGTTGTTCTGCTTCTGTGGAATGTATTCATGGTTGATTGGAAATTCACCTCCACTTTGCATTTCTTCCAAGCCCCGTAACCCCACTGGTTCTCAGGAGAATGGACTTGTTAAGGTCCATGTTCAGTTTAATCACTCCAAACTGGGCTCTGAAAATGTTAGCCAGGGTTGTTGGAAATTTCCACCTGCCCTCCCTGGAGCCTCCTGCAGAGTGTGGATCTGCTCTTGCAGCTGGAGAGGCGGGTCCTCCATCTGAACTTCAGCAGTCTGACTATTCATGCTTGGCTGCTGAGATACAAGGAGTGTGAATTGTCAGACTACGTCATGGATGTGCTCTTCTCAGCTTGAAGGCCCCCCACTAAGTCTTTTTATGCCTGTAGGTGCCATAAATATTTGGACTGGTGTCGGGGAAAGGATCTGGACCATTGATCCTGTGCCATATCCTTTGTGTTCAATTCTTTGCTGTCTTTAGCCTGGCAGAGCTGTGCAAATTGGCACTGTGGGGCGGGACCTGGCCACTATCTGTCTTTTAAGTGAACCGCTGAGCATGGCTCTTTCTCCACAATTCCCAGCATTATGCAATATTTACAGTGGTTGTGCAAACGGTTTCTACCACGCCAGTTTGCGATTCTGGCATGTGATTTAAATGTTGTGTTAATGTTTCTTATGGGCGCTCCTTTTAAGCATGTACATTCATGTTCTTTTTGATTACTCGTACCGGAGTCTGATTTTCCTGGTCACCATTACTTTCACAATATGGGCGAGTGAGCTCCAGGCGTTATCTGTTGAACCTCCTGATTTGGTTTTCTCCAAGGAAAAAGTGATGTGGAGAGTACTACCGTCCTGTTATCCATCTCTGCCAAATGATCCATGTTTCAGTGGGGTTTTTTTAATTTCCTTTGCCTCACCCTTGCAAGGAAGAGGAGTGACTCCATTGGCTGGACCCAGTGCGGGCTCTCAGCTACGTCTCTCAGATGAGGGACGTCAGGAAGGATGACCAGGTTTTGGTGGGTTATGCTGTGACCAACCAGATCCTGTCAATGTGAATCTTTTTCTGCTTCTCTGGAAGTGCAATCTGGATGGGAAGTTATGTACCCGAAGGACTTGGGTTTATTCTACCGGAGGACTGCCCGCTACCGCTGCCTTGCAGAGCGGAGTCCATGTCTTGGACATTTGAGTGGCTGCGTGGGCTTCTTTCTGCACACGTTTGCTAAACATTACTGCTTGGATTCCCTTTCAGGGCAGGAGGCCTGTTTGGGTAGGTTGCCCTCCAGAGCTTTTTGGTTTAAGTGGTGTCCTCTTGCTCTCCTCCAGATCCATTTACTGCTATCAGTGTCTTTCATAAATGCGGAATCTGTAGGAGGAAGGACAAATTACTTCTCTTGGTAATGTTCTTTGTTTTGGATGTTCCTTCCACAAATTCCTCATGGCCCACCCAACCTGCCCCTCTTGTCAAATAGCTAGTACACTTTTAAGTTAGTGTGTCACTCAGCTTCAGAGTGCTAGGGAAAAAAGGTAGTACTGAGATCACTTCGCTGTATATTGGCCCTGACGTCCTGTCTTGCGCATAATTACCTCAAATGGAGCAGCACTGCACCCAAGGTGGCGTTGTTTTGGATGTTCCTTCCACAAATTCCTCATGGCCCACCCAACCTGCCCCTCTTGTCAAATAGCTAGTACACTTTTAAGTTAGTGTGTCACTCAGCTTCAGAGTGCTAGGGAAAAAAGGTAGTACTGAGATCGCTTTGCTGTATATTGGCCCTGACGTCCTGTCTTGCGCATAATTACCTCAAATGGAGCAGCACTGCACCCGAGGTGGCGGAAAGGCTTTCGAGATCAGCTGCTCTGCGATACAAAAATCATAAAGAATCCATGGGAGGAAATATTAAAGAGAGGCAAGTAATTTGGTCTGAGGGGAGAGTGCTGTTTAGTGCTCTATATTTAGTGCATACCTTGTCTCAATATTTGGGACTAACCAATTTATCTTCTCAACTCTGCGACTAGGAGGATCCATGGTAGTTTTCTCAGTGGCATTTCGCTCTGCAGTTACTTCAAGCAAACCTACTTTCTTACATGTAGAATCGTTGTTGGCTCTAGGTGTGGAAACAGCCTGTGCTAGGCTCTGTTGTTGACCAAGACTAATAAAAATGGTTCTTGTGTTGCAAGATCACAGGAGCTGTTGGGGTTTAGCCAGCACCTCAAGTTGTGAAGTAAAAGAAGGAAGTTTTCTCCTGGCTATCTTGTTTCTGTGGTTAAAATAATAGCTCTAACACCGTAGTTGATGTGATACAGGTTTCGCTTTTAATTGTGCTAGTGCTGGGTTGTTTTTCACATTCAATTGATATGCATTGTGTACATTTTAAGGGCAATTGTGTGCCTTGTTAGTCAGCCGACACGTGTTTCAACCCGTGGGTCTTTATCAAGGCTATTGTCAATAGAATCTAGCCCCCTATGGGGTCCTGGTCTACGGTGTTGGTGCTGTCCTGTAGAGAACAGTGGCTCCTGTTGGGCCCTTAGCTTCGGCATATACAGACCTGTGATATATGCCAAAGCTAAGGGCCCAACAGGTTCCAGTGAAATCCTTCTTGAGTCCAAAGATGAATCAAATAATGAGGGGAGGGCTCACACGTAACACTTTTTGGTTTGGTTTCACATTGAAACTTTAGATGCCCTGTTCTTTGACACCCCTTGGAAATAAGTCTATCGTTTTGTTAATCAAAATTCCATCGTCTGCTCTTCAGGTAACAGCCGGAACTGTGTTCTGAGTTAATGTTGCTAAACTGCAATATATCAAGAGGGAGTGTCGAAAAAGCATTTTGTAAAGTCTGTGTAATCACACAATGTAGAGTGCACATGGTCTGCAAAGATTGAATGTGAAAAGTGTTAACTGTCAGACAATGCATTTTTTCCTTGGATTGTAAAGTCAATCGATTAATCATTTATTCTATTTATATTCAATTTTGTCTGTTCTAATGATTTCCAAAATCAGCCCTGGGGGGACGATTTTCAGTGAACAAGGAGACATTAGTTTAGCCAAACCCATTAAAGGTAAAGTAACTGTCACAGCGCAACGATGGGCCGTCTGGCACTGATGGAAACATGCACAAACGGGTGTGTTACGACCGATAGTGACGGTCTAGTTTATTTCAAGATGGCACCCCACATACCACTGCCTTTGCTAAAGACTGGTCCAAAAGTGGATCCATGGTATCTAACATGACTGGTAATGCCCTAGCATGGGCTACCCCACTAGTTACGTCAGCCAACCCAGTCCTGCTTGATTATCCGATTTTTGTTCATATGCTCAAGTAGATGTTTGAAAAGACCGGAAGTGGTCTATTCAGCTTATGAGTCCCTCCTTGACATCGGATAGGGTAATACAGATGTTTTGACCTACATTTCCTTCAGAAGAATAGCAGCTGAAGCAGGATGGCCAGATACGGCCCCAATGCACCATATTTAGAAGGGTTCTCAATGATGAGATAAAGGACGAACTAGCTGTGCAGCGCGTCCGGTCTCTTTCGAAATTGGTCTCTATGGTTGTACAAATTGAATACTGTCTGGAGAAACGCAGGGGCGAAAAGAAAAACAATAGAGGACTTACTCCAGGATTCCATCCAATGACCTCTTCAATGGATTCCACTTCTCGCGAAGGACCTATGATGATTGGCTCAACACGATGGCCCCTTACTGTCACCAAAAGAAAGAAGGGATTTGGGACTCTGCCTTTTTTGTAGATCCAATGTGCATTTTCAAGAAGACAGGGAAATGACAGAGCCTGATCATAGAAGAGACTACTGTCATGATGCCTACCCCCAGGCATCCAGACCAAGTCCAGCAACCCCGGAAGCAGGCATCCTGTTACCCAGAGAAAGCCCAGCAGCCCTTGTTAGGGGCTATATGGGTACAGTCCTGGCATCTATGGCGCCAGGCTCATATGGGGGGGGGAACAGGCTCATATGTTAAAACTTACCTGATGCAGACCATGCTGCAAGAGATCCAAGCCCATGTGAAGCTTGGAAGGGACTACTTTACCTAGGGACTATTTTGTTACTCGGGTGTGGTTGTGGAGGAATACTTACCTGGGACTACTTTGGTGGCTAATTAAACCACGCCCGAAGGGCAGCACACGCTTCGCGTTATTCTGCATCCAGCAGCGTAACGCTCAATGTGCCTGCAGTCAGCATCCAGCCTCGTGCCATGCCCGCCTCCAGTCCAGAGCACTTAGAAAGAAGGGAAAGAAGAGGAAAGGTTAGAACAAGAACATTATTGGGTTTCTTACCTGATTCCGGATTCATCGCACCTTTGAACGAGAAAGACTTTATTTTAAACACGGCGCATCGCCAGCAGCAGTGCCGCGCCATGCTCACCGTTCCTTGCAGCATCTCTACGATCCGGCGCTGTCTCCATCATTAAGTTGCCGCATTCCAGCACCTAAGGGGGGACAAGAAAACAACAAGGTGAGCCGAGGGGAAACAAATGAGGACAATCTCTTGCCACCATATACTTACCTGATTTTACCGCCGGAGGTATTAGTCACCAGCACGCCAAATCTTCTTACGCCGCACCTGTAAGAAAAGAGACAGCAGCGAGTTAAACATTGGCATTATTTAACGGACAGTGTGGGATAGCACAGACTCTTACCAGAACACTTTCAGCTGCCACAGAACTATCTTCATTTGGGTCTAAGCTGCAAGATAAACAAAGGAATTGGACAAGAGTGATTGTTCAGACATTTTTGAACTCTTTAGAACTATATACTTACGGCCCTTCGCCAGGAGTTTTGGAGCCAAGGTTTGTCTAGAACTCTTCCAATATTCTCAAGCCAGTGAAGTAACTGGCCATCAACGCACCCCTGCGTTCCTCGCAGGATGGAGAGCTCATCATTCAAAACTATAAGGAGACTACTTCTACGGGTCAAGCAGACGAAGCTAGGTGGGCCAGTCCAGTCAGTCATCTCTGCACTACGCATCACGTTGGTGGAGACCGCGGCTGTCCAGTTCTGCCCGACACCCCTGTGGGAACCAGGTGAGCGGAACAACTACAATAAGGGGTAGATCTACCAGTCCCTCCAAGTTCAGAGTCTCTTTCCGAAGTGTTCAATTCTAGATTGATGGTAATCATTGTTTGCCTACATCTGCAGCATAGGAGCCCCATTGAAGTACTGGCCCTTCTTGACTCTGGTTCAGCAGGCATCTTTATGGATACTCTTTGGGGTCTCTTGTTGACCAGGTTAGAGTCCTTGGTGGGCTGCTCAGGGACGGCAGCACAGTTGGTGAACTCCTTTCTGGGCCCCCGCAATGCCAGTCTCGCCATAGAAAAGGCGCTAGCTCATCACCAGCACTTGTCACCTGTGGTGTCCCACAGGGATCCTACTTTTCGCCCACTCTCCAACATCTACAGCCTGCCACTGTTGTGGCTTCTCGACGACCTGGGCGTCCTTCTTACCAACTACGCAGATGATGCCCAAATTGCCCTAAAGCTTTCAGGCATCCACTGCCAAGACACACAGGCCATTAACACAATCTATTCTACCATCCAATCTTGGATGATAACCAACTGCTAGGCCCTCAATTCAGAAAAAACAGAGCTTCTAGTTGTTGCCTCCGGCCACATGCTTAGAAAACTTGCCTCGATTATAAAATCGGTGTCATTGATAACATCAGCAACTTAGTGCCCAAGAGTGTAAAGACCATGGGTGTTATCATGGATGCGGAATTGACCATGAGACAGCACATCGCCCAGGTGCGGGCGTCTTGCGGCTTTATTAATGAGCTGCTCAATCACATCTGCCCGTTTCTCTCCCACAGAAACATCTCTTCTCCAGCATGGGGTCTGGCATGGATTCACATGCTCATGAATATTCCCCGTCGTCAGGCTGGGAATCCTCGGTAAAGAAAAAAACAGTATCAGTTTAGTTTCTGATCTGTCTTTCGTAGTAATAACCAATCACTGGTCTCTGCGTCATACTGACCACAGCCAATGACTGCCCTCTACCTAAGCACCGCCTCTGGCAGCCATCTTCAGATTTTTACCGCACGTTCATGTGTTGGGATCCTCGTGCTATTGCTCTCGAGCGTTAGTGCTATTTTTTCACGTTTTTTTGCTCAAAACTTCGTTTTTCCGGTCAAAAGAGCCTCAAGCTCCACCGACTCTCCATCCGATCAACGGGGACCCGTGTCGGATTTGTCTGCGCCCCTCAAGGGTGAAGATTTCGTCGAGCTACGTTTTGGAGGACTCCAGAAGCTTCTCAGGCCCGGACATGGCCCAGGAGAAGGGAAGCTCGACGCCCGGAAAGCTGTTCAGGGTCTGCCCTGGATGCCAGCTGCAGAACGTCTTTAAGGAGGACGAACACTCCTTTTGTCTCTACTGCTTACATGAGGACAAGACGCACGTGGAGACGGACTGTGCGTTTTGCGGCAATATGTCGGAGCGGACCATGAAGGACCGCCACCAACGCCTCGCCAACTGGCTGGAAGGGAAGAGCCCGTCAGGCGAGAAGAAGAGGAAGAAATCCGAGCGGTCTTCTAAGACCTTTGAGGACGCCCCGGCGACGGGGGTCCAACACAAGGCCAAGCACCGCGAGTCTGCTGGCACCGGGAGTGCCGAACGGTCGGGCTCCACGGGCGCCAGGCAGGGCGCACCCTCCCCGGCACCTTCAGCCACGAGCCAACGCTCTGGGTCGGGTAAGAGGAAGGGCGAGCACCCGGCGAAGCTCCTGGAGAGGCCCCGGTCGAGCTTGAAGGCCCCATCGGAGGGGGAGCGAGGCAGTGTCCCCCCCCCCCTCAAGGATAAGGCGGTGAGCGCACCTAAGGTGGTGAAGGCCTTAATCCATCCGGCCAAGCCCTCTATCGATACTGTCGCGGCGGCCCTGGCTCAGCCTGTGGGGGCTACACCAGTGGTGGCGACCTCGGGGCTCAGAGTCTCCCTGCCACCTCGGAGGGAGTCCTCTTTTGTGCCCATCGATAGGACCCCTGTGAAATCCCCGGCGGGGAAGAAAAAGGGGGGGCAGGGCGTCGTCGTAGATTCGGCTTCAGAGGAAGAGCTGATCGAGGTCTTAAGCCACGGCCTTGGCGTGGATGAAGACCGGCCCGTCGGGATGGATCCCGACGCAGGTGCCGACGGGGCCCCTGATCGCCCGTCGGATTCCCCTCTGCCAGCGCCGCAAGACAACTCGGCGGCCATTTTGTTGGCTATACAGTCCTTATGCTCAGAGATAAGGATGAGACTACCGTTGCCGACGGAGGAACCTCTCCCGTCGGGGGATCCGGAACCGGTACCTTCTGGTGTTTCCCCCTCCCAAGAAAAGAAGGATTCACCCTCCACTTCCTTTTCAGCCGTCGCGACCCGTCCAGCCCTCCTCCCCGTCCACCCGAGGGGATGATACGGGGACTGACACGGCAGCGACGGGTACGGACGACGAGGTATACGACGAGGATCTCCTGTCGTCACCTCCCACCAGGGCTTCTCCGCCCAACGAGATTGGATCGTTCCACTCCATGATCGCCAGGGCATCCGAGCTTTTCCAACTCTGCCCTGAGGAGAAGAAAAAGGAAGGATTCCTTTATCAACGGCGTGAGGCCAAGAGGAAGACGGTCCTCGCGGTGCCTCTACTGGACGACATTTGGGATGAGGGCCTCGCCCTCCTCAAGAACCCTTCCACGACGCCAGCTAGAAGAGACCGGTACGAGAAGAAGTACTGGGTCCCGGACGCGGCCCCCCTGTGCCTCCGGGCGCAGCCTACCCCGGACTCTGTCGTCTCCGCGGCGGCCAGGAAGAAAGCGGGGGGGGGTGCGGCCTCCACATCGACTTCCCCACCGGACGGCGAGGGAAAGAAATTGGACGCTATGGGACGCAGGGTCATCTCGTCTGCAGCGGCGACGATTAAAGCGGCCAACGCTTTGGCTATCGTGGCCCGCTACGACAGGGTGCTATGGTACAAACTGGCTCCCCTGCTGGACTTCCTACCGGACGACAAGAGGGTGGATGCCCTGGAGATCCTACAGGAAGGTGAGGTGGCATCGGACCACGCCATCACTATTGCGACGGACATCGCCGACACTGGGTTTCGCCAGTTGGGTAACGGAGTGTGCCTTAGGCGGCGTGGATGGCTCAAGGCTACGGACTTCCGTCAAGACGTACAGACCAGAGTCCTGGACATGCCGTTCGATGGGAACAACCTGTTTGGGAAAACAGTGGACGATTCCCTTCAGGCCATTAAAGCGGACACTGAGACGGCTCGGGCCCTTGGGGTTCTACAGCAACGACGGATGCCCTTTCGGAGCAGCGGAGGCAAGGGCGCCTCCAAAGGTTCCGGTGGCGGTTTCTCTACCTACCGTCAAGCGGCCCGCTCGTCGTCTCAGGAGGCCTACAGAGGACGAGGCAAGTCTGGAGGACCCCGCCGTCGTCGACAAGGAGGTCAAGGCGGCAAAGCCTCGTCGAAACAGGATTGAACCGGCCGCGGTGGGAGGCCGGCTGGCGAGCTTCGTCAGCGTGTGGGAGTCCATCTCCACCGACCGTTGGGTGCTGGACGCCTTAGCCCGGGGCCACGTGCTCGAGTTTCAAAGAAGGTGCCCGCGCGTCCCCCCCGTGGCCAGGAAAGAGCTTCACGTCCCTCAGCTTCTCCTGGAGGTAAAGGCGTTGCTCAGGAAGGGCGCCATCGAACTCGTCCCAAAGAGGCTTCGGGGCTCCGGAGTTTACTCGAGATACTTCCTCGTGAAGAAGAAGACGGGAGGATGGCGCCCCATCCTAGACCTGCGACGTCTGAACAAGTTCATCAAGGCGCAGAAGTTCCGGATGGTCACCCTCCAGCACGTCCTGGGTCAGCTGGAGGAAGGAGACTTCCTGTCGTCGTTGGATTTGGAGGATGCCTACTTCCATATTGCCATCCTAAAGGGGCACCGAAAATTCCTCAGGTTTGTGGCCCAAGGGCGTCACTACCAGTTCAAAGCCCTCCCCTTCGGACTACGGTCGGCACCCAGGGTATTCACCAAGTGCCTTGCACCGGTGGCGGCGCAGCTGCGCCGCGAGGGGATCCACGTCTACCCCTACCTGGACGACTGGCTCATCCGAGCCAAGACGAGGGAGCTCGCCGTGGAGCACACGGCAAGGACCGTCCAACTTCTCACAGACCTGGGATTCTCTGTGAACTACGCCACGTCCCACCTGGTACCTGCGCAAAACGCACTGTTTCTGGGAGCGAAGCTCGACACAGTGTCCCTTCTGGCCTCCCCGTCAGAGGAAAGGACCAGGTCCATCCTGGGCAAGGTACAGCGGATGTTGGTTTCCGACGCGGCCAAGGTGAGGTCCATCAAGTCCCTCCTCGGAATGATGTCCTCTTGCATCTACCTCATTCCCATGTGCAGGCTCCGGATGCGCCCGTTGCAGGAGTTCCTGGACGCGCGCTGGATCCAAACGACGGGCGGCTTCGAGGAGAGGATCACACTCGACGAGAGTTTCCGCCGAGCGGTCCGGTGGTGGGGCACCCGCGCGCATCTGACGGCGGTCATGGACTTCCAGACCCCAGACCACCAGGAGACAGTGACCACGGATGCCTCCCTGGAAGGGTGGGGAGGGCACACCGAAAATCTGCACGCGAGAGGCCTCTGGCTCCCGACGGAGAAGTCCCTCCATATCAACATCCTGGAGCTCCGTGCAGTGTTCTGGGCCCTCAGGTCCTTCCTTCCGTCCCTCAAGGGCAAGGTGGTGAGGATCTTCACCGACAACACCACCACCATGTTTTACATCAGGAAACAGGGCGGAACCAGGTCCCCAGCACTGTCCAAGGAGGCGCAGGACCTGTGGCATTGGGCCGTCGCCCAAAGGATGTTTCTGGTGCCGTTTCATCTGGCAGGGATAAAAAACACCATCGCCGACTCACTCAGCAGGGAGCTGCGCTCGTGCCACGAGTGGGAACTACGGCAGGATCTAGTGGATCGCCTCTTCCGACAGTGGGGCACAACCCAGATCGACCTGTTCGCGACAGCGACAAACTCCAAGTGCCGGAGGTTCGCCAGCAGGTTTCCCCAGGCGAGGAGCATGGGCGATGCTTTCTCGTTCCCCTGGGAGGGCCTGTTCCTCTACGCGTTCCCTCCTTTGCCACTGCTAATCCGGCTCGTCAACCAGCTCAAGAGGTCACGGTGCAGGATGATCCACGTCGCACCTGTGTGGCCGAGGCAGATATGGTTCCCAGACCTTCTGGACTTACCAGCGTCCCCGCCAATCAGGCTGCCGGTGGACGCGGATCTACTCTCCAGGGAAGGAGGCGCCATCCTCCACCACGACCCTAAGTCGCTGAACTTGCAGGCCTGGCTCCTGCAGCGCTAGAGTTTGGAGGATACGACATACCGGCCAACTGCAGAGGTTCTTGCAAAGGCCAGGGCGTCCTCGACTCTTAAATGCTACGGACACAAATGGAAGAGGTTCTCTGTCTGGTGCCACGCACAGAAGATTAACCCTCTACGGATTACGGCTCCCCAGGTACTGCCGTATCTGCTGACGCTGGCCAAAGCTGGACTGGCACACGCGTCCATCAAGATTCATCTTGCTGCGATCCCCCGATACACCAGGACCACGGGCCGGACGTCCTTGTGGTCTCATCGTCTGGTGAAAGAGTTCATGAGGGGACTGTTCAGATCGTTCCCGCCGGTGAAGGCTCCGGCCCCGGCGTGGGAGCTCAACGTGGTGCTGACCAAGCTCATGGGACCTCCGTTCGAGCCTCTGCACTCGGCCCCGTTGAAGTTTCTGTCGTGGAAAACAGCGTTTCTTGTGGCCATCACCTCCGCACGACGGGTGGGAGGGATCCAGGCCCTTTCCTGCAAGGCCCCGTACTTGACTTTTCACGACACGAGGGTAGTGCTCAGGACGCACCCCTCCTTCATGCCCAAGGTACCGTCGGACTTCCATCTCAACGAACCCTTGGTGTTGCCTGTGTTCTTCCCGTCGCCTTCGTCGCCGGCTGAGAGGACTTTGCACTCGCTGGATGTGGCTAGAGCGCTGAAGTTCTACGTGGACCGCACGAAGTGTTTTCGGAAGACGTCACAACTCTTTGTGAATTTTGGACCTGTCAATCAGGGGAAGGCTCTCTCGAAGGCTTCCATTTCCAGATGGCTCTCCGGCTGTATCATGTACTGTCATCGGTTGGCAAACCGACCGCTGCCTGGCCGTCCGAGAGCCCATTCCACCAGAGCGATCGCAGCCACCACGGCGTTCCTTTCTGGTGTGCCCCTGCTGGACATATGCAGGGCTGCTACGTGGAGGTCGACTCACACCTTCACGAAATTCTACTGCGTCGATCGGGATTCCAGGGAGGAGTCCAGGGTCGGCCAAGCAGTGCTGCGCAACCTGTTCGCCTGAGGTGAGCCTGGTGAGGAGGTAAGATGCTTAATGTTGGGTTTGATGTAATGCTTAATATTGAGGCTTTGCCACCTCCCGTGGTTGTGCATGTGTGTACTGCTATGTATTCTTTATTCATGAGCATGTGAATCCATGCCAGACCCCATGCTGGAGAAGGAACAAGTTACTTACCTGTAACTGTTGTTCTCCAGAATGGGTCTGGCATGGATTCACATGCGAACCCTCCCGCCTACCCCTCTGCGGCTCTTCACTTGGTCATACTGCCACTTCACGTGCTTCCAAATCTGAAGATGGCTGCCAGAGGCGGCGCTTAGGTAGAGGGCAGTCATTGGCTGTGGTCAGTATGACGCAGAGACCAGTGATTGGTTATTACTACGAAAGACAGATCAGAAACGAAACTGATACTGGTTTTTTCTTTACCGAGGATTCCCAGCCTGACGACGGGGAATATTCATGAGCATGTGAATCCATGCCAGACCCATGCTGGAGAACAACAGTTACAGGTAAGTAACTTGTTCCTTCTAGCCTCCGCCCTTGTAAATTTGTGGCACAGTCTATTGTCTGGTACATCCCAAATCTAACCTCTCAGCCTTACAAGTGACCCCAGATGGGGCTGTGCGACCAACCTCAGGTCTCACCAAATGAGATCACATTACCCAGGAAAGGAGGGAGCTGCACTGGCTGCCCGTGAAGCAGCGCGTCTCCCACAAGATCCTGACTCTGACCCACACATGTCTGGTTCACAAGGCCCCAACATATCTTTTGAGGCGCCTGAAGTCCTATCAGCCATCCCATTCTCTCCCAGCCTAGATTTAGGCTGGCTAGATTTGGGGGCACAGGCTTTGACGTTGAAGCACCTTTAATCTAGAACTCCATCCCTCCTGAACTAAAATAAATTCAAACGACAAATGAGTTTAAAAAAGGCTGAAGACATTCCTTTTCAACTGGCCTTCTAAGTAAGCATTGTTCTCTTGCCGCACACCCCTTCTGATTCTCCTCTGTTGTGGTTTGTCTTGTATTGTTTTTTTTTATTTTGGTTGGCTAATTAAATTAACCTTTCAAACAAAATTAATTTTATACAAGGACACATACAATAAAAATAGACAAAATATACCAAATAAACAATTAAATCATACAGTATCACATGTAATTAACATAATTGATCTTACAAATTAAAAATTGAAAGTTAAAAAGCACCACAATAGACACAGATATGAACGCATTATCAATGTATTAAGAATACCCTGTTCTGTTCCAATTCTTCCATTTATCAAACCAGTTGCTTACTTGGACATATTGGACATAGAAGCTTATTTAGGAATTGCATAGTGGCTATTCTTACTGTGATCTTTGGGGTCGCAAATAGCTTGTTCCATAGTTCATCATTTGAACGTCTTATGCAGTGGTGCCTTGTTAATTTATCAATAATGTCTTTCCTCTGCATTTTTAAAGCCACGCATTCTATTAATAAATGTTTCAAACTTTCTTTAGCTAGTCCATCATTACAGAATCGACAAAATGAAGCATCTAGCTTAATGATGCCCCTCCTTACCAAAATTTGTTTGGTAGGCCACAAATTCAGGCGGAACCTCAGTATTTGATTTCTGAGTTTATGAGAGGGACATTTTAGTAAATAATCAGCGGTTTGGCGGAATTTTTTATGCCCAAACAGAGCTCTATCAAAATCTTTTAATTTTAAACAATCCTGTTGGGTTATATGCCAATCAAGTTGGTATAATTTAGTTTTGGCTTTAATAGGATTGGTTAATAAAATAGCTAATGAGATGTTTGCTTCCGTCAAATCAGACATGACCGCCGCTCTCCAACTGGATGGAAATAAATGTACCGAGCGTAGTAGATAATCTGCCAGAATCTTAAGTATACCATTACTCGCCAGGCCCAACACACATTTCCTAAATAAACAGCATCTCTTCAACGATGCATGTATGTTTACTGATAGAATTCCCAACTCAAAGCGGAGCAGTGCTGTTGGACTAGAGTTTGGAAGATTCAAAACTTTCTTCCAGAATTTTGCCTCGAGTTTATTCCAATAACAAGCCTCCAAAGGCAACCAAGCCTCACACCCATAAGTAATAATGGGAAGTACCTTTTGCTGGTAAAAGATAAGAATATGCTTACATGAAAACTTACCATACTTATGTTGTAAAAGTCTCGCTTGAGATATTAATGTGGACAGTTTACCCTTTAGACTGTCTCTTTGAGGCATGTTTGTGGGAGAATTACTGAATAGAACACCCAGGTATTTATATTCATTCACTACGTTCAACTTTTGTTTATTCAGAAACCAACAATACTGTTTCCTTAGTCTTGACTTATATCTCCCCAATTCCATCACTTGTGTTTTCTCCAGGTTTAAAATAAGATTATTCCTGGTGACATACTGATCCAATTTATCAAGCATGTTTTGTAGGCCACTCGGCGTTTGCGAGACGAGAACTAAATCGTCTGCATACAAAAGCCATGCAATAATCTGGTTCCCAAGTTTAGGAGCATCGTTCACTACATTACTGAATTCATTGCCTAAATCAAGTATAAACAAATTAAACAGTGTGGCGGCAAGAATACATCCTTGTTTCAGGCCTCGTTGGGTTAAAATCTCTTCAGATAGTAGCTCTTCTAGGTTCAATTTAACCTTCATTGAGGTATTAGAGTGGAGTAAATATATTAAATATACAAGCGAAGATGGACACCCAAATTTTAACAATTTCTCAAATAGCAGACTCTGATCTACGGAGTCAAACGCTACTCGAAAATCAACATAAGCTAAATAAATTGGTTGATTTCTTGTTGCATACAGCTCTTTAATTGCATTAAGAGTCGTTATGTTAATACTGGTGCCAAGACCTGCCACAAATCCAGTTTGAAATGGATCTCGCCGATTCTCTTCTGACGCCCAGTTGTTGAGATCTCTCAAAATAATTCTACTACTAGGGATCCAAGATGGCCGCCGGGGTGAGGAGACGCAGTTAATCAGCGCTCCGCCCGGGCCGCCAAAAGAAAGCACATTAATGCTGTGAGGGCCCATTTCTCGGCCCCCCCGACAGCTGAAGGACCCCCCCCCCCGGAGTGGAAGAGACGACGCCGCAAGAGAATCGAGCGCAGACTGTGGAGGAAAAGGACCGGCCCCTCCCCCATCGGAGCCGTTCGGGACTTCCCCGCGCACACGAGCGCAATAGAAGAAGGCGGTGCGGCGGGAGCAACCCAGCGTGGGAGCAGGATTGGGAGCTCCGCTGGACCCCCCTCCCCCCCACGGCAAAGCCCTGACAGGTGGTCCCGAGGATCAGGGACCCGCGATCGAGTCAGCGGCAGGGAGGAGGAGCGGCACGGAGGAGGGAACGGGGCAGACCGCGGAAGAGGGGAAGCAGAACACCGGCAGCATAAAAGGTGAGCCAGCCGGGGGGGGCGACCGGTGAGCCATCCGCCGGGGCAGAAAAAGTTGACCCAACACCCACCTCCATAATACTGAGACCGCTGCGAAGGAGGAAGACGGAGGTCGGGAGAGATAGGGAGAATTAGGAATTGGCGCGCCAGTGGTGATTAAGGGGAGGCATCCCGGGAAGACGCGCGGAAGAGGGACTTCCATAGAAGAACCCAGGCAAGGAACAGCACTCGGGCATCGGATCGGCTGGGGAACCCTCCCCTCGCACGGCCCGACCAGGGAACAAGGAAGTCCACTGCTGGAATCGCTTCCCCCATAGGCTGGAGGGAACGCTGTGAAGGGGAATACAAAAAAAAGGAGAGACTTATAGCCGCAGGTGTGAGGACAAGTCGAGTCAACGAGGAAAGAAGAGGAATAGGGGACACCACGTCTGGTAAAACTGGATCTTCCCCCCCCCCCCCCACCCCACTCACAGGAGCACGCCGGAGGAACCGAACGGGGGGAAACACAACTGGAAGGCTACAAGAGGGTACAGAAGCCCATAGACCCTCCAATAAAACACCCCGCCATGTCAAGAGCAAAATGGAAGGGCAACCCCTCCCAACAGACACCCCAATCGATAAAACAAGGCGCAGATATATTACAAATGTGGACAACGGAGGGAGCATCACAATTGAAAGGGAGAACCCAGGGAGAAACCGATGGTGAGGCAGAAACACTCTCCCAGAAACATCCATTGACCAGGGAAGATATGCAATCCTGGTTCATGGATTTTCAAGAGAAGTTCATGTCTACAGTTCAAGAGCAATTTGCAACCATGAAGAATGAAATGAAACAAGCGGTCCAAGACATAAGACTGGATATAAACAACCTCGAAGAGAGAACAGATATGGTGGAAAAATCAGTGCAAAGCCTTGAAGAAGATACGAGCCAAATAGGCGAAACACAAGAACGGTTGGTGTCTCTCACTCAAAACTTGGAAATACAATGTGAGGATTTGGAGAATCGCTCCAGACGCTCGAACATTAGAATCAAGAACATGGTGGAATCAGTCCTAGATAAAGATCTGAAAGAAGCGGTAAAAGAGGTGTTTAGAGACATATTGGGGACGCAAGATGCTGAAGATATAGGAGTCGACAGAATACATAGGGTAGGACCCAAAAGGTCTGGAGCCCCAGGGGAAAGACCACGCGATGTCCTGGTGGCCCTCTCTTCTTATCCGCAGAAAGAACAGATCCTAAGAAGAGCGAGGGAAATGGAGCATATCAAAATGAATGGGCACGACATCCAATTGTATCAAGACTTGGCTATGGTCACCCTCCAAAAAAGAAGAGCAATGGCCCCACTGGTGAAAGTATTAATAGAAAAACAGATCCGCTACAAATGGACCTTCCCGTATGGGCTACTATTTACTTGGGAAGGAAAACAGAGAAGGGTGACCACACTGGAAGAAGGTCTCAGCACTCTGGGACTCCAAGAGGAAGAGGTGGAACGAAGGGAAGCCTCATACAGGAGAGATCGTACAAGAAACCTAATGGGCTGGGAATCCAGCAAGAAGAAAAAGACAAGTACAGGGAGGGAATCCTGAAGGAAAGTATCATGAGAAAATAAGGAAGAACGTATAACGGGGGGACAACATGGAAACCTGATGCTGAGATTTGGTCGGGGGGTGGCGTGGGAGCGGAGCCCAACGGACAATTCACGGTTGGCGGTCCGGTCGAGACCCGACAGGGTGGTAATCGGAAAGAACATAGGCGTTTAGGACTCCCCATAACATACCCCCCGAGGGTATGGAGGGCAGGGAGCGAAAGGCGCAACGCCTTAGCATCAATAGGAACCCTTGCCCCACTCAGGGGACAGTTTGTTAGGTTTAAAGTTACAAGTTGGGGGAGGGGGGGGAGTTGGTGGGAGGGGAGAGGGTCGGAGAAATCTAAGAGGCAGGAAACGCAAAGAAGAAGACAGGATGCACCGACACACCAATACAACAGAATGGAGATGATACGCATATTGACCTACAATATTAGAGGCATGAATCACCCAACAAAAAGAGCGAAATTGGAGAAGCAATTCAAAAGAGGAAATGCAGATATACTGCTTCTCCAAGAAACCCATATAAGAACAAGGGATAAGCAGAAAACAAGGTAAAAAGGATACAAAATTTGGGTATAAGCAACGGCAGGGGAAAAAAAAGCAGGGGTACTGATAGCAGTAAAAGAAGGAAAGTACTATAAAATGCGGGACACAAAAGTAGATAAAGATGGAAGATACGCCTTCGCCAATGTAGAAGTGGAAGGTTATAGCATTACACTTGCCTCAATCTACGCCCCTAATCAAGGACAGGATGGGTTTATTAAAGATATGCTATCAAAGTTGGAAGAATTTGCAAAAGGAGAAGTGATCATGGGAGGGGACTTTAATATGGCATGGAACCCACATTTGGATAGGAGTACGGGGAATATTCAGGGTCAAGGGGCGCCATCGAAGAACCTGAGACAAAAGAATGGACCACATGGCCCTGAATGACGTTTGGAGGGAATTGAAGGGCGAACAGAGGGGGTACACTTATTTCTCACATGTTCATAACACCATGTCTAGGATAGACTATTTATGGGTATCAGTGAGACTACTGGGAAAAATACAAGGGGTGGAAAAGGGTGCAATTGCCCTATCGGATCACGCCCCACTGTGGCTGGATGTGACATTCCCAGGGAAAAAGAACGGGCACTGGAGGTGGAAGCTCCCGCAGGAGTTGATCCAGGATCCAGCTACAGGGGAGACAATAAGGGAAATGATAGAGGAATACTTTACACAAAATGACACCGGAGAGGTGGCAGTGAGTACAGTCTGGGATGCATTTAAAGCAGTGCTGCGGGGGAAGATGATAGCGTTGAAAATCACAAGAGATGAACAAAAGTTTCTATGGGAAAAGGAATTGGAAAAAACAATAGAAGATATTCAAGAAAAAGTACTGACACACCCCACCAGGTTTTTGAAAAAATCACTGAAACATACACAAGGGCAATTAGAGATGCTACGCACAAAGGGCCCAGTTCGGAGTCTACTATATCTGAAACAGAGATATTACATCAAGGCGAACAAGGCAGATAGACTCCTGGCGAGACAGCTAAGGGCTAAAAAGAAAGAAACGACGATCAAAGCCATATGTGATGCGAAGGGGGACGTCCAAACTCGCACACACGAAATGGGGGAAGCACTGAGGCAATACTACCAAGAACTTTACTCCACTGAAAGCCCTAACATACACGCCCAAGAAGCATACCTAAAGGCCCTACAGATACCGAAAATAACAGAAGAGGATAAACAAATATTAGAAGCCCCCATTAGGGAAGAAGAAGTCAGTAAAGCAATAAATGGACTCCCAAGTAACAAAGCCCCAGGCCCAGATGGATTTACGGCCCCATTTTATAAAAAATACTCAGATATACTGACCCCGATACTAACCAGACGCTTGAACTCATTTAAAGATAGCGGTAATGTGACCCCCACAATGAATGAAGCAAAAGTTCTGGTGTTCCACAAATCAGGTAAAGACCCAACTAACCCTGCATCATATAGACCAATATCCCTGATTAATCTAGACGCAAAAATGTATACGAAAATTCTGGCAACTAGGCTATCCCCACTACTTCCAAACCTAATTAGTAAGGATCAATCGGGATTTATCCCTGGCAGGCAAACCCACGACAACACTAGGAGGCTCGCCCATCTAGTAGAGAAAATAAGTATCTCCCACACCCCAGCGATACTATTATCGGTAGACGCCGAGAAGGCGTTCGATCGGGTGCAGTGGTCCATGTTATTTAAAGTGCTGCAGCACATGGGATTTGGGGAACAATATATTGAGCGCATTAAAGCAAACTACAACTCCCCATCCAGCAGAATAGTCATCAATGGCGAGGTTACGGACAAGATTATAATCTCAAGAGGAACGAAACAGGGATGCCCCCTTTCACCATTGCTGTACGCCCTATTCCTGGAACCTCTTCTTATAAAAATACGAGAAACCATAAATATTAAAGGGATTGACATGGCTGGACAGGAACATAAAGTTATAGCATATGCGGATGACATGCTAATTACCTTAGAAAACCCCGAATCCACCCTTTCAGCCGGGGTGCGGGAACTAGAAACCTATGGGACCATATCCGGTCTAAAGATTAATAGGAAAAAATCAGAGATCCTAATATTGGCAGGGGACAGAGCTAATATAGAAAGGGAAGCAAAGAAACTAGACCTTACGATTGTAGAGGGGGGCATAAGGTATCTGGGAATAGTGATCCCTCAGAAAATAGAACAATTCAATGGGGCAAACTACCCGTCGCTACTCACAAACATCCGTAAGGAATTGAGCAGATGGAATCCTTTGCAGATATCATGGTGGGGTAGAATACAATCGGTAAAGATGACTATTCTCCCAAGGGTACTATACTACTTTCAGGCTCTCCCGGTGGGTGTCCCCAATTCGTTCTTCAAAATCCTAGCAAAATTAGTATTGTCTTGTGTGGAAAGGGAAATCGCCCAGGATAGCGAGAATGGTCCTCACGGCTCCATCCAGGGAAGGGGGGATGGCGCTTCCCCATTTCAAAAAATACTTTCAGGCGGCACAGCTTAGAGTCCTGAGGGAATGGGTTGGGGAGAATCCACAGCAGATTTGGGCCAAACAGGATAGAGCTGTGGCAAGGACCCCGCTGGTAGAACTTCTCTGGAAGCAAAAGCAGCATAGGCATAAGAATGTAGGGATCAGTGAAATAATGAGGACCACACTGAAAGCATGGGATATCCAAACACAAAAAGGAATAATGACCACTACGCTGGGACCCTTTACTCCCATATGCAGAAATCCACAGTTCCCCCCCGGGGATGGAACAAGGGGCATACGATAGCTGGGAGCAGGGGGGCATAACCAAAATAGGCTAGATGTTCATAGGAAAGGAAATTAGATCACTGGAATCCTGCATTATAGACGAAAGAATCCCCAAAAGTGATAGATATAGATATGAACAGCTAAAACACTGGCTGAACTCCCCGGAAATCACCGAAGCAGCAACCAGGGATCTCACAGGGTTCGAGACATATATCATATCCAACACGGGGGAGAAAAAGTGGGTATCTACACTATATAAATTCATAAACGCACAAGGAGAAGACATTAAGTGGTCATATAGAATAAAATGGGGTAGAACGCTAGGGGTAGAACCAACGGATAAGCAGTGGGAGGACCTATGGAAGCAGATCCCCAGGATGACCCGTTCGGCACAAACAAGGGAAATGTGGGTTAAAATTATGACGCAATGGCACTATACCGCAGAGAGGCTCCATTCGATGTATCCAAACTCATCTAATCAATGCTGGAGGGGGTGTGATGAAGTAGGAACATGGAGACACATTTGGTGGGACTGCAAAGGTGTTAAACCCTTTTGGGAAGAAGTGAAAAGTGAAATGGGTAAAATATTCCCGGATGTGGGGCGGCTGGGGGAGGGAGTCTGGCTCTGTGGAATCAGTGACGATACAGCAAAGCAATACAGCAAATCACAATGGAGAAGCTGTATGGGTCTACTTATAGCGGCATGGACCACTATAGCGCAGAATTGGAAGAATACAAATACTCCACTGACCTGCACTTGGCTACGGAAAGTGTGGGCCCACATAACTATGGAGAAAATTACACACAAGATCCAAGGAACTGGAGACACATTCGGAAATGAATGGGAAGGGATATTGCAATACCTGCAGTCAGACTTTATGGGTCAGTGGTGCCCTCATAATATTAAGGTTTCAGACATCTTCAACGCATAGGTGGAACAATGGACTTTAAGATTTCATCCGACCAGAGGGGAGGGAGGGGGGTGGGAGGAGGGAAAGGTTTAATGTTAAATGTAATTGCACCTGCTTTATTTCAGTAAAACCAATAAACACAGTTTAAAAAAAAAAAATAATAATAATTCTACTAAAGATCTTACCCGGGGCGTCAAGAAGAGAAATCGGACGGTAACTCGCAGGGTTCGCTCGATCTCCCTTCTTATAGACTGGTACCGTAATGGCCTTACACCATGATGGAGGAACTGCTTGTTTAATTTGCACGGCTTGAAAGACATCATACAAAATAGATGCCCATAATTCCGGATTCTGTTTTAATACAAAATTTGACAGACCATCTGGCCCTGGGGCTCTTGATGAGCTTGCTTTGTTTATATAAAATAACACATCTTCTCGATCGAAATTAATCTGAAAAGATGGATTAATTAATTCCAAATTTGGTTGTGAGATTTTTTTATTTGGAAGATCGTATATGTCAGAGAAATAAGTCACCTACTTCTTCTCCGACACACCGTTAAGTTGAACTATTAATTGAGTACCAACTACTCCATTATTTAACAACTTCCAAATTTGCGATGTATTTTTAGTTTTAGCCACCTGTAACCACTTTTCACCATCATGTTGGAACATAGCTGCCTTATTGCCCCGGACCCAATTCCTATAGTTAGTCTTCAATTTGCGTAACGCAGACTCTCGATAATGTACCGGTAAAAGGGCTATCTGCCTTTTCTGTTTTCGGTAATGCACTTTTCTCTCTCTGATGCCCTGATCAAATACATGAGTATGACACCTATTACCCTTTTTAATACCTGGAGACGAAACAGAGGCAAAACGATGCATTTTATCATGATAATTGGGCGAGTCCATGCCTCTCAGCAGGCAGTGATGGTCATTTGTTACACTGGACGCAAAAGCGTGTAGTGCATCACTTGACCATTGTAGCCTGTTCCGTTGGGGATTTATAACCAGACCATTCAGTTGATACTGACAGTATCGAGGTTCAATCTTAACCTGGATTAAAAACTCAGCCCTCAGCATCCAATGATCACTTGCTGTGGTTGGAATTACCTTAAACTCGGATATTTTCTCAAATAAACTTCTATCAACATACATATAATCAATTGTAGCATTTTGGGCCCCACAAGTCCAAGTATAAGATGGCGGATTGTCAGTGTCGACTGCTCCATTTAACATTATTAAATCCCAGGTGTCAATAAACACCATTCATTGGGAGACCCGATCCATATTTCTTTTCTTAGTTGGTGCCAACAAATGTAAATTCAGATCCCTAGCTAATATTACATGCGCAATCTCTGTAGTGGTTATAGTATCTTCCATCAGTGCATTCAAATCATTTAAAAAAGTGGAAGTTAGAATTGCAATTGGGTTCCAATATACATTTATAACTAAGAATTTCAGTTTATGGAACATTATTATTGAACATTGCAAATAAGGATTTGGGTTAGGCCCATCTGAAATTGTACTTATCGTGGTCATTTTAGAGATAATTGTCAAACCTGACATAGGTCTACCTTTTTGTCCCTTGATAGCTGGGACCAAATGGACATAATGGTTGTCCCACGGTATTGTTTTGTGTGTGCCCTGAGGCCTTGGGCGAGCTGGCGCGTTACAAAAAATTGAATAAATAAACATAATCCTTTCATAGACTGGTCCAAGACTGCTGCAGTTTGTTTCTGATCATTGTGTCACTCATTGCCTAAAGGATCAACCAGGAGAATTGATGCAAGTAACCCACATGCAGGAACCTGCATCTGTTTCAAGGATATAATGCATACCAACAAGATTTCAAGACTTTCAAGATGTTTTTGAAGACAAAATACCGAAGGAATTTCCTGGCCATTGACAAGAAGACTGTACCATCGATCTCGTCCCTGACTATACTGTTCTGTTTGGAAGGGTGTACTTTCACTACCTGAAAAGCAAGTCCTTAAGGAATATCTGGAGAGTAACCTGCAGAACTGACTCATAAGAGCGTCTGAGTCTTCTGCAGGGGCTTCACTTTTTTTTGGTCCTAAAAGGGATACAAAGGAACTTTGGCCTTTTATTGATTATCGAGTTCTTAATGGGGTCACCATTAGAGACTGGTATACTATGCCATTAATAAAGGACATCCTGGAGGCGGTCCAGGGGGCAGTTATTTTCACAAAGCTTGACTTAAAAGGAGCCTACCATCATCTTCGCATCCACCATGACGATCAATGGAAAACTGCTTTTAGAACACCCTATGGGCATTTTGAGTATCAGGTTATGCCTTTTGGGTTAATTAACTCCCCAGCAGTCCTCCAGTGCTTCATGGATAGGATTTCCTCAGATTTTTTATTTCCTTCAGTTATCATTTGTTTAGACGATATCTTTGTGTTTTCTACCTCCAAGAAGCAACATCAACTACACCTTAGAGGTACTACTCTGCTTAACTAAACATAAACTGCTAGTCAAGCCCGAGATGTGTATTTTTGAAGCACCGTCGGTGTCCTACCTTGGCTTTATTCTCTACAACCATAGTATCGAGATGGATCCAGGCGTACGTAACAAAGCAAAATCACGGCTTTCTTAAAACCAGCAATTATTCCTGATGTGGAACTATCACCGGTGATACAAACTACAGAACAAGCCAGAGAATTAGATTTTCAAGCTCGGACTGAATTGTCCAGGATAGACCAATAGATGACAATTCATTACATAATGTGTTGAAGCTTGCAACGAGACTCGATTGGAAAACGAGCCCAACCAAACAGGCTGAATGTTGATGATGTGGCTCTCAGTCTAGTTAACATTCTGGGCATTGCCCCAATGACGTTTCTACCTTATCGAAGTTGCCAGACTTACTTCATATAGATGAGAGCCTATGCGCTTCTTCTCATGCAAATTATATTTTGCACAGCTCTTCTGAATCATCAGAGGATGACAAATTAGTAGGACCTGCATCCATAACTATATTATAGATGCTGTACACTCTCAGCCATAATCGTTACAAAGAGCAGATGTCATTGACAACGGGCATAATTAAACTGGTTGACATTGTATTAGCAACGCATAATAGAGATAGGATTGCACCAGATACACTGTGGTTTCCACAAGCAGAATTCATAATAATGGCTTAATTGAATTTCCTGACCCCCATATGGACAGGGAGACTAAATTTCTTCAAGGAGATTCTTTTGAAAATGGGGGAAGCGGGAAAGTAAACTAAGAAATGTCTGAGGAAAATTGTGCTGCTTCCTCCAATGTCACAATATTAACTGTAGCAAACAGTCCTGCACTGGGTGCTAAACACTCACATGGAAAAGACGTTGAACTGAAATCGGGCTAATGAAAGCTGGTACAATTGTGGCTAAATCTGGGGAGAACACCAATACTATTACCCCCTTCCCAGAGATTATGGAATCGGAAATAAAAGTGAATACCGACATTGGTAGCTCTTCAAATCGGTACGAGTTATTGGCAGTGATGATTAGCAATAAAGTACCAGGGAAAGTAAACCAACCAAGGACATTGAACAATTGGGTTAAAGGGATGGTCTAGTAAAAATTTTTATTTAAAAAATAGATAGGCCACATACTAGCATCCTCCGTTTTAAAACTTCCTATGTAAAATTTTGAGCTATTCAAGCTCAAAATTCGAAAAAGCAAGTACAGGGGCGCAGCCATTTTGTGAAATGGAGGCCCTCCTGTGCTGGCTTTTGCGGCACTAATGAAGGAAAAGCCAGCCAGCTGTAGTAAACAAAGTCTACCGCTGGGTGGCTTTCCCTTCATTAGTGCCGGGACTCGGAGGACGCGGACCGGAGACCACACGCGGTTGTGTTGGAAAACGCTGCGGTTTTTCTTTTCAAGTTTCTCAGGCTCCTCCGAGCCGGAGGAGGTTGAGAAACTTGGAAAGAAAAACTGCAGCGTTTTCCAACACAATAACGTTGTATTTATGTTTGCGGTCGCTTCAAAAGCGACCGCAAACATAAATACAACGTTTTTAAAGCTGCGGTTTTATTTCTAAGTTTTCTGGGCTCCTCCTAGTGCTTATTTTTTGTAAAAGAATAAATAGCACTTACCGAGATTCAGCTGCAGCTTTCCTGCTCTGGTCTGCGGTCCGCGTCCTCCGAGTCCCGGCACTAATGAAGGGAAAGCCACCCAGCGGTAGACTTTGTTTACTACAGCTGGCTGGCTTTTCCTTCATTAGTGCCGCAAAAGCAAAAGCCAGCACAGGAGGGCCTCCAGTTCACAAAATGGCTGCGCCCCTGTGCTTGCTTTTTCGAATTCTGAGCTTGAATAGCTCAAAATTTTACATAGGAAGTTTTAAAACGGAGGATGCTAGTATTTTTTTTTTTATGTGGCCTATCTATTTTTTAAATAAACATTTTTACTAGACCATCCCTTTAACGATAATGAAACTCCTGCATTACAAGTGAATGATAAAAGATCACAACCTAGCAAATGTTTATAATGAAAATTGTATTGAAGAGAACAAGTGTACTCAGAATAGTCGACAGAAGAGAAGCACTTTAGATTATGTTGATTCTCTGAATCTGATGATCAAAAGATCTGACTTGATTAGACATCACCAAAAAGGTGAGAGCAAAATTAATGAAATATACGCTACTGTGGATAGCCAGTTTGACTATGCAAAGAATCCGGGGCATATTCCACAGTTCCTCTCAATTACACCTCATTAACACAAAGGATCTGGCCCTAGTTTAAATTCCAATTAGACCAGTCGATGTGAACTGGGGATTAGCACAGTTCACATCACCTTTAATAATGGAATTCATTATGGCAAATTGTGAAGCCTTTTTGGAGATTGGCTGTGAGGTTTAGTTATATACCAGATGAACAAATGATAAACACTTTAATAACAATATACAAATGAAAAAGCAAGATAATCGCACCGTAAAAGATCTATAGATCATTGCTAAATTAGTCTGTATTGGGTGACGTCATTGAACCAGCCCAACATGTTATGAAAAATCAAACAAATGTAAACTATAATGCTTGACCAAGAAGTAATGAAATGGTGCATTTAGTAAAGATGACATGTAATACAAGGGGATTTGGTCTTTTACTAGAAATATGTGGCCAAACATTGCTCGAAGAATCAGACATTCACTATACAGGAATCTTGGCTTACATAATGCTACAATCTAGATGGTTATAACATAATCCCATGACTGGCACGTAGTAACCTAATTGGTATACCGTCAGGCGGGCTAGCTGTAGGTGTGAAATGTTCTGATTGCTAGCAGAATTTAGATTGGATAAAGTAAATCCATAGGCCATAGCTGGGATGTTAATATAGGAAGTTGAAGGTCAATCCTTCCAAATGCTAATCATTGTCTACGACTTGCCGGGAGAGTCCGAAACTAATTTGATTGTAGCATAAGTGGAATTAATAGACTGGCTTCGCCATAGACCACTAGCTGTGTACATTCTTGCAGGTGATAAGTTCCAAAGGTATCCATCAAGACCCATAAAAAAAGGGACAATTATGTCAATATTCATAATAATCTGCATGAAATAGTAGCTTTGCATTTTGAGACTGTACAAGAAAGGGGATGCAATATGACGAATTTATGGGAGGATATGATTGTAAGCTTTGATCTACGACAGTTGTATATTGATGAGAAACGAGGTAGCCCACTCCCATAATAATGGGAGTGGGCTACCTCATCTAATGGGCTACCTGGGTCTAATGGTTTAAATAAATCATGGATAGAAAATATTTTTTTCCAGAAAGACCTAGTTAATTGTGTTGACAAGTTTGACTTAATAACAGACAAGCCTAGTGATCATGTAGTGATTAGGATAGGCACACAAACTAATGCCAAAAGACCGGATGAAATGATGCCTGGAATCTGTATTGAACAGAAAGAAATGAACAAGTTACTTACCAACTGTAACGTTCTTTCGATTAGATGTTCCTCCCATGTACTCCTCATCTTAGATATTCGTATTTCCAGCTTTCTGCTTCGGAAAATAAATTTTCACTAGAGGGCGCTGTGCTCGAGGGGCGCCGTCGAGCGTCGACGTCATCCACAGTATAAAAGGCTCGAGCCGCACCCGTTACCCTCAGTTCTGTTTTTACGATATGAGTAGCCGCATCAGTTGACCAGGCTTTGACCTTTGGCTAGTAAGGAACTTGAAGTGCAACTTGCGTAAACTGTACGGCGGGGTAGGTTGGGAGGGTCGATGAGGAATACGTGGGAGGAACATCCAATCGAAAGAATGTTACATTTGGTAAGTAACTTGTTCTTCGAATGGATTGTGGCCTCCCACCTATTCCTCATCTTAAATATTCTCCCAAAGCAGTAAGAATTCGGAGGAGGGAGTAACAGAGAAATTAGTTGTGAATCGTGTGAAGGACCTCTTTTGCAAAGAGTCCGCCTTGATAAGATGTTGAATTCAAGCAATAATGTTTCACAAATGTGCTCATTGACGACCAGGTCGCCGCTGCACAAATATCCTGCACTGGAACACCCCTTTGAAGAGCCGTTGAAGTTGCCATACCCCTGGTTGAGTGGATTCATAATCAATTCTTTTTTTAATTTTTTTATTTTGTTTTACTTTTGTTTATTGGCAGAAGGTTGAGACAGGTACAGCACAGATTACGTATCGACAAGCAAACAACATAACAGCATGTATATGCATTACATCACAACAATTATTACCAGCTTGTATTAGGAGGGTTGACATTGTGGAAAAGCACAAATGAGTGATTCATCATGATGAATGACTCATCAAGACTGGGCTAGTGGGGCGGTGGAGGCAAACTCAATCTCGTCTTTGCTGTTCATATAACCGCAAAATTCTGACCACACATTCTTGGGACGGGAAGGCATGGGCAGGGATCCGATGTACTCCTCCTCGTACGTTTGTACCCAGGTGGGGGCTTTCAGCCACATGTTAAGGGTGGGGGGGGGTGCGACACTTCCAACATTGTAATATACATCTTTTAGCAACAATAGCACTTACATTTAAGAATTTGGACATTTTTCTTTAATTTTCCCCAGTCCAAATTCCAAACAGCAAGGTGAGTGGGTCGAGCTCCACCGGGGAGCCAATCACCTCCGAGAGCACCTTTGTCACCTCAACCCAAAACGTGTTCAACGCAGCACAGGACCAAAACATATGAACATGATCTGCCTCACTCGATTTACATTTCGGGCATGTATGTGTCGAAGTGAGCATGAATTTCGCTACTCTGTGCAGAGTGTAGTAAAGCCTGTTGAGAAGTTTGCATTGTATGCAGCGGAACCTAGTGTTAAGTGAGACTTTGCACACACACATTTTACTCCACATTTCGTCAGTGATCTCTGTTTCCAGCTCCCTGGCCCATGCTTTCCGTGGTTCCAGGGATATATTCTCCAGTTTCCCCATCTGCATTTTGTACAGGGAGATATTATGCCCCTACTGCCTGTGGAGTTTGCTATGTATTGAAGTTCAGGTGAGTCTGGAGGCTCCTCTGGGAAGGAGGGCCACTTTTCCCGCATAGCTGCTCTCAGCCTATAGTATTGCAACAAGTCAAGCGCAGAGTTAGAGTTCCCAGGGCGCCATGTTTGAGGGGTGATAAATGTGCCATCAGGGTATAGGTCCGTCAGGGCCCGATAGCACAGGTTTTCCCAGCGTTGAGAGAGATGTTGGTCATATGTAGGGGGGAGGCCGGGAAATTGCCACAAGGGGAGCCACTTATAATATGGGCATTGCTCTTGACTAGAGTGAAGGATATTATTCCACGCCCTGATCGTGGTGGCCACCGGGTCAAATGGGGCATCTGCATGAAATGTGCAGTGTAGCAGTAAAGACATGATGTGGGTGTCCTCTCCAGCCATTTTCTCTAATTTAACATATGGGGGCGGATTTAAGTGTGCGTACAGTGGGTGGCGTGTTGGGCCTGTGCAGCCTTCCAGTACAGTGTTAGATCTGGGGCCGTAAAAAAACTCCTTTTTCATAGGGCAGGGTCATATGTTGCCACTTCTTACGGACCTCTTGTGACTGTCTTTTTTTAATATAATGGTTTTGTAGCGCCCCAGAGTGCCAGAGAAATTGAACGAACGCCATGTGAAGCCTCTTGAAATATTGCTTCCCTGGCCTCACAGGTACATTAGCGAATATATAGAGGAGCTTGGGGACCGCGATCATTTTTATTAGGGAGAGTCTGCCTGCAAGGAATAGCGGGAGATTGCGCCATTTGAGCATCTTGGATTTGATAAGCTGTGCCGTTGCTTCGTAGTTGTCTGCTAGCAAGGAAGCTTTGGCCAGCGACACCTGCACCCCGAGGTACTTGATGCTGCCCGGGGACCAACGTAGGGGGAATTCACACGACGGTTGCTGAGTTGCTTTCGTTAGAGGGAAAATTTCGGATTTAGAGTAGTTGATGGTAAAGCCTGAGTACGTGCCTATTTTTGTTATGTCTCGAATGATAGGGTCCACATATGTGGAAGGTTGTCTGACATATAGGAGTACGTCATCGGCGTACAGTGAAATGATTTCCGGTGCATCGTGTAGGCGAATGCCCTTTCGGGCGTGTCTATGCCTGACATGATCGGCCACGGGTTCAATGGCAAGCGCAAAAAGGATGGGGGAGAATGGGCGGCCCTGTTGGGTACCCATGTGTAGTTTGAAGGGGGAGGAGGGGACGGAGTTGACTAGCACCCTAGCCGATGGTCCTGTGTATAATAGCTTGATATAGGAGATCATGTTTGGTCCTATTCCCATTTTTTCCAGTACAGCCCATAGATATTGCCATGAAACCATGTCAAATGCCTTTTGGACATCTAGTGTGACCGCCACTGCGTCAGCGTGCGGATCAATTCTAGGCAGCACGTTGAAGAGACGGCGGATGTTAAGTGCCATAGAACGACCATGGACTAATCCACTTTGGTCGGCATGGACCAGGTGGGGCATGAGCGGGAGGAACCTATTGACAATTACCTTAGCAAAGATCTTAATGTCAGTGTTGATGAGCGACGGGGGCCTGTAGGACCCGCATTCGTCTGGGGGGTTTCCCAGGTTTGGGGAGGACTGTGATTAAAGCTTCTCTTAAAGAGGGGGGGAGGGTGTGTGATCGGAGTGATTCAGTCCTGACCCCGTGCAGTATGGGCGCTAGGATGGCAACATGCTCCCGGTAGAACTCAGACGTGAGCCCGTCGGGGCCCGGAGCCATGCCCTTAGGAAGATCTGAGATCACTTGGACTATCTCGTCTAAGGTGAACGGGACATCGAGATGTTCCTTAGTGCTCTGAGAAATAAGGATCATCGGAATGGATTCTAGCAGGTCATCAAGGTCACGGGCTGTGTGTTCAGGCGGGGGGGCCATCTAAATTGGCGTAAAAGTTGGCAAAAGTGTCAAGGATGGCCTGGTCCGACCAGTGTCTTAACCCCTTTTCATCAATAATACTGTCTATCTGGGTCCTACCACCCTCCGCCCGCACCAGTTTAGCCAAGGTTCTGCCAGGTCTATCCCCTTCGCCATATCTACGGGCAGCCACGGGCGGGCGTAGTATCTCACCTCACTTGGGGTGTGTGCCTCAAATCGTTCCAATTCTGTTCTAATATTTGCTAGTGTCGCTGGAGCTGGTTGGGAAGCGTACTCCTGTTCTAGGGTTTTAAGCTTGGTTTTGGAGTTATTTAAGGCCTGCCGTATGGCTTTGAGGACCCCAGCTTCCCTAGAGATGCACATCCCTCTGATGTAGACCTTGAATGCCTCCCAGCGGGTCCCTTCGGGTGTGTCAGAGGTATTATTGTTGTCGAAGAACAAGGTTATGTCCGCTAGTATATCAGCCTTAAAGAAGATATCAGAGAGGGCGTCAGATTTGAAACGGCAAGCGGGACGGGCCCCAGCTGCATTACCTAGTTGGATCTGTAGCAGCACAGGAGAGTGGTCAGAGAGCGTGCGCGCGAGGATCTTAACATCCGAAACCCTGCCCATCCGGTCACCAGACAGGAGGAATAGATCTATTCTCGAGGAGCTATCATGTACCGTGGAATAGAAGGTGTAGTTTCTCTCCTGGGGGTGGAGTGTTCTCCAAACATCATGCAGATTCAAAGTGCTCATGTAAGTATGGAGTCGCTTGGCAGCACGGGTTGTGGCTCTATGGGTAGTGGTCGTTCTATCCAGGACATTATTGAGTAAAAGATTCATGTCCCCACCCCATATAATGGGGACTTCTACATATTTCATGAGGATGGCAGACACTGTGTCTATAAATTCGGGGGAATCAGTGTTGGGAGCGTAAGAGTTCACAAGCAGGCATTCTTCATTAGCTAAAGTATAGTGTAGAATCACATATCTACCTTCCGGATCAATGTGGGATGCATGAAGTGTGAACCTTAACGATTTGTGGATGAGAGTAAGTACTCCCCTGGCTTGAGTGGAGAATTGAGTATAATATCTGTTGGGGCCCCAGGTCTGTGCAAGGTTTGATGACAAGAGTTTCATAGTGTGCGTCTCCTGCAATAGGAGAACTTTGACCCCGTGTCTCTGTGCATACGTCGTTATCCTTCGAGACTTAGTAAAATTGGTCAGCCCCTGTACATTCCACGTCAACACTCTAATAGCCATACTAAAGATTTAAGGAACGTCCCAAATGTGGAATCTAACTTCGAACATCACCATGAATGCTGCAATGAGGCATATCCGCCATCTTTTAATACCGGTCAAAACCAGCCTGCAATTATGCGTAGAACAAACTCCAACTGTCCCTCCCCCCAACCAGTACAGACTAGCAGTGCGTTGAAACCTACCCTTGAAACAAACTGCGTGCCATCCCCAACCCGGCAACGCCTGAGAACTATCCCAACTGGGGCTTGAACTCAAACCCTCTGCCGTAAGCGGCATTGCAGCTGCAGTGGGGGGCTGCCACTGCCGTCTGGCCCACAATTGTTACAGCTCTGCATGATGACACATCATGAACATTTTCAGTATTTTTCGGCTGATAAAGTTCAGGTTACAAAGAGAGGATACTCATGTTTGTATGGGGTAACGAGGTCCAAGTTGGAACTGCCAAAGGTCAGTGTGTGACAGTGCGGGCTGTTTTCCAGAGGACAGGCCCAGTGCCTGGCGTTATAAACAGGTGATTCGAGGAGGTATCTCCCTCGGGAATAGACTACTAGATATAGTGACAGTGGGCCGAGGCCGGCCCGCAAGTGGGACTCCGAGGGGACGAGCAACAGTACACCAGGGGAGCAGTCCCATGGTCGCCCACGGCCAGTGGAGATCGACGTAGGGGCCTAGGGATAGCAGCATTAATCGTCGTCCATTGGGTCCTCTGGGGGGGTGTGATAGTGGGATCTGCGCCTCGATGAACTTAACGGCCTCGTAAGGGACCGTAAAGAAGTAGCTTTTATTGCGATGGATAAATTTCAGTCGAGCAGGGAAAAGCATCAAGTATTCAATTTTTCTATCTCTTAGCATTTTCTTCACCCCGCTGAATCGGCGTCTCTCCATCTGGACCCCCACCGAAAAGTCAGGGAAAATCCTGATGATTTGCAATTCCAGCCTCAGTTCCCCTCTCTCTCTGGCCAATTGGAGTATGTTATCTCTGTCCTTGTAGCTCAGCAATTTCACAATTATCAGTCTGGGGAAATCACCTGGTTTAGGGTGGGGTGCCAGAGAGCGATGCACATTTTCAACTGTAAAGAATGGCGAGAGCTTGGGGTTACCAAGGAGCTCTTTGATGAGTTGCTCAACCGCGAGTTCCATGCGGCCCTTCAGTGCAGATTCAGGAACCCCCACTATGCGAATGTTATTTCGCCGCAACCTCCATTCGAGGTCATCATTCTTGGCCTTGACCTGCTTCATGTCTTGGACAAGCTCTGTAACTGTGTTTCGAGGGGATTGGGTCCTCCGACGTATTCCATATCTTTGACAGTAACCACCACAGCTGTGCTGCTTCGGAAAATATTCGGCATCTGCATCCTACGTCGATGGGCCGTCCCCGAGGACCTCCTCTGACGGCCGACGTCACCCGATGTGATAAGTAGGACGCACGATGCCCATAGCCTCAGTTCCGTTTTTTCCGCAAACGTGTTTGCTTTGTGAATCTCGGTACTCCTCGACTCTTTGGAGTTTGTTGTAATCTTCTCGGTTCTTTGAACCTGTTCGGTTTTGTGAAAAAGCCTGTTCGTGACGATGTCTACCTCGCCTTCAACCCCGCGTCCGGGCTAAAAAAAAAATGCGGGGACTGTGGGTCCAAGATGTCGGTAACGGACTTGCACGATGCCTGCCTCTGGTGCCTCGGGGAGGCCCACGACACGGACGACTGTGTCGACTGCCAGTCGCTCACGGTCAAGACCTTGCGGGAGCGCAAGAAAAGTTGACGGTAGGTAGGGTGTCTAAGCCTCGGAAGTCGAGGTCTGCGGGGCTTTCGATGGATGAATCGAGAGGCGACTCCGTGTCATCGTCGGAGGTCCAATGGGTCTCCTTCCAGGAGTCGGTCTCGCCACTACTCTGCCTCTTCGAGGCATTCCCGGAAGCGCCGACATCGGTCACCTTCCACGTCCTCTTCCGAGGACTCCGCCCGTCGGTGGGTCGCTTATTCCACCATGCAAGCAACACCGGCGGAATGGGCTTCCTTCGGGAAGAAGATGTTAGCGATTATTGAATCGCAGGGCACCGCTCCGTCTGCGCCTCCGAGTGGGGTCGGTCGTGATCGGTCGAGAGACACTGCTTGCACGACTTCGGGCTCGGGTGGTCGGCACGGTTCGCGGGAGAGGTCCCACTCGGACAAGGGTAACCGTTCTCGCCATGCCTGTTCCAGGTCCCGGTCCTCGACGCGCTCGAGATCGCGTGATCCTGTGCAGTCTTCGAGGAAGACGTCGACGCCTGTGGCGCCGAAGTCGTCGACGGTCTCTCTCGAGGCTCCTTCTCCGAGGGGGTCGTCGACGCTGTCAGCACCTAGGTCGTCGAAGGACACGCTCGGAGCTCTGGCTTCGAGGCCTGTGTCGATGTCGTCGATGCTGGCGGCGATGCGGCTGACGTCAATTCACTCTGCGCCGATTCGTTTGGCGCCCTCGACGCCTTTCGAGGCGGTGGTGTTGGAGAGGCCCCGTGGCACGGGGGAAGCCCCTAGAAAGGCTCTGGCTAAGGTCAGGCATAGCTTTGGTCCCCAGGTGCCTTCCTCTCACCGCCTGGAGTACAATTCAGAGGTTGATGAGGGCTCTGATGAGGGCTTGGTTCCGGATACGGTGCCAGATGAGCTTCTTTCGGGCCATAGCCAATTTGAAGACCTGAGGCAGTCACTACATGATGCCAGTGGACTGGACACCTCTCCGGAGGTGGAGTCTTGTAGGCCTCAGCCTGGCACTCATGCCAATTCTTCGTACCGGCGCCTTATGTCGCGGGTCACCGAGTACTTGGGATGGTCGGCTCCCCCCAGGGGAGTTTGTTCAGGATGATCTTACGGACATCCTCGATCTTAGTCCCCCCACTGACCCGGTACTGCCGTTTCATATGGCTCTGCAGAGAAGGGTGGCAGCGGCTTGTCTGCTCCGGATAGTCTCCCGGCAGTGGGCAAGTCTTTGTCGTGAAAATACCGTCCAGCCAGTAGCAACCCCTGCTACTTGTCCAGGCACCCAACTCCGGAGAGTTTGGTGGTGCAAGCGGCTACAGCCCCCGGCAAAGCAGGCGTTGTATCCTACCATCCCTCCGGATAGGGAGGACAAACGTTTTGATGGCTGGGCGAAGAAAGTGTTTTCTTCAGGGGGTATGGCGCTTCAGGCGGCCAACTCCGTATGTGCCTCGTCTCGTTTCACACACACTCTGTAGAATTGTGTTGCATTAGTGGCTGAATATGTTCCCGAAGGGGATGGTTTCCTTGGTATGGTCCAGGATGGCAAGGATGCTATGTGTGAGGCTGTTCAGTCTGGTTTGGACATGGCAGATTGTGTCAGCCGGTCCATGACGGCGGGCACCGTAATACGCAGGTTTGCGTGGTTGCGGAAGTCGGGGTTCGCACCTGATGTACAGTCCCGGCTCCTCAACATGCCCTTTGATGGTGAACATCTTTTTTGGCATCAAGACTGACGAGAGCCTTGAGAGGTTGCAGACCTCCAAAGCTGCAGCAAAGTCGTTGGGCGCTGCAGATCGACAACCTCCGCCTTTTCGTCCTAGGGGACAACAATGGAGGGGAGGTTCCTTTCGTTATTACTCATCCTTCAATAAAGCGAGAGGAGCTGTCAGTCAAAGAGGCCACCGTAGGAGTACCAGAGGTGGAAAACAGGGTACTCGAGGTGCCAAAGCCGCTCGGCCAGTTGCCTCTTTGCCCTCAGGCAACTCCGCAGCCGCTACCACTCAGTCATGAGGCCATGTCCCATGGTTCGCCGGTTGGGGGAAGGATGGCGCAGCATCTTGTAGAGTGGTGTGCCATTACTTCAGATGTGTGGGTTCTGGAGATCATAACCCACGGCTACTGTCTTCCCTTTCGGCAGAGGCCTTATGACAATCCACCTGGGAACCTCTCTTTGAAGAGTCCGGATCCGCTCCTTGCGCAGGAAATTGAAGCCCTGCTGGAGAAAGGCGCCATAGAACTGGTGCCTGTAGCGGAGAGGAACAAGGGATGGTATTCCCCTTATTTTTTGATTTCGAAGAAAGAGGGGGGGATTGAGACCCATCATGGACTTGTGCGGTTTGAACAAACTCCTACAGAAGGACAAGTTCAAGATGGTCACTCTCTCAAGTCCTCCAGGCCCTTCAACTTCAGGACTGGTTGGTGTCTCTCGACCTCAAGGACGCTTACTTCCATGTGCCGATCCATCCCAAGCACAAGAAGCACCTGAGGTTCGCGGTTGGCGACTCGCACTTTCAGTTTCGGGTCCTGCCGTTCGGATTGACCTCCGCCCCAAGGGTTTTCACCAAGCTCATGGTGGTGGTGGCAGCGCATCTCAGGAAAGGGGGGATTCATGTCTACCCCTACCTGGACGATTGGTTGATCAGGGGGAGCTCTCCCGAGCAAGTCCTGGATCATCTGTCCGTCACCTGCCACTCCCTTCACAAGCTGGGCTTCTCCCTCAATTAAAAAAAGTCCCATTTGACGCCAACACAGCGGCTCCAGTACATCGGAGCAGTGCTCGACACTGTATTTTCCTCCCCAGGTGAGGGCTCTTCACATTCAGCAGATGATGCACAAGTTTCAACTTGCCCAGACGTTCCCGGCGTTCGAGTTCTTGAGGTTGCTCGGCCTCATGGCATCCTGCATTCTTCTGGTGCCAGAGGCTCGTCTGCGGATGAGATCTTTGTAGTGGGCACTCAAGATGCAGTGGTCGCAATCTTCCCGCAGGATGTCGGACCCTGTTCAGGTGCCGCCCTCAGTCGCCCAGGACCTTCTGTGGTGGGCCGTCGAAGGCAATCTGATGAAGGGGGCTCCGTTTTGGCTTCCCTGGCCAGAGGTGACGATTGTGACGGACGCATCCCTCACGGGATGGGGAGCTCATGCCAACAAGTTGACAGTCAGCGGTCGTTGGTCTCCATCGGAGTCCAGACTCCATATCAATCTGTTGGAGCTGAGGGCCGTCAGGCTAGCCCTGAAGGCTTTTCTGCTGACTGTGCGAGGAAAGAGTGTCCTGATCCTGACAGACAACACGGTGGCCATGCACTACCTCAACGAAAAGGGGGGGGGGCAGGGTCACTTCCTCTGTGCAGGGTTCTGGGCCATCCAGCAGGAAGTTTCGATCTCGGCTGTTCATCTGGCCGGAGACGACAACGAGACGGCGGATGCTCTGAGCAGGCAGAGCACGATCTCTCACGAGTGGGAGCTGGCTCAGGAGATTCTCCTGGAGATCTTCACCCTTTGGGGGACCCCTTAAGTGGATCTCTTCGCCTCCAGCGTCAACCGGAAGTGGGAAAGGTTCTGCTCGCGGGAATTGCCTCCAAAAGGAGCCTTAGGAGACGCGTTTGTGGTGGCGTGGTCATTCCTACTGCTGTACGCATTTCCTCCAGTCCCCGTCATCCCGCAAGTACTGCGCAGGTTACGGAGGTTCGGTTCCCGGATGATCCTCATTGCTCCGGCGTGGGCCTGGAGGACGTGGTACCCGGACCTTCTCAACTTGTCCATCTGCCCTCCACGTCGTCTTCCCTACCGAGACGATCTGCTCTCACGGGGGTGGGGGGGGGTCAGGTTCTCTATCCAGAGGTCAGATCCCTCAACCTTCACGCTTGGCTTCTGAAAGGTTGAGGTATAAGGATTGGGACCTCCCTGATGACGTGTTGGAGGTGTTGCTCTCGGCCAGACGGCAGGCAACAAAGTCTCTGTACCGTTTGCGTTGGCGTAAATTCTGCGACTGGTGCAGAGTTAAGAATGTGGATCCTTTTGAATGTGACATTCCCATGGTTCTGTCTTTTTTGCTTTCTTGGGCCCACAGGGGCTTGCAAGTGGGTACCATTAAAGGTTACCTTGTGGCGCTGTCCATATTTAAGCGCTCGTCTGAAGAATGTTCCTATTGTAAGATTCCTTTAATTTCTCAGTTTTTGAAAGGGCTCACTAATGTGTTCCCTCCGTCCCCTTTTCTGGTGCCCGGTTGGGATTTGAACCTTGTTATTAAGTTTCTTATAGGTGCTCCGTTTGAGCCTTTGCATTCTTGACCTTTGAGACTGTTAACTCTTAAAACTGTGTTTTTGGTTGCGGTTACTTCCGCTCGCAGAGTGAGTGAGTTACAGGCACTTTCAGTTAAGCCACCCTTCACTGTGTTTCATAAGGACAGGGTTGTCCTTCGAGTTTGTCCTTCCTTTCTTCCGAAGGTGGTTTCAGAATTTCATTTGGGCCAAAAGGTTGTTCTTCCGGCATTCTATCCTCCTCCGCATCCTGGTAAGGAATAGGAGAGGCTCCATAGGCTTGATCCTAGGAGAGCGTTGATCTTTTATATTTCATGCATATCGCGGGTCAGAGTGGGACGATAACTCTTCATTGGTTACGCTGGAAAGCGTTTGGGACAAGCTGTGACAAAACAGACTTTGTCTCGTTGGATTATTTTGGCTATCTCCGAGTGTTACCACTTGGTGGGTAAGGACCCACCGGCTGGCTTGTGGGCCCATTCTACCAGGGGTATGGCTGCATCTACTGCCCTACAGAGGGGTGTTCCTATTCGTTACATCTGTGACGCAGCCACCTGGGTTTCTGTACATACTTTTGTACGTCACTACTCCCTCGATTGCATCCGAGGACAGGATCTGGCCTTTGGCAAGGCAGTCCTTTATTCCGCAATTTGATTGGGCATGCTAAATTTGTGTTCTAAATTCTTTTCCCACCTCCTTGCTTTGGTACTGCTTTGGGAGTCTGTCAAAGATATGGAATACGTCGGAGGACCCAGTCCTCTCGAAGAACAAGTTACTTTCTTACCTGGTAACGTTCTTTCGATGGGATGGTCCGACGACGTATTCCATATCGCTTCCTCCCTACCTTCCCCGCTGCAGAATTTCTTATGCGATTGCAGCTTACGTTTCCGCAGGGCCTTGTGTGTCTGACTGGCAGAAGACTGGTGGCACACGTGCTGGGGGACAAAAAACTACAACTGAGGCTAAGGGCGTCATGCGTCCTACTTATCACATTGGGTGATGTCGGCCGTCGGAGGCGGTCCTCGGGGACGGCGCATCGACGTAGGACGCAGACGCCGAAAATTTTCCGAAGCAGCACAGCTGTGGTGGTTACTGTCAAAGATATGGAATACGGCGTCGGACCATCCCATCGAAAGAACGTTACCAGGTAAGAGAGTAACTTGTTCTTTGTAGGGTATGGATGTTATCGTCATTGGTCCCTATCCTTTGCTCTGTCTCGGTGATCCTGGCCCCCTGTTGGTCAATTTTGGCTCTTAAGGAGGCTACATTCGCATTGATGTCATCCATCTTTTCATGGAAGGATGCAAAGTTTTTGGCCTTGGGGGTCCTGTAGGGTCTCGCCATCTTCATGTGCTACCGAGGAGGACGCATGGTCCGCCCTGGGCGCCACCTTGGCGAACTTGTCCATGGCACCTACTTTGTTAGCACCCTGCACCCTGTTGGACATCTCCATGGTGGGGAGCCCCGCTCAGCTTGGAAAGATTGATGATGTTCGCCGGTTGGAGCGCTGTGGGGAGGATGGTGGTAGGTCAGCGGCTGCAGTTTGTAGATGTCGTAGGTTCCGAGGTGCTGGTAATGACCTGGCTGGGTGAGGAAGGCAGTGTGTGGCAAGGCAGAGAAAGCGGTGTCGTCGTGAGCCAAGGGCAGCCAGGGGGTATGCAAAGGGCTGGACCAGCACGGGTCTCGTGGGGGCCGTAGGCCTCGCAGACTGAAGGAACCAACGGGGGCCCGGCATATACTATGTAAGTAGCGGCTCTTGGTGTACTCTCAGGTCCAGGGGCGCCAAGCAGATGGTAGGTCGGCTAGAGGATCACATACAGCTTAAGGGGGTGATACCATTCCCATCCGCGCAGCAAAAGTGAGTGGGGCGATTCCCCTTCCAGTAGCACCTTGAGGGCCACCAGTTCACTGCAAGAGACCACAGCACAACAACTTGTGGAGCACAACGTGGCGGGGGGGGGGTGAAGGCAAGTTACGTCACAGCAGATGGGCTGCAGGCACCCAAGTCCCGTAGGTAAAGAGAGCTGGGAGGGAGCTGGCCTCCGACGAGGACAGGTCCACAGCGGTTGATGTTGGCACACTGGACATGATATAGGCAGCCAGGAGAGCGGGGCCTGCGCTAGAAAGAGGCAGGGGGATACAATGCAGCCTGCAACACCCACCTTGCAGCCTGCGGCACCCGAATGGTGGGTTTATCCGGATCACAAGGCCCCGAGCAGCAGCGAGCACAGCCCGCCAGCACGGCTCGCACGGTCCCAGCCAGCCGGTCGGGGGACCGCACCTATATGCGGGCACGGGGGGGCTCCAGCCCAGCCCACGGCGCTCAGAGCTGAACGGCTCATCTCAGTCATAGCAGCCGCGCCGTGCCACCACGCTGCACGTCAGTGGCCGGGCCAGCGAAGCCCCACAGTACCACCCTCTCAGGCACCAGCAGGAGAGCCGGTCCCCCCCGCAAGGAAGCATCGCAGGGGGCCCGCGGGTGGCAGCGTCACAGGATCCAAAGCCTCAGCACCTCCAGGTAGCGGGCAGAGCGGTCAGCCTCGAACCGCCGAAAGTGGCCATGGCAGGGCCCTGCAGGGAGGCTGCGCACCAGTGCACGATCCGCGGGTTCCAGGCCCTGATTCCGCCCCAAATTGCAGTCACACATAGAGGGCCATGTCAGCAAGAAAATCATTGCAGTAGCTATAGCTGACAATTGGGATTAACGCCGATACTAAAAGGATTCTGGTGGGCAGAGACGGAGCTCCCAGGCTAAGCAGCCATTTTCCTTGGCTGCTCAACAGCGCCCCCCCTAATCAATCTTTTTTTAATCCATCCGGAGGCTCTTTTCCAGCCAATTTATAGCACTCCTTAATGCCAAAATTATTAATCTGGATAGTGTTTGTTTTGATACGCCTAACTCCAATCTGTGTCTAGTATATCCGACAAACAGTTGGTCACTTTGTCGGTTACTTTGTCGGAATTTAGCTAATCTGGAAATGTAGATACAGAGAGCCCACTTTGGGTCTAGTCTGTGTAGTCTTTCTTCCTCTTTACTCGCATGTGGAGGATAGAAAGAAGGTAAAGTAATTTTCTGTCATAGGAGGAAATCGGAGACCATTTTCGGTAAGAACGAGGGTCAGACTCTAAGAGTTACTTTGTCTCTATGGAAGACTGTGTGAGGAGACTTACAAGAGAGTGCCTGCAACTCACTCACTCTGCGTGCTGATATAATTGCCACTAGCAAAATTGTCTTCAAAGTGAGGAGCCTTAACGGACCAGAATGTAAAGGCTCAAAGGGGGTACTTGTGAGAAATGTTAGAACTAAATTTAAATCCCAAATAGATACTTGGAAGGGTGTTGGATGGTACACATTTGTCAGCCCTTTTAGAAATTGGATAACCAAAGGCATTTTAAAATATAAAATAAGAAACCTCTTCAGATGAGCACTGGAAAATAGATAGCGCTGCCAAGTATCCTTTTATGGTGCCAACGTGGAGCCCCAAATTGGCCAAATGTAGAAAAAAAGAGAGAACCATAGGTGTTACATTGGAATAGATCCACATCCTTGTCCTTGCACCAGTTACTGAACTTATTCCAATGACACCGGATTTTGTTTCTCATCTTCTAGCCGAAGCAAAATCTCCATTACGTCATCTGGTAGGTTCCAATCCTTTTATCTCAGCCTCTCAGAAGCCATGCGTGTGAAGGCTGAGAGTTTTGACCTCTGGATGGAGAACCCAACTTTCCTCTTGCGAGAGGAGATCCTCTCTTTGTGGAAGATGTATTGGAGGGCAGATGGACATGTCCAGAAGGTCTGGGTACCACATTCTCCTGGCCCAATCCGGGGCAATTAGGATCATGGTTTTCCTGAACTTTCTTAACCTCCTGATTACGTGAGGAATCATGGGGACTGGAGGAAACGCGTACAGTAGAGGAAATTCACAGTCCCCCACAAATGCGTCTCCTACAGCTCCTCTTGGGGGAAATTCCCTCGAGCAGTACTGAACGCACTTGCGGTTGACCCTGGTCACGAACAGATCCACTTGAGGGGTTCCCCAAAGGGTGAAGATCTCTTAAAGGACTTCCTGAGCTAGTTCCCATTGGTGAGACACTGTGCTCTGCCTGCTCAGAGCGTCCGCTCCGCCGCTGTGTTCTTCTCTCCGGCTAGGTGATATTCTTTCCTGTATTGCCCAGAACCAGAGCTGCATTGCCTCTCTGCACAGTGGTAGTGACCCTACACTTACTCTTTTGTTGCGGTAGTACATGGCCACTGCGTTGTCCGTCATTATCAGGACATTCTTTCCCCGTACAGAGGGCAGATAGGCTTTAAGCGCTAATCTGATTGCCCTCAGCTCCAACAGTTTGATGTGTAGTTTGGAATCTGGTGGAGACCAACGACCACTGATTGACAGATCGCTGGTATGGGCTCCCTACCCCATGAGTGAGGCGCCCGTCACTACTGTTATCTCCGGCCATGGTTGCCAAAAAGGTTCCCCCTTGAGGATATTGTCCCTGCAAGCCCACCATAGCAGATCTTGAGCCACTCTGGTTGGAACCCGCAAAAGATCTGACATATTTCCCGAAAATTGGGACCATTGAGTTCTGAGGGCCCATTGAAGGGATCTCATTCTCAATCTGGCTTCTGGCACCAGAAAAATGCAGGATGCCATAAGGTCGAGCAACCTGAGGAAATCGAAGGCCGGCAGATGCTGGGCATTCTGAAACTTCGTTACCATCTGCAGGATGTGGTGAGCTCTCTCCTCAGGAGGCGAGGCTTTGCCCGAGGATGTATCCAGTATTGCTCCGATGAATTGGAGCTATTGGAGTGGTATCATTTGAGACTTCTTGTAATTGAGGGAGAAGCCCAGTGTGTGTTTGTGTAAGAAGTGGCAGGTCATGGTCAGATGTTGCTGAGCTCGTTCGGGTGAACTCGTCCTGATTAACCAGTCGTCCTGGTAGGGGTAGACGTGAATCTTCCATCGCCTGAGACTCGCTGCCACCACAGACATCAGCTTGGTGAGAACCCTTGGGGCTGAGGTCAGCCCAAAAGGCAGAACTCGAAATTGATAGTGAGAACCGCCAATCGCGAACCTCAGGTACTTCCTGTGCTTGGGATGGATCAGTGTGAGAGACGGGCCTCTACGACCGGTGGGGGGTGTCTGTACTTCCGCTCCCTATATGGTGGAGGAGAGGCACAGGAGACCCCAGCCAAGATTCTCTATTCGGTAGCAATGGTCGAGCAATCAAGGCCTAGCTTCTCAGGAGGTGATGCAGGCTGGTTCTTAAGTACAGTGTATCCCCAAGCCCTAGATCTCATTGAAGTGCATGAACAATACTGTACGATGCCACACAGACCAATAGAGTGAAACCAGCAATAGAGAGAGGAGAGAAAATAAGATGGTTGAGCAATAGGCAAGATACTGGCCCCTACCACTGGGCACAGTTCTGTGTGGAGATCCCCCCACCTGGGCAACCTGTAAAGAAAGATATAGCACAAGCCCAGTCCATATATTGCTCTGCAAGTCTTATTCTCTCCTATAATGTTTTTACCCCCCCCAATGTACCTGGTGGAGTCGAGCTCCTCGAAGGCGTCGACAAACGACGAGGGACTCGCTGTTCGGCGACAGGGAATCGACGGCCCTTCTTGAATGCCTTCCCTTTCAGGCGGGAGGCACGGGGCGTCGAACGTCAGTCGACAAACGAGGTAGAACGATGTCGAAGAGGCGGCAGCTTCGTCCGAGCGGTGCTCGTCGGCGTCGGGGCGTCGGCGTCCTGCAAGGCGGAGGTGTGCGGGGCACCTCGATGACAATAGTTCTGGACCGCAAAGATTGTAGAGACGGGAGCCCAGCAAGGGCGTCGAGTCGTCCGAGTCTTTGAGGTCGTCGGGTGGCGGGAAACCCACCCGCAGGTTTCTCCTCGGCGCGTTGGTCGGCCTCGACTTTCTCCGGCAGGATAAGCGGTCGACGATGCGGTCGAGAGAGTCCTTCGATTGAATGTTCTTAGGCAAAGGAGCGGACGGCTCCGGTCGTCGTTGGCACGGCGTCAAGTGGTTCCCACGGCTGTGCAACAGAACTTCGACGGGCCTCCAGCGGTTACACAAACCTGCGAACCCTGGTCGACGGCAATGGACTTCGACGGTGTCGATGTCCGGATGCTTTACTTCGATCTCCTCAGCGGTCCCGTCTCGGGTCGACAGCCTTTCGAGGGTCTGTCTTCCAGGGCGCTTCGGCGAAGATGGAGCGGTGCTCGATGGTCCCTCGGAGCACGGGAAGAGGGCGCCTTACCAGGTCCTCTCTCGGGTCAGCCCTCGACGATTTCGTCAGCCTTCAGATCGGTCGAAGCAAATGCCACAGCAAGTCTTCTTCTTCCAGCTGGACGTCGAGGATCAGCAGTTCCAGTTACTCGTAGAGTGGAGACTCAGCTCCCTGGCTGCTGTAAGAGCACAATGGTCGCTTCTCAACCAAAGGTCCCTTCTGAACACTTTTCCAGTGGTGAGAGGTCCCCAGATATACTATCCTCTCTCTCATCCACGCTGCTGGCACACACTCAGCAGCCAATCATACTGCAGGGCATTCATGCAGTCAGTCAGCCAATCAGGTACACAGTGCATTCAGGCCACACTCCTCCCTTCCAGACACTCACAACAAGAAATGTGGATTGGGACAAGTACCCAGCCATTCAACACTACACACTGCATTCAGGCCAGTTTCGGGCAGGGTTGTCTCGGTCTTTGTCTCTCATGCCAGAAACCAGACAACCACAACAAGAAGTGTATATTGGTCACACACTCCATTCACCCAGGTCCCACCCACAGGAGGTACCCACAACATACAGTCACTGGGAAGGCTCCAGCCAGTCTAGCTGGGCCTTCACAACAATACCATACATGGAACTTCCACCCAACAGCCAGTCAGGGGGAAGGGACAGAGACGGGGCTTCCCAGGACTTTGGGAAAACAAGATAACAGGCAATAGAAAGCAAGAGGCCACAGGGGCCATCTTGTTTCCTATCAGGAATCAACAGAGCCCAATGGCAGGGCCTGGGTATCCCAAAATGGAGGACACCCGGAGCACCTGTCATATTCAGCGCGGAGCTGCCACCAGCACATACCCTGCTCTGGGGCCACCCACAGGTGCCCAAAAACATACACTAGGGGCACAGGGTTGCACCCCTACCCATGGGCGCCATAAGGGTATCCCATGGGTCTGTTCACCAAACCAAAAGAGAGAGCTGCACTGCCAGGAGTCCCACATGGATTCCGGGGCAGAAAACATAACAGAACACACGGTAAAAACAGAAAAAGGACAAGGATTCAGAGGCCCTGTCCCTCAGATGCATTTCCAGCATCACAGTCGCCCCCCCCCAGACTGAGGTGGAGGGTGTCTAATCTCCCACGGGATAGACACCCTCATCCAGACGGTCAACATACCTTCTGGAAAGACCATCTGCATTATCGTGACTCTTCCCTGGTCTTGCAGGCTAATGGACCACCTGAGCAATTTCGGGTTCTCACCCTTCATCTGCATAAGCCACTTCAGGGGCTTATGATCTGTTTGGACCTTGAAGGTAGACCCCGTAAGGTAGGGCCTAAAACGCCTAAGGCTCCAAACTATACTAAAACACTCCTTTTCAACAGTAGCCCACCTAAGTTCTCTACCCTTGAGTTGTCTACTGATAAATATGATAGGGTGTTCTCTCCCTTTGTCATCTAACTGGGACAAGACGGCTCCAATTCCGGTGTCGCAGGCATCCGTCTGGACGATAAAGGGTCGGCTGTAGTCAGGCGCACTCAACACATGTGCCCTACACAGACTTTCTTTCAAGCCATCAAAGGCCCTCTGACAGTCCTCGGTCCAATTAACCTTCCTAGGCTGCTTGGGTGACGTTAGAGCTGTCAGAGGTGCAGCTATGGTCCCATAGTCTGGCATGAAATTGCGATAGTACCCAGTGAGACCCAAAAAGGCCCTCACCTGGGTTTGAGTAGTGGGAGTCTCCCAGTTCTGTACATCCTGTACTTTACTGGCGAGAGGTTGGATTTGACCCCCTCCTACCTCATGACCAAGACAGGTAACTTTCCCCTGAGCTATCTGACACTTGGTAGCCTTGATAGTGAGGTTAGCCCTTTTCAAGGCCTGCAACACCCTATCCAGGTGTGTCAGATGCTCTTCCCAGGTGGAACTGTAGACGGCAATGTCGTCTAAGTAAGCCACACAAAAGGCTTCCAGCCCACTGAGCGCATGATTGACCAATCTCTGGAAGGTGGCAGGGGCATTCTTCAACCCAAAAGGCATGACCCTAAACTGGTAGAGTCCCTCAGGTGTTGAGAAGGCCGTCTTTTCCTTGGCATGGTCCGTCAGAGCTATTTGCCAATAGCCTGAAGTAAGGTCAAAGGTGCTCACAAACTTGGCAGCACCAATGGTGTCCACGAGCTCATCAGCCCTGGGCAATGGGTGCGCGTCAGTCTTGGTGACGGCATTGACTCCTCGGTAGTCCACACAGAACCTCCAATCCTTGGTACCCGCCTGTGAACCTGCCTTGGGGACAAGGACCACTGGACTGGACCAGGGACTGGTTGAGGGTTCAATAACACCCAGATCCAACATCTTGGCGACCTCAGCCTGGATGTGGTTCTTGACGGTATCTGACATACGATAGCACCTGCTTTTGACAGGCACACTGTCACCAGTGTCAATTTCATGCTTACACCACGGTGGAAGGCCTGGCTTCAGTGAAAACAGAGGGGCATACTGTTGGAGCAAAGCCCTACAGGCCCTCTGTTGCACTGTTGTCAAATCTGGAGAGAGATGTACTCCCTCCACTGAGCCATCCTGAGGGTTGCTATGCAGCAAATCAGGAAGGGGCTCACTCTCATCCTCTTCTTGCCCAGAAGCTAGCAAGAGACATGAGACTTCCGCTCGCCTGTGGAAAGGCTTGAGCCTGTTGACATGGAATAGCTGAGGGGCTACCCCAGGGGCTCCCATGTCAACCAGATAATTGACTTCGCCCATCTTGGAGATGATCCTGAAGAGTCCAGTCCACTTGTCTGCCAAAGTCCTAGGCTTGGTAGGCTCCATCACAAGGATTTCCTGTCCCGGAGTCCAATCCACTTGCGAGGCTTTAAGGTCATGCCAGTACTTATTCAATTCCTGGCTGGCCTTGAGATTTGCTGTTGCCTGACCCATCATCTGTGTCCTCCGTCTGAGGCCTAACACATAGTCCCCCACTTGCTTGGCGGGACCCGGAGGGGTGGCTTCCAAGCCTTCCCTGATCAAGGCGAGGGGCCCCCTCACGGGATGTCCAAAGAGTAACTCAAAGGGGCTGAAACCAACACCCTCTTGAGGTACCTCCCTGTAAGCAAACATCAGGCATGGCAGGAGGAGATCCCATTTCCTCCTTAGGGGTTCTTCCAAAGCCCCTAGCATGCCCTTGAGAGTTTTATTAAATCTCTCAACCAGACCATTGGTCTGGGGGTGGTAAGAGGTGGAGAACTTGTAGGTTACCCAGCACTCTTTCCACATGGTTTTCATGTAACTCGACATGAAGTTGGATCCTCTGTCAGAGACAACCTCCTTGGGGAATCCAACACGGGTGAAAATGCCCAGGAGAGCCCGGGCAACCACCTTGGCCGTAACCGTCTGAAGGGGTATCGCCTCAGGGTACCTGGTGGCATGATCTACTAAGACCAGGATGAACCGATGTCCACCTGAAGTGGGAGGGTCAAGGGGACCGACGATGTCGATGCCCACCCTCTCAAATGGGGTGCCAACCACTGGCAACGGCTGCAGTGGGGCAATGACACTGCCTCCAGTCTTGCCAGACAACTGACAAGTTGGGCAGGTCCTGCAGTGGGACTCCACTTCTACTCCCATCCGTGGCCAGTAGAAATGGGCAGAGAGCCTCTGCTTAGTCTTCTTGGTCCCAAGATGACCAGCCAAGGGCACCTCATGCGCCAACTGCAGTAGGAAGGGCCTGTAAACCTGGGGTACCACCAACCTCTTGCGGGCACCAGGTTCAGGCTTAGTGGGCTCACTAACAAGGAGCTCACCCTCCCAATAAATCCGGAAATTCCTAGGCACCTCTCCTTGTGCCTGGGCCAGGGCCTGTTTCCTCAGTCCCTCGAGAGAGTGGCACTCTCTCTGTCCCTTACAGAAGTCCTCCCGGGAGGGTCCCCCTTCAGCTAACAAGCATTGAAGGTCGGGATGATCCTCCGGGTTAAGAACCTCTCCCACAGGAGAGTCTTCTGCCTCTTCTCCCAAAGGAGTTGAGTTGGGGTTTTCCACTGGACCCAGCCCGTCCGGAGCCTGGATCCCAATGGGTGCGGCAGGAAGAGAAGGTGCTCCCTCCACAGGGGTGGCCTTCTTGGTCTTCCTCCTTCTTGCCTTAGGCCTCGCCTTTGGCTCGGGTATCTGACCCACAGCCAGACCCGGTGTCACCTGTGATCTAGTGACGGCAGCAGCAGTTATGGGAAGACCATCCGAGATCAACCCCAACTCTACTAGATCATTCCCTAACAAAATGTTAGCAGGGACATTGTCCTGAACCAGGACAGGAAGCTTCGCTGTCTTGTCGCCAATCATGAGTGTGACTAAGGCTACAGGTGATAATTTGGGAGGCCCACCAGCTAACCTGGTGGTTTGCAGAGGAGCACCTTCATAGTCCTCTGGCCTGAGCAGGGTCCTGTCCACCACTGTCATGCTTGCCCCAGTGTCTCTCAAACCAGTAGAAGGCTGGCCATTCATGAGGACACTTCTCAAAAATCTACGGGTGTTCTGTGGGATAGTCGCCAGTACTTCCGCATACTGGTCTCAGGCCCCAAGGAACACGAAGGAAATCTCCACCGGAGCAACAAATGTGATCCCGGCAGAGGAGGGGAGGACAATGGCCTCCACCTCAGACACGGGGTAAGGGTAGGTCAGGCTGACAGCCTGTACTCCAAGTGCCTTACCTTTACACTTGGGGTCACCCCTTTTGTGATCCAGAGCCCCACAGTCCCAACAAGCGCCAGGAGTGCGGGGTACGGTACTGGAACCAGTGGGAGCCTGCTTTGCAGCAGGTGGACCACTACTCTTATTCCCACCCCCAGATGACTTATCCCCACTAGATTTTTGGGTCTTAGGAGAGGAAGGTTTTGGTTTACCCGACTGTGACTGCTTGGGGGATTCCTCAGCTTTCTGAGAGGCCCCCTTCTCCTTATCCTTGTCCTTCCCACTGGAGTCCTTAGGGGACACCCGGTGGGAGACCCACTTATCAGCCAACCTAGCCAGCTTAAAGGGGTCCAAAATGTTCTGGTCAGCCACATACTGACGCAGCTCTGGTGAACAGGCTTCAGAGAAATGCTCAAAAAACAAGAGGTGGGACAATTCAACAAAATTCTTAACCTTGTATCCATCGATCCACCCCATCATGTTCATGTGCGCAGCACTCACCCAGTCAACCCAAGACATATTCTCCTTTTTCTTAAAATCCCTGAACCTTCTAAGGTATTGGGTAGGTGTCTTGCCGAACTTGGCAATCAAAGCAGACTTCATACACTCGTACTGACCCCTTTCTTCCACACTCAGCTTCAGAATACAGTCATACCCGGTTTGAGGCACTCTGCTTAACAAACACTTCGCCCAATCTCTTTTATCCACATCATGAATCTCACAAGCCATTTCAAACGCTTCAATCCATTGGAGGATATCCGAACCCTCCACAAATACACCAACCAAATCTTTCATAAACTTGGTGGCTGGGGACCTGACACTCTCACTGGATCTAGCTGAAGTGTCCACTCTAGCTTTCTCTAGCTGGATCCTCTGACATTCAGTGTCCTGGCTCTTGAGTTCAAGGTCCTTATTTTTGAGTTCAAGATCCCTATTCTTGAGCTCCACTTGTTGAGCCAATTCCTCTTTCTTAAGCTCAGCATCTATTTCCAACTTGCGGTATTCAAAGGCCAATTTCATCCTTAATAACTCAAGCTCTAAGGAATTGCTGGAGTTTGGAACAGAGGCAGCAGGAATGGCGGCATTCCCAGAAACGGATTCAGCTGAAACCCCAAGGGCAGAGTCCTCATTGGTTGCATTCCCCCCCTCATCAAGAGTTTCACTATCAGTCTGGTAGTCCACCAGGGTAGCTATCAGCTCAGCCCCAGACTTATCCACAAAGTCTAACTCCCTAGCTTCACAAGCACTCTGGAGAGCCTCCAAGCTCATCCGAGTTAATTTGCCATTCGCAATAGACTCCATTGTTTGTAATGCAGTTACCTTGTACACAACTAAACCTTAATTCAATAAAGGGCAAATATCCTTTGTAAGTGGCACGGTTATACACTGATTCTTAAAACCATAAGCATCCCACCGCTGCCACCAGTGTGAGAGACGGGCCTCTACGACCGGTGGGGGGTGTCTGTACTTCCGCTCCCTATATGGTGGAGGAGAGGCACAGGAGACCCCAGCCAAGATTCTCTATTCGGTAGCAATGGTCGAGCAATCAAGGCCTAGCTTCTCAGGAGGTGATGCAGGCTGGTTCTTAAGTACAGTGTATTCCCAAGCCCCCACAAAGGAATATCCACACTCTGTATTGGTTAGAACACAGTCTTTATATAATCAATAGTTAAGGTTATGTACATTCATCATGATAACTCACTTTGTACTCCGGCAAAATCTACAATGACAAATATTTACAATCCTAAAGTGGTACCACCCTAGATCTCATTGAAGTGCATGAACAATACTGTACGATGCCACACAGACCAATAGAGTGAAACCAGCAATAGAGAGAGGAGAGAAAATAAGATGGTTGAGCAATAGGCAAGATACTGGCCCCTACCACTGGGCACAGTTCTGTGTGGAGATCCCCCCACCTGGGCAACCTGTAAAGAAAGATATAGCACAAGCCCAGTCCATATATTGCTCTGCAAGTCTTATTCTCTCCTATAATGTTTTTACCCCCCCAATGTACCTGGTGGAGTCGAGCTCCTCGAAGGCGTCGACAAACGTCGAGGGACTCGCTGTTCGGCGACGGGGGATCGACTGCCCTTCTTGAATGCCTTCCCTTTCAGGCGGGAGGCACAGGGCGTTGAACGTCCGTCGACAAACGAGGTAGAACGATGTCGAAGAGGCGGCAGCTTCGTCCGAGCGGTGCTCGTCGGCGTCGGGGCGTCGGCGTCCTGCAAGGCGGAGGTGTGCGGGGCACCTCGATGACAATAGTTCTGGACCGCAAAGATTGTAGAGACGGGAGCCCAGCAAGGGCGTCGAGTCGTCCGAGTCTCATCCTGAAGGGCCAATGATACCAACCAGTCTTGGAGTTGGAGAGCCTGAAGGATCTGAGAAAGGGTTACTATCTTGAACTTGTCCTTCCTGAGGAACTTGAAGTTTCTTGAGTCCAAGATGGGTCTCAATCCTCTGTCCTTCTTTGGGATGAGAAAATAAGGGGAGTACCAACTCTTGTTCCTCTCAGCTACAGGAACATGTTCTATTATGGCTTTCTCTAGCAGGGTGAAAATCTCCTGCTCCAGGAGCGGGTCTGGCGGTTTGGTAGAGGGGGCTCCCGGTGGATGGTCTTGAGGCCTTTGTGGAAAAGGAAGGCAGAAACCATGCGTCACTATTTCTGCCTGTCCCTTGCCTCTCCCAAATAAGGAGTAGAATCGAAAGGGACGGCTCCTCCAGGAAGATGACCCTGAGTAGGAGTTTTGAGGTTGTTTTATAGAGGCGCTAAGTGATTTAGCCGCCGCTTTTGAGGTCTGCAGCTTCACCAAACTCTCGACTGCTTTGCTGCCAAACATCGAGCCGTCAAAAGGCATATTGAGTAATCTGGATTGCACATCCTGTGCAAAGCCCAATTTCCTCAGCCATGCAAATCTGCGCAGGACCGTGCTAGACGCCATGGACCTGCTTATGCTATCAGCAGTGTCCAGTGCTGACTGGAGGCATTCCTCCATACATAGCCTCTTTTCCATCTCTCACTATTGCCAGGAAACCATCCTGTTGCTCTCCCTCAGGGATGTGTTCAGCCCCTGTTGTCATACAGTCCCACAGGGTGTGTGTGTGTGAACCTTGCCAGGGTGCAAGTCACATTTGTGGATTTAGGGCCATTCTGCCCGAAGAAGAGACTTTTCGGGCCCATGTATCAATTCTTTTGTCATCCCTATCAGGGGGAATGGAAGGGTAAGCTGAATGCCTAGTAGAAGTTGCTGCCTGTAGCACTAAGCTTTCAGGCGAGGGATGCTTTGAAAGGTATTCTGGGTCAGATGAGGAAGGCCTGCATTTCCCCACAAATTTCTTATTTGTAGCTGGGCCAGAATCTGGGGTTTCCCATGTGGCGGTGACCCTTTTCTGGAATGCTTTGTGAAAAGGGAGGATAGGGTCCTTTTGAGGGCTTTCATATAGGATATCCTTCATGTCATCTTGGTCAAAATTAGGGGAATTTCACTTATATCCCATAAACTCAATAACTTTGTTCATTAACCTTCTGTACCCTGAGTCTGCATGATCTGCAGGGTCGGATCTGTCAGTCTACCTCAGGGGAAGTATCCAGGCCACTGGCTGTCTGAAGACATTCATACAGATTACTTAATTTGGAGCTAGGGTCAACCAATTCCTCATGGACATCTCTAGTCCCAAATTTTACTCCAGTTGGAGAAATTTCCTCTTCAGAGGATTGCTCCTCGAAAATAGTGGACATAGACCTGACAAAAATCTTGTCTAGGTGGTGGTTGTGGTTGGTATACCTTTCTGGGTGAAACAACCAGTTCTGATCTCCGCTTCGACAAAGGTGTCGATTTTGGCGCCGGAATTAAAGATGGCCTCGACAAAGGCGTCTAAGGTGTCTATGTAATGCATGTTGGCTTGGATAGCGTCGAAGGAGACTTTGAAACCGTTGAGGAAGGCATAGATGCCATCTTCGGGGGTCGCATCGAGGACGCCTTCGATGGATGTGTCGATGTGATCTTCGATGTCTGCTTCGACGACTCGTGTATTCCCGGCACCATTTTGTCAGCCGTACCGTCCGATTTATGCACCGGTAGGTTTGATTTTATTTTACGAGGTGTCAGGAAAATTTCCTCTGCGACTTGTCGCCGGATCTCGCATGTCACTTTTGGCGTGAGCTAGGGTATGGCCTTCACGCGGCTTTTTGGAGGGGGAATGGGCCGCGTTCTCGGAAAATTTTAACATTGAGGCTCTGAATGCGTCCCATTTTTGGGGCGAATCGTGTTTTGAAGGGTCGGAGATGACTCTTGTGTCAGCCGACGAGGAAGGAGATCGATGTATTTCTTTTGACGAGAAGGAGGAGGATTTCCTCTATCGACTTCTTGATCTCGATTTTCTCAACCCATGTCGAGATTTCCCACTTGATTCTCTCGAATCCTTCTGTTTTTTTGAAGATTTTGAGGATTCCTCCCCCACCGCAAGTTTACCTTTCTGTTCCTTCCCAGCCTTGTTAATCATAGCCCGACAGGAACCGCCGCATTCGTCGACCCGATGTTCAGGGCCTGACACCAGAGGCAAACTTGATGGGGGGGGGGGGGTCTGTGATCAACATCTTCTTCCCGCACTTTTGACATTTCAAAAAACGGTCTCGAGTGTGGAAGGAGTTGAGGACGAAGACATTTTCGTCGAAAACTGAAGCTCTGCTTTTGTCACATGAAGCAAAGCTATCGGAAAAACGGATCTGAGGCTAATGGGTGCTGCTCGAGCCCTTTATACTGCGCATGATGTCGATGGCGGCCCTTGAGGGACATCAACACCGCGGCCTCAAGCACAGCGCCCTCTGGTGAATTTTTCTTTTCAGAAGCAGCCAACTGGAAGATGTGAATATCTAAGATTAGGAATACGTGGGAGGACACAATCCATTCCAAATAGTAAAAAACTAATGAAGAGGCCATGAAAATGTTTGCAGATAAAAAAGAATAAACGTTTCAATTTTGAAACATATCCTTCAAATATGGAATTGGTCCTGAAAATTAAAGGGAATACTGTAATTAAAAATACATATACTGCCAATATGTATGACATGGCCATTGTGCATAAGAAAAAATAATATAGAACCAATCATCGTAAAATTAAAAATGTGGATCTTGCAAATATTGAATAAAATAAAGCTGTGATTAAACTTTAAACTGATTATCGTAACTGGATTAGACAGCACAGATTTTCAACTGCTATTGCGCATTGGCAAATCGTATATAATGCAATGCGAAATTTGTATTCTCACACATTTTGGAGAATATATAAACGTCACACTACTGACCTAATAGAAAAACATTAAATAAATCTGATTTCTGCTAAATGCTGGGAAGGGTCTGTTCAGGAGTTATATGAAAAACTGTGTTAGATGAAAAAATCTTGAATGAAATATATGCCATATGCCAATATATAATGGAGATTGGTTTATTATCTCTGCTGAAGATATTTAAGAGGTTTGAGAGCACCAGGACCAGATGGAGTGGAAAATATAGTGCATAACAGGAATCCTAATTCCTGGGCCATTATCATAGAAATAATTGTAACCTCTTCAGTGCTGACAAACACGTTTGATCGTCCTATTTGCATAGACATGCATACGCGCTCAGCAGTTAAGGGTTAAGGAGGATATTCTGACAAGTGTTATTCCCAACAGCTAGAAACAATCAATATTAGTACAGATTCATAAAAAAGGTCCACGAGAAAGTCCTGTAGATTACTGATTGTTGGCAATGGTGGCCTCTTTAGCTAAAATATGTTGTTAGTTCTCACTAAAAAAAATAGATCAAATTAGACAAAATATTGAAAAAATAACGTGCCGTTTTCAGGGCAGGATCCAATACCTTGGCTTACTTGTGGAGTTTAACTTACTTGCCTCTCTCTGCCTATAAATGTAAAAAAGAAGCTTTCTACATATGTTATGTAGACTTTACTAAATCCTTTGATACAGAAAATAGACACTATGGTGGAAAAATTGCAAATGGGACCTGGATCCAGTTACTCTGCAGTTTGTTAGGTTCTTGTACTCCCATACTTACTCTCAAGTAAGGATTAATGCAGAAGGACAATGGGTGTACACGTTGTAACAAATTATGAATTGAAACAGGGATGCACTTTGCGCCCTATTCTTTTCAATCAGATATAGCAGATTTTGATCATGTATTTAGGAAAACTAAAAAAATAATCCTAAAATTGGCCATCAACTGATGGGATGTTTATCTTACAATGATGATATGGTTGTTGACCGCACTCCCATTAGACTTCAACATAGTCTATCAACGCTGTATGAAGTTTCATAAACAAATGATTTGATATTTAATTTGAAAAACAAAGATAATGATTATTAATGCAAAAAGAACAAATACAAACGTTTTGTATGGAAGCTAGAAGGTACTACTACTGATAAAGTTAAGAATTATAAGTACCTAGAAATCCCAGTATATGATTCCCTTGACCAACAACTTCTAGCAAAGGCTATAAGTACAAAGGTAATCAGAAAATCCAATGCTATCGGATCATTTATATCTCACAACGAAGGATACTCAATGGACGGTCTGCTACATGATAAAATGCAAGCATTGCCCCTAGCGTACTGTATGGTCATGAGATATTATTGGACAAAGATGTGCTGCATCAGAACCCTGGAAGGCAAATTATGGTGTAATACATTGGGGATATCACCATCTACACCGGTCAAAGCCATATGTATTGTATTGGATATTATGGCGATGCATACTCGTTGGAAAGTTTGCAGAAGTCTATATAATTTACATATGTTAGCAGTCTAAATCCTGAATCTTTATATTATGAATGTGAACACGTATTACATTCTACAGGTCCCTTAGAACCAATGGCTGCAAGATATTAAATCTTTCCATCTAGACATTAAGAATATTGCATACTTGCTACAAAGTACCCTTTTGCCTCCTACGTCACACAGGGATTTGCTATTGGAGAACCTCTTAAATACATTTAGAAAATTCCAAATTCTAAAGTGCCATGATTTATGAGACTGCGATTTGAACAATTACCAATGCTTGAGCAGAAAGTGCCATATGAAGAAAGACTTTGTAGTATTTGTAATAGTATAGAATCCACTGGACACTTGTTAACCTCTTGTCCACAATTGCTGAATGTTTATGATAAAGGTTATAACATTTTTGTTTCAGAGATTGGAAATGTGCAAAATGATAGATTTTGGTCTCAAATTTTCTCCCGGGATAATGGAAAACTTAGTTTTGCTATGTTCTATATTTGGCAAATAATCTCAAAGCAGTATTTACAAATGAATGAAGAATAATCAAGATAAAAGTATTTCAGTTGTTAGATAATATGGTGAATAAGATTGTTATAAAAAGATAAATATTGTAATGTGTGTTGTATCAATTGAAATGAGTATGCATGAAATATTGTACTAGTGAAAGGAACGCTTTTTAAAATGTAAGTTATTTTATGTGTGTGTAATGGGTAAAAGGTATAATTTTACCAACAAACATACATTTTTTGTAGAAAAATGTGTTGAAATTCTGTTTATTCATTTTCTATCATCCAACATACAACGGATATCATTAGAAGAGTACACAGAAAAGTATATAATGTCATGTTACATCTTAATCTCCCCGTAGGGCTTAATAGAGGGACCCAAAGTACAAACCTACTATTGTCACCCTAACTATAATGCTGTCGCTTCCCCCAAAAATATCACTGTATGCGAAGCCTATTTCTCCCCCCACTGCTAGGTCAACTGGGCCTTTCCCTCCCTCCACCCCCTTGGTTAGTAATCATGCAGAATGCTGGATTACGAGGACATGGCTATACAAACATATGTGTTTACGGATGCGTGAGTAAGGGTTATGTCAAGACGGCTATGACATGTCTCATCAGACCTCTTAGCCTTCCTATACAAATGGATCCAGCATTCCCCACAACTTATCTACCCATGCCTTATTGTCCGGGTTCTGCCGTCTGTATGCGGTTCATTCTAGGGTGCAAATCTTGTACAGCAGATCCCCCCACTGTGATTCGAAGGGTGGGGATGTTGCTTTCCAGTGTATCCATCGGCAATATGTCTTCAGACGTGGGCAGGACCATAATAGATGCCCTATGGTACTCCTATTCATGCACCCACACCAACACATGGGGAAAAGGGATCACACCCATTCTAAACCATGTGGTCGGGGTGTAATACATGCACTGGATTATTTTGAATTTAATTTCCCTTTTTCTAATGTTTACGGACGTCGGTATGGCAGTGAAGTAGTCCTATTTATCTCTGGCATCGATGGAGATACCAAGGTCGGTAGACCAGGCTATCGCTGGTGCGCTGTTCCTATCAATATTGTTTGGGATGCTCGTAGCGTAAAAGGTGCAGAGGCGAGCGCAAACGTCATGTCGTTCCAACTCCAACTCCAATTCGCATGGAGCGGGGGGTGTGGGGTTTACCGCGAGACATTATGTTGTAAAATCACGGCACAAATTGTCCTGTATTGCAGCCAATGTCCGGCCCTGAGATCTAGCAGTTGGTGATCAGCCTGGAATGACATTAGAGTGCCTACGCACAAATCCAAGATCCTAACTTGTGACCATAGTATGTCGTGTCGAGGGTGGAGTCCGTTTGCTCCCCAATAGCCAACAGATTCCTCAGGCTCATCCAAGTGGGTGGCATTTTGACGTCAATTCCCTGTTGCGAGGGTAGTTTATGCCATTGTACAAGCGTCGGGCCCAGTATGGGATGTGATTTGACATGGGTTTGCATATAGGTGGGTGTCATGATCACTGCTTCCAAGGAGCTAGGACCAGCCCAACGTCCTTGGAAGCAGGCCCCTAACCTTCATCCTAGGCACCAGCCAGTCCCTACTGGGACCTTTTGGACCTTGTCCTGGCACCGGTGGCACCAGGCTCATCAAAGTCACTGGTCCCGGCACTGGAAGCGCCAGGCTCATAATTTGTATGAAGATGCTTGGGTGGACTTACCTGCAGCAGACCATGCTGCTTACTTACCAGCCACATAGGAATCCTCTGTGAGCCGGGACTACTTTCTTACTTGGGTGGGGCAAGCTCCACTCCCTGGATACAACACTGGAACTCTTCTGGAACAGGAACTCTTTTCTTACCTAGGCGAGGCCGTGGAGGAAGACGCCTCATCACTCCAAGGCTATTTAAACCACACCCGATTGATGAAACGTGCTTCGCGTTATTCTGCATCTGCAGCAGAACGCTCACTGTGTCTGTTCCAGTTTTCTTCTTTCCGATCCTGAACCTGCAAGAACAAACGCTTACCATTCCTGTATCCAGCCTTCAGTAGCACCTGCAAAGACAAGAAACAACAGGTTAGCACGGCAACCTTCACGCGCAGCGCTTTCCTCACCTGATCCATCGGCAGCTACCATCTCTTCACGCTGCTCCTCCGCCTGTGAAGACAAAAGCATAGTTATTCCTGTGAGGAATTACTTACCGGCACTCCGCGAATTCCGGTTTTCTTCAACGCTGCAATCCTGCACCTGAAAGACAAAAGAAGAGACATTAGACAGGTATTTTACTTACGCGCCATCGCGCCCGCCACAATAGGGCGCCTTCAAATACTCCGGCGTTTCCAGCGTCTCTTCAACACCCGAACTCACAACGGCAAGGGAAAAGAGACAGAGAGCTTTTGAAAAGCAGGCAACCGGCATTTACTTACGCATTTCCAAGCGCTTCATTCCAAGACTCTGGCTCGAACTTCGGCTTTCTTCACACCATCTTCTACCTCAAGAGCCCTGCAAGACAAATAGAAAAAGCATTATACAGAGCCCAGTTCCACATTAACGTGCCCACGCACCTAAAGACTGTAAGGACTTAAAAGGTGTCCGGAAACTCGCCGTTCGTGCAGTTAATGACGGTAGCAATCCTCTGATGTCAAGAGGCCTATGTTTCGCCCAGTGAAGGAACTGGCAACGGCACCCTGCACCAGACGCAGATGGAGAGTCCAGCATTCACCTATCTAAGGTGAGCACGTTGACCTCGGGGCTCCACGGAAAAGCGAGGAAGGGAAAGGGAGAGAGATACCCGACAACCCCAGATCATTAACCCCATATTCTTTCACCTGCAGATATCTCACTCTTCGAGTTAGACACACAGTGCGAAGAGGCTCAGCCCCGGAAGCCAATCGAGTCCTGCACTTCACTTTTCGAGTCACAGACACCATCCTGCCAAGACCGGCGCCTCTGTGGGAATCAGGTGAGCGTTACAGAACGCGAAGACCACCGTAAAACTCCTACCCAGGCGCAATGGAAACCTTGGATACTGATCAATTGGCCCAGTTGCTTGGGGAACTAAGAGCAGAAGTACATGCAGCTCGTCAGGAAACAAACGCTCTAAGAAGAGAGGTGATACTATCCAAGGAGCGAACAGAGGACCTCGCTAGGCAATTGCTACAAACGCAGGCAGGGCAAACACCTTTGCCCGCTCCAGGAGGAAATTATCCTTCAGCATCCTCCTCAAATCCAGTGCAAGTCAATCTACCCGGTAATGTGCCCTTGGCTCCGCCCGAACGCTTTTCTGGTGACCCAAAGAGATTTGCAGTGTTCATTAACCAGTGCCGCCTACACTTCTTATGTAGACCAGCTGCCTTCCCAACAGATCAGGCCAAGGTGGCTTTTGTGCTTTCTTATCTCAGTGGCAGTGCCGCAGATTGGTCGATCCCTTTAGTCACTCAGGATGATCCGGTTCTTTATGATTTCCAGGCCTTCCAGTCCAGCATGGAGAAACTGTTCGCAAGACATGCACAAGGGCAGGCCTTGGACAATGAACTCCTTTCGTTACGACAGGGTAATCAAGACCTCTTGACTTACATTGCCTCATTCAACAGACTTATAGTGGAAACTCAATGGCCTGAGGATAAAAGAATAACACTTTTCTACAGAGGCCTGCGTGGAGAGCTCAAGGATGTGTTAGCTCAAGTTGTGAATCCTCCACAAGAATGCTCAGACTATATTGACTTAGTTGTTCAATTGGACCACAGATTACAGAACAGAAAGGCTGATCGTTCCAAATTTGATACCCGAGTGTTTTCTAAACTGCAGACCTCTACTAGCGGAGCTGACACCGTGGAATCCATGCAAATAGGGGGCATGAAAGGACCTTTAACCCAAAAAGAGCGAGAAAGGAGAAGACAGCTGCAATTATGCCTCTATTGCGGAAACTCGGGGCACTTTCTTCGAGACTGTCCAGTGAAACCAGCTAAGAAGGCTGTAGGAGCCGCAGATACCTTTACCACAAATTCGGAGCAGGGAAACGACCTAGCCCGACAAGTGTAGAGGTCCTCTTGCCGAGCGTTAAAATCTGTTCCATGACCTCGCATTTCGTGGTGCCTATGGTCCTCATTAGCCCTGAACGTCCGGATCGTTTGCATGCAATTGAAGCTTACATCGACAGCGGAGCAATCGGTAATTATGTGTACCGTGAAATGGTATCAAGGATGAATCTACCTCTTGTCCCTAAGGCAGTAAAAGACGTCATTACTACAGTGGATGGCACGGAGATAGCCTCCGGACCAGTAACTCACGCCACCCAAGAAGTGACGTTGGTGAGCCAAAAGGGACACGGGAGAAAATCGTGTTCGATGTGATCAAGGCCCCTCAGTTCCAGATCATTCTGGGAATTCCTTGGTTAGAGAAGCACAATCCTCAGATCGATTGGCGAGCAAAGACGGTTCAGTTTCCAGAATGTATCTCCACTTGTTATCCTCGGCCTGATGTTTCACTGGCGGCAATCTCTTCTGAGGTTCCCAAACTACCTCCCGAATACCAGGAATTCCAAGACGTCTTTCGGAAGGAACAAGCTAACACCCTGCCTCCTCATAGGTCTTACGACTGTCAAATAGATCTGATACCCGGAACAACTCCTCCTTGCAGTAGGATCTATGCCCTCACCGAGCCAGAGAATCTTCACCTCAGACAATATCTGGACCAATACCTAGCTAACGGATTTATCCGTCCTTCAAAATCTCCAGCTTCCTCGGCTTTGTTCTTCGTTCCGAAAAAGGAAGGAGACCTTAGGACTTGTATAGATTACCGCGCCCTGAATCAAATCACTGTTAAAAACAGATACCCGTTACCTTTGATCCCTGAACTCCTGGACCAAGTCAAAGACGCATGTATATATACAAAGTTGGATCTCAGAGGAGCCTACCACTTGGTACGAATAAAAGAGGGCGATGAATGGAAGACGGCCTTCCGCACCAAGTATGGGCTGTTTGAATATCAAGTTATGCTCTTTGGACTATGCAACGCTCCTGCCACCTTCCAGTATTTTATTAATGATGTCCTTAGAGAACTCATAGATGTGTGTGTTGTCTACATTGATGGCATCCTCGTCTATTCATCATCTGAAGAGGAGCATCAGAAACACGTTAAAGAGGTCCTCGAGAGATTACGTCAACATAACCTTTTTGCTAAGCTTGAAAAATGCGTTTTCAACGTAACTGAAGTTGAGTTCCTGGGATTCATATTGTCACCAAACGGAGTCTATATGGATTCAAAGAAAGTCGATGCAATCATCAAGTGGCCTTCACCAACCTCTGTGAAAGGAGTTCAAAGCATGTTAGGCTTCGCTAACTTTTACTGCAGGTTCATTCCTGAATTCTCTCGAATAGTCCAGCCCATCACCGCTCTATTAAAGAAAAACAAACGTTTTGAGTGGTCTACCGAGGCAGAACAAGCTTTTCAGGACTTAAAAGCTAAATTCATCTCTGCACCTGTTCTAAAACACCCTCGCCCAGAACTCCCCTACATCGTAGAAACAGATGGTTCTAGTCTTGCTATGGGGGCAGTTTTATCACAAAGAGATCCGGTCACACACCAATTACATCCTGTAGCCTTTTGGTCCCGCAAATTCTCGGCTCCCGAGATCAACTATTCAATTACAGACAAGGAATTTTTAGCTATCAGATCAGCCTTTAAAGCCTGGCAGCATTTTCTTTTGGGAGCCAGACGCACAGTCACCGTAATGACAGATCACCGCAAATTACAATATCTGAAGACGGCCAAAGCTCAGTCTTCCAGGCAGCTCCGCTGGGCTCTGTTTTTGGCTGAGTTTGACTTTATAATTACTTATCGACCAGGCAGTAAAAACGGAAAAGCAGATGCCCTCTCCCGGATGGGAATAGATGAACACTTGACCAATCCTGAACCAATACCCATAATCCCAGAACAAAGGATTTTGGGCTTGGTCAGCGCTCAATCCTTTGAAGACATCGAGACTACAGTCAAATCACTCCTAACTCCGGCAGAATTACAGGACTGGCAATTCAAGGGGAAGGATTTCTCAGTGGACCAAGACCTACCATATTTCCGAGGACGATTGTACTTGCCCTGTGAGAAAATACAAAAACAGGTAATCTCCTGTTATCACGACTCATTAATGGAGGGTCATCCTGGCATTACCAAAACCATGGAAAAGGTCAAAAGACATTTCTGGTGGCCATCATGGAAGAAGGATATTAGAGACTTTGTAATCTCCTGCGGTGTGTGTGCTCAGAATAAAAGTCAGAAGGAGAAACCAGCCGGCCTCTTACACCCACTGGACATCCCTCCCTGTCCATGGCATACCCTGTCCATGGATTTCATCACGGACTTACCTCCATGCTCAGGGTATAATACCATTTTAGTAGTCGTGGATCTATTCTCCAAGATGGCTCACTTCATTCCCCTGAAGGGCCTACCGTCAGCTTCAGTATTAGCCCGAGAATTCTTAGAAAACATTGTTTGGTTACACGGTTTTCCCTCGGTTTTGGTCTCCGATAGGGGAAGTCAATTCATCTCCCACTTTTGGCGAAGTTGCTGTCGCTTAGCCCAAATTGATGTGAGACTTTCAACCAGTCACCATCCCCAAACTGACGGACAAACCGAGAGGACAAAACAAACTCTGGAGCAATATTTACGCTGCTTGCTCCAACAAACTGAAAACCCTTGGAAGGATATCCTTTGGATCGCTGAATACGCTTATAACAATTCGACCCATTCTGGAACCGGGAAGACTCCCTTCTTCCTATTATACGGAAACCATCCTAGGACCTCTAACTTGGATCCTCCCCAAGAATTCGAAACACCTGCTGTGGATCACCTGCACTCAGTGATCACTCGTACTTTTAAAGAAGCCACTGCCCATCTGCAAAGAGCTAAAGCTCTATACAAGAAAGGAGCGGATCAACACCGTAAATAGGCCCCTCACTACGTAGTGGGAGATCAGGTCTGGTTATCCACTAAGCACCTGCCTCTAAAAGGACCCCGCACCTTCATCCCGAGATACTTAGGACCCTATCTCATCTCTGCCATAATTAATCCGGTGGCTGCCAAATTGGAATTGCCTTCGCATATGAAAATACATCCAGTATTCCATGTCTCCTTACTAAAACCAGTACAACCAGAAACCCGATTGACCGAACTCCCAGAACCTGTTCTAGTGGATGGAGAACTTGAGTTCGAAGTAAAGAACATCCTAGACTCCAAAATCTCCAAATCTAAATTATATTACCTGGTTGATTGGAAAGGATACGGCCCCCAGGAAAGGTCTTGGGAACCCTCAGAACATGTCCACGCACCTCGTCTGGTCAAGAGATTCCATCTGAATCACCCCGACAAGCCAAAACCCCCGGAAAAGACACGCTTAGGAGGGGCCTTGAGGGGGGGTGCTGTCATGATCACTGCTTCCAACGAGCTAGGACCAGCCCAACGTCCTTGGAAGCAGGCCCCTAACCTTCATCCTAGGCACCAGCCGGTCCCCACTGGGACCTTTTGGACCTTGTCCTGGCGCCGGTGGCACCAGGCTCATCAAAGTCACTGGTCCCGGCACTGGAAGCGCCGGGCTCATAATTTGTATGAAGATGCTTGGGTGGACTTACCTGCAGCAGACCATGCTGCTTACTTACCAGCCACATAGGAATCCTCTGTGAGCCGGGACTACTTTCTTACTTGGGTGGGGCAAGCTCCACTCCCTGGATACAACACTGGAACTCTTCTGGAACAGGAACTCTTTTCTTACCTAGGCGAGGCCGTGGAGGAAGACGCCTCATCACTCCAAGGCTATTTAAACCACACCCGATTGATGAAACGTGCTTCGCGTTATTCTGCATCTGCAGCAGAACGCTCACCGTGTCTGTTCCAGTTTTCTTCTTTCCGATCCTGAACCTGCAAGAACAAACGCTTACCATTCCTGTATCCAGCCTTCAGTAGCACCTGCAAAGACAAGAAACAACAGGTTAGCACGGCAACCTTCACGCGCAGCGCTTTCCTCACCTGATCCATCGGCAGCTACCATCTCTTCACGCTGCTCCTCCGCCTGTGAAGAGAAAAGCATAGTTATTCCTGTGAGGAATTACTTACCGGCACTCCGCGAATTCCGGTTTTCCTCAACGCTGCAATCCTGCACCTGAAAGACAAAAGAAGAGACATCAGACAGGTATTTTACTTACGCGCCATCGCGTCCGCCACAATAGGGCACCTGCAAATACTCCGGCGTTTCCAGCGTCTCTTCAACACCCGAACTCACAACTGCAAGGGAAAAGAGACAGAGAGCTTTTGAAAAGCAGGCAACCGGCATTTACTTACGCATTTCCAAGCGCTTCATTCCAAGACTCTGGCTCGAACTTCGGCTTTCTTCACACCATCTTCTACATCAAGAGCCCTGCAAGACAAATAGAAAAAGCATTATACAGAACCCAGTTCCACATTAACGTGCCCACGCACCTAAAGACTGTAAGGACTTAAAAGGTGTCCGGAAACTCACCGTTCGTGCAGTTAACGACGGTAGCAATCCTCTGATGTCAAGAGGCCTACGTTTCACCCAGTGAAGGAACTGGCAACGGCACCCTGCACCAGACGCAGATGGAGAGTCCAGCATTCACCTATCTAAGGTGAGCACGTTGACCTCGGGGCTCCACGGAAAAGCGAGGAAGGGAAAGGGAGAGAGATACCCGACAACCCCAGATCATTAACCCCATATTCTTTCACCTGCAGATATCTCACTCTTCGAGTTAGACACACAGTGTGAAGAGGCTCAGCCCCGGAAGCCAATCGAGTCCTGCACTTCACTTTTCGAGTCACAGACACCATCCTGCCAAGACCGGCGCCTCCGTGGGAATCAGGTGAGCGTTACAGTGGGGTGGACAAAATTTCGATGGGTGTCTGGGGAGACCATCAGGGCTAGTTCAACCCCCTTCCAGCTCATAACGTCTTCCACGTTGAGCCATCGTTTGGCGCAGCAGATCTGTGCAGCCTGGTAGTAGCTCTTCCACAATGGGAGGGCCAAACCCCCGCCCGCTTTGGCACCCGTGAGGATAACAAACAAAGCTTTTTTCCCCTCGTCTGATAAACCTAGAGATGACTATGTCCAGCTCTTTATACATCTTTGGGGTGAGGCTGCAGGGGAGCATCATTGCCAGGAAGATAAGTTTAGGCATAGAGTTTATCTTAACCGTGTTTACCCTGCCCGTTAGAAATGGGGGTAGCACCTACTGCTGAGGACTGGTTGGTAGAGTTGCAGGTTCTGTCCAAATACGAAAAGATCTCAATGAAGGATAAAGGTAAATAGGGAGATTATCTCTCATTATATGGGTCATTCAATGCTTTATATGTGTGATGAAGTAGAGTGAGGGTGGGAGGGAGGAGTGAGGGGGGCACCTCCGCTTATTTATTTTCTATTTTTCCCTGTTGTCTTTTGTGGCGTCTTGTGTGTGTTGGTGTGAATTTTATAATTGTTTCATTTTTTGCTACTTACATAGGGTGAGAGTATATTGATATATTTGGGTAAGGGCATATTGGAAATGTTTGATAATTATTATTGGTATTATTGAATGATTACTGTTGTATTAGATTGTATTGTAGTTCATTGAAATCTATGTGGTGGAATTATATTTTGTTGGAAATTTAACACAGATGTTACAAAAAAATAATGGCCGTAGCGATTCCCAGTTTCGCAGGTCAGCCTGGATTTGCTCCACTGTATAGGGGTAGCTGAGATCCCTGAGGTTCCCAATATGAGCGTTAATTTTAACCCCCAGGTACGTGATATGGTGTTTGTAATTGGAAGGGGGCCTCCCTGCCGGAGTCCCAGGGGATATCCTGACGTAGCGGGAGGATCTCAGATTTTGCCCAGTTAACTTTATATCCTGCCATCGGGCCATATTCCTGTAGCAGGTGTTGGACTCACGGGGTAGATGTCGGGCTCTTGCCAATATAGAGTAAGAGATTGTCCGCATAGATGAAGACCCGATGGTCTTGTCTCCCCCATAGTAGGCCTTCTCAGTGGGGGTCTGTGCGTAACTTGATTGCGACTGGTTCTATAGCTATAGATAGGGCGTAGATTGAGGGTGAGAGCAGGCAGCCCTGACGTTTACCAGGCCGAACAGTGCCAACATCGTGCCATTTATGGTGACCAATGCTGTCGGTTCAGTGTATAAAAGCCAGATCAGATTGATAAGGGCCGGGGGGAAGCCATATTCTGCCAAAGCCATGAACATAAAGTCCCATTGGGCCTTCTCACCGTCAATCGATAAGATCGTAATTCACTTGTTCTGGATCATCGGCAATAATGTGCAGCAGTCTATGTACGTTATCCCCAGAATACCTTTTGCAGATAAAAACATTCTGATCCTCATGATTCAGATTCGAGAGGACCCCCCTCTATTTTTTGCGCTTGGCATTTCGCTAGGATCTTTGCGTCAGAGTTTGAGCGATATTGCCAGGATGAGCTACATTCGTCCGGTGGTCGTCCTTTCTTATAAAACACCACTATATTTGCGGCTAACATCGACTGTGGTAGTCGACCCCTGCGCGATGCTCCGATGAAGACTTCTTCCAGTCTGCAAGCTATATTATCGTCCATGGTTGGAAATCTATTGGGATTCTGTCAGGCCCGGTGGCATTCCCCGGTGAGAGGGAATGGGTAGCTTGATTTAGATCGGCTGTCGAGATGGGGGTGTCCAATGGCTGCTGTTGGGCCTTGGTAAGTCTGGGCAGTGGGATGGACCTCATAAATTCTTGCATCTTTTGGCAAGGGATGTGTTGGAGGGGTTGCATACAGGTTTGTGTAATATACAGCGAACAGTGCATTGAAAGCACCGTCCCCCAACAGGGGGTTCTGTGATGGTGGAAATGCATTGGAGGGACAGGTCCTTGTACTACTTTTATCATGTGTGTTCTGTGTTATGATCTGCACAGGAGCCCATGTGAGACTCCTGCCAGTGCAGCTCTTCCTCTTTTTGGTTTGGCGAACAGATCCTTGGGATACTCTTATGGCACCCATGGGTGGGGGTACAACCCGGTATCCTAGTGTATGTTTTTGGGCACCTGTGTGTGGGCCACAGAGCAGGGTATGGGCTGGTGGCAGCTCCATGCTGAATTTGACAGGTGCTCTGAGTATCCTCCATTTTGGGATACCCAGGCCCTGCCATTGGAATCAGTTGATTACTGTTAGGAGACAAGATGGCCCCTGTGGCCTCTTGCTTTCTATTGCCTGTTGACTTGTTTTCCCAGAGTCCTGGGAGGCTCTGGCTCTGTCCTTTCCCCTGAATGGCTGTTGGGTGGAAGTTCCAGATATGGTATTGTGGGGAAGTCCAGGCCAGACTGGCTGGAGCCTTCCCAGTGACTGTATGTTGTGGGTACACCCTTGGGGTGGCACATAGGTGAATGGAGTGTGTGACCAATATACATTTTATTTTATGGGTGTCTGGTTTCTTGTGTATGACACATTGACTGAGACAGCCCTGCCCGAAACTGGTAAGAATGCACTGTGGAGTGCTGAATAGCTGGGTGCTTGTCCCAATCCACATTCCTTGTTGCGAGTGTCTGGATGGAGAAGAATGGCCTGAATGCACTTTGAGTCTGATTGGCTGCCTGCCTGCATGAATTCCCTTCTGAATGATTGGCTGCTGAGCTTGGCCCAGCAATGTGAATGAGAGACAGAACAGTATTTCAAATGGATTGTCTCCTCCAACGTATTCCACATCTTTGACATGTAATGTCCACAGCTGAGCACTTCGCAAAGCTTTTCGGCACAGGGCGTCCTGCATCGATGACGTTGGGTCGATGTCCCTCGAAGGCAGACGTCATCGGATGTTATAAATGGGACGCACAGCGCCCATAGCCTCGGTTCAGTTTTTTCCGCAAATGTGTTTGCTTCGGAGACTCGGCACGCCTCGTGATATTCTTCGTGAAGATGTCTTCTTTGACCCCTCTGACTCCGCGGTCTGGCTTCAAGACTTGCCGGGACTGCAAGTCTAAAATGTTGATCACCGACCTGCATCACATTTGTTTGTGGTGCTTGGGCGAGAGTCACGACACCGACGACTGTTCCAAATGGCAGTCGCTGACTGCTGTGCCTTGCGGGAGCGTAAGGGGAAGCTTCAGGTAGGTAGGGGTTCCAAACCCCGTAAGTCCCGTAAAGCCAAGAAATCCAAAGGGGTGTCCACCGACGACTCCAGAGGCGATTCTGTGCGTCGGGAGGAGTCCCAGGAATCTCGGTCCAAGAGTGGTTCCTACCATTCGTCTTCCTCGTCCCGGCATACTAGGAAGCGCCGTCACCAGTCGCCTTCCCTGTCATCCTCATAGGACGGAGCCGCGAGGAAAGTGGCATACCCAACGAAGTCTTCAACTCTGGAGGAATGGGCTGCTTTTAGGGAGCAGATGTTGGCAATTTTTCAATCACAGAGCTCGATCTCACGAGTGGGAGTTGGCTCAGTAAGTCCTTCTGGAGATCTTTGCCCTTTGGGGAACCCCACAAGTGGATCTCTTTGCCACCAGTGCCAACCGGAAGTGCGAGAGATTCTGGTCAAGGGAAGTTCCTCCGAGAGGAGCCTTAGGAGAAGTATTGGTAGTGGATTGGTCATTCCCACTGCTGTATGCGTTTCCTACAGTCCCTGTCATTCCTCAAGGGTTACAGAGGTTCAGAACCCATATGATCCTCATTGCTCCGGATTGGGCCAGGCTAGCGTGGTACCCGGACCTTCTAGAAATGTCCATCTGCCCTCCACGCCGTCTTCCCTTACTAGAGAATCTGCTCTTGCGAAGGGGTACAGGGGGGGTCAGGGACTCCATCCAGAGGTCAGGACTCTCAACCTTCATGCTTGGTATCTGAAAGGTTGAGATATAAGGATTGGGACCTCCCGGATGATGTGCTGGAGGTGTTGCTTTCGGCCAGAAGGCCAGCAACAAAATCCCTGTACCGTTGGCATAAGTTTTGCGACTGGTGCAGAGGACAGAATGCTCATCCTTTTCAGTGTTCCATTCCCATGGTTTTGTCTTTCTTACTTTCTTTGGCCCACAGGGGCCTCCAAGTAGGTACCATTAAAGGTTACCTGGCGGCGCTGTCTATATTTAAGCGCTCGTCTGAAGAATGTTCTTACTTTAAGATTCCTTTGATTTCTCATTTTCTTAAAGGACTGACTAATGTGTTCCCGCCGTCCCCTTTCCAGGTGCTAGTTTGGGATTTGAATTTGAATTTGGGTTTGCAATTTCTAATGGGTGCTCCGTTTGAACCTTTGCACTCTTGTCCTTTGAGATTATTGTCCTTCAAGAGTTCTTGGTTGTTGTTAGTTCCGCTCGCAGAGTGAGTGAATTGAAGGCACTTTCATCTAAGCCGCCCTTTACTGTGTTCCACGAGGACAGGGTTTTACTAAGGGTATGTCCTTCCTTTCTATCTAAGGTAGTATCTGAATTTCATGTGGTTCTCCCTTCTTTCCACCCTCCTCCTCATCCTGGTAAGGAAGAAGAGCGACTCTTAGGTTGGATCCTAGGAGAGCTCTGAGCTTTTATATTTCTAGAATGTCCAGGGTCAGAGTGGACGATCTACTCTTTGTGGGAAATGCTGGACACCGATTGGGTCAGGCTGTTACCAAACAGACCCTGTCCAGGTGGATTATCCTCACCATTACAGTGTGTTACCGATTGGCGGGTAAGCACCCTCCTGAAGGGTTGCAAGCTCATTCCACTAGGGGCTTGGCTACTTCCACAGCCCTCCAACGGCGAGTTCCTATTAGGAATATTTGTGATGCAACTACATGGGCTTCTATCCACACCTTTGTTAAACATTACTCCCTGGATATGATCCATGGTCAGGATATGGCCTTTGGTAGGTAAGGCGGTTCTTTATTCCACCATCTGATTGGGTACGCTAAATTCTTTTCCCTCCTCCATTTTCTGGTACTGCTTTGGGAGTCTGTCAACGATGTGGAATATGTTGGAGGACACAATCCATTCGAAGAACAAGTTAATTACCAACTGGTAACGTTCTTTCGACTGGATGTTCCTCCAACGTATTCCAGATAGCCCTCCCAGCCTGCCCCTCTGAAGAATTTCCTATGCGATTGCATCTTCTGTTCCCGTAAGACTATGTGCAGTAAGCAGGCATTGGATTGGTGCCACACGTTGTAGGGGGGGGGGGGAGAAAAAAAACGGAGGCTACAGTCGCCGGTTTATATTTATTTATAACATCCGGTGACATCGCCCTCAACAGAGGCCTTCGAGGGACAACGACCCGACGTCAGCGATGCAGGACGCCCTCTGCCGAAAAAGTTTCCGAAGTGCACAGCTGTGGACGTTACATGTCAAAGATGTGGAATACGTTGAAGGAATCCAGTCTAAAGAATGTTACCAGTTCGTAAGTAACTTGTTCATCTGGGGACCTCTTACTTACTGGAATTGTTCAGAAGCTGAAGCCGAAACGTGATGCTTACTCTCGAAGCCGAGCCGGAAGAATTATTGCTGCTGTTTTCCTTTGACGCAATCTGAAAGCTGTCGTTCCTTCAAGGACTGGTCCAAGAGAGAACCTGGCTAGGAAACCTCTTCCCGAGCTACGAGGGAACATCGTGCACCATCTAGCCTTCTCCAAGGCTCCCTTGAAGTCTGTCATCGAAAGGCTGCCGACCAGACACAGGGACCGCCGAGGAATCTAAAGCAAAGCACCCGGACATTGAAGTCCATCCCAATCAACGACCATCATCATCGACCGTAGCTGCAATGCTCCATTTGAATCAAGGACTCCCTTGCTCATCACCGTCGACAGTTTTGTCCCGCCGTAGAAAGTCAAGGTTGCTGACGAACCAAGGAGATTCAGGCGGTGGATTTTCCGCCACCAACAGTCCTCAAAGACTCCAACGAAGATCCGAAAGCCAGCCATGGTAGAGTCCCGGTCGCCAACGCCAAAATGCTGACGACCCGACACCCTTGCTGGGCCTGCGTTCGTCATTGACTCTTTGCGGCAACAAACTATCGTCGTCAAGGCACGCCTCAACTTCACAGGATGTCACGACTGAAAGTCGACGAGCACCGCTATGACCCACGCTGCTGCCTCAACGCCATTGTTCACCCTTTTCCTCGAGGGATCTCGATGATCCATAGCTCCTGCCTTAACAGGAGTTCACTCAAGAAGGATCAGTCGATGACTCTACGTCGAACTCTGCTAAACCAGGTACATTGGGGGTAGTAAAACCTTTTTAGAAAAAACTAAGACTCTGCTAAACAATGTATGGACTGGGCTTGTCAATATCTTATTTACAGGTTTCCCAGGTTGGGGGGGGATCCTCACAGAGTGCTGTTTCTAGGTAACAGGACAAAGTATTGTGCCTTTTGTTTAACCAACTTGTTTCCCTCCCAAGTCTATGGTTGATACCTTTTCCTATTGATTTGTATGCCATTTGAAACAGTTGGCAGTTGGTGCATTTTAATGAAGTCAATGTGTAATTGTGGTACTTCATAGAAATTGTACATTTATCATTATAGTATTGCCTGAGCACAAAGTGTGTTATTGTATGTGTATATAACTTAAACCTTATTTATATAAATAACTGTGTTATCACTAGCATAGTGTGTGGACATTCCTTTGTGGGGGCTTGGGGACTACACTGTAGTTAAGAACCAGCCTGCATCACCTCCTGAGAGCTTAAGCCTTGATTGCTCGTCCATTGCTACCGCTTAGAGAATCTTGGTTGGGGTGCTCTGTGCTTCTACTCTGCCATAAAGAGGGCAGCAGTACAGATAACCCCCATCCAGTCTTTACAGGTTCCCACCCCCGTCCCGGATTATGGCGATCAATTGGGCTGCTTGTAGTGCCATTAAGTGTAGCGGTGTGTCGTTTTCAAGATAGTATTTTTGGGACCAGCCCAAGTAGGATTTATTTTACTCTGGTGGTTGTTAGCTGGTTAATTTCCAATCTGATGGATCGCATGCGTGAAAGAGTATGCTTATTAGATGTGCATTTCTGTGATTTCTCGTGTAGTGAGATCTATGGTGAGTTGCATCTCTTTCTCTTTCCACTATTTCAGCCTATACGACCATCTAGATATGCATTGGCCTCTCACAAAGGTTTTAAATGCGACCGTGCACCCTTGTGTCATATGAATGGGTCAGATTCGTCTCCCAGAACCCCACCATGTCATTCTTAATGTGTCTGTAAAGTCTCAGTATGACGACGCCCTCATGTTTAGTCGGCAGGGGATCATTTTGCCAGGGGTATCGGGGAGAGGGGTCATGATCGGAGATGGTGATGGGCAGTATGACGCATTCACTCGTCATGTATAGGGCATTGGTTGGAATGAACCAATAGTCTATTCTGGAGTACCTAAGGTGACTGTGGGAATAGTAAGTGTAATCCCTGCAGAGCCCATGCACAGGTCTCCAGACATCCCTCAGACTCTGGTCCAATAACCGTGTACTAAGGACAGCCTGCTTTTTCCATTTCGCTGGACCAATTATGCCCGTACTTAGGCGGTTTAGAACAGGGTCAATGGCAAAGTTGAGGATCCCTCTCCACCTCCAACCCACAAAGGATAGATTCCCCAGGAGATGTGTGGAGGCGGCAAAGGTGTGGGTGAAGAGGGCTGGGGTATCTGACGTGGCATAGATGTTAAGGAAAGTGACAGAGTGGTGGTGTATTTGTCCCTTTATGGCCATGCATCTGCCATCCTTATCTGAGATTGTATTCTGAATTTGGAGGGTACCCGCTTATGAATTAATGTGGTCACTACCTGTTTACCATGGTATGGGGCGTGCACTGTGGCTCCCACCCAGCCGCGTTCCAGTTTTTTGGACCCTTGTTTCATTTAGATGTGTGTACCTGCAAGTTTACAACATCACCGTGGAGATCCGCATTTGATTCAGAACCAGTCTCCTTTTAATGGGGAGTCCCAGACCTTGCACGTTAAGGGTTAACAACGTGAGCAGAGCCATCTCTTTGAGAAAAAACATACCAACATAACACCTCTTAGACTTTCTGAAATGACCATATAGCATGTGGTCCTCGTCTTGTAGTATCCCTCTTCCCCTTATCACCTGTACCAAAGTCCAAACCAAAACACAAACAAAAACTGGTGGGGGTGAACATTTCCCAGCAACATTGGAATCAACCTGGTCTCCCCCGATACATGGAATATAGTCCATGCATGGATCTGCTGGGCGCAGGTAGCATGATTCGCACCCAGTTACACGCATTCCATAAGGGCCCCTGTGGGGGGGAAGAGGGGCTGATGGTTTGGTCACCCTCCTAGGCTTGGTTAGCCCGTGCCCGTTCCCAAATACTGCTGTCTGCAGTTCATCTGAGGACAAAGCGTTAATTTCGGTGGCCCCCTCCAAAGATGATCTGGGCCCTGGAGGCCTCTTCCGGTCTGTTGTCTGCCTTTTGTCTCGGGAGATCGTTGGTTCCATTTTGGAGAGGTTGGTAGCCTGCCGTGACCAGGTTTTGCCATTGCAGGAAACGTCACACATCCTCCGGATCTTCAAATGAGTGCCATTGGCTGTCGACCTGTATGCACCACATCGCTGGGAATTTGAGGTAGTGTCTATAGTCCTTCCCTTTTAGCGCTTCAAATATAGGGCTGCAATTCTTCCGGCGGCAAGAGACTTCCACCGGGTAATCATTAAACAGGGGTATTGGTATCTCCCCGATTTTCCTTTGACCGACAGCTCTATATGCTGTCAGGATGGCCATTTTATGTTGGAAATTCAGGAGCTGGAGAGTTATCACCCTGGGGCGCTCCCCTGGTGCTGGCTTGGGGGATCGGTGCCTGGTGGATCCTCTCGATGGTATAGTGCTGGAGGCTATCTATGTGGAGCACATCCTGCAGGAAATTGTACATGAATGTTTCGAGGTCTGGGCCCTGTACATTTTCCGGTAGGCCCACGATCCTGAGGTTGTTACGCCTCAATCTGTTTTCCTGATCCTCTAGCTTTGCGTCAAGCTGTTGTACCTCTCAGATGATCACATCCAGCTCAATCATTGTCGTTTCATGATTGTCCTCCAAGCGAGCTAATGCGCTGCTCATTGGCAGTTGTCCTTTCATGCTGTGCATTCGGTCTTGTCTGGACATCCTGTAGGTCGCGTTTAATATCCTGGACCGTTGTGTTGGTCTCCTGTGTCACTTGGCTGGGGATCTTCATTTCCACCAAGATGGCTTGCGCCTGCACAGGGATAGCCATCATGCTCTTGTGCCTCGCAGAGCGGCCTAGTAGAGTGTCAGTGCTTGCTTTATCTGTTGGTATGGCTGTGGACGTGTGTTAGGGAGGATTCTCTGTTTAGGCTGAATTTCCTCACCTAGTGAGTCCCCCAGCAGCTTTGCTGGATTTTTGGGGTTTATTTTTCTCTCCTGCCAAGAGTGAGACTCTTTTACCCTCAATCTTGGACATGACTTGAGAGTGTTTCTGTGACTTGCTATGTGCTTATGGGCTATGGGGTATTTTTTCCCCATAGGCTATCATTGGTTTTTGAATGTGTGTTACACAGCACCCTCAGTGCAGTAACACAGGGGCGTCATAGTGACCCCCAAACATAGACTCCACACCCTGGGACTGACTACTGTCTCCCTGGGTCTGTAAAGTCACCATTGTCTTTACTAGTCTTAACTTAGGAACTTAACCAGTACAAACCATCATACTGTGGAAGTACTGGTAGGTGCAATTAGATTGCCCCTGGGTCTTTTGTCGAGGGGGTACTGTCCCGTCCCCCCTCGCCGAGTTTCTGGCTGGTGGCAGTGGATACCACGGAAATATTCGACCGGAATATTTCCCATTGATTTTAATGCACCACTTTTTGGTGCAATGTTAAAGATACCGCCGGTTTATTTATTTAATATAAATTCACCGGTTGGGATATTTTGCCAGAACTCGCCGCCAAAATGGCGTCTAGGTTCACTTCTGTAACCCTGAACCCGAGTCGAGCCTTTGTTCCACTTTTGGCGGGCTTCTGCACAGAAGCCCTCCAAAGTGGTGCCATTCTGTCTGGGTACCACAGGGGGTGTGGGAGGGGGTTTAGGCACCCTGGACTGAGTTGCCTTGCCAACTCATGTCGCACTCTGGTGTGATTGGCCCAGGTGGTGAGCCGCCCCGCTCACCACTTAGCATGTTTGAGTGACAGCTAGGCTGTATGAATGGGGGTTTGCTGCATAAAAGCAGGGTTTTTGGGACTGGTTCTTCAGAAGTCGCCACAGGACCTAAGAAGCCGAAGAGGGAGAAGCCGAGCCGACCTGCCAAGACGACACCACCGGTGGAGCCCTGCGGAACCGTCTCACCACTTTTCCCAACGACAGAGGAGATCTCCAGCCGGGAGAATCTTCTTCCCTTGACTGGTGGGGACAACCAGTTTCTGCCTTCTTTTCGCCTCCCTGAAGCATCTCGTGGCCACCTTGCCTGTGCCAAGCACCCCGGCAACCGGGATACCGCTTTTTACCTCCACCGCGAAAGGGGCTTAACATCCTTTTAGCCGGAAAAATCCACGGCTGGTTTCTTCCCTGGTAGAGCAACGACCTTCAGCTTTCCTCCACATCGAGATCTTCTCTTCCTCTGGACGACGCCGCGACTTGCACCCACTACCAGGAACAACTGCCACCGCTGGAGGATCCTTTCCATTTTAAAGGTACCGTGTTCCGCCCGGCTTCCTTTGCCACCGATTGTACGGGGTAGTTTTAGCCCTCGGATCTCGAACCTGGGTAAGCCTGGGACACCCTAACTAAACTTTTCTAAACTTAGTAAAACCTTTCCTACTCATCTGTAAAGACTTGTGACATTGTGTGATCTTGGACATCTTTTCGCCTGGCTTTCCCTAGAGTGGGCCTGGCAACCGAACTTCCTTGCTCCGCAATAGACTGCCTTTCTAAACGTTGCTGTTTTCATTACTTCTCCCTTTTCCCTCCCTTTTTAACTAACTTGTTGGAGTGCCATCTAACGTTAAGCGCTCACCTCTGTTTGGAAATAAGTGGTGTTAACTTAGACTTGTCCAACAAATAACTAGGGATGTACATATAAGTAATAGTGACTGTGTTTTGACTTACTTACCTTTTCTGTGCTAGTGTAATTTATGAGTGTGTCTTTTAAATAAATAATTATATACTTTTACACCTAGCTCTGGTCAGTGTTTGCTTGTACTACTGTGCCTCTGTACCTATTATGTATGCTCTAAATACTGCCAACTCTTCCTGGAGGGAAGTCTGACTGCTCAGCCACAGCTACCAGGTAAATCTGGGTGGTACAGACTGCTACCAAGTGGGTTTACTGCCAAACACCTGTAGTCTTAAATCTTTTGCAGTGGTCCCAGAGGGAACTGCACAGGTTTCTGCCTAACAACGTGTCCGCTGTGGATGTGTCCGGCTGTGCCAGTAGCATAGTACTGTTTGCCCATACATGCAGACCTCGTGGCCCCTTGAACGCGTGTAAATTTCCAGCTGGGGCGCAATATGGAGCGGCGGCAGGTGTTGTCAGGTGCTGATGCACTGTCTGGAGAGCAGTACCGGGGTTAGGTGGAGACTCGGCAAGGCCCGGCCGCCGTCCCCAGTGAGGCGTAGCAGATGGATGCGACCTCCCCGTTCCTTGGTGCGGGCCGGCACACATGGCGTCGGCACAGAAGCTGCGTGGGAATGCCCGATGCAGGCTATCCTTTCAGGGCTGGAGGGTCTCGGCCCACTCATGCGTTGGTTTATTGGGCAAGACGCCCCTGCCAGGCCGTTGTCACACTGGAGGCCGTTGGAATGCAAATATGCGTGCCTCAAAAGGAGCCATTCACCTCCTGTGATGGCCCCCCAGTGTTGGCACAAGAGTGTCTCAGGCCGTCCCTCACTTCCCTTGCGGGCCCAGCCCCACCCACAGAACTGGGAAAGGGATCCGCTGCTCACCTCTGGGGCTCCCCGTGAGTGTGCGGTCACTCCGACATGGGTGTACGCTTTATCCGTTGGAGCCAGTGGTCAGATCTGCGACTGCAGGCGGCTCGTATCATCTGGCTGATCTCGCTCAAGCATGTTCAGTGTAGAGCATGCCTGATTGCATTGTCGGTCGCCAAGCCAGCATCAGACACTCGTAGCGGCTCAAATTCGGAAACAGAGGTTCTGGGGGCATTCTCCTCTATGCTACGCCGACTCGCATCGCTGTCCATGACCTGTTGAGGGAGAGAGTTGCCGGCTGTCCTCCAGCTCAGATTGGAGCTTCAGTAGCTCGTGGCCATCTTGCTCGGGCTCTCAAGCGCCCCCCAAAATTCTTAGGTTCTCCATTTCTGTTTTCCTGATAATTTTAGTTCAGGGATTTCAGAGTTGATGTCTCTTTCTCTTTTCCAACAAAGTAGGTTCAGCTGGTTCAAGGGTACGTCTCTCTCACAATTTCTACTGGGACAAGTGATCTGCATGATATTTCTCTTTCGTCTCCCGCTATCCCTGTTGCCTTCTCTTAAGCAGGGGAACATCTTCGGAAGCCTTGTTCCTTGGCGACCTCCTCTTGAGCCTTGGACCATGTTCGCTTTGACTTCTCTGGCATTACTGGGGTTGCATGTCAGATCTGGGGTCCCAGTTTCTCGTCTCGGGCTCCTGTCCTGTGGCTTTATCGTGTCGATGCTGTGCTGGCACTTTGGTGTCTCAGCCTTTAGTATCGAGCTCCTGCCTTGATGATCTCTCGTGTCAAAATTGCAATGTGACTTTGGCGTCTCAGGCTCTTATACCAGACTCCTGTTCATTTCTCATAGGATAAGGGTGTTTCTGTGGAGTTTCTTTCTTTATCTTTACAGGATTCTGATGATGTAGAGCCTGTCATGTAGACTATAGTGTGTACAACTGTAGTGAGTTCTTCACAGGACCGGGAGTACTTGAACCCTAAAGGGGAGTCTCTCCTGGTGAGGACCCACTTGACTTGACACCTACGGAGAATGTTGCAGAGCGGGCTTGCCCCCTATGGAGAAAGGATGAATTCCTTCAATTCGTCACATGGTATACTGTGTTCCTAACAATTATGGATGGAAAGCTATCCGTAAAAGGTGGTGGGGACCAACAAAATGAGCAATGCAGGAGTGATCATAGTGCACGAGGCCAGTCTTTGATAGGTTTGTCACCATTGGCATGCTCGAGTAATGGTTTGTAGCAAAAACTGTCGCACAGTTGCTGGGTGAGTTTTGAGCCCCAAAATGTTCCTTGATGACTGTGAACCAGATGATTATCAGGTGAACAATTTAATCTCATTTGTTCTTGGGTGTTTTTGAGGCCATTGCCTTAGCTTCTCCCATTCCCCTCATCTTCTCCCCCTCCACAAGACCCGTGAGGCCCCGGATCAACTTCCTGCTAGGTCAGCAAGAATGAATTTGCATGGTTTGTGGACTTGTAAATTCCTCCAGTTCTAGTCTTTCTGTGCTACCGGCTGACCTCACTTTTTTCATATTCGGGGGGTGTTATAGTTTGGTCTTCCTAAATTCTCAGGATAGGCACGTTTTACATGAGTGCCTCTGCACAGGGTGCCCCACCGGCTCAATCCACAATCTCACTCTTCTCTTTGCTCTCTTGACATAGCCAACTTTTATTTTGTGGATCTATCTATACCCCTTTTGCTTGCTCCACTTATTCGGTTTTGTTTCCTCATTCTCCTGCATCTCTCTTCCCTTCCTTCACTTCCCTCCAAACTCCATTGTCCTTTGAAAATTCTTTCTCTCTCTTTCTCTCTCTCTCTCGCTTTCTCTCTTTCTCTCTCTTTCTCTCTCTTTCTCTCTCTTTCGCTCTCTCTCTCTTTCGCTCTCTCTCTTTCGCTCGCTCTCTTTCTCGCTCTCTTTCTCGCTCTCTCTTTCTCTTTCTTTCTCTCTCTCTCTCTCTTTCTCTCTCTCTCTCCCTCTCTTTTTCTCCTCATGTCTCCCCTTGCTGGGCACTCTAGCTCACTCCCAAACTCCAACACATCTGCTGGCTCCTGGTTTGGCTATACAATCGGGCCCATCTGTATTTGCTGTCATCTGTTTGAGTTGTGGGTTTAATTGTATGTGTTCTGTAAATGGGTATTTCTCCAGCATGGGGTCTGGCATGGATTCACATGCTCATGAATATTCCCCGTCGTCAGGCCGGGAATCCTCGGTATAGAAAATAATCAATTTTGTTTCTGATCTCTTTCTTAGTAGTAACCAATCACTGGTCTCTGGGTCAACTGCCCCCAGCCAATGACTGCCCTCTCCCTAAGCCCCGCCTCTGGCAGCCATCCTCAGATTTTTACCGCACGTTCAAGTGTTGGGAGTCCTCGAGCTTTTGCTGCGTTTTCACGCTTTTTCAGGAGATTTTTCTCATTTTTCGGTTAAATAGAGCCTCAAGCTCCACCGTTTCTACATCCGATCAACAGGGATCCGTTTCAGAGTTTTCTACGCCCCTCAAGAGTGAAGATTTCGTCAAGTTATGCTTTTGGAGGATTCCAGAAGTTCCGAGGCCTACCCCGGACATGGCCCAGGAGAAAGGAAAGTCGACGCCTGGGAAGCTGTTCTGTACCTGCCCTGGAGGCCAGCTTCAGAATGTTTTCAAGGAGGACGAGCATTTGTTATGCCTCTACTGTCTCCATGAGGACAAGACTCACACGGAGAAGGACTGTGCGTTTTGTGGGAACATGTCGGAGCGGACCATGAAGGATCGCCACCTCCGTCCCGCCAACTGGCTGGAAGGGAAGAGCCCGTCAGGCGAGAAAAAGAAAAAGAAGTCCGAGCGGTCTTCTAAGTCCTGTGAGGGCGCCCCGGCGACGGGGGCCCAACAAAAGGCCAAGCACCGTGAGTCCGCAGCCCGGCGCCATCAACCACGAGCCAACGCTCTGGCTCAGGTAAGAGGATGTCCGAGAACCCGGCAAAGCTTCTGGAGAGGCCCCGGTTGATCTCGAAGATTCCGGCAGAGGGGGAGCGAGGCTCGGACCCTCCCCTCAAGGTGAAGCCCCCAGGCGTACAGAATGTGACAATGGCCTTAATTCACCCTGCTAAGACCTCGATTGAGGATGTCGCAGTGGCCCTGGCTCAGCCTGTGGAGGCTACGCCAGTGGAGGTGACCTCAGGACCCAGAGTCTCCCTGCCACCGCGGAGGGAGTCGTCTTTCAGGCCCATTGAGAAGACCCCCACAAAGTCCTCGTTGGAAAAGGTGGGGGAGGGGCAGGTGGCCATCGTGGATACGGACACGACCTCTGAAGAGGAGCTCATCGAAGTCGTGGAAGAGGCCCAGCTCATCGGGAGGGATCCCGACGAGGGCGACGACGAGAGCGACGGTGTCGTCGACGAGGTTCCTCAAGAGCCCTCGCGCCCGTCGTTTCCGGTGCCGCAGGACACTTCGGCGGCCATTTTGTCAGCGATTCAGTCCTTATGCTCGGAGAGAAGGACAAGGTTGCCCCTCCCCCCGACAGAGGTACCTGAGCCAGACCTGACGGGGGACCGGAGCCGGGACCTTCGGAAAGTCCACTGCATAAGAGGACGACGCATCCCACGTCACCTCTCCCACCTCTGCGGCATGCTCTGCCCTCCCCCGGGTCTACTACCCACGGGGATGATACAGGCACGGACACGGCTACGACAGGTACAGATGACGACGGGACGTGTCCCCCATCGCCCCATGCTCGGGCGTCCCCGCCCGACCAGATTGGATCCTTTCATGCCATGATTTCCAGGGCATCCGAGCTCTTCCAGCTCTGCCCAGAAGAGAAGAAGGAAGGGTTCCTTTACCAACGGCGGGAGGCTAAAAGGAAGAAGGTCCTCGCCGTACCACTTCTTGATGACATCTGGGATGAGGGGCTCGCCTTCCTCAAGAACCCTGCCACGGCGCCGGCAAAGAGGGACCGGTACGAGAAGAAGTACCGGGTCCCCGACGCTGCCCCCTTTGTGCCTTCGGACGCAACCTACCCCAGATTCGGTCGTCTCGCCGGCGGCAAAGAAGAAGGCTGGGGGGGCATCGGCCTCGACATCAACTTCCCCGCCGGACAGCGAGGGCAGGAAGCTGGACACGATGGGACGACGGGTCATCTCATCCGCAGCGACGACTATCAAGGCGGCCAACGCCCTGGCTATCGTATCCCACTACGACAGGGAGTTGTGGTTCAAAATCGCCCCTCTGTTGGACTTCCTTCCAGACGCCAAAAGGGCTGAGGCCCTTGAAATCGTACAGGAAGGTGAGATTGCTTCGGACCACGCCATCATGGTGGCAACGGACATCGCCGACACCGGTTTCCGTCAGTTGGGCAACAGCGTTTGCCTAAGACGACGAGGATGGCTCAAGGCGACAGATTTCCGCCAGGACGTACAAACCAAGGTTTTGGACATGCCCTTCGACAGGAACAACTTGTTTGGGAAGGTGGTTGATGAGTCCCTTCAGGCCATCAAGACAGACACGGAGACTGCCCGGGCACTGGGAGTGCTCCAACAATGATGGCTGTCCTTTCGGAGCTCCGGAGGCAGACAAGGTGCCTCCAAGGGATCCGGCAGTGGCTCCTCCCTGTACCGCCAAGCGGCAAGATCTTCGTCCCAGGAAGCCTACAGGGGACGCGGCAAGTCAGGTGGTGCCCGTCGTCATCGACAGGGAGGTCAAGGAGGCAAGTCGGCCTCCAAACAAGATTGAACCGACCGTGGGGTCGGGCCCCCGCCGAAGCACCCCGGTGGGAGGCCGGCTGGCGAGGTTCGTCAGCGTGTGGGAGTCCATCTCCACTAACAGTTGGGTGCTGGACGCCCCGGCCCAAGGGCACGCCCTCGAGTTTCAGAAGAAGTGCCCTCGCTTTCCACCCGTGGCCAGGAAGGAAAATCACGTCCCTCAACTACTGTTGGAAGTAAGGGCGATGCTCAAGAAGGGTGCCATCGAGCTCGTCCCAATGAGGCTTCGGGGCTCCGGAGTTTACTCAAGGTACTTCCTCGTAAAAAAGAAGACGGGAGGATGGCGCCCCATCCTGGACCTGCGATGACTGAACAAGTACATCAAGGCACAGAAGTTCCGGATGGTCACCCTCCAGCACGTGCTGGGACAGCTGGAGGAGGGCCGTTTCCTGTCGTTGTTGGACTTAGAGGATGCGTACTTCCACATCCCCATTCTAAAAAGACACCGAAAGTTCCTCAGGTTCGTGGTCCAAGGGCGGCACTACCAGTTCAAGGCCCTCCCGTTCGGATTGAAGTCGGCATCAAGGTGTTCACCAAGTGCCTTGCAACAGTGGCGGCGTGGCTGTGCCTGCAGGGGATCCACGTCTACCCCCACCTGGATGACTGGCTCATCCAGGCAAGGACAAGGGAGCTCGCCGTAGAGCACACTGTGAAGACCATCCAGCTGCTCACGGACCTGGGATTCTCCATCAACTTTCCAAAATCTCACCTGGTTCTGTCGCAAGTCACCCTGTTTCTGGGAGCCAAGCTCGACACAGTGGCGTGGCTGGCCTTGCCGTCGGAGGAAAGGACCAGGACCATTCTGGGCAAGTTGCAGCGTCTGCTGGCCACGGACATGGCCATGGTAAGATCTATCAAGTCCCTCCTCGGGATGATGTCCTGCTGCATTTATTTGGTGCGCCTTTGCAGGCTTGGGATGCGACCCTTTCAAGAGTTCCTCGACGCCTGCTGGGTCCAGTCGACGGGCAGCTTCGAGGACAGGATCCCTCTCAACGAGACATTCCGTCAGGCGATCCGGTGGTGGGGTACCCGCCCTCATCTGTCGGCGGGCACGGACTTTCAGACCCCAGCTCACCAGGTCACGGTGACGACGGATGCCTCCCTGGAAGGTTGGGGAGCGCACTCCGGAGATCTTCACGCGAGAGACCTTTGGCTCCCGGAGGAGAAGTCACTCCACATCAACATCTTGGAGCTCTGCGCAGTGTTCTGGGCCCTCTGGTCTTTTCTTTCGTTCCTCAAGGGCAAGGTGGTGAGGATCTTCACCGACAACACCACCACAATGTTCTACATCCAGAAGCAGGGCGGAACCAGATCCCCTGCCCTATCCAAGGAAGCCTAGGATCTGTGACATTGGGCCGTCGCCCAAGGGATGTTTCTGGTGGCTCTTCATCTGGCAGGAATAAAAAACACGATCGCAGACTCACTCAGCAGTGGGAACTACTCCAGGATCAAGTTGATCGACTCTTCCGACGATGGGGCGAACCCCAAATCGATCTCTTCGCGACGGCGATGAATTCCAAGTGCCGGAGGTTCGCCAGCAGGTTCCCCCAGCCGAGGAGCATGGGCGATGCTTTCTCGTTCCCCTGGGACGGCCTATTTCTCTATGCGTTCCCTCCGCTGCCGTTGCTGCTCCAGCTCATCAACCAGCTCAAGAGGTCCTGGTGCAGGATGATCCTCGTCGCACCGGCGTGGCCGAGACAGATCTGGTTCCCGGACCTTCTGCACTTGTCAACGTCCACACCAGTCAAGCTGCCGACGGACGCAGATCTTCTCTCCAGAGAAGGAGACGCCATTCTTCAACACAACCCGGAGTCGCTGAACTTGCAGGCCTGGCTCCTGCAGTTTGGAGGGTACGACATCCTGGCCGACTGCAGAGAGGTTCTTGCAAAGGCCAGGGCGTCCTCAACTCTCAAGTGCTACGGACATAAATGGAAGAGGCTCTCTGTCTGGTGCCGTGCACAGAAGATTAACCCTCTGCGGATTACGGCCCCTCAAGTATTGCCGCACCTACTGTCATTGGCCAAGGCTGGACTAGCTCACGCTTCCATCAAGATACATCTAGCCGCCATCTCACGATACACCAGAACTACGGGACGGGCGTCCTTGTGGTCTCATCGACTGGTGAAGGAATTTATGAAAGGATTGTTCCGATCATTCCCGCCATTGAAGGCCCCTGTCCCGGCGTGGGAGCTCAACGTGGTGCTGACCAGGCTCATGGGGGCCCCATTTGAGCCTATGCTTTCGGCACCGTTGAAGTTTCTGTTGTGGAAGACGGCGTTTCTCGTGGCCATCACATCCGCACGACGAGTGGGAGAGATCCAGGCCCTATCTTGCAAGCCACCATACTTGACGTTTCACGACACGAGGGTGGTGCTGAGGACGCACCCCTCCTTCATGCCCAAGGTGCCGTCGGACTTCCACCTCAACGAATCCTTGGTGTTGCCAGTTTTCTTCCAGTCTCCTTTGTCGCCGGCTGAAAGGACTCTGCACTCGCTGGACGTAGCTAGAGCGCTGAAGTTCTACGTGGACTGCACAGAGTTTTCGGAAGACATCACAGCTGTTTGTGAACTTTGGGAAGGCTTTCTCGAAGACTTCCATTTCCAGATGGCTCTCCGGCTGCATCATGCACTGTCACCGGTTGGCAAACCGACTGCTGCCCGGCCGTCCGAGAGCCCATTCGACCAGAGCGATCGCTGCTACCACGGCGTTCCTGTCTGGTGTGCCCCTGCTGGACATCTGCAGGGCTGCGACGTGGAGGTCGACGCACACCTTCACAAGATTCTACTGCGTCGATCGGGACTCCAGGGAGGAGTCCAGGGTCGGCCAAGCAGTGCTGCGCAACCTGTTCGCTTAAGGTGAGCCTGGTGAGGAGGTAAGAATTGCTTAATGTTGAGTTGTTGTATTGCTTAATGTTGAGCCTGTTGCCACCTCCCGTGGTTGTGCATGTGTGCACTGCTATGTATTCTCTTATTCATGAGCATGTGAATCCATGCCAGACCCCATGCCGGAGAAGGAACAAGTTACTTACCTGTAACTGTTGTTCTCCAGCATGGGTCTGGCATGGATTCACATGCGAACCCTCCCGCCTACCCCTCTGCGGCTCTTCACTTGGTCATACTGCCACTTTACGTGCTACCAAATCTGAGGATGGCTGCCAGAGGCGGGGCTTAGGGAGAGGGCAGTCATTGGCTGGGGGCAGTATGACCCAGAGACCAGTGATTGGTTACTACTAAGAAAGACAGATCAGAAACAAAACTGATACTGATTTTTTTCTATACCGAGGATTCCCGGCTTGACGACTGGGAATATTCATGAGCCTGTGAATCCATGCCAGACCCATGCTGGAGAACAACAGTTACAGGTAAGTAACTTGTTCCTTCTAATTGTCACTGCCCTCGCATGCCACTTTCAAATAAATATCTTTATCCGTTTTTAGCACAAGGTTTGCATATCATGGAACCTCTTTAAACCCAGGTGTACAGGATCATACTTAATATTCACTACAAACAAATGGTATCAACACCGACCAAGAGATATGAACACGTAACTGTATGAAGTAGACTCAGCAATATTCTGGGTTTTTCAATTCCCAATTAATAACAGATGGAGTGCAAACTGGTCCACAACAACTGGCAAGAACGATTATTATGATTTTAATGTCATTGCCACAACCTCTTGATTCAATTAACAAAAATGTGCTCATGGTAAGCATCTAGCAAAAGGCCCAAAATCTTTGATTACTGCACCCCCATACCTAAACCAATACTTCCACATAATCATCTTGCATATCACACATCATTATACTTTGATAGATTGTAGCCCAACCTTTCATATCCTTAAGCCAAGACCTTGTGTCGGAAGTTCTACTAGACATATTGCGTTCAGCTATCAATCGTTTAACTAACACAGACTACAGCTTTATAAACCTACAGAACATTTTACTATTCTAATCAGCTGGAATCAGCCCCAATAAACATTGCTGCGGGTCATACAGGGCCATTTTACCTGTGGCTACTCCAGCGCAGCCATTGCACGCCACCTGAATGTCCCTATTTCAAAGGGATTGTGTCCTCTGACGTATTCCTTATCTTTTATATACGTTTCCAGCTTGCTGGCCTTGGAAATTTTTTCTGTAGAGGGCGCTGCGCGTCGACGTCTGCCGAGTCGATGTCCTTCGACGGCCACCGTATCGGCGCCGACGTCACCATGCCCATAAATAGACGCGCGCTGCGTCTGTTGTTCAGTTCCGTTTTTCCGCGCTTCGTGGGGCCTCGGAACGTCGTTGCTCAGTTCAGTCAGGTTTATCTAAATCTATTTCGACGAATATTCCTTATCGTTCTCGATGGCTTCTTCATCAGAACCGACTACGCCGCGATCCGGCTTCAAGAAATGTCGAGACTGCGGTAAAAAAAATGTCAATAACGGATCCACACAGGGTCTGTTTATGGTGCTTGGGGTCCGAGCACCATTGTTCAGAGTGTGAGGACTGCATGTCCATGACGGCGAAAGCCCTTAAGGAGCGAAAGGGGAAGCTCGAGAGAGGTAAGTCAGCCAAATCCTCCTCGAAGGTTTTGTCAGTCAAGGCATTCGTCTCCTCGCCGTCAAACACTCCCATTCTAGATCTCGAAGCAGCTCCCACCATTCGTCGAGATCTAGACACTCAAAAAAGAGATGTCGAAGGTCCCTTTCCTCGTCTTCAGTGTCCCCAAAAAGAGTTTCCTGTCCCACCAAACACAGTTCTCAAACTGAGTGGGAGGAATTCAGAAAGAAAATGTTAAGCGTCTTCGAGAACGCTGCCTCGACCCCCTCGAAGACAGCTAAGGGTGATACCCCGGGTGAAAAACCCAAAAAATCAAAACGCCGCGAGTTGCAGCACCCGGCGAAACATGCCATGAGCCATCGGGTAAGAAGGCACCGTCTTCGCCGTCGTCGAGGGTTCCTTCGTCGCCGTCGTCGAGGGTTCCTCGACGCATCGGTCGATCGACTCGACGCCATCGTCGACACCGATGAAAGAGAGGACCAAGGCGCCACAGCCAACAGTGTTTTCAAGGGCCTCCGGCATGACGCCGAGACCATCGCCGATGCCCTCGAGTAGGATCCTGATCCTCTCGAATTCTTCGAGGCCCCTTCCAGTTTTTTCGACGCCATTTTCGGCGCCTTCGAGGCCGGTTACATCGGTATCGACGACTTCGACATTTTCTGGTCCAATAATGACGAGTTTGGCTCCTTCGGCCCTGGAGATGGGCTTTACTCCATTTCAGAAATCAGTAGAGACTGTCGACAAAGTATAGGGTAGCGGCTGCTGACCCTGAATACCTGTCAAAACACCCGACCCCAGAGAGCCTGGTGGTTCAAGCGGCAACTTCATCCAGCAGTAGGACTGCTTACCCTACTGTCCCACAGGACAGGGATGACAAGAGGTACGACTCTGTCAAAGAAAATCTTCTCTGCCTGTAGTATGGCGTTAAGTCCATCAATGCCACCTGTACGCTCGCCAGGTTCAGTTACACGTTATGGGAGTGTGCTTCATCAGCGGCTGACTGCATACCCGATGGAGAGGAGAAGGAAGCCTTCCTTAACATCATTCAAGATGTCAAAGATGCCATGTGCGAGTCTCTTCAAACTGGCATCGATTCCGCTGACAGTATCAGCAGGGCCATGGCGGCTAGTACAACAATCCGCAGGCATGCGTGGTTGCAAAAGTTGGGCTTTGCCCCTGATGTACAGGCCAGACTTTTGAATATGCCCTTTGACGGCTCTTCGTTATTCGGAAAAAAGGCTGATGACAGTCTGGAAAAGTTACAGACTTCTAAAGCAGCAGCAAAATCCTTAGGAGCTGCTATCCGCCAAACTCCTTTTCGCCCCTCAGGAACCTCTGCGAGAGGAAAGTCCTTTCGCTATTATTCCGCTTTCGGAAAAGGCAGAGGACAGCCGGCTCAAAGAGGCCAAAGACGATCCACCCGAGGTGGACGGGTCAAAGGTACTAAGACCGCAGCAGGTGTCTCTTTACCCTCGGCATCTGCATCAGCCGCCCGCAAACCACTGAGGCCTTCACACACAAGACACCTGTAGGGGGCAGGTTAACTCACCAGCTGACGGAATGGCAGGCTATAATGTCAGATGCTTGGGCGTTGGAGACAGTTGCCCAAGGTTACTGCCACCCTTTCTACACATCCCTCAGTCATACACCGGGGAACAGCTCCCTAAAAGCTCCAGATCCGTTCCTCTTGCAGGAAATTATGGACCTGCTAGAGAAAGGTGCCATAGAACCGGTACCTGTAGCGGACAGGAACAAGGGCTGGTACTCCCCCCCTACTTTCTCATACCAAAGAAGGACGGAGGACTGAGACCCATCCTGGACCTAAGAGAATTGAACAAGTTCCTGAGGAAGGACAAGTTCAAGATGGTAACTCTCTCTCAGATCCTTCAGGCCCTCCAGCTCCAGGACTGGCTGGTATCTCTGGACCTTCAGGATGCTTATTTCCATGTGCCAATCCATCTCAAGCACAGGAAATACCTGAGGTTCGAAATTGGCAACTCTCATTATCAATTTCGAGTTCTGCCATTTGGGCTGACCTCCGCCCCGAGGGTCTTCACCAAGCTGATGTCGGTAGTGGCGGCGAGTCTATGGAGGGAAGGGATCCATGTCTATCCCTACCTGGACGATTGGCTGATCAGGGCCGTATCTTCGGAACAGGCCCGGACCCAGCTAGATTATGTCTGCCTCTTCCTTCACAGACTGGGCTTCTCCCTCAATTTAAAGAAGTCGCAGATGATACCATCTCAGAGACTCCAGTTCATTGGAGCGGTCCTGGACACTTCCCTGGGAAAAGCCTCGCCACAAGAGGTGAGGGCTCAAGATATTCTACAGATGCTCACCAAGTTTCAGAATGCCCAGCGTCTCCCAGCCTTCGACTTTTTGATGTTGCTAGGCCTCATGGCATCCTGCATCTTCCTTGTGCCAGAGGCTCGCCTGAGAATGAGATCTCTTCAGTGGACACTGAGAAGTCAGTGGTCACAATTCTCAGGGAGAATGTCAGACATCCTCCGGATTCCGGACAAGGTAGTCCACGACCTTCAATGGTGGGCCTATTCAGAGAACATCTTGAAAGGAGAACTGTTTTGGCAACCATGGCCGGAGATAACAGTAGTCACAGACGCCTCGCTCACAGGGTGGGGAGCCCATGCCAACGACTTGACCATCAGCGGTCGTTGGTCTCCATCGGAGTCCAGACTACATATCAACCTATTAGAGCTGAGAGCGATCAGACTAGCGCTGAAAGCTTTCCTGCCATCAATACAGGGGAGAAATGTCCTGATAATGACGGACAACACGGTGGCCATGCACTACCTCAACAAAAGAGGAGGCGTAGGATCACTGCCACTGTGCAGAGAGGCAATGCAGCTCTGGTTTTGGGCAATTTGCGAAGGAATCTCTCTATCGGCAGTCCATCTAGCCGGAGAGAAGAATTTGACAGCGGACGCTCTGAGCAGGCAGAGCACAGTCTCCCACGAATGGGAGCTAGCTCAGGAAGTCCTTCAAGAGATCTTCGCCCTTTGGGGAACCCCTCAGGTGGATCTGTTCGACACATGCACCAACAGGAAGTGCGATCTGTTCTGTTCAAGGGAATTTCCCCCGAGAGGAGCTCTGGGAGACGCGTTCGTAGTGAACTGGGAGTTTCCACTCCTCTACGCGTTTCCACCAGTCCCTGTTATTCCTCAAATGATCAGGAGGTTGAGAAGATTCCGGAAAACCATGTTCCTAATTGCCCCGGACTGGGCCAGGAGAACGTGGTACCCGGACCTTCTAGATATGTCCATCTGTCTTCCAATCCGTCTTCCACTCAAAGAGAATCTTCTCTCGCAGAAGGGAGGTCAGGTTCGCCATCCAGACATCAGAACCCTCAACCTTCACGCTTGGCTTCTGAAAGGTTGAGGTATAAAGATTGGGATCTCCCTGATGACGTCATGGAGGTGTTGATTTCGGCCAGAAGACCAGCAACAAAGTCTTTATACCGCTGCCATTGGAACAAGTTTTGCAGTTGGTGTAGGGAAGAGAATATCAACCCTTTTTCATGTGATACACCAACAATGCTATCGTTTCTTCTATACTTGGCAAACTCAGGCCTTCAAGTTGGCACTGTAAAAGGCTATCTCGCAGCACTTTCTATCTTCAAGCGCACTGCGGAGGAACCATCGTATTTCAAAAATCCTCTAGTGGTACAATTTCTCAAGGGTCTAACTAATGTTTACCCTCCAAAACCATTCCAGGCTCCATTATGGGACTTAAATTTAGTCTTAAACTTCTTAATGGGCACTCCATTCGAGCCACTTCACTCTTGCGCATTAAGATTTCTCACACTTAAAACTGTCCTACTTGTAGCACTAACATCTGCTAGGAGGGTGAGTGAGCTACAAGCTCTCTCCTGTAAAACCCCACATACAATCTTCCACAAGGACAAGGCTGTCCTCCAGGTGAAGCCTAATTTTCTCCCAAAGGTGGTTTCTGAATTCCACATTACTCAGAAAATTACCTTGCCTTCATTCTACCCTCCTCCCCATCCGGGGAAAGAGGAGGAAAGGCTACACAGGCTGGACCCTAGGCGAGCTCTCAGCTTTTACATAAGCAGAATGGCTAGAATCAGGCAAGCAGACCAGCTGTTTGTAGAATACTCAGGTCACAAGTTGGGACTACCCATAACAAAACAAACCATCTCCAGGTGGATTATCTTGGCCATCCTGGAATGTTATAGACTAGCAGGGAAAGAGCCACCCCAAAACCTCAGTGCTCATTCAACCAGGAGTATCGCAGCTTCTTTGGCTCTCCAGAGAGGGGTACCGGTCCGGGACATATGTGCGGGTGCCACATGGTCGTCCGCACATACATTCTCAAAATGTTACAATCTCGATTCCTCCACTGCTCAAGAGACCAGATTTAGCAAGGCCGTATTACACTCGGTCCATCCCTAAAGGGATACATAACACTATCACTCCCTCCTCCAATTACATACCACTGCTATGGGAGTCTATCAAAAATAAGGAATACGTCGGAGGACACAATCCCTTTGAAGAACAAGTTACTTTCTTACCTGGTAACGTTCTTTCGACGGGATGTTCCTCCGACGTATTCCTTATCGCCCCTCCCATCCATCCCCGCAGTGATAACTTCCCTTGTGGTTGCAGCTTTTGCTCCTTCAAGGTTACTAACCAATTCAGGAATGTCTTTTCTTATACTACAAAACGGAACTGAGCAACGGACGCAGCGCGTGTCTATTTATGGGCATGGTGACGTCGGCGCCGATACGGTGGCCGTCGAAGGACATCGACTCGGCGGACGTCGACGCGCAGCGCCCTCTACAGAAAAAATTTCCGAGGCCAGCAAGCTGGAAACCTATATCAAAGATAAGGTATACGTCGGAGGAACATCCCGTCGAAAGAACGTTACCAGGTAAGAAAGTAACTTGTTCTTCTGGACGCATCAGTATTAAATGAAAAGAGAACGCTTCAATCCAAAACTAGTCCCTCTCCAGTCCAATCCCATTCTACATTTTAACTCGTGGTGCTGTTTATCTGACAGAGCCTTGTATAAAAGGGATACTGATCTGAGACCTTTACCAAGTTCCAGAAGCGCAGCCATTACTGCAAATTCCTTGGGTGTCGTAGGGATACTTGTCCAGAAGTCACAAGCTGCATTTGATTGTCTTGCAAATCAATCGCATATCTTCTTTCACCTCTGGGTATACAAACAGTTAATCGCAAAGAAATCTCCTGCCATTTTGTCTCTTCCTCACCTCCAATGTCAAAGATCAACTTCCTCCATCAGCTTGGCAAACTGAGGGATCGTCCATAACAGGCACATCTTTGCAAATGGAACTTTCCCTCTCGCCTTCTTAAACTACATTGCGCTTGAAGGAACTACGGCCTACACCTTTCTTCCTAGTGCTAGTAAATGATGGATTTCTCTAATCTATATTTTGAATGGATTGTGTCCTCCCACTTATTCCTCAGCTTTGATAGTTGATATCCAGCTTCAGCTGCTTCGGAAAAATATTTCGCCAGAGGGCACTGTGTATCGATGCAGTCGATTCAATGTCCCTCGAGGTCCTGCATCTGGCGGAAGATTCATCAAAGGTATATATGGCGCACACAACACCCGTTGGCTTCAGTTCCATTTTTTCGAGTAAGCTAGCGCTTGAAGAAACTACGGCACACTACTTTTGTTTTTCACAATGTCTTCTTCCTCGAGACCTACTACCCTTAAGACCGCGTTCAAGACTGTGATTCTAAGATGTCATTAACCAACCCACACCTAGTTTGTCTGCCGTGTCTCGGGTGGAGCATAAGACCTCAGCCTGCTCCAAGTGCCAGTCAATGACCGGAAAGGCTCTGAAGAAGCGAAAGGGGTAATTGGCGGTAGGTGAACATCCCAGAAAGATCCCCATAGATTACCATGTCGAAGAAACCTTCGTCCGAAGAGGCGAGAGGCGACACTCCTCGAAGGAAGAAGGTTAAAAGATCAAGGTCGAAGAGTGACTCCCACCACTCAGTCATCCAAGTCAAAAAAGAGGCACCACAGGTTGCCTTCTTCGACTTCGTCGTCAGACACCTCCCCTGAGGGGGTATCTTGTCCCACGAAAAGCTCCACGCCTGCTGATTGGGAAGCATTTAGATCTGAAATGCTACAAATATTTCTAAAACAAAAACCCTCGGAGGCCAGTAAGGAAAGGGCTTGGGCCAAATCCTGTGCACCCTCGAGTCCGGGACGAAGGCAGATCCTCATTGAGAGCTGTCGAGGCCTTGATGCGATGACAAGTCATCGAAGGATGCTTCGAGCCGTAAATCCAAACATAAATCGAGGTCAAGGCCATAGACGCCAGCTGCGCCCTTGTCATGTACAGGGTATTGAACAGAACCTGAATGTGAATTAATCACTAGACTCAAAAAAGGATACAGGTTGCTTGAGGTCACACCATATAAAGGATACAAGTTGAGGTCGGTCAACACCCAGTAGATTCAGTCTTCCAATCTGTAGCCCTAGTACTGGACTCTGATGAAGACGCTCCAGTTTAAATTAAGACCTTCCAATTGATGATTCTCTCTGATTGATACGTAGATACAACCAGAGTGAAGAATCAATGAAAAGGGCCTGGACAGCAATACAATCGCCAGGCTGTCAAGAAGAAAACACTATTCAGTACTTGCATTGATAGAAATGACTTCCTATTATATGAACTTCTAAATGAAAACGCTGACCTGTCAGTGGCTTGTATGTAACCCAAAGAAATCCTGTGTAGAGTCCTCCGAGAAATCCAAAGAAAGGAAAAGAAAAGCAACGACGGGGAATAGGAAGTTAGTAAGGAAGCTATTTTCGAACGGCACGAGGGTCGCGCTAGTGCCGGGTTGGTGCACCCCTGGATAGCGTCCACAAAGTTCAGTGCACATGTAACGCCAGAAAAATAAATTAAACCTGTTCAGTGTTCTGGCGGTGCAATCTATTTTCACATCCAGTGCCCTTGGAAAATAAGAGAAAGCAGCAAATTTCTATTTCCCTGTTGCCGTACTTCAGGTTGGAATGGAAACATAGAAAACTCATGCAGTGTTCTCGCCAGACTGTTCCTAAAAAAGACTGGGAACTTCGGTGGGCTGACCACGCAGGATACAGTCTTCTAGCAATATAGTCTGCTCCGTGATATGCAAATAAACAAAAAAGACTGTTCAGACTGCTCTGAGATTCCGGAAATAAGCAGTTCGTTCATTCAAGGGTTGTGGGCGTAGCAAACCAACAACGTGTGGATAAACAGTTTGTTTGAGGGTTGTGGGCGTAGCAATTAAACAGCATCTGGAAAAGCAATACCGAATACTAGTACCCCGCTCTGGGACACAACGCAGAACAGAAAGAATCAACAGCTGATGCTCCGTATTCTGCTGGGAAGTCCGTGGCTATGGAAGGAGTGATTAGTAAATCAGCCGTCGGAACAGGAACGCCATCTCACGGGAAAAGTATCACCTCAGGAAACAGGAAAGATATGTAGACACAGCTTTTAACAGGGAACAAACATTAATCAGAAGCGGCGAGCGTTAACCCGACGTTCCAATAAATACGTGGACCACAACCTCACCACGTGACCGCTGTAAATGCTGTTTACCAGGTAGGGTATCGTACAGCCTCCATTGTGTATAGAATGGTCTCATTGCCATTCTGTAAGCGTAATGACCTCCTGGTAGGTGATTAAATGCAGAATTCTTCGTGAGATGGGGAGGAAGCAATCTGACAGGTGTGACAGCCCTCTGTCAGCGACACCCTCGACATCGGTGGCACCATCCACGCCAACCACGCCATCTAAACCAATGGCGCCATCGAAGCCAAAAAAGATTTTGACTCCTCGAGTGTCAAGTTCAGATTCTTAAGCCGTCGATGCCTATCCCAGACAAGACCCATATCCTAAATCTCTCACCTTAATTTTTGAACAAAATGAGCCATCAGACAATGTTGCGCCTTTTGGTCTTGAATTTGGTACACCAAATGTGCCTGAGAGCGCTATTTCGGAAGAGTCTAGATTGAAAGATCTTTATAATTTCAAAACAACCATTGGGGTAGAAACCTCACCAGAGGTCGACTTTTGTAGACCTGAAGCTGGTGAGCAAGCAGATGCTTCATATAGACAACTGTCTAAAGTTGTAGACTATATGGGGGCGAGTTGGCCTACCCTCCCCTTTGAACAGGATGATCTGATGGAAATCCTTGATAAGGGTCTGCAAATGAATCCTATTTTACCATTTCATATCGCTCTCCAAAAAGGGTGGTGGCAAATTGGGAGACGCCGGAGACTAATTAGACAGTAAACAAAAACCTGAACAAAAAATTACGCCCTTCCAGTGGTGATCCCGACTACTTGTCTAAACACCCCACTCCAGAGAATCTGGTGGTACAGGCAGCTACTGCAACTTCCAAGCAGGCAGCTTATCCAACTATCCCTCGAGATGGGGATGACAAGAGAGTAGATGGATGGGCATGAAAAGTATTTTCTGCAGGGAGCATGGCTCTTAAATCAGCCAACTCCACATGTGCCCTGGCAAAATTCTCATTCACTCTATGGGACTGTATTTCCATGGTGGCAGAGCACATTCCCGAAGGGGAGGAAAGAGAATGGTTCTTGGCTATTGTTCGAGACGGCAAGGAAGCCATGTGTGATTCTCTTCAATTGGGTCTGGATTCTGCTGACGGCATCAGCAGAGCCATGGCAACAAGCACGGTAATATGCAGATTTGCGTGGTTGAGGAAGTCGGGTTTTGTGCGGGATGTGCAATCCAGACTCCTCAACATGCCTTTTGATGGTGTCACATTCATCATCCGAAAGTACATTCCCCCGATTCCTCACCTGTATCGGCGGGACTGGTGGCAGGATTCCTTTTCCTTCGGTAATCTTTCTTTTGATGCAGATAAGGTCTACCACAGGAAGTCGCCACCGTGAGCACTTATGGGACAAGTAGTCCAGTGGCGGGTGTATCGGGATTGCCAGCAACGGGAAAAAGCATATTGGGCATAAAAAACCGTAATGATGTGAGTGAGGTCCACGGGCTGATAGAGTCCAACAGTAGAATTACTCCAGTAGATGCGATGTAAAGGTGATCCTGAATTAAGATCCAGATGAAATAACAGAACTTTCTAGGTGTGAACTCCAAAAGGTAAGTAGCAAAACCAAGCCCTGAAGAGTGGTGGAAAACAGAAGCTAAGATGTCCCAAGACAGGACCAGAAAAGACAGCTGACTGCAGCGAAGATACGGATAACTAATGCAGATGAAAGAAAGGACTGCGAAGGAGAAAGAAGCAGAATGCTAAAAAGCAGTTAAGGAAGGGCAAAAAGAAGGCGGGCGGAGGGAACGGAAAAAAGAAAGAAAGGAAGCGAGCCGCACGGGAGGAAGAGTGCAGAGAGAGCGAAGCAAAGACTGAAATGACCAAGCGGGAAGAGAAGGCACAAACAGGAGCAGGAAAGAGAAAGTCGAATCCACAAAAAAGGAAAAGAATAGGACAGAAGGGCTCACCTGAGCCAAGAGAAACTGGCAGCGTATAACCCAAAGCACAGAGAAATGACCGGGGATGAAACATGCCGAAAGCTGGGCAGTACTGGATAAGTACTAAGCCGGCGGCGGCCATGTTGGAAAACAGCTAGACCGCGGACTACGTTCTAAGCGAAACATAATGTGCCGTTAATGGCACCTGGAGCACCATTTGTCCCATAACCGCCAGGAGCGGCGAAGCATGACAGATGGGTCTGACCTTTTTCGCAACAAGGCTGACGAAAGCCTTGAGGTTGCAGACCTCAAAGGCAGCTGCCAAATCCTTAGGTGCCGCTATTAGGCAGCCTCAGCCTTTTCGCCCCAGTGGATACCTTGGAGGGGTAGATCTTTTCGTTACTACTCAGTGTGAAGAGCGAGAAGAATGGCTGGTCAAAGAGGCCAAAGAAGGGGGCGCTGTTGCGCACAAAGCTAATGGCTGCCTGAATGGAGAGCTCCGGTCCGTAATCCATCCGATTCTCCAATGTATCCTTTCAGGGGCCACCAAGCTGCCAAAAAACACACACGGCCAGCAACGGAAGACTTGCAGCATCACCCTGCCAAATAACAAACACGCAGTCTCGAGATATTACCCTGTGAACTAATGCTGTGGGAGCGGCGGAGACAACCCCGAGTCAGAGCTCCATAAGGATTCTATGGCAGACCGTAGGCGGGGCACCAACTACAGGCCGAGTGAGGATGGGCTGCGCTGCGCGCCTTTACATCAGCGAACCCGCTGCGACACGGGAGAGCTGACCTGAAGCGAGCTCCACGACCATCCGGAGTCTGTCCCGGGTGTGCGCCCACTAGCAGACCGGAGGAGGCGGCTGATCTGGTTGGTGCCGGCTCCCCCCGTTGTGCGCGGCGATCCGGAAGAGGTGGGCCGCTGTGTTGGAAGGCTGTGGGGCGGCCCCCCCGAATCACACAATCATGTTCCTTGGCTGTGACCGCTGGGGGGGGCGCGGACTTGCCCTCCAGCCGTGATCACGATTGCTGAGGTGCGCAAACCCGCGGCCTAAACGGGCCCCTCGGTGGCCAGTGCTGCTGCGACCTGTGCGGCGTGGACCGCTGCTGCGACTCGGCGGCCCCCACTCTGGCCCGCACACACCAACCTGAAGGTAGGAGGTTCCGGGGCCTCCCCTGTATAGAGCGGTCCGGCTGCTCCGGCCCTCACGCTCCCTGTGCATCGGGAGCTGCCTGTCGGGCTGCAGAGGGGTGAGTGGGTTCCGGAGAGACCTACCCCTAACCTACCCGCTGAGAGACTCGCACCACCCTCCCACGCTGCCGCCCTGGGAGGAATCCGGCGGGCAACAGAACTGGAGTGGACAGCGGGGCTGCTAGTAATTTGGGCATCTGTGGCACACGCTTGGGAAATACCAGCCCCCACCCCCCTCCCCATCTCAGGGCCCAGTGGGAAAAGATACTCTTGGAACCATCCAGCACGGTCATAAATCAGGGGGCCCAAGCGGACTGGTAATGCTACAATACTCACCATTCAAAGGGATCACAGAAATCCATCCCCTAAGTACAGGCCCATCCAACTCCAGATAGATCCACAGAACAAAGGGCGGTGGTACAAGCGCTGCAGACCCCACTGAGCACTACTCAGACGCATTCTCCAGCTTGTACCCTGGTGACGGACTACAGATGGGCATCTGCAAATAATATAAGAAACACCAGGCTTTAACAAACGGCAAAGCCCTCATACACACATATAACTCGATATACAACTTAGTCATAACAGTCTGAATCCCAGTGCAAACCTGGCACCCTTCTTTTACTGCGGAGGAGCTACACAAGCCCGTCAAGAACAGCGAGAAAGGCCAGCATCACTATGCGCTAAAATACTACTCAAGACTACTGGACAATAACACACCGCTGAGCAGAGACACGTGGGAGAACACAAGCCACTCGGCTCACCATATGGGCCGACACGACAAGAAGGGTGTGGGCTCCAGGAAAACGAGCCCAATTGACTCCTACGCCAGCTCCCAGCCTCATGGGTCGACTGCATCACCACAAACACTAACGGATAGCCAACCAGAGCCCCCTGGGGACGAGGGAGTTGACCGACTAATGACAATGGTCCTGAACGGCTTCCTCGCAGTCAACAGTAAATTAGATGACATTGTGGCGACGAAGGCAAGGGTAGACAAGGAGAGCATATGTATTACTGAGGTGGAAAATAGGATCAGTACCAATGAGGATTCTAGAACACAACATGGCTGTGATATCGTTCAGCTGAAAGGAGACCTCCAAAAGACTCTAAATAAATGCGAGGACCTTGAATCAAGGTCCAGAAGGAATAACATCCGCCTAGTTGGGGTGGCAGAAACCTTTGGCAGGGGGTCCATGGAACCCCAAGTGGAAACCCTCCTGAAAACCCTTCTTGGCGCAGACTCCTTTTCACGCCACTTCCTTGTGGAACGAGCCCACCATACCCTGGCACCTACACCTGGGAGAATTCTCTTATAAGGCTAATTTCCCAAACCTGGTGAGTCCCCCAGCAGTTTTGCTGGATTTTTGGGGTTTGTTTTTTTCTCCTGCTAAGAGTGAGACTCTCTTCCTCCCACTCTTAGGCATGATTTGAGGTATGTCTTTGACTTATTGTGTGCTTATGGGCTATGGGGTCTTTTACTCCATAGGGTATCATCTGTTTTAGTGTATGTGTTACACAGCACCCTCAGTGCAGTAACATAGGGGTGTCATAGTGACCCCCAAACATAGACGCCATACCCAGGGACTGACTACTGTCTTCCAGGGCATGTAAAGTCACCATTGGCTTTACTAGTCCAAAATTGTGAACAGAACCAGTACAAACAATCATATTGTGGAAGTACTGGAAGGGGTTAATTCGATTGCCCCTGGGTCTGTTTCCAAGGGGGCACTGTCCAGTCCCCCCTTGTCGAGTTTCTGGCTGGTGGCAGTGGTTACCACGCAAAATATTCCACCGGAATATTTCCTATGGGATTTTCCCATTGATTTTAAACGCACCACTTTTTGGTGCAATGTTAAAGATACCGCCGGTTTATTTATTTAATATAAAATCACCGGTTGGGTCTTTTCTCCAGAACTCTTTTCCAAAATGGCGTTTGTGTCCGTCTCTGTAACTCCAACCAAGGTTGGGCCCTTTGTTCCACTTTTTGGCAGGCTTCTCCACAGAAGCCCTCCAACTGGTGCCACTCTGTCTGGGTTCCACAGGATGTGTGGGTGGGGGAATTGGCACCCTGGACTGCGTTGCCTTAACAACCCAAGTCGCACTCTGTTCTGATTGGCCCAGTGGTGAGCTGCCCGGCTCACCACATAGCATGTATGAGTGACAGCTAGGCTGTTGAATGGGGGGTTTTTCTGCATAAAAGCAGGGCTTTTGGGACTGGAACTTCAGACGTCGCCACAGGACCTAAGAAATCCGAAGAGGGGAGAAGCTGCATCGATGACACCACCGGTGGAGCCCTGCTGCAACGACCTCACCACTTTCCCGAAGACAAGAGAAGATCTTCTGCTGTAAGAGTCTTCTCCCTTTGAGCCGGCGGGGACACCCAGTTCGCCATTCGCTTTCCAGGACGTCCCTTGGTCGAATCGCCCGTGCCGAGCACCCTGGCGGCCGGATAGCCAAGCTTCACCACTGTGACCGCGAATAAAAGGAACGCACCTTTTTACCGAACAAACTCCGCAGCTGGTCTCTTCCCTGGGCAGTGCAACGACTCCATGTTTCCTCCTCGACGAGATCATCTCTTCCCTTGGTCGAAACCACGAACTGCACCGGCTGCCAGGACCAACTGCCACCGCTGGAGCTTTCTCCCTCTTTAAGGTACTGTGTTCCGCCTGGCCTCTCTTCCTGCGGATTGCTAAAGGTGACCCTTAAATCCTTGGCTTTCCAACTGGGTTGGCCCCCAAACCTTCAATCTTTACCTTTCGCATCAAACCAACCTCCTTTGAACATTTCTGCAAAGACTTGAGTGCTTTTTAAACTGTGTGATCTTGGGCACATTTCGCCTTGCTCCATTTAAAGTGGGCCTGGCCTGGCTCTACAGTAGACTCTGCCTTTACCAACTTGCTCTGGTCTTAGAAAAGTGTTGGGAACTGTTTTATTTTCATGACCTGCCTTTTTCTTTCCCTTTAACTTAATTATTGGAGTGCCATCTACGTTACGCGCTAACATCTTTTTTTTACAAATAGTGGTGTTTTGACCTAGACTTGTCTAATAATTATTAAGGGATGTGTGTATACTTTATCTAACTCTGTTTGAACTTGCCTTGATTTAGAGTGCTTAATGTATTTCCTAAAGTGTTTTTTACATAAATAATTCTATTCTTTTGACACCAAGCTCTGGTCAGTGTTTGCTTGCTCTACTGTGTTTTTAGGCCTATTGTGTAACCTCTGTATACTGCCCTACTCATCTTGAGAGAAGTCTGACTGCTCAGCCACAGCTACCAGGTAAATCTGGGTGGTGCAGACTGCTACCAATTGGGTTTACTGCTTACTCCTGTAGTCTTAATCTTCTTGCAGTGTTCCCCAAGGGAACTGCACAGGATTCTGCCTAACAAAGCCCAAGCCTGGAGCACCACCCCGCACGATAATAGCCCGTCACCTCAACTATAGGGACAGAGACGCTATCCTGAGAGTATCCAGGGATAAAAGGCACCCTACACTACGAGAACAGCAGAATACATATATATCCGGACTTTTCAACAAATGTGCAAATACTAAGAAGGTCCTAAGAACATGTTAAGAGACAACTGACGCTACTTCAGATCCCCTATGCGCTCATCTTCCCAGCAAAGATGAGAATTCAACATGGGGGTAGGGCGCACTTCTTTGAAAATCCTACGGAGGCCATGACATCCGTTGAATCCTCCATCCCTCTGCCCCCCAGAGATCGGGCAATAAACCAGAACCGGTTACCACAGCCCTCTGAGGAATTGGCTGACCCTGCAGGTTGATGGACAATAGTCTGTTCTGTACCCGTTATAAAGTTTAAACCTGATGGTGGTGAGGTGGCCCTGACCACTACTTGTTTGAAGTAGGGCTATGAGCCCCCTCTGTCAGCGGCCATGTCAGTACAGCTTACACCCCCAGGAGACTTCCAAAGTTATGGTTAATGGGATACATCATCTTGTTGGGGTTGATGGTGGGAGTGAAAGGGGGAATCGAGAAAGGGTTACTCCTGGCAGTTTGCCGGGCCTGTTTGGTGATGTTATAATGTTAAAACCAGGGAGCTGTTCTATGGCGGGTGCCCCGCACTGCACAGAGATGCGGCAACACAACGGACAAACAGGCAATTTCAGATATTGCTATGACACAGGCTAACAAAGGCTTAAATATTTAACTACTTTCCTGGAATATCCAAGGGTTTAACAACCCGATAAAAGCCAGGAAGATCGCTGCCTACATACCGTGACATGACCCCCATATTCTTCTTATACAAGAAGCACATGCATTGGGCAACGTCGGTACCAAATTCCTGCCACGATGGGGACCTCATAGATATCACACAGAATACTCGGCCCAATGTAGGGGAGTCCTGACATGTAAACATCCCAAGCTGTGTTTCAAACATCACCCTAGTAAGATAGACCCACAAGGTAGATATGCACTGGCATGGGGGGGGGAACTAGCGGGGTGCCAGATAGTAATAATTAACACATATGGACCTAACGTAGATGACCCTGAATTCTACTGTACAATACTGGATATGTTGTCCCCATCAGGGGAAGCACAAGTAATTTGGGGAGGAGATTTCAACATGATTCTTGATCAGTCCCTAGACCGCTCGTCGACCACCCCTAGGGCCCCCTCCAAAGCCGCGCTGGCTCTGAAACGAATAAATAATGGAACAGGCAGACACAATAGACGCTTGGCATACACTATACCCATATGAGAAGAAATTCACCTTCTATTCGTCCGTACACGACTCCCACTCGCGTATAGACTACTAGCTTATCCGCTCATCCCTTTCTCCACCAGTCGCTGGCTGCGAAATACACCCCCGTACCCTTTCAGACCACTTGCCAATAACGCTCGATATCAACCTAAGTGACACTCCACCTGCTAGAAGATGGAGGATGGCCCCCACAATCCTAAGAGTCCCCCATATATGTGAAGCTCTTCATACCGAAATTGAGGAATTCCTTGAACTCAATGAGGGATCGGTGAGCACCTGAGCTACCCTGTGAGAGGCATTTAAGGCTGGATCTGGGGAGCTATCCTAGGCAAATCCACCGGTATGCTGAAATCCGTGCGAAGGGAACTGGGCATAACTGAAGCCAAAATAGACATTTTACAAACTGAATACAGCTCCACACTTAACAAGGAAACCCTATCCAATGTCCATACTACGCTAAAAGAATTTAACGAACTAGCCAATAGGGAGGTCCTGTACATGATTGCCCCGGCTAAGGCCCGCAGATATGGGGAAAGTAATAAAGCTGGCAAGTACTTGGCCAATATGCTTAAAGACGATAGACATCACACTCCCATTCCCAGTATTCAGACAACTCTAGGGATAACAGTTAATAAAGAACAGGACATTAACGCTACATTCACAGAATTGTATTCCTCTCTATACACTAACCACGATGTGAAGTCCAGGGAAGACACAATTAGGTACCTGGACGACCTAGACCTCCCAAAACTAAGTCCCGAGACACGGAACATACTTGACCAACCCATCACAGTTGAGGAAATTGTTTCAGCTATTAAATCACTATCCTCTAGTCAGGCCCCCGGCTCAGATGGTCTGGGCTCCGAATTATATAAAGAATTTCATGATAAATTAGCCACTTACTCTTGAAAGTGTGGGAGGAAGCTATGGACCAAGACTCCCTCCCGGAGTCAATGCGTGAAGCAATTATCACGGTCCTCCTGAAACCCCATATACCGGCACAAGATATGGCCTCCTATAGACCCCTATCCTTAATAAACATTGATGTAAAGATCTTTGCTAAAGTACTGGCCACCAGACTCCTTCCATATATGCCAATCCTGGTATATCCCGATCAGGCCGGCTTTGTCCCAACCAGATCCACAGCCCTGAACCTAAGGCGTTTATTTGGCATGATGGCACAGATCGACCCGGGGGCGAAGGCGGCCATTGTGGCTCTGAATGCCGAGAAGCCCTTCGATTTGGGTTTCTTGGGCGTATCTCTTTTTGGTGCTTGAGCGGTTTGGTCTCGGCCAATATTTTGTCAAATGTGTTTGGTTATTATATACACAGCCAGCGGCCAGAGTTCTGACCAACAACACCTTGCCCCCCACATTCCTGCTACACAGAGGAACTCGACAGGGCTGCCCCTTTTCACCCATCCTATTTGCACTTACCAGAGAGCCAATGGCCGAATATAACCGTCAGAACCACTTGCACAGAGGACTCAGCATGACTGGTCCCCCACAGATCATTTTCACAGGGCGGCATTGCCGCCCCTGACTTTGAACTATACTACTTAACTGCACAGGCACAGTTTGCGAAGCAATGGTTCGACCTGGATGACACAGCTACCCACATATTCCTGGAAAAGCATGCCGCCCGTCCCAATGACATACATTCCGTTATCTTCAACTCTGCCTACAAAGACACCGGTCCATTTGACCCGGTACGAACCACCATACATGCCTGGTCCAGGATATACAAGAGAATTGGCCTGGAGACCACATACGACCCAGATATCCCCCTATGGAACTTACCCAGCATCTCCCCCACCTTCGACAGGGCTCTCCAGCAGTCATGGGATCCAGATAAACTCTTCAAAATATGGGACATGTTTCTGGATGGCACTTTCTGTGAACTTACAGATTTTATTAACGCGGTGGGTGGGGGCCAGCTTAAACGCTTTTAATTTCACCGAATGAAGTCAGCATTCGCTGCTAGATGGCCAACGTTCCCACTGGAACCCCCGACGCATGAATGTATCAGAGCTGTGGTATCTGTGAGTGGTCAGGGCAAAGGGGTCTCAATGTTATACACTCTGGTGCAGGCACACTCCATTTAACGCAACAAAATCAAAGAGACCTGGGAACGCGACACGGCATTGTGATCTATGACGCTAAGTGGTCCTGCTATTGCCAACTCACCAAAACTGTCTCGATGAACTCTGGGCTGCGGCTAATACAATACAAGATTTTAAATCAACTACACTACTCTCCTGCCAGATAAGTCAAATTCGTAGAGAACTGTACAGGGACCTGCCCAAAATGCAACGCTCCAGATGTTGGAACATACCACATGTACTGGTCATGCCCGTTGATCGCAGCGTTCTGGCAGGAGGTTGCAGAGCTCCTCGAGGAGATCACTGAGATTCCAGCTACCACATCCCCCTTAAAATACCTGTTTGGGGATATCGGCAAGGTGAAAGAAACCACTAGGCGACTGTTTAATATCGCATGCGTCATCGCCAAGCAATGTATCCTGAAGTGTTGGAAATCCTCGGCGAGACCAACTCGAACTGATTTCCTGAAAGACTTATGCATAGTGAATGATAATGAGGAACTCTTTGTGTTGTCGGTCCCAACACCTTGCCGCCCCAAGGACATTTGGACATTGCTGCGGCTGTACTTGTGTAATCTGCTACCCGAAGCTGATATAACACCCCCACCCTCCCCATGAGTTCATGCACCTACCTATTTGCCTTGTACATATATGTAGCAGAATTATGTCTGAATTTTAATGTAATGTTTGTATAATGGCCCTGCCGTGAAGCAACTATCTTAATAAATAAAAGTAAAAAAAAAATAATAATAAATAAGAGGCCAAAGAAGATTCCCTCGTGGTGGACGAGGGAGAGGTGCAAAGCCCACTCAAGAAGGGGAATCCTTACCAACAGCCACTGCATCAGCCACCTCAAAACCTCTGCGGTCTTGAGTTATAAAACACCAGTGGGAGGCATACTGTCTCAGCATCTGAAAGAATGGCGAGACATTACTTTGGATACTTGGCCATTGGAAACCATAGCCTACGGTTACTGCCTTCCTTTAATTCACAGACCTCGGAACAATCCATCAGGGAGTCACTCTTTGAGAGTTCCAGATCAGCTCCTTGTGCAGGAAATGTTGACCCTGCTAGAGAAAGGCGCTATAGAAACATTGCCTGTAGCGGGTGGAACAAGGGATGGTAATCTCCATATTTCCTAATACCCAAGAAGGACGGAGGACTGAGATCCATTTTGGACTTGAGATACTTGAACAAGTTCCTCAGGAAGGAAAAGTTCAAGATGGTCAGATCCTTCAGGCCCTCCACCTCCAGGATTGGATGGTGTCCTTGGACTTTCAGGATGCTTATTTTCATGTGTCAATCCATCTCAAGCACAAAAAATACCGGAGGTTCGCCGTTAGCAGTTCTCATTATCAGTTTTGAGTTCTGCCATTCGGGCTAACCTCCACCCCAAGGGTTTTCACCAAACTGATGGCGGTGGTGGCAGCGAGTCTCATGAGAGGAGGAATTCACGTCTACACCCACTTGGACGATTGGTTGATCAGTGCATGTTCTCCCAAACAAGTCCTGGATCATCTCAACGTCACCTGCCACACTTCACAGATTAGGCTTCTCCCTCAATTACAAGAGGTTCCATATGACACTTTCTCAAAAGCTCCAGTTAATCGGAGCTGTACTGGATACATCCTTGGGAAAGAGCACGCCACCCGAGGTGAGGGCTCAAGACATTCTAAAGATGGTCTCCAAATTTCAGAGTGCCCAGCATCTCCCAGCCTTCTATTTATTTATTTAAATTGACGTTGCTTAGCCTCATGGCATCCTGCATTTTTCTGGTGCCAGAAGCTTGCTTGAGAATGAGATCCCTTCAATGGGCTCTCGGGACACAATGGTCCCAGTTCTCAGGAAACATGTCGGACTACTTCAGATTCCAAGCAGGGTAGCACAGGAGCTCCTGTGGTGGGCCTGCAAGGACAACGTTCTGAAGGGAAAACCCTTTTGGCAACCATGGCCGGAGATAACAGTACTGATGGACTCCTCACTCACAGCGTGGGGAGTCCACGCCAACAATCTGACAATCAGCAGTCGTTGGTCTCCATCGGAGGCAGAACTACACCTCCAATCTTTTGGAGCAGAGGGCAATCAGACTTGCGCTGAAGGCTTTTCTGCCCTCTGTACAGGGAAAGAATGTGGAATGGGAGTTTCCACTCTTGTATGCGTTTCCTCCAGTCTCTGTCATTCCTCACATGATCAGGAGTTTGAGAACGTTCGGGAAACACATGATCCTGATTTCCCCGGATTGGGCCAGGAGGATGTGCTAATTGGACCTTCTGGACATATCCATCTGCCCTGCAATACGTCTTCCACTAAGAGAGGACCTTCTCTTGCGAGACAAGGGTCAGGTTCTCCATCCAGAGGTCAAGACACTCAGCCTTCACACATGGTTTCTAAAAGGCTGAGATGGAAGGATTTGGACCTCCCCGATGACGTAATAGAGATTTTGCTTTCGGCCAGAAGGCCAGCGACAAAGTCCTTTTGCTGTTGGAACAAATTCTGCAGCTGGTGCAAAGACAAGAATGTAGACACTTTTCTATGCAAAACACCGGAAGTGTTGTCTTTTCTATTATCCTTAGCCAATCTGGGGCTCCAGGTTGGAACTATTAATGGCTATTTGGCAGCGCTATCCATCTTTGAGCGCGCATCAAAAGAAAGTTCATATTTCAAAATCCCACTGGTGACACAATTTCTAAAGGAATTCACCGGAATTCATCTCCTTCTCCAGGTTTCAGTTGAGGACCTTAATCTGGTACTAAAATGTCTAATGTGTACACCCTTTGAACCTTTACATTCATGTCCGTTAAGGTTGTTCACAATTAAAACCATTCTTTTGGTAGCATTAACCTCAACCCGTAGAGTGTGAATTGCAGGCATTATCATCCAAGTCTCCCTTTACTATCTTCCACAAGGATACACAAGGATAGTGTTGTTCTGAGGGTTAAGCCTTCATTTTTACCCAAAATCATTTCTAACTTTCATATAGGGCAGAAAATTGTATTGCCCACTTTCTATCCTCCACCTCATCCTGGCAAAGAGGAGGAGAGATTACATAGATGGGATCCATGCAGAGCTCTGAACTTTTACATATCTAGACTATCCAAACTTCGAATTGACAATCGGCTTTTTATAGGCTATTCAGGTCATAAACTGGGTCAGGCTGTGACAAAACAGACCTTATCCAGGTGGATCATTCTGGCAATTTCTGACTGCTACAGGCTTGTGGGCAAGGATCCTCCAGAAGGCTTGAGGTCCAATTGTACCAGGAGCATGGCTTCCTCTGCAGCCCTGGAAAAGGGTCTACCAATCAAAAACATTTGTGAGGCGGCTACATGGTCTACTATTCAAATGTTGACAAAGCATTACTGCTGGGAGTCTTCCCTCGGTCAGGATGGAAGCTTTGGAAAAGCTGTCCTCCATTCGGTTCATGAAAATCATGTAAACCTAAATTCTTACTCCCTCCACCAAAGCAAACACTGCTTTGGGTGTCTATCAAAGATGAGGAATATGTGGAAGGACACAATGCATTCAAAGAACAAGTTACTTAACTCGGATAACGTTCTTTTGACTCGATGTTCCTCCCACGTATTCCTCATCGCCTACCTCACAGTAGAATTTTTTATGCTATTACTGCTTTCCTTCCTTCACAGTTTAGTACGGTCAAACCCGTGGTTATGCGGGTAGCTTCTACTGTAAGAAAAACAGAACTGAAGCCAACGGGTCCTGCGCGTGCCATGTAAACCTTCGATGACATCCTCGAGACGGAGGCCCTTTAGGTACATCGAGTCAACTGCATAGACGCACAGCGCCTTCTGCCGAAAGAAAACCTTTCTGAAGCAGCTGAAGCAGCTGAAGCTGGATATCGCATATCAAAGATGAGGAATACGTGGGAGGAGCATCCAGTCGAAAGAAAGTTACCAGAGGTTAGTAACTTGTTCATCTTCCCATTATTAGATAGCCGAGCATCAGTGGGCCTTCATAATTCTTCAATCTTCTCTGGTTCCTGTAGCTAACAAGCCGCTGAGCTATGAATTGGCGTTACGTTGCCCTATAATAAGCTTGAAATGCTGCCTGTCCAATTTCTCCCCCGTCTCCCCATCTTCAATCCTAAGAGTCAATGTGGCGAGTGCCACCCTATGTTGCGAGGATTATGTTCAAAACCCTCTGCATTGTCCACAAGGCATTCTGGGGCCTGGGCCCGCAATACCTTGAACTCTCTCTTCCTAAATATCTTCCTTCTCGAGCTCTTCGCTTATCCGCCTCCAACTCCCTCGGGGTCAGTCGCTTCTCCAAGCAACAAGTTGGTGGTAGATTTCTTTATTCGGCTGGGTTCTCCCTCTGGAACAGCCTCCCTTCCTCTCTGAAACTTGAGGAGAACCATCTCTGGTTCCGGAAGCGCCTCAAAACCTTCCTCTTTGCTTCTGCTTTCTCTCCTTCGCTCCCCTGCTGGGGCTGAAACTGCACTGGTCATCTGGCTACCCTGTGATCTCTGGCCCAGGTCCCCGCCCCCACCAGCTGCACACCTGCACTGCCACCCTGGCAACCCGCACACTTGGGGACTGTTTTCTGTATCCCTACAGTCCCCTACCAGCACTTGACACCTGATGTCTGCACTTACCCTTGCCACAAGCTGGCCAAACTTTTACTTATTGCTTTTATTCTATTTATTTATTTTTACTGTTGATCCCATGTACTGCACTGCCCCCTTCCCCTCCCCCCCCAGCACTTTTCCCCTTTCTCTACACTTGCGTGATCTCATTGTCATCTGGCCTAGTAAGATCGTTGTCCGTCTTCCGTCTGTTCCCCCTCCCTTGCCTCGTTACGCCTTGACACACTTGTGTGTAGGCGCATTATAAATGCCATATATCATGTTTACTGCTTGTCCACAAAAGGTAACATGTGTGTCTTTTTCTTTGAATGTCTTCCTTGGAATCCAGACAGATAGCCTTGCTAGTAATATCATTTTCTCGTTCAGCATCTGAGCAAACATAGCAACTGGCAACTTGTTACGAAATTCCAGACTTTTCCATCCCCTTAGGTATTTTCTGTATATTGTATCAGAAGTGGTCTTATATTTAAGGGTACATATGTACCCTAAATACATAAATGGAATATAGATCCAACTAAGCGGGAACTGGATAAGCTCCTGCAGAGCAAATCTAGTCTAGTTGGAGCCCCCTTGATGGAAACCCGCATAGTTCCTCTAGTTTCACTAATCCAGCACAGATGGCAAAACTTTCTCTAACTTCCAGCATGATTGGGCTATTACACGTTGGAACTCAATAGAATAAAATAAAGTAATCTGCATATAGTGCAGTCACATGTACCCTGTCAGATGCTTCAATCCCTTTCCCAACTAATTCAGATCTCAAAATGCAGGCCAATGGTTTTACTACAAAGCAAAATGAAGCAGAGACAGATACCCGCCCTGCCTTGTGCCCCTCTCATTCTCCCAGTCTTGTCACTAGTTCTAGCATTGCGGTATTGCAGTTGTATCACTTGCAAATAAACATGAACGAAGTTCATGGCCTCCAGTACCTTGAAGAGGACCTTCCACCACACAGAGTCAAATGTCTGTCTCATTGACACAGTTGATTATGCATTCTGAAGGCCTTTTTACCAATTCCCTCACAACGTGAGATGCTCTTTTCAGATGGAAACCTTATGAAGTCTGTCATCTTCATGTACCAACCCTGCCATAAATAGCTTCAGTCTAATAGCCAGTATTTTACAAAGTATTTTAAAATCTACATATAGGAGTGGCAGTGGCCTATATGATTAGCTTTCTAGTTGACATGTGTCCAGTTTCAGAAAGACCATGATTAGCTCTTTGCTCATAGTGATAATGTCTATATTTAGGATGCTTTGCAGTATACTGCATCCAGTTCAGGGGCTAAGGTCTCTGAATATAGAGCGTAAGACTTTAACGGCAGACCATTGCTCGTAGGTGTTTTACACTTGCGCATAGATCATATTGCCAGCAATACTTCTTGCTCTGTAACCGGGGGCTCCAACACTTCTGTTTGCAGTTAAAACATTTTTGAAGTGACCTTGCTCCTACAGTCGGCAATCTGCTCCTCATCCACTAAAGGAGGCTGTTAATGCAACCATTGGTAATACTTGCTATACACTTCATTCATTCTTGTGTTCTGACTAAATTTCTTTCAATGTCTTAAATTGCTGTAATTACATGAAGAGGGCCTTCCATGCAACAAGCTTGTCTAATTTGTTTCGTTATTCATCCTGGTTAGTTGGCCAACTTGTATACTCAAATTGTTGTATATGCTCCATTGTTTTGATTTCTTTCTATTAATTTCAGTTCCTGGTCTACAATCTTTCTGTGCGTTTCTCAACTCCACCAGTCTCACTTCAATCTGATTGATTGCAGAGTGTAGAGCCAATGCAGACAGATTGTTCTTGCTATGCAGGCCCCTCTCCTCTTACCATTAACTTAAATGCTTCTGATTTATTTGGTCTTCTCAGTGGTCTTGTCATTTGCTTCGAAGTATACTTGTATATCTCTACAGAGCCCTTCTCGAAATTCAGTATCATTTTATGCAGCAGTAGAGTTGCCATATGGAGACTGCAGGATGCCACAAACCTCAGCAGAAAAGGCCCTGTAAGGAAGTGTGATCAGACGACTCTGGATACATATTTAGTCTTAGTAACTGCATTAAAATAAACCATCTATTAATTTATAATCTAGTCTGGTGTATAAGGCATGTACAGTGTAATACTAGATTCTGGCATCCTTGTACTGTAACATCAAAACATCTAACAATTAGAGGAGATTCAGAGCCTCCCGTAGAGCCCCTGCTGGAAGCTCCTGAGGTGACTAAGCTAGTTTTGACCTCTCCTATTCTTTTGCTAAGAGTACAGTTGATGTCCCCTGACCATAACTGTATCCCACGCCGTGATGATGCACACTGATTACCCACTTGGTTTGGTGCATAGTGTGGCGGGTCAGGAGGAGTACATGGACACTCTGAGGACATTTCCGTGTGTGTTTATTTGAGAATAAGGCCTATCTTTGCCTAGGACTACTGGGTGTACCCTGACTAAGGTGCTTGTCCGTCATCCGTGAATGCCCAAAAGGAATGCGAATTCTGCCCAAAACTAGCCCTAACTGACCTTATTATTCTAACCAAAGGCAATTTTGAAATAGTCACTCGTTACTTTCTTTATCAATTCACATAGTTCTCTCAAGATATTGTTGGCTTTTCTCTCCTCTTTAGATATATCTGTCTTTAAACTTTGGATCCAGGTTAATGGGCTTTGAGTAATCTTGGAAAGTATATTTCCCCAGGTGGGTCTTGCTCTCTGGACAATTGTAGTTCAGCTCTTTCCAGCATGGTCTTGTTTGTATGTTATTTAGCTTGGGGGTTTGTGATGAATCTGATGTTGTCATCCCTTTTTTTCCCCTCAGAGATCCTCCCCCCTATGTGGCCAGGGGACGGCAGCTGCTGCCTTATCCTGACCCTCGAGGTGGCGACCCTCGGGAGATCAGATTACATCATTGGGGAAAATCACATGCCCTCCACTTAATGGCATATTGTCATATTCTTCCCCAACCTCTTGGTAGGTCTACTGCAGATAATCCCCAACATCCCACTCAGAATAGTATATTGACAACCGGGACGAGGAAGAGGCAGGGAGTAGTGATGTTCACTCCCAATGAAGTTCAATAGCCACTTCCTCAGTAACGGTCAAGAAATGGTCCCCTCACCACTGAGACAAGAACGAACAGGGCAATGAAGATCAATAAAACCGGGCGACTGACCCGCAGCGGTCTAGTTATCGGAAAATGTATAATCAGGCCATGAAATTTAAATGTGTGGCCCAACACAGCTGACAGAGGAGAGAGCTGCAGACGCTGGGGTGCATCACAACCTGTACCGGCGCCGAGCACCATGCTGAGGGGATATGTTATTTATAGCGCGCCTATACACAAGTGTTTCAAGGTACAGGAAATACGATGTGGCAGACGGCGTGGCGGCAAACCCAAACCCGAAAAGGAGAAGCCCAGTTGCGGGTGCAGCAGGAACCGCACACTGTAAAGGCTAATGCAGAGAGAGTGCAGCACTTAATGGGGTGCACGCAGAGCCAAGACATTGAAGGAGACGGGAACAAAGAAACGCTGAAAGCAACCGGTAAGCCCTGGGAACGAGTTGGTTTTCCTGGGTTGTTTAACAAAGCGTGTCGTTTCACTGGAGCGCAGCGCGAGACCAAAAGGGAGGCCATTAAAGAAGTGATAGTAATTATAAAGCAGACTACAAACAGATTATTGAACCCCAATCTGAAAGGAGAAAACAAACTGAAGTTGAAGGTGCTTGGACAAGGGGCAAAGGACCCTTTTTCGGAAATGGAAACATTTAATGAAGAGAACAGTATGTACCAAGGTTTCATGAGCCATTGATGGGCTAATGTTAAAGGTGAATTTAAGGGTTTGTTTAATAAAGTCCTGGCAGCAGAGTATACCAGGTGAAGTTAAATGTTTGTACAATAAGGTTCTGGCAGGAGTATACACCAGATGAAGAGAAATGTGTGTGCAAATTATAATATAAAGAGATTCTCAAGGAAGTTCCATGCCCTAGAGAGCGTGAACAGTGAAATGAACTATTATAAAGGTGGAAAGAGAGCATCTCAAATAAAACCCATGGCCTTGAGATTATGAACTATTGTAATTGTGTAAGAAAAGTCTGGCAAGGAAGATCTCGGATAGCTTGTGAATTCAAAAGGTACAGAATATTAAAGGCGAGGAGAAAACCAGTGGAAGGGAGTTGTTTCCCAGAGGACTGTGAATTCACTGAGGGGAGAGGGTGATTATCTTGGATTCTGAGGAACTTGATTATTCTTTATTATTTAATTTACTGTATTGGTACAAGGAATCTGGGGAAGGGAAACATTCCTTGGAATTGTGAATATTCTCCACTGGAAACCTTTTCGTTGGATTTGAATGTGTGTGTTGTATTTGAACATTTGAGCACTTTCAGAAATCAAGAGACAGTATCCTTTACGTCTTGAAGTTAGTTTTAGATAGTGAGGGCCAGAATAGGATTACAGACACAGGACATAGTTTTTGTTTGCCCATCTTGACAAAGGACAGACTTATTTGTTTTGGTTGAGGTAGGGAAAATAGCTACTAGATTAGGGGTAGAGAGGCATTTTCCAACACTCGTTTGCTTTATTAAAGGTTTGTAGCCACATACCTGTCTCCTCTGCGTCTCATTCCTTGCTCCTCACAGGTGTTTGTCTTTCAGTTCACAGTGTTTTCTCTGTTATATGCCACTCTTTTCTTGGTGAATATTGGGATAGTGTCCCCTGTTCCCATGGTAGTGATCCCCAAGCATTATTGGATTCCCTCTCGGGTTCGTCTGTGATTCTCTTTCTTACATTAATATATTTCAAGTTCATTACCTTTGATTCAAGTGTTCATCAGTTATACTGGGACGAGTAACTGATTACATAATGAGTCCCTTTTTGCCTTCCGATCTTCCCGTTACCTTCAGTGCTCCAGGGGAACATCTATGGGGCCCGTCTTGACTTGCGACCATCTCTTGTGCTCCTCTGCACAGTCTTCTTGATTCTGTTGCCGTACTCCTCTTGTGGTTCTTTCTCCGTAGTGGTGTCTCGATACCTCCATGGATAACTGGACCGTTTGCTATGGTTTGTGGTTGCTGGTGTCTGCATAGTTCGATGGGTAGTCTACCCAGCATGAACTCCTCATGGTGACGCCATCACCACGGTTTGGGCTCCTGTAGCCCCCGTTTCTCCCGTCTCACACACCTTGGACTTCCAGCATCATCTTCTGCCATTCAGAGCCAGCCTGTTCTTTGCTGGCTATTCATCTTTCACTCCGCCTCTGTCAAGTCTCGGGACTTGAAACCATTTTGCATATTAGATGGTCCGAAATATGGCAACATATGACATGGTCTATGACATACCTCACAGGAATTAAGGGGGAAGTCTCTCCATGTGAGGTCCCACTTGCCCCTAGCCCTAGGCAGAGGATTGTGAAGCGGGTTCACCCCCTAGCCTCACAAGGGCAGATGAGGGGGACCCACCATGAGGGGAAGGGACAAATTCCCTTGATTCCTTACAATGGATATCATCTACACATCAGTTGGCTATCTAGTAAGGCACATGACAACAGAGCCACTCGCAAGGTCTAGTTCAACTCTCGATATGTTAAAGTCAATTGGTCTTGTACCATGCACCGCTGCCACTTGCGTGGTCTCCTGCACTCTGGTGGATCTGAAAAGGAAGGAGGGCTGGAGGAGGGTTTGTTAGTGGGATTGAGAGGGAAAGCGCAAAGAGCTTTGGTGTGCTGTTGGCAGTTTCATTTTGGAGATACTGGTCACTGTGTGCTGGTTTGAGTTGATTGTAATATTTGATTGGAGTGTTGGTGTGAGTAGTTTGAGTGGATGGCTAAGTTTCTTTATTGTGGTTGCGTGGTGGTTTGTGATGGCCTTTAGAGTCATGTAGCATGTTCTGTGTTTTAGAGTAAGCAGAAAGTTTGAGGGTTGTTATTGGTTTTGAGGGTATTTGCCTTGCATTCATCTAAATTTTCCACAGTTGCAGCACCCAACAGATATCTAAATTCAACACCTTTTTAAAGAATTTGTTGTGCGGATGGCATGATCTAATTTAAAAGAGCCTCTCGGGTATAACTGGGTGAGATGTTTTTAGATTAAGATATGCTGCTGTGTGAGGATATACCTAGATTCTGAACATACTGCTGTGTGAGGGTTACATCTAGAATTAAGAAATGCTTCTCTGTTAAAATACACTTAAACCTGAACATGCTGCTGTGTGAAAATATATCTAGCTTCTCCAGCATGGGGTCTGGCATTGATTCACATGCTCATGAATATTCCCCGTCGTCAGGTTTGGAATCCTTGGTAAAAGATAAAATCAGTTTGTTTCGTTTCTGAACTGTCTTTCTCCTAATAACCAATCACTGGTCTCTGGGTCATACTGCCACCAGCCAATGACTGTCCTCTACCTAAGCCCCTCCTCTGGCAGCCTTCTTCAGATTTTTACCGCACGTTCAAGTGTTGGGAGTCCTCGTGCTGCGTATTGCATTTTTGCATAAGAGTTTACTCTATTTTTTTGGTCAATTCGAGCCTCAAGCTCCATTGGCACGACCACAGCCCCTGGTCCTGGCATTCGGGCCCTCAGGACCACATCACAGTATTCCTGCGGGGCCCCAAGGGCCCAATCGTGCTTCCAAAGAGACTCTTGGAGTCAGGTCTGGAGCTTTTGGCGCCAGGCACATGTTATTGATAGAGAGGCCATAATCTCCAATGGCAATAGCACCACATGGATGCCTCCACATGGTTCATTTCTAGAACTGAACCATGTGGTCTAGCTCTTTGGGTGTGGTCAGGCCTGAAGACACCTGGGATACTTACAGACTATAAAAGCCACGCCCGAGCTGCAGAACACGCTTCACGTTGCTCTGCACTCGTAGCGGGACGTTCACTGAGGTCTGATCTCTGCATTCCGGGCCTGCTTTGGTGGAAAGAAGCAGCAGAACAGCATGATTCATCCTTAACTGCGAGAATCCAGCGTCTGTTGTTCACTCCAGTGTTCAGCACCTCCGGCATCACGGCAGACGCTCCCTCTGGAATCAACCTGAAGGAAGAATCGGAAACGAAAGACGGCATTAGTAAGCGTTCGCATTTGCATCTAAACCTTCATTCACAAAAACGCTTACCTAAGTGGAAGTCGCATTTGTCTTATTCTCATCGTGGCCTTCCATCAATCTGCCGCAGACTTACTAGATGGTGAATCCGGACATCTTCCTCTCACCGCTCCGCATCCTTTCGCCAGCCCTCATCCGGAACATCACAGCGACCTGTGAAGAAGAACAGGTTAGCACATCATAAAAGCGCACATGGCGCCGCGCTCTGCGCAGCCACCTACCATCTCAGGCACAGCTCCTGCCTGCTCTGCACCTCCGCCATTCCTCCCGCACCTAGAGAGATAAGACATTAACAGGGGCAATAACAATTAAGGACCAATAAACAAAGCAAAAGACTTACCTGAAGAACTGAGTCACAGCAGGACTGGACTCGCGGGCCCGCGCCAGTGAAGCAACTCGCCGGCAAAGCGCCCCAACCACAACGCACCCCTGCACAGAATTGCAGGACGGAGAGCGCACCATATCTGAATCCAAGGTGAGGAAGGCTCTACGGGGAATATGAGGGTTCACGAGGGAGGTGGGCCCAGAGAGGAGGAGACTTTGGGCTAATCCAAACTCTTGTATTCCAGATCAGATCCATGGCAGCGTGGGAACCCAGGGAAGAAGGATCCGGGTCAAAGGCAGTCCAACCAGATAGGGTGGCATCCCTGTGGCTACCAGTTGAGCGTTACAGAATGCAAAGCCTCAATAATCATAATATACCCGGACGTCCAGTATGGAAACCTCGGACACTGATCTCTTAGCCCAGATGCTGGGGCAGGTACGCGCTGAAGTGCATTCAGCCAGAAAGGAGACCAATGCATTGCGGAGAGAACTAATAATGGCCAAGGAACTAATAATGGCCAAGGAGACCACTCCTTCAGTCGCAGGCCGGACAAGCTCAATTGCCTGGGGCCATTCCATCTATACCAGCACCACCAGTTAATCCGGTACAGATCACCCTTCCTGGAGCAGTTCCTTTAGCCCCTCCGGAGCGTTTCTCGGGGGACCCTAGGAAGTACGCAACTTTTATGAATCAGTGTCGCCTACATTTCCTTTGCAGACCTGGGGCATTTCCTAATGACCAGTTAAGAGTGGCCTTTGTACTGTTTTATCTGACTGGTAGTGCTGCAGATTGGTCTGTGCCTTTTGTTAGTCGGGATGACCCCCCAGCAGGAGATGAAAAAACTCTTCGCCTGCCGTTCGCATAGGCAAGCTTTAGACAATGAACTCTTGGCCCTCCGTCAGGGAAACCAAGACCTATTGACTTATATAGCGACCTTCAATAGGTTAGTGGTCGAAGCAGAGTGGCCAGAGGACAAAAGGACCACGTTATTCCATCGGGGCTTAAGGGGGGAGCTAAAAGACGTTCTTGCCAAGGTAGTGGATCCACCCAAAGACTGTGCCGAGTTATCAACCTGGTAGTGCAACTTGATCATAGGTTACAAGATCGAAGAGTAGATCGAAGTAGACCAGATGCGTCCCATGTTCATGCGCTCCAACGACCATGTTCAGCGAGGAACGGATAGCTCCACGGAACCGATGCAACTATGGGGGTCCGACCCCCTTTAACCAATGCTGAAAGGGACAGGAGGAGAGAACAGCAGTTATGCTTATACTGCGGAAAAGCAGGTCATTTTCTCAAAGAATGTCCAGTAAAACCACCAAGAAGGTCCGTAGGAGCCACGGATAAGGAGAAAACAAGTGTGGAGTCGGAAAACAGGAGAAAACAAGTGTGGAGTCAGAAAACTACCAGGCCCGGCAAATGTAGGCGTCCATTTGTCGAGCGAAGAAACTCCACTCCAGACCTCACATTTTGCCTTGCCTGCGATCCTGATCAGCCACCAACAGCCATCAAGAATGCATTTAGTTGAGGCAACATTGACAGCGGAGCTGTGGGAAATTACATGGACCAGGATCTTGCAGCAAAGATGGGGCTTCCACTCTGCCCTAAGTCTCACACAGAGACTGTAACCACTGTAGACGGTACCGAAATTGCCTCCGGCCGAGTATCTGAATGTACCACTGATTTAATCCTCTTGTGTCCGGGCGGTCACCGGGAATCAATCGCTTTTGATCTCGAGGCACCCCAGTTCCGGTTGATCTTAGGAAGGCCAATGCTGGTCACACACAATCCACTGGCGCACAAGGGAATTGACCTTTCCCGAAGATTGTACACGCACCTGCTATTACAACGGAAGGAAAACAATGAACACAGGCATGGCTGTCCAGGAAGGGGTGGCAAGTACCTTAGGTGTGGTTGGTACCCTACCAAGCCAATATCAGGACTTTCAAGATGTGTTTCAAAAGGAACAGGCTAATACCTTGCCTCCCCGCAGACCCTACGATTGCCAGATCGACCTGATATCCGGTGCACAAATCCCTTGTGGTCGAATCTATGTGCTTACTGAACCAGAGAATCAACATCTGAAGTCCTACCTCGAACAATATCTGGCCAACGGTTTCACCCACCCCTCGAGGTCACTTGCAGCGTCTCCCCTGTTCTTCGTACCCAAGAAGGAAGGTGATTTGAGGACCTGTATTGACTATCGCGTACTGAATCAAGTCACTGTTAAAAACACCTACCCCTTGTCCCGGAATTGTTAGACCAAGTCAAGGAAGCCCAAATCTACACGAAACTGGACCTTTGAGGGGCATATCATCTTGTTCGAATTAAACGGGGACGAGTTGAAGACCGTGTTTCGTACCAAATATGGTTTATATGAATACCAAGTGATGCCCTTTGGCCTTTGCAATGCCCCCGCCGCATTTCAGTATTTCATGAACGATGTCTTAAGAGAACTGATTGACGTCTGTGCTCCCGTCTATATAGACGATATTCTAGTATATTCGGCCTCCGAACAGGACCATGTCAAACATGTTCATTCCGTTCTTACCAAGCTTTGCCAACAACACCTTTATGCCAAACTCGAAAAATGTTCATTTCACGTTAGAGGTAGAGTTCCTTGGGTTTATCCTCACTCCAAAGGGAATTCGAATGGACGTGCACAAGGTAGATGCCATTCTAAATTGACCAGCTCCAAATTCGTTCGAAGGAGTCCAGAGCATGTTGGGCTTTGCAAACTTTTACCGCCGATTCATCCCCGGATTCTCCCGTATAATACACCCAATCACGTCGTTATTGAGAAAGTGCAACAAGAAATTCCAGTGGACAGAAGAAGATGAAAAGGCTTTTCAGGAACTCAAGGCAAGATTCACTTCTGCTCCAATTCTGCCACACTCCCGTCCACATCTTCCGTATGTGGTAGAGAGGGATGCCACTAGTGTGGCTATGGGCGCAGTTCTGTCGCAAAGGGACCCACACACCGGCCAGTTACACCCGGTAGCCTTCTGGTCGCGTACGTTTTCCACCACCTGAGCTCATTTATGCAATCACAGACAAAGAGCTTCTGGCCATTAAATCAGCCTTCAAGGCCTGGCGACATTATCTACTAGGGGCTAGGCACACAATCACCGTGATAAGACAATCGAAATCTACAATAACTAAAAAGTGGAAAAGCTCAATCCTCACGACAACTATGGTGGGCCCTCTTCTTTGCGGAGTATGACTATGTAATCACGTTTTGACCTGGGGTCAAGAATGGCAAAGCTGATGCCCTTTCCCGCATGGGTATAGATGATCAGGTATACACGACCCCTGAACCTGTGGCCATCATCCCTGGCAACAAACTCTTCGGCATTACAACCGCCATGACTCGAGACTAATTGTTACTAGAAGATTGACGTGCAATGACCCCCGAAAGGAAACGAAAGACGACATTAGTAAGCGTTCGCATTTGCATCTAAACCATCATTCACAAAAACGCTTACCTGAGTGGAAGTCGCGGTTGGCTTATTCTCATCGTGGCCTTCCATCAATCTGCCGCAGAGTTACTCGACGGTGAATCCAGACATCTTCCTCTCACCGCTCTGCATCCTTTTGCCAGCCCTCATCCGGAACATCACGGCGACCTGTGAAGAACAGGTTAGCACATCATACAAGCGCACATAGCGCTGCGCTCTGCGCAGTCACCTACCATCTCGGGCACAGCTCCAGCCTGCTCGGTGCCTTTGCCATTCCTCCCGCACCTAGGGAGATAAGACATCAACAGGGGCAATAACAATTAAGGACAAATAAACAAAGCAAAAGTCTTACCTGAAGAACTGAGTCACAGCAGGACTGGACTCGCAGGCCCGCGCCAGTGAAGCAACCTGGCGGCGAAGCGCCCCAACCACAATGCACCCCTGCACAGAATTGCAGGACGGAGAGCGCACCATATCCAAATCCAACGTGAGGAAGGCTCTATGGGGAATCTGAGGGTTCATGCGGGAGGTTGGCCCAGAGAGGAGATGACTGTGGGCTAATCCAAACTCCTGCATTCCAGATCAGATCCTTGGCAGAGTGGGAATCCAGAGAAGAAGGATCCGGGTCAAAGGCAGTCCAACCAGATCGGGTGGCGTCCCTGTGGATACCAGGTGAGCGTTACATTCATCTTCCAATCAACATGGACACGTTTCGGAAATCTCTACGCCCCTCAAGGTCGAATTTTCATTGAATTTCACTTCTTGGAGGATTCCAGAAGATCTTGGAGGCCTACCCCAAGTGGTCATGGCTGAAGACGAGGGAGACTCGACACCTCTGTTTAGTATCTGCCCAGGATGTGTACTACAGAACATCTTCAAAGAGGATGGACACCACGGTGCCTCTACTGCCTGCACGCAGATAAATTGCACGTCGAGGAGGCCTGTGCATTCTGCAAGGACATGTCCTCCTGTACTATGAAGGACTGCCACAAGCGACTCGTTGACTGGCTGGAGTCGAAGAGCCGGGCGGCAGGTGAGCCCCGGCAACGTACTTCTCTGAAGAGAAAATCCGAGTGGTCTTCTAAGACCTTTGAGGCCGCTCTGGCGACAGGGGCCCAACATAAGGCAAAGCACTGCGAATCCGCGGGCACCGGGAGCGCCGTTGGTACGGGCTCCTCTGCTGCCTCTGTGTGACATCACTGACGCCGTCAACCACGAGCCAACGATTCGGCTAGATGAAAAGGAAATCTGACAACCCAGTTAAGCTTCTGGAGAAGGCCAGGTCGGTTCCGATGGAGAAAGCCAAGGGGGAGCGAGGCAGTGCCCCCCCCCCACAGTGATGGCATCAGGTGCACCTATGGTTGCGAAGGCCCAGATTCACCAGGCTAAGGCTTCGATTGAGGGAGCAGTGGTGCCCCTGGCGAAGACTGCAGAGGCGGCCCCAGTGGAAACTACTCTCAAGCCTAGAGTTTCCCTGCCCAGCCGGAGGGAATCATCTTTCATGCCCATCGATCAGACCCCCGTGAATCCCCTGGGTGAGAAAGGGGGGGCAGGGTAGGCCTACCAGACTCGTATCTCCTCTGAGGACGAGCTTTCAGGGCTCAAGGCGGTTCTTGACAAGTGATTTGCTGAGGTCCGGCCTACGGGAAGGACCCCGATGAGGCAGACGTGGAAAGCGACGGGGGAGACGGCGAGGAACGGCAGATTGAGCTGGAGGACTCTACACCGCTGCCGTTGCAACCACTGCCTCCACTGGCAGACCAGTCGGAGAACATCTTGTTAGCCTTGCACACGCTGTGCACAGAAATAAGGACAAGGTTGCCCTTGCCTCCGGCAGACTACCCAGCGGCTCCTGGACCGTCGGAGAGCCCACCATCCAAGTGAAGGCGGATCCATCCTCCCCCGCCCTCCCATCCCTCACCTCCATCCCCTCCACCGAGGGACGAGACGTGGGACAGACAGCGACGGCGGTGACGACGGAACAGATTTCCTGTTGCTCCCTCCCCCGGCTTCCCCTCCTGACGAAATTGGCTCGTTTCATGCCATGATTGCCAGGGCATCAGAGCTCTTCCAGCTATGCCCCGAAGAGCAGAAGGAGGGATTCCTTTATCAAAGACGAGAGGCCAAGAGGAATACAGTACTCTCAATCCCACTGTTGGACGACATCTGGAACGAGGGACTGTCCCTTCTGAAGAACCCGTCCACAGCCCCTGCGAAGAGAGACCGGTACGAGAAGAAGTCCTGGCTCGCAGATTTTGCTCTCGTGTGCCTCAGGGCCCAGCCATCCCCGGACTCAGTAGTCTCCATGGTGGCCAAGAAGAAATCGACAGGGGTGACGGCATCGACTTCCACTTCCCCGCCAGACGGTGAGACGAAGAAGCTGGATGCCATGGGGCGTCTGGTCATCTCGTCGGTAGCGACGACCATTAAAGCGGCCAACGCTCTCTCTATCGTGGCCCGCTACGATAGGGAGCTGTGGTTTAAAATCACCCCCCCTCCTGGACTTCCTTCCGGATGACAAGAGAGCGGAGGCTCTCGAAATCCTGCAGGAGAGCAAGGTGGCTTCTGACCATGCCATCACAGTAGCCATGGACATCGCCGGCACCAAAGTTTGCCTTTGCCGGCGTGGTTGTCTCAGGGACACCGATTTCCATCAGGACGTACAGACCAAGTTACTGGACATGCCCTTTGACAGGAACAACCTGTTCGGCAAGGCAGTGGACGAGTCACTGCAGGCCATCAAGGCAGACACCGAGACGGCCCGTGTCTTGGCACGATCCATCAGCGACGGCCGCCCTTTCGGACCTCTGGAGGCAAGTCTCATGGTGCCTCCAAAGGATTCGGCGGTAGCTCTTCATCGTACCGTCAGGCGGCCTGTTCTTCATCGCAGGAAGCCTATAGGGACCGCAGCAAGGCCGGTGGACATAGTCGTCATCACCAGGGGGCCCAAGGTGGCAAGGCCTCGGCGAAGCAGGACTGAACCGGTCGTGACGTCAGGCCCCCAGCCGAGCACCCCGGTGGGAGGCCGGCTGGTGAACTGTGTCGACGTGTGGAAATCAATCTCCACTGACCGTTGGGTTCTGAATGCCCTGGCCCACGGACACACTCTGGAGTTCCAAAGGAAGTGTCCCCACTTTCCACCGGTGGCCAGGAAAGAAAACCACATTCCACAGCTACTTCTGGAGGTACGAGCGATGCTGGAAACGGGCGTGATAGAACTCATCCCGAAGAGGCTACAGGGCTCCAGAGTATATATACTTGCGGTACTTCCTCGTCCGAAAGAAGACCGGCAGCTGACGGCCCATCCTAGATCTCCGCTGTCTCAATAAATACATAAAATCCCAGAAATTCCGGATGGTCACCCTTCAGCACGTGCTGGGACAGCTGGAAGAAGGGCTCTTCCTGTCGTCACTGGACCTGGAGGATGCGTACTTCCACATCCCCATATGCAAGCGACATAAAAAATGTTGTGCTTCATGGTCCAAGGGCGGCACTATCAGTTCAAGGCACTGCCCTTCGGTTTGAAGTCAGCGCCAAGGGTCTTCACCAAGTGCCTGGCGCCGGTGGCGGCTGCGCCTGCATGGGATCCACATTTCTCCAGCATGGGGTCTGGCATGGATTCACATGCTCATGAATATTCCCCGTCAGGCTGGGAATCCTCGGTAAAGAAAAAAAACCAGTATCAGTTTCGTTTCTGATCTGTCTTTCGTAGTAATAACCAATCACTGGTCTCTGCGTCATACTGACCACAGCCAATGACTGCCCTCTACCTAAGCACCGCCTCTGGCAGCCATCTTCAGATTTTTACCGCACGTTCATGTGTTGGGATCCTCATGCTATTGCTCACGAGCGTTAGTGCTATTTTTTCACATTTTTTCTCAAAAAAAACTTTGTTTTTCGGTCAAAAGAGCCTCAAGCTCCACCGACTCTCCATCCGATCAACGGGGACCCGTGTCGGATTCGTCTGCGCCCCTCAAGGGTGAAGATCTCGTCGAGCTACGCTTTTGGAGGACTCCAGAAGTTTCTCAGGCCCGGACATGGCCCAGGAGAAGGGAAGCTCGACGCCCAGAAAGCTGTTCAGGATCTGCCCTGGATGCCAGCTGCAGAACGTCTTTAATGAGGACTAACACTCCTTTTGTCTCTACTGCTTACATGAGGACAAGACGCACGTGGAGAAGGACTGTGCGTTTTGCGGCAATATGTCGGAGCGGACCATGAAGGACCGCCATCAACGTCTCGCCAACTGGCTGGAAGGGAAGAGCTCGTCAGGCGAGAAGAAGAGGAAGAAATCCGAGCGGTCTTCTAAGACCTTTGAGGACGCCCCGTCGACGGGGGTCCAACACAAGGCCAAGCACCGCGAGTCCGCTGGCACCGGGAGCGCCGAACGGTCGGGCTCTACGGGCGCCAGGCAGGGCGCACCCTCCCCGGCACCTTCAGCCACGAGCCAACGCTTTGGGTCGGGTAAGAGGAAGGGCGAGCACCCGGCGAAGCTCCTGGAGAGGCCCCGGTCGAGCTCGAAGGCCCCATCGGAGGGGGAGCGAGGCAGTGTCCCCCCCTTCAAGGATAAGGCGGTGAGCGCACCTAAGGTGGTGAAGGCCTTAATCCATCCGGCCAAGCCCTCTATCGATACTGTCGCGGCGGCCCTGGCTCAGCCTGTGGAGGCTACACCAGTGGTGGCGACCTCGGGGCTCAGAGTCTCCCTGCCACCTCGGAGGGAGTCCTCTTTTGTGCCCATCGATAGGACCCCCGTGAAACCCCCGGCGGGGAAGAAAAAGGAGGGGCAGGGCGTCGTCCTTGATTCGGCCTCAACCTCAGAGGAAGAGCTGATTGAGGTCTTAAGCCACGGCCTTGTCGTGGAAGATGACCGGCCCGTCGGATTCCCCTCTGCCAGTGCCGCAAGACAACTCGGCGGCTATTTTGTTGGCTATACAGTCCTTATGTTCAGAGATAAGGACGAGACTACTGTTGCCGACGGAGGAACCTCTCACGTCGGGGGATCCTGAACCGGGACCTTCTGGTGCTCCCCCTCCCAAGAAAAGAAGGATTCACCCTCCACCTCCTTTTCAGCCGTCGCGACCCGTACAGCCCTCCTCCCCGTCCACCCGAGGGGATGATACGGGGACTGACACGGCAGCGACGGGTACGGACGACGAGGTATACGACGAGGATCTACCGTCGTCACCTCCCACCAGGGTTTCTCCGCCCGACGAGATTGGATCGTTCCACTCCATGATCGCCAGGGCATCCGAGCTTTTCCAACTCTGCCCTGAGGAGAAGAAAAAGGAAGGATTCCTTTATCAACGGCGCGAGGCCAAGAGGAAGACGGTCCTCGCGGTGCCTCTACTGGACGACATTTGGGATGAGGGCCTCGCCCTCCTCAAGAACCCTTCCACGACGCCGGCTAGGAGAGACCGGTACGAGAAGAAGTAGCGGGTCCCGGACGCGGCCCCCCTGTGCCTCCGGGCGCAGCCTACCCCGGACTCCGTCGTCTCCGCGGCGGCCAGGAAGAAAGCGGGGGGGGGGTGCGGCCTCCACATCGACTTCCCCACCGGACGGCGAGGGAAAGAAATTGGACGCTATGGGACGCAGGGTCATCTCGTCTGCAGCGACGACGATTAAAGCGGCCAACGCCTTGGCTATCGTGGCCCGCTACGACAGGGAGCTATGGTACAAACTGGCTCCCCTGCTGGACTTCCTACCGGACGACAAGAGGGCGGATGCCCTGGAGATCCTACAGGAAGGCGAGGTGGCGTCGGACCACGCCATCACTGTTGCGACGGACATCGCCGACACTGGGTTTCGCCAGTTGGGCAACGGCGTGTGCCTTAGGCGCCATGGATGGCTCAAGGCTACGGACTTCCGTCAAGACGTACAGACCAGAGTCCTGGACATGCCGTTCGATGGGAACAACCTGTTTGGGAAAACAGTGGACGATTCCCTTCAGGCCATTAAAACGGACACTGAGACGGCCCGGGCCCTTGGGGTTCTGCAGCAACGACGGACGCCCTTTCGGAGCAGCGGAGGCAAGGGCACCTCCAAAGGTTCCGGCGGCGGTTTCTCCACCTACCGTCAAGCGGCCCGCTCGTCGTCTCAGGAGGCCTACAGAGGACGAGGCAAGTCTGGCGGACCCCGCCGTCGTCGCCAAGGAGGTCAAGGCGGCAAAGCCTCGTCGAAACAGGATTGAACCGGCCGTGGGGTCGGGCCCCCACCGAAGCACCCCGGTGGGAGGCCGGCTGGCGAGCTTCGTCAGCGTGTGGGAGTCCATCTCCACTGACCGTTGGGTGCTGGACGCCTTAGCCCGGGGCCACGCGCTCGAGTTTCAAAGAAGGTGCTCGCGCGTCCCCCCCGTGGCCAGGAAAGAGCTTCACGTCCCTCAGCTTCTCCTGGAGGTAAAGGCGATGCTCAGGAAGGGCGTCATCGAACTCGTCCCAAAGAGTCTTCGGGGCTCCAGTTTACTCGAGATACTTCCTCATGAAGAAGAAGACTGGAGGATGGCGCCCCATCCTAGACCTGCGACGTCTGAACAAGTTCATCAAGGCGCAGAAGTTCCGGATGGTCACCCTCCAGCACGTCCTGGGGCAGCTGGAGGAAGGAGACTTCCTGTCGTCGTTGGATTTGGAGGATGCCTACTTCCACATTCCCATCCTAAAGGGGCACCGAAAATTCCTCAGGTTTGTGGTCCAAGGGCGTCACTACCAGTTCAAAGCCCTCCCCTTCGGACTATGGTCAGCACCCAGGGTATTCACCAAGTGCCTTGCACCGGTGGCGGCGCAGCTGCGCCGCGAGGGGATCCACGTCTACCCCTACCTGGACGACTGGCTCATCCGAGCCAAGACGAGGGAGCTCGCCGTGGAGCACACGGCAAGGACCGTCCAACTTCTCACGGACCTGGGATTCTCCGTGAACTACGCCAAGTCCCGCCTGGTACCCGCGCAAAACGCACTGTTTCTGGGAGCGAAGCTCGACACAGTGTCCCTTCTGGCCTCCCCGTCGGAGGAAAGGACCAGGTCCATCCTGGGCAAGGTACAGCGGATGTTGGTTTCCGACGCGGCCAAGGTGAGGTCCATCAAGTCCCTCCTCGGAATGATGTCTTCTTGCATCTACCTCATTCCCATGTGCAGGCTCCGGATACGCCCGTTGCAGGAGTTCCTGGACGCGCGCTGGATCCAAACGACGGGCGGCTTCGAGGAGAGGATCACACTCGACGAGAGTTTCTGCCGAGCGGTCCGGTGGTGGGGCACCCGCGCGCATCTGACGGCGGGCATGGACTTCCAGACCCCAGACCACCAGGAGACAGTGACCACGGATGCCTTCCTGGAAGGGTGGGGAGCGCACACCGAAAATCTGCACGCGAGAGGCCTTTGGCTCCTGACGGAGAAGTCCCTCCATATCAACGTCCTGGAGCTCCGTGCAGTGTTCTGGGCCCTCAGGTCCTTCCTTCCGTCCCTCAAGGGCAAGGTGGTGAGGATCTTCACCGACAACACCACCACCATGTTTTACATCCGGAAACAGGGCGGAACCAGGTCCCCAGCACTGTCCAAGGAGGCGCAGGACCTGTGGCATTGGGCCGTCGCCCAAAGGATGTTTCTGGTGCCGTTTCATCTGGCAGGGATAAAAAACACCATCGCCGACTCACTCAGCAGGGAGCTGCGCTCGTGCCACGAGTGGGAACTATGGCAGGATCTAGTGGATCGCCTCTTCCGACGGTGGGGCACACCCCAGATCGACCTGTTCGCGACGGCAACGAACTCCAAGTGCCGGAGGTTCGCCAGCAGGTTTCCCCAGGCGAGGAGCATGGGCGATGCTTTCTCGTTCCCCTGGGAGGGCCTGTTCCTCTACGCGTTCCCTCCTTTGCCACTGTTAATCCGGCTCGTCAACCAGCTCAAGAGGTCACGGTGCAGAATGATCCTCGTCGCACCTGCGTGGCCGAGGCAGATATGGTTCCCGGACCTTCTGGACTTGTCAGCGTCCCCGCCAATCAAGCTGCCGGTGGACGCGGATCTACTCTCCAGGGAAGGAGGCGCCATCCTCCACCACGACCCAAAATCGCTGAACTTGCAGGCCTGGCTCCTGCAGCGCTAGAGTTTGGAGGATACGACATACCGGCCGACTGCAGAGAGGTTCTTGCAAAGGCCAGGGCGTCCTCGACTCTTAAATGCTACGGACACAAATGGAAGAGGTTCTCTGTTTAGTGCCACGCACAGAAGATTAACCCTCTACGGATTACGGCTCCCCAGGTACTGCCGTACCTGCTGACGCGGGCCAAAGCTGGACTGGCACACGCGTCCATCAAGATTCATCTTGCTGCGATCTCCCGATACACCAGAACCACGGGCTGGACGTCCTTGTGGTCTCATCGTCTGGTGAAAGAGTTCATGAAGGGACTGTTCAGATCGTTCCCGCCGGTGAAGGCGCCGGCCCCGGCGTGGGAGCTCAACGTGGTGCTGACCAAGCTCATGGGACCTCCGTTCGAGCCTCTGCACTCGGCCCCGTTGAAGTTTCTGTCGTGGAAAACAGCGTTTCTTGTGGCCATCACCTCCGCACGACGGGTGGGAGAGATCCAGGCCTTTTCCTGCAAGGCCCTGTACTTGACTTTTCACGACACGAGGGTAGTCCTCAGGACGCACCCCTCCTTCATGCCCAAGGTACCGTCGGACTTCCATCTCAACGAACCCTTGGTGTTGCCTGTGTTCTTCCCGTCGCCTTCGTCGCCGGCTGAGAGGACTTTGCACTCGCTGGATGTGGCTAGAGCGCTGAAGTTCTACGTGGACCGCACAAAGTGTTTTCGGAAGACGTCACAACTCTTTGTGAATTTTGGACCTGTCAATCAGGGGAAGGCTCTCTCGAAGGCTTCCATTTCCAGATGGCTCTCCGGCTGTATCATGTACTGTCATCGGTTGGCAAACCGACCGCTGCCTGGCCGTCCGTGAGCCCATTCCACCAGAGCGATCGCAGCTACCACGGCGTTCCTTTCTGGTGTGCCCCTGCTGGACATATGCAGGGCTGCTACGTGGAGGTCGACACACACCTTCACGAAATTCTACTGCGTCGATCGGGATTCCAGGGAGGAGTCCAGGGTCGGCCAAGCAGTGCTGCGCAACCTGTTCGCCTGAGGTGAGCCTGGTGAGGAGGTAAGATGCTTAATGTTGAGTTTGATGTAATGCTTAATGTTGAGCCTTTGCCACCTCCCGTGGTTGTGCATGTGTGTACTGCTATGTATTCTTTATTCATGAGCTTGTGAATCCATGCCAGACCCCATGCTGGAGAAGGAACAAGTTACTTACCTGTAACTGTTGTTTTCCAGCATGGGTCTGGCATGGATTCACATGCGAACCCTCCCGCCTACCCCTCTGCGGCTCTTCACTTGGTCATACTGCCACTTCACGTGCTTCCAAATCTGAAGATGGCTGCCAGAGGCGGTGCTTAGGTAGAGGGCAGTCATTGGCTGTGGTCAGTATGACACAGAGACCAGTGATTGGTTATTACTACGAAAGACAGATCAGAAACGAAACTGATACTGTTTTTTTTTCTTTACCGAGGATTCCCAGCCTGACGGGGAATATTCATGAGCATGTGAATCCATGCCAGACCCATGCTGGAGAACAACAGTTACAGGTAAGTAACTTGTTCCTTACCCCTATCTGGACGATTGGCTCATCCGAGCGAAGTCAAGGGAACTCGCCGAGGACAGTCCACCTGCTCACGGAAGTGGGGTTCTCGATAAACTATGCAAAGTCTTGCTTGGTGCCATCGCAGGACGCCTTGTTCCTGGGAGCCAGGATCAACATGGTGGCACGGCTGGCTTCACCGTCGGAGGAGAGGATAAAGGCCATTCTGGGGAAGGTACAATGGCTGTTGACCATGGAAGTTGCCTGGGTGAGGTCCATCAAGTCCCTGCTCGGCATGATGTCGTCATGGATATACCTCGTAGGGCTGTGCAGGTTGCGGATGTGGCTGCTGCAGGAGGTCCTCGACACCCGTTGGATACAAGTGGCGGAAAGCTTCCAGGACAAGATCACCTTCAACAATTCTTTCCGACAAGCGGTCCGGTGGTGGGGCACCCGCACGCATCTCGTGGTGGGCATGGACATCCAGAACCCAGCGCATCAGGAAACTGTGATGACCGATGCCTCCCTGGAGTGATGTGGCGCGTACACCGGAGATCTCCACGCAAGATACCTTTGGCTCCCAGAGGAGAGGGAGCTGCACATCAACATCCTGGAGCTCCAGGCCATATTCTGGGCTCTCAGGTCCTTCCTTCCGTCCCTCAAGGACAAGGTGATACGGGTCTTCACTGACAACACCACCACAATGTTTTACATCTGGAAGCAGGGGGGCACCAGATCCCCGGCTCTCTCCAAGAAAGCGCAAGATCTGTGGCACTGGGCCATCGCCCAAGGGATGTTCCTGGTACCCTTTCACCTGGAAGGAGTGAAGAACACTTTTGCCGACTCACTCAGCAGGGAGTTGCGCTCTTGCCACAAGTGGGAGCTTTGGCAAGATCAGGTAGATCTCCTATTCCGAAGGTGGGGCAATCCCCAGATCGATATTTTTGCGACGGCGGTGAACACCAAGTGCCGGACGTTCTCCAGCAGGTTTCCCCAGCCAGGGAGCTTGGGGGACGCATTCTACTTTCCCTGAGACGGCCTGTTCCTCTATGCATTCCCACCATTGCCATTGCTTCTGCGACTCATCAGTAAACTCTGACGGTCCTGGTGCAGGATGATCTTCGTCGCACTCGCATGGCCGAGACAGATATGGTTCCCAGACCTTCTGGACATGTCAGTGTGCCCTCCAGTCAAGCTGTTGACAGACGCGGATCTTCTCGCCAGGGAAGGAGGTGCGATCCTGCATCATGACCCAGGATCGCTGAACCTGCAGGTCTGGCTCCTGCAGCACTAGAGTTCAGAGGCTACGATATCCCGGTGGACTGCAAGGAGGTACTTGCCAAGGCCAGGGCTTCCTCGACACTTAAGTGCTATGGACTTCAATGGAAGAGGTTCTCTGTCTGTTGCCGTGCACAGAAGATCAACCCTCTACGGATTACGGCCCCTCAAGTGCTGCCGTATTTGCTGTCGCTGGCCAAGGCGGGGCTGGCTCATGCCTCCATCAAAATTCATCTGGCGGCTATCTCCCGCTACACCAGAACTCCGGGGCGGTCATCACTGTGGCTCCACCACCTGGTGAAGGAGTTCATGAAAGGACTGTTCCACTCGTGAAGGCTCTGGCACGTGCTGACCAGGTTCATGGGTCCGCCATTCGAGCCTTTGCATTCAGCGATGCTGAAATTTATATCATGTAAGACAGCGTTTCTTGTGGCCATCACCTCTGCACGACGAGTGGGAGAGATCCAGGCCCTCTCCTGTAAGCCCCTGTACCTGACATTCCACGAGACGTGGGCAGTGATAAGGACGCACCCCTCCTTCATGCCCAAGGTGCCGTCAGACCCATCTCAACGAGCCCTTGGTGTTGCCTGTTTTCTTCCTGTCGCCGACCGAGAGGACTTTGCACTTGCTGGATGTGGCTAGAGCTCTGAAGTTCTACGTGGACAGCACAAAGAGTTTTTGGCCGACCTCACAGTTGTTTGAACTTTGGCCCTGTGAACCAAGGGAAGGCCCTCCCCAAGGCTTCCATTTCCAGATGGCTCTCCGGCTGCATCATGCACTGTCACTGGTTAGCAAACCGACCATTGCCTGGCCGTCCGAGAGCCCATTCGACCAGAGCAATCGCTGCTACTACGGCGTTCCTGTCTGGTGTGCCCCTGCTGGACATCTGCAGGGCTGCTACGTGGAGGTCGACGCACACCTTCACAAAATTCTACTGCTTCGACCAGGATTCCAGGGAGGAGTCCCTAGTCGGCCAAGCAGTGCTGCGCAACCTGTTCGCTTGAAGGTGAGCCTGGTGAGGCGGTAAGAGATGCTTAATGTTGAGCCTTGCCTCCTCCCATGGTCGTGCATGTGTGTCCTGCTATGTATTCTTTTATTCATGAGCATGTGAATCCATGCCAGACCCCATGCTGGAGAAGGAACAAGTTACTTAAACTGTTATTCTCCAGCATGGGTCTGGCATGTATTCACATGTGTACCCTCCCGCCTACCCCTCTGCGGCTCTTCTCTTTGTACTACTGCCACTTAATGGGCTACTAAATCTGAAGATGGCTGCCAGAGGAGGGGCTTAGGTAGAGGGTAGTCATTGGCTGGGGGCAGTATGACCCAGAGACCAGCGATTGGTTATTAGGAAAAAGACCGGTCAGAATCAAAACTGATTTTTTCTTTTACCGAGGATTCCCAGCCTGACTACGGGGAATATTCATGAGCATGTGAATTCATGCCAGACCCATGCTGGAGAACAGTTACTGGTAAGTAACTTGTTCCTTGTACCATACAGCTGCATGTAAGATACACTTAGGTTTCAAACATGCTGCTGTGTGTCCACCTAGATTCTAAACATACTGCTGTGTGAGAGATGCATCTAGATTATTTTTTTTAATAACATATTTTATTGGTTATTTTAAAACATACATGCAACATAACAACATCCCCCCCCGACCCTCCATCCCCTGGTCACTGGGTTGGTCCATCAATCTGCTTGTGCCTCCCCAGTGCTGGCAGTCCTCAGTTCACACGTGCTTCCCATTTTCCCCAAATTTTTGTGGCCTTTGCTGGGCACCCCAGTGCTGTGTATATTCTGTGTTCTTTCACCGCGCAGATGTCCATTTCATTTGACCATTGAACCACTGTTGAGCACTGCGGGGCTCCCCATTTCTGCGCTATGTCACGCTTTATCAGGCCCATTGCTATGGAGAGAAAAATACCCTCCCATTTGTTTTCAGTGTTCTCATCTGGGGCCCCCAGTAACATTATTGCAGGCTATAATGCTATTGTGCGACCCAGCGTCCTTCCTAATATTTGAGAGCATTGTGTCCAGAAGGTCTTGATTTTGGGGCATTCCCAGAGGAGATGGATGAATGTGCCTTCCTCCCCCCGGCATCTCAAGCAGTTGGGATCCGTTGCCCTTCCCCAACCGAAAAAGGCCACTCGGGGTAGTATACCCTATGGAGTATCTTGAGCTGAATCAGTCTTATTCTGGAGTCTATTGCAATTTCGCGTGGGTGCATGAGAACCTGGATCCAGTCCTCAGGTTCAATGGCCCCAACATCCCGTTCCCATCTGGCTTTGAGGCTGACCAATTTCGGGGTAGCAAATGCATTAATGGCCTTATATAGGATAGTTGTTACCTTGGTGGGTTATGTGTTGTGTGAGTAGGTTGCGTTCCAGGGGTGTGCAATCTGGTGCATCGGTAAGTGCTTGCCTATAACCATTGAGGGCGTACGTTAGTTGTGTATAATGGTAGAGTTCTGCTGCTGGGATTCCAAACTTTTGCTGGAGTGTTTCAAAGGGGAGGATGGAGCCATCGGTAACGATATCTCCTATCGTGGTTATCCCCGCCCTCACCCACCGGGTCCATGTGTTCAGTTTTCGTACTTCCGACAACATGTGCCGTGATGATTTTGTTCCCCCAACCTATGTGCATTTGGGGCCTGCCTCCAAATGATTGCGATGTGGGTCAACCTCGTTTGTGCTGGGGGCCTGGATAGACTCTGATATAATGTTTCGAGTGGTGGGGTGTCCTGAATAATAGGTAGTTCCGCTCTAATATGTGAAAGTTCACGACCCCCGTGGAGGAGGTCATTGACTACATTTAATTGGCTGGCCCAGTAGTAGGACCTAAGGTGTGGGACTCCTATACCCCCCTCCCAGATAGATCGTTGCAACGTGGTCAGTGCAATTCGCGGCTGCCCTCCCTTCCATATCAGCTTCCTAAGGAGACACTCCACTCGGATGAATTCCGAATTTGGTATAGCTAGTGGGGCGTTTTGCAGTATGTAAAGGAAACGTGGAAGTGCCATCATCTTAAAGAGGGCCGCTCTGCCCATAAGCGTAAGGGGTAGGAGCATCCAGTGTTGTACATCCCCGGCAAAGCGGTCAATTAGTGGGTGCAGGTTGTGAAGCACATAGTCCGATAGAGCCCCGGAGACCCATATGCCCAGGTAGCGGAAGCCCTCCATCTCTACTCGGTACTGGGTGTCCCAAGGAATTGCTAGGTTGCCACCTCTTACTGGGAAGAGAATCGACTTTCCCCAGTTTACTCTGAGGCCACTGAAGTCCCCATAGGTCTTGAGCATTTTGGTTATGATTGGACATGCGTGGACTGGGTTGCTTAGGGTAATAGGTTGTCTGCATAAAGGGAGAGCTTGTCCTCTCGCTCTTCCTGCCAGTGGAATCCGGACCATGTGGTGACCTGTCGGAGCCATTGGGCCAGTGGTTCTATTGCTAGGGCAAAAAGGAGGGGGGACAGAGGACAGCCCTGTCGGGTGCCTCTGCCCAGCGGGAAGGACCCGGAGGTCCAGCCGTTCACTCTGACTGCAGCTAATAGGGCCTTGTATAAAAGTTGGACCCAGCTAAGAAAGGCTTCACGGATGCCCATGCGCCTCATTATTGCCCAGAGACTTGCCCATACCACCGAATCAAACGCTTTCTCGAAATCAATTGTGAGTAGGACAAGCAGTGTATTGAGAGTTGGGGCTCTTTCCAATAGCAGATGTAATCGGCGTAAGTTCATTCTAGTCGATCTTTGCGGCATGAAGCCGCATTGATCTTGATGAACCAGTGAGGATATGACCGTTTGGAGCCTATTGGCCAGTACTTTAGCCAGGATTTTGGCTTTGCTATTAATAAGCGATATCGGCCTATACGATGTGCACTGGTCGGGGGGGTTTCCCTGGTTTGGAAATGACCACAATGTTGGCCGTTCGTTGATCTAGTGGAAGGGTGCCCTGCTCCCTGGCTGCAAGGAACAGGTCGCGGAGGGGGGCGGCCATCTTGTTGCTGCCCAGCTTCTTCCAGGTCTCAGCCGGGAAACCATTTGGGCCTGGTGTTTTCCCGGACTGTAGCTGGGTCATAGCCGCCGCAATTTCAGCTTTGTCCAGTTCCCTATCTAGGCTTGTTCTCTGCACTTTCGACAAGTGCGGGAGCACAATCTCATCTAGGAGGGATGAGTCTGTAGGGGCCGTTGGGGCGGCATAGAGCGTGGCACAGAAGCTGGCGAATGCCTCTGCTATCTCTGGGTCTGTTTGGGCAAGCTCATTTTGGCTGTCAGTAACCTGTCTGACGTGTCTGTGCCTTTCCTCACGTCGTTCCAGCCACGCCAATAGTTTGCCCGCTTTGTCGCCCTGCTCATAAATTCTGGTCTTTGACTCCCTATGCGCCTGTCTTGCATTGTCTAACGCTGTGTTATGGAGGGCTGCTCTCGCTTTCAAGAGGGAGCGATGTGTTTCAGGGGTAGCGTCAGAGATGTATCTAATTTCCCATTTCTCATCCTCAGCCTCCGTCACTTTCCTATGGTGTTCTCTCCTTTTATTGCACGTCCAGGCCGTCATTTCCCCTCTAAGTACTGACTTATGTGCCTCCCATAGTGTCACTGGGTCCTCTACCGAGCCCATGTTTAATTCAAAGAATTTGTTAGATTTTTCCGTGATGTGTTCCATGAACTCGGAGAGGCCCAGGTAGTAATTATTTAGCCGCCATGTTTTAGGCGGTAGGGACGTTCCGTACGGAGTGTCACCTCCAAGTGAGAGTGATCTGATATGCCACAGGGAAGGAGTTCAGCCGTTCTTACCCTATATGCTTCGGGGGTTGGGAGGAAGAAGTAATCTAGTCTGGATAAGGATGCGTGGACCCCAGAGTGAAAGGAGAATCCTCGGTCTGTAGGGTGGAGTTCTCTCCACACATCACTCAAACCAAGCGCTGACGCAAAGGTCGCCAGCCTCGTGGGCCGATTTGGGTTTCCGGTTGCGGATGTGGGACCAGTCTAATGTGTTGCACATAACATTGTTAAAATCCCCTCTCAAGATCTCTACATCCAATTGTTGTTGCGCCATCAAGGCCGTCGCCTCCCTCAGGAGAGCCTCCCCCAACCCCGGTGGGGAATATATCGCTAAAATGGCCACTGTCTCACCCCAGAGTATGCCCCGGAGCATCACGAAACGGCCACAAGGGTCCTGCGCCACAGCAGATGGTTCAAAAGGGAGTCGCTTAGTAAGAGGATCAGGACGCCCCGGGAACCCATTGTGTACCCCGCGTGGTAAGCTAATCGATAGTTCTGCGGATGAATTGGCATGTGGAGCCTGCCAAATGGGTCTTGGTTAGGAGGACTATGTCAGGAGAGCGTCTATTAAGGAATTGCATGATCAGCCGTCGTTTTATACTTGTGCCCATGCCATTTACGTTCCAGGTAAGGGTTTTAAGGGACCTGTGGCGTTCGTTGGGTATCACTGAGGCTTGTGTATTCCCATTAATGGAATCTACATGGTGCTGTGCGGCCATTGCTGTTTAAGAATCTGGGATGTTGTACCTGGTAGGTGCGTGGTACATTTGGCCGTGGGGGACACAGCGTTCGCGCTTAGTGTGGGCATGGGCGGCGAGCATGGTATGTTTGGTGGCGTCTTGATAGACATTGACATGGTGTGACCTCCCGGAAAATAACTAACATGAAACACCCCCCCCCCCCAACATGAAGTATCTGTCGCCCAAACTCTACTGGCGTTTAAAACTATATTGCCAGATTAACTAATATGAACGGTTTCGCCCTTTCCCACTGACTTACTACTCCTTTGTGGGTTTAGTGTCTCGAGTCGGGGATGTGGCGTCCGCCGATGGCATGGTGTGTTAATGGCAACTGCATATGGCTCATATGATCTCTTAAACAGGGGTGACGGCAACTCACTGCTACTGTCGCTTCAGGAGGAGTGTTGCATTACAGCTGATTGCCAGGAGAAGGGTTGTTCTTGAGTCCATTAGTGGTTCAGTTTGCTCCCGCATCCGGCCGTTATTTCCAGTTTAGGCCATCCTAGGGATTGGGGTCTCCGTCTGGCTCAATTGGGATCTCAGGTATAGGGTGCTTGGCTGGTCTTTCTCTCTGTGGTCGGTGTCTTGATCTACCCCTGCGGTGTTGGTCTTGTCTGGTCCAGTCGCCGCCAATGTAGGTCTCAGCCCATTTCCAGGCTTCCTGTGGGTCGGTGAAGTGTACAGTTCTGCCTTCATGTTGGATTTTTAACTGGTCTGGGAACAGCAGCCCGTATCTCACGTTCACAGAGTGAAGCTTCCTTTTTAGGTGCTCAAAGGATTGTCTGGCTTTCTGGACCTCGCGAGTATAATCTGGAAAGAAAGCAATTCTGGCTCCATTAAATGTCATTGACCCTTTTGTTCGGGCCATTTGTAGGATGGCGTCTCTGTCACGATAATTAAGAAGCCTTGCAATGATTGTTCTTGGGGTGCACCCGGGGCCAGGAGGCCCACGGGCATGCGGTGTGCACGTTCCACTGAGAAAAAGTTCGAGAAGGTCTTTGGCGCAGAGGTCCGCCAGCCATTCTTCCAGAAAGAGTTCCAAACTGGGTCGCTCCATGCGTTCCGGCAGTCCCAGGATGCGAGTATTATTGCAGCGGGACCTGCCTTCTCCCTCGTCAACTCGGGCTTCCAGGGTTTTCAGTCGGGTTAATGCTTGTGTAAGCTGTTGGTGCTCCCGGTGGAGATCTGGCGGTCAAGGGTCGCTATCCACCTCCGCTCGTCCCCGCCGCAGTTCAGCGCATTTCGATGGCGGCCATCTTGATTGGGCCCGGTCAAAGTTTCCGCCAGTTTTTCAACGCAGATAATTTGCGTTCCCCTTCACGGATTCGGGTCTTTTCACCACGAGGCGTTGCCCCGAGGTTCCGCCACCCGGGGATGTCGTTTTTAAGCGTTTTCGTTTCCCATATCACAGGATATTGCAGGATATTTCAGGCGGCTGCGGGAGCGCCGAAGAATCACGTCTCCATTGCACGCTCGCTGGCCATGCCCCCCACATGCACCTAGATTCTTGACCTGCTGCTGTGTGAGAATGCAACTAGATCTCAACATGCAGCTTGGTGAAAATATACCTAGCTTCTACCATACCGCTGCATTAGATACAACTAAAGTCAAACATACTGCTGTGTGAAAATGTGCCTAGATTCTAAACATACTGCTGTGTGAGAAAAACACTTAGATTCATGCCGTGAAAGAATAGGCCTAGATCTGATGTAATATATTCCTACTCCCATCAATCCATCCAAGTGCCCCCACCTCCCCGAACCATCTAGCCAAATATGGGTATTGTACTCTTCACCGCCAAATGCCAAGTTTGACCTGCCTACATCATTACCCAGTTAGGCCAAATGCAAGTGCTGATCAATCCTCACTATAAAATAGACCTTTATTGGATTCATGCCGAGTGTTGAGAGTAGATTCCTGTTCCTAGGGTAGTTGGTTGAAAGTGCCTGGAGTTTTTCAAACTTACATTGTGTTGGAGTATGCTCCTGTTCAAAGTATGCATAGTATAGGATGTTACTCCTAGCATAAAGGCATGCTTAAGGTGACCTGGTTCTGAGCGCAGTCTCTCACTGGGTATGTTCACGTCTGTGTCCGCCGGCCCCAGTGGGATCGCCTGTTTAGTACGTGGGTGTATCCTACTCGCTTTTCAATGGTATAGCGATTTGGGTTGTGTTGATGAGTTTGTTCCCTTTGCTAGGTCTAAGTCCATGTTGGTTTTGTCGCTGGTTTCGTGAAGTTTTTTTCGGTGTGTCTTGTTTATTTCGTGGTACGTAGATGTCGTTCAGGTGTTTTCTTCAGCTTCAGAGTTGAAGAGCATTGTTCTTAAGCGTTTTCTGAATTGTAGGTGGTCCTGTGTAGTACGCATTTCTTTTTCTAGGAAGTTCCAGAGTTTTTGTTTTGTGTATTGCTTTTGTTTGAGTCGGATGTCATAGGATTCAAGTGTTCTTGCCGGTTCGTTTTTTTGACTGGGAGCCAGTGTAGCATCTTTAGTGCTGATGTGATGTGGTCTCTTAGGGAGAGTTTAAGCAGATGTCTGGCAGCTGCCTTCTGTATCCATTGTAGTTTTCTGTTAGGGAGAATTCGCTGTTAAGGCTAATTTCCCAAACCTAGTGAGTCCCCCAGCAGCTTTGCTGGATTTTTGGTGTTTATTTTTTTTCTCCTGCTAAGAGAGACTCTTTTTCTCCCACTCTTAGGCATGATTTGAGAATGTCCTTTGACTGTGAATGTGTTTTATGGGCTATGGGGTATTTTACTCCATAGGGCTTCATGTGTTTTGGTATGTGTTACACAGCACCCTCAGTGCAGTAACACAGGGATGCCATAGTGACCCCCAAACATAGACTCCATACCCTGGGACTGACTACTGTCTCCCAGGGCATGTAATGTCACCATTGGCTTTACTAGTCTCAAATTGTGAACAGAACCAGTACAAACCATCATATTCTGGAAGTACTGGTAGGGGTAATTCGATTGCCCCTGGGTCTGTTTTCCAAGGGGGCACTGTCCAGTCCCCCCCTTGTCGAATTTCTGGCTGGTGGCAGTGGATACCACGCAAAATATTCCACCGGAATATTTCTTATGGGATTTTCCCATTGATTTTAAACGCACCACTTTTTGGTGCAATGTTAAAGATACCGCCGGGGTTATTTATAATATTAATTCCCTGGTTTGGTCTTTTTGCCAGGACTCGGTTTTAAAATGGCATTTGTGTTCGCCTCTGAAACTCTAACCCAAGTCAAGCCCTTTGTTCCACTTTTTGGCGGGCTTCTACACAGAAGCCCTCCAAATGGTGCCACTCCGTCTGGGGTCTACAGGATGTGTGGGAGGGGGATTAGGCACCCTGGACTGAGTTGCCTCGGCAACTCAAGTTGCACTCTTGTGTGATTGGCCCAGTGGTGAGCCGCCCAGCTCACCACTTAGCATGTTTGAGTGACAGCTGGGCTGTTGAATGGGGGTTATTCTGCATAAAAGCAGGGATTTGGGGACTGGAACTTCAGAAGTCGCCACAGGACCTAAAGAATCCGAAGAGGGGAGAAGCTGAGCCATCTATAACGACGACACCACTGGTGGAGCCCTGCTGTATGAACTCACCACTTCCCCGACGACAGAGGAGATCTTCTTCCAGGAGAGTCTTCTTCCCTTTGAGCTGGTGGGACTAACCAGTTCGCCTTTTTCGCCTTCCAAGACGTCTCATGGTCGAATCGCCCGTGCCAAGCACCCCGGCGGCCGGATAGCCACGCTTCACCACTGACCGCGAATAAAAGTGTTGTACCTTTTAATCGGGAACTCCGCAGCTGGTTTCATCCCTGGCAGTGAAACGACTTCCAGCTTTCTTCCTCGTCGAGATCCTCTCTTCCTCTGCTCGAAGCCACGACTTGCAACCGCTGCCAGGAACAACTGCCCCCGCTGGAACGTTCTCACCATTTAAGGTACTGTGTCCCGCCTGGCCTCCCTTGCAACGGACTGTCCAAGGTGTCCCGTAAATCCTTGACTTTCCAACTGGGTTGGCCTCCAAACCTTCTAACTTTATCTTTCTGAACTAATCCAACCTCATTTGACATTTTCTGCAAAGACTTCGAGTGCATTTCCTCTGTGTGTTCTTGGGCACATTCAGCCTTGCTCTCCCCAAGAGTGGGCCTGGCCTATGAACTTTGGCTCTACAGTAGACCCTGCCTTTCCTGCCTTGCTGGGGGTTCTTAAAAGTGTTGGTACTGTGTTATTTCCATGCTCCGTTTACTGCTGCTCCTGTAGTCTTAATCTTTTTGCAGTGTTCCCCAAGGGAACTGCACAGGATTCTGCCTAACATTTTCTCAGCAGGTTTTCCGGCATTCTGAGGTGTATGCTGTTGGCATAGTCTATTCTTGACTTTATGAGGGAGATGATGGCAAGTGTTCTGTGCATGAAAGAAAAGAATTATAGTATCTATTTGACTGTGTGCAGATGGAAGAAGCATTTCTTAATGATCTTGTTTACTTGTGGTTCTAGTGTTAGCTCATTGTCCATTAGGATTCCAAGATTATTTACTACTTTGGATGGTTCAGGTAGGGTTCCCAGTTCGGTGGGCCATGGGATGTCCTGGTGGTTTCCTTGGTGGCTGGGTGAAATCATGATTTCAGCTTTGTCCTGGTTAAGTTTAAAGTCATTGGTGCTCATCCTTTTGTAGAGCTTCTTGAGGCAGTTTGTTAGGTGGGGTTCTGCTCTCCGTTGGCTTTGATTTTGTAGATGATTTGGGTCAAGGCTGTTTTTTTTTTTTTTTATTATTATTTTTTAGCAAGGCTGATTGGGTGTAACGCTCACCTGATTCCCGCAGAGGCGCCGGTCTTGACTGGGTGAATGCCGTATCTTCAAAGGTGATGTGTAACACACGGTTAGCTCTTTGGGCTGGACCTCTGTGCACTGTATGTCTGACTCGAAGAGTAAGATGTCTGTAGATAGAAAATATGGGATTAATGAACTGGGGTTATTGGGTGCCTCTCTCCTCTTCCCTTTCTCTTCTCCTGTAGAACCCCAAAGGTTAACACCCTCACCTTAGGTAAGTGAACGCCGAGCTCTCCATCTGCCTCGGGGCAGGGTGCCGTAACCAGTTTCTTCACTGGATAAGGGTGCAGGACTCTTGACCTCAGAGGACTGCTGTCCGTCGTTAACTGCACGAACGGTAAGTTCTGGGCACTTCAAATGTCTTAAAAGTCTTTTGTAATGATATCTCTTGTTTTGCAGGGTTCCGGGGATGGCGGATGGCGGGCTGATGAGAGTTGAGGATCGAACCCGCGTGAGGAATAGAAGCGCCTGGAAGCACGTAAGTAAGCGCTTGTAGCCTGCTTCACGATGCGCACTAACTGTCCCTTTTATCTTGCAGGTACAAGTTCGGAGCTTTAGAGAAGCTGAAGGGTGCTGGAATACCCACTGGATTTGGCGTGGGACGGAGTAATGGCACGTGAGTAATAAAGTTGCCCAATGTCTTTAAACGCACCTTCTTTTGTCTTTCAGATGCGGGATGCAGCGCCGAAGGCCTCCGGAGCTTGCGAAGAGCTGGTAAGCTTTTGTCTTTCAGATGCCGGAATGCAGTGCGAAGACCTCCGGAGCATGCGAAGAGTCGGTAAGCCTTTGTCTTTCAGATGCCGGAATGCAGCGCGAGGCGTTGGTGACAGCCGATGGACCGGGTAAGAGATGCGCTGCCACTGAAGACCGTAGTGCTAACCTGTTCTTTCTTTGTCTTTACAGGTGCTGCTGAAGACTGGATTCCAGGATGGTAAGCCTTTGTTCCCCTAGGCCCAGGATCAGAAGCAGAAGACACGATGAGCGTTCTGCTGCAGAGAATGCAGAATAACGCAAAGCAAGATTCATCCATCGGGTGTGGTTAAAATAGCCTCCTGTAGTGCTTAGGTGTCTACTTCCACAGCCACGCCTAGGTAAGAAAAGAGTTCCTGCTTTCCAGAAGAGTTCCAGTGTTCTGACCCTAGGGAGTGGCTCCTGCCCCACCCAACAGGAAAAGTAGTCCCAAACAGAAGAGGATCAGGGGTTCAACTGGCAGGTAAGTAAGCAGCATGGTCTGCTGCAGGTAAGTCCATCCAAGCATTATGAGCCCGGCGCTTCCAGCGCTGGGACTGGACATCTTTATGAGCCTGGTGCCACTGGCGCCAGGACAGGGTCCAAAGGGTCCCAATTGGGACTGGCTGGCACTCGGAACCGGGGTTATGGGTCTGCTTCCAAGGGAGTCGGGCAAGTCCTGATCTTTTGGAAGCAGAGATCATGACATTAGGGGCCTTATGTAGATGTTGAAAAATAGTGCAGTGTGTTCCGGGGTACAGATTTGAATGGTCCTAGCCAAGTTTATTTTTTTTTCTGGACAAGAAAGATTTTATCCAAAGGAGGGCTGTAATGCTGGTTCCCATGTCTTAGAGTCTTTTGATGAGGATCTTGTGGTTGACTGTTGAAAGCTGCAGAGAGACAGTAGTATAAGTGCCGAGCTAGTGTTGGAGTCTATGTTGGTCATAAGATCATCCCATATGGAAAGTAGTGCTGTCTCCATTACTCTGGAGCGTCTGAAGCCTACTTCTGCCTGGTCTAGTAGCTGGTGTTTTCGACATATTCCAATATTTGTTTGTATACATAGGTTTCTATTAGTTTTGCTGGGTATGGGTTGTTTGCTGGGTCTGTAGTTTGAGAGATCTTCCATGTTGCCTGAAGTATCTTTTAGGAGTGGTTTGATGTAGGCTGATTAGAAGGCTTGTGGCACTGTTCCCGTTGAAAGTGACAGTTTGAGGTAGTATTCAGATGCTGTTCTCTTTGCAAGTATGGATTTGTAGATAACTGGTGGGCAGGGATCAGCTGGGGAGCCTGCTCTGTTGCTTTTGTTCACCAGGCTGATGAATGTTTCTCTTGAGATTTGGAGGAAGTGGTTAAGCCTGGTTTGAGGATCTGTGGAGGTCTGGTTCAGCTGGGCGGTTGGTCTGTTGATTTTATTCTTAAAGTTGTTGGTGAGGTTGTCGCTTAGTTTGTGCATGGACTGGTGCGCTATTGCAGCCGGGTGGGTTTCTCATCTCATTTATGATCTAGAACAATTCTTTGAGTATTGTTGGCTTTCATGATCCGTTCATTGCAGTGTTTCTTTTTTGCTTTGTGGATTTTCGGCTTTGTATGATCTGATCAGTCTTTGATGTGTAAGTCTTTGTCCTGGTCATAGTTTTTCCTACATTCTTCTACTTTCCGGTTTGTTTTCTTCATCGCTTTGAGATGTGGCGTGAACCATCTTGCCACCATTTCTTTTTGCAATGGAATATTTTTTTCCAGTGGAATGTTATCTATTGTTTTTCATGATCCAGTTTAGGATTGTCATTTCTTTCGTCTGTCAGTACCGTCATGGGATGCTATCAATGGTTTAGTGGATTCTAGTTTCTCTTCCAGGTCACTGCCTTTGATGATTCTCCAGTTTCCTTTCCAGATCAGAGGATTATTCTGAGGATTGTTGGATGTTCTTGATGGTATTTAGATCACAAAGGGTATAATGAGGTGGTTGCTCCAAAGTATCTGGATTGAGAGCGCTTTTGTGATCAGATTTGTATTTGCGAAGATTGCATCTACGGTGTGGTCTGCTGTGTGCATCACTCCTTTCACCATTTGTTTTAGTTATATTGTCTCCATCTATTTAGTTGGGGTTTTTGGTGAGATTGCGTTCTCTTCTTCAAACCAGATGTTGAAGTCTCCCAAGTATAATAAGGTGGTCATGTGTGATGGCCATTTTAGTGACCGCTTCTACGAAAGTGTCTACGAAGGTAGCGTCAGAGGTCTATAGACAAGTATAAATGTGAGGTTTGTTCGAGGCTCTGCTGTTAGGTGTAAAATGAATGATTTGCAGTTTACGATGTTCAGCGGCTAGGCTGTTCTGATTTTTAGGTGGTCCTTGTATGCCACGGTGAGTCCTTCTCCCCTTTTTCCTCCGTTTGATTGTTTGAAATTATAGTTGTCAGGCAGATAGCTGCATATTATGACTTTGTAGTTTATTGTAAGCCAGGTTTCCCTGATGAATAAGAGGTCTATCCCCCCCCATCGCACAGTAAATCCTAGATCTGTTGTGCGTTTGGACATAGATTTGGCATTGCTTATATTACAATGTATTTTGTTTGTTGTGGTCTGTTTTGCCTTTGACTGTATCGTTTAGTGGTCTTGACAACGCTCCTTGTCTCATTCTTGGGGTGCAGGTTATGTTCTATTGAGTCTGTTTCTTCATTAAGTAGTTTGGTTCGGTTTCGTACTGGGTTACGTCGTCGTCTTGATCCTCTTGTTTGAGCTTGATGGTGCTGTTGGTCCCCTCGGTTTTTTTTTGATGTATGGGGTGGTGGTGTTGTTTCTTCTTGTTTCGTTGGTGTATTACATGCCTTTCCCTTAGGAGTCCCGGTGTCCTGCTGATGTGTCTAATGTTCTTGATTGTTGGTTGCTGCTCTGGAGGGTGGTGTGTAGGGCGTTAAGTAGAGCGATTTTGGTATGGTTTTCGTGGGGCTCTTATTTCTGCAGGGCACGTGGGAGTGCGTTCCATTGCTGTGTGTTGCCTGACATGGTAGCCTGATGGGATTCCATTTTGCGTGTCCTATATCCCTGGTTTCTTGCAGGTCGTCCTTTCCTGCAGCGTGCCATATTCTGTGTACCTGTGTCTTCCTGTGGCTTTCTGTTCACTGCTTAGATGTTTTGGGTCACAGTTGCGAAAGCCTTCCTGTGAATCTGAGGCTTGTTCTTTTATTGTGGAATCTTGAGGATTTGTGCAGTGTGGTGGTTGCTGATGTGAAGGTCTTGTGGTTCCTTGGATTTTCTGTTTAATACTTAAATGTGTTGGTTCACAGTTGCAAATGCTTTACTGAGAGTCATTGGTATGCTCTTTTGTTGGGGAGTCTTGTGGCTTTGTGCAAAGTGCTGTAGTTGTTCAGGGGTTCTCCTTGTTGTTTCTCGTGGCTTTTACCCTCCTTTTTTCTTTCCTCCTTTTCTTTTGGGATCCTTTGGTCGAGTCTTTGTATATTTTTTTGGTTCACAGAGGCGTTCGCCTTTGTGTGTTGTCCAGTAGGTTCGGTCTTTGTTGGTTCCTGAGTGGTTATGTTTGCGGGCTCCTTTCTATTGTGGGGGTTCCTTTGGCTTGTCTGGTGGTGAATTGTTAGAGGAACAGGGTGATGGGGGTTGATGGAGTTCAATGGGTTTGGGTTGCTTAAATGCTCCGTGTAGGTATAAGGGTTAGTTTTGGGAGTTGGTATTTAACGCTAGTGCTAACTCCCCTGTGTTCAGTTCTCTTACCATCACAGATTCAGTGCGCAGCAAGGTATTTCCCAATGTGTGCTTTCGATTAGGCAAATCTGGTTGTCTCAGGGGTTGGGTTTTGCATTTGTGTGAGTACACCCAGACTCTAGACATATATTGTGTTGAGTAACCCTTAGATCCAATCTAAGTGTGATGGGTGTAGTCCTAGGTTTAAGTCCTGCACTGTGTTGAGAGGACACCTAGATTGATAGTGTATAGTGTGTTACGGATGCACCTAGATTTGGAGCAAGGCATGCGCTGTGCAAATACCTAGATTCGGAACATACACTGTTTGTGAAGGCACCTGGATTCAAAGGTAAAGGCTGAGTTGAGAGCACCCCTAGATTCTAAGCTTATTCTGTGATGAGGATAGATCTACTTGTAAAATATACAGTATCTTGCGAGGACACCTAGAATCAGAACAATGGCCAAGCTGTACAAGTCTGCTAGATGTTGGTCTAGTATTGGAGTACTACATCATGGCTATATTGAGCGCTAAGGAGGGCACTACTGGGTAGGGTGGTGGTGGGGTTCCACTGGACACATGAGGTCACAGAGTGGGAAACCACAAATGGCTATCCCTTAGCACAACCGAGAGCAAGACACCACACAGTGGCTATCCCAGAGAATAATCAGGGGCGAGTTACAACCCAAAATAGATATTACATACCATCTGCCTCTGAGCATGGGTCCAGCAGAATGCAACACAGTGCAAATATTGCGCAGTGCTCATCTCCAAATGCAGCAAGAGGCAGAATCCAGTACCATACAAATGTTACACAGTGCTTATCCCTGGGTGCAGCTGTAAGCAGGGTCCAACACACTATAGAAGTTACCCAATGCCTATTTTAGCGCGCAGCTGGGATCAAACAGAGTACAATAAAGATGTTACACAATGCCTATCTCCGAGAGCAGCCGGCATCATATGGCTATGCCATATTCTATACAATTGCAAAACATGCATAATCTATACAACTAGGCTATGTTTAAAATATGGCTAACCTACACAATCGGGCTAAATGCACAGTATGGCTAACCTATACAATCAGGCTAAATGTATGTAGTACTATGATAATGGATTGATAATAGGAGTGATGATGATTTACTGGAGTACAGTAATGCCTGTACTCCTCGTACACATCACGCTTACCTTTTTGTAGGTTTAGGTCATCTGCATCAGGGCGTCCCGGTCAAACGGGGATGGTAGCTGACCTTTGCCTCTGGCCCTTAGCTAATGGCTGCCCAGAGTCTCCCAATTAAGAGGCCCTTCCTGGTTCAGGCCCACCTATTAGGAGCGAGCGATGGATGGATGGATGGATGGATGGATGGATGGATGGATGGATGGATGGATGGATGGATGGTGCTGGCCGGAGAAGGGAGGATCAAGGGGAGTGGGCTTCAGGGGCTGGGACGAGGGCCAGAAAAAGTAAAATAAAGGTGCTGAGGAGTTAAAGCCATGCCCAAATGGGCCAAAGTTCCATCATCTGGCTGACCCAGCTGCTCTGATGTGGAGCAAGTGTTCCGCTCATGTGGTTTGTGCCAGGACCAATGGGAGCCCAGGGAGGCGGGCTCAGTACTTGAATGATGCCCAATCTGGTGTACTGCTGAGGCAGAGAGTTAAAAAGCCACCAGGGGGACTATGATCAGGCCCAAGCGACACTCACTCAGTGGGTTGCAGAGTACCAATGGGCCATAGATACTTCATTGGGCTCAGAAAGCTGCTCTGATGTGGAGTGAGTCTTCTGGTCACGTGGATTGTGCTAGGACAAATGGGAGGCCGGGGAGCGCAGGGATTGAACAATGCCCAATCTGGTGTGCTGCCAAGGGAGAAGGTTGGACAACACCAGGTGCACAAGGATCCGGCCCAAGTGACACTCACTTGGTGGTTTGCGGCGTGAAATGGGCCAAAGAACCTTTGTTTGGCTCAGAAAGCCGCTCCTATGTGGAGCGAGTGTTTCCGGTCACATGGTTTATGCCGGGACCAGTCGGAGGCCGGTTCGGGGTCAGGGATTGAACAATGCTCAATCTGGTGTGCTGCCGAGGAAGAAAGTTTTTTTTTTTTTTAAAAAAACACCAGGGGGACCTAGATCAAACACAAGCGACACTCAATTGGTGGGTTGCAGCCTCCAAATCCAGTATCTCCAGTGGGACTCTGTTGGCCACCTAAATTCAAGCACCCCTGTTGTATGTAGAGTATGACGTACCATAAATTCCGCCACCCCATTATTTGAGCAACTTCGCTAGTTCTTCAGACAGTAAATGTAATTCTTACAGAAATGCAAGCTGTAATTCATGCCTAATATATGAAAGAACCCACCTGGAATGTTTTGGAAAAGTCATTATGCCCCCAGACATTCTGTCTGATTATATATAACTCAGCCATTTGGTCTCCTCACCTCCCAATCCCTGTCTCTACCATACCACTTAAAACTGTGCCCATTAAGCATTTTGACCATCACACCTGAAACTACAGAACCTCCCTGCTCAGCTGTACCCCAACTCGTCAACATGTCCTCCGCTCTAGCACCTTGGAACAACTCTGTTCAAAACATGCACACTTCTTCAAGGAACTGGCCAATCCTTCTACAGTCTGTACCTCTCCTGTCCCCTCCCAAGCCCTCTGTACGGCCCTAGCTTCCCACTTCATCTGTAAAACCCAGGACATCCTGTGTACCCCTTCTGCTTCTCCCTCCACTCTCCTCTTCTTCTGGGCTAGTTGCAGCCACCTTCCTCCCTTCTCTGCCTTTCCTCTCTTCTCCCCTGACAAGGTTTCTAGACATGTACGATCTATGAAAGCCTCATCTAAGCAGTTTCTTCCTTGTTCTGCCAAAACCATCATGGCATTGACCCCCTCGTTCCAGCCTTGGCTGACTTCTACAACCACTCCTTAACCTCTGGAACCTTCCCCTCCCCCTTAAGCACTCTTGTGCACCCTCTCCTCAAGAAACCCCCAGCCGACCCCTCCCTTCCTGGTAATGATTGCTAGATCTCCATCACCCCTTTCCTGGCCAAACTCCTGGAAAAACTGGCTATCTCCCAGCTGAATCTTCACACTGAATCTGTTGGCTGTCTCCATGACCGTCAGTCTGGCTTCAGAGCAGCCAGAAGCACGGAAACTGCTCTCCTGAACATCCATGAAGACCTGCTCTCCAACCTTGATTCTAACCTCCCCTCTGTCCTCATCCTACTGTGTCACTGTCAACCATGCCATCCTGCTCAACTGGCTCTGTGATAATCTGGTTATCACTGATCAGGCCGTGGTCTGGCTGACTGCTTTCCTCTCTGACCAACCCTCCCAGGTCCAACTTGGGTCCTTCCTCTCTCCCCTTCTCTCCCTCTCTCTCCACCTATGGTGTTCCCCAGCAGTCTAACCTTTCTCCCTAGTTGTTCAACCAATACCTGGCACTTCCCTCCCTCCACATTGCTGCTCTATGCTCCAACTTCCAGTGCTATGAGGATGGCACCCAGCTCGCCTTCAGGCTGCCCTCTGCCGCCTCTTCTCCTTTTCTCATCCCGACTGTCTGTCTGCAATCCAAGTGTGGTGCGCTGCCAATGATCTCTGCCTGAATGCCAGTAAGACAGAGATCCATCCTCCTCATCGGCTCACCTGCACCCCACTTTCCTGTCACTCTCTGGCTGGCCTCTCTTGGCCCTCTGCCTGATCCCACTTGTGAGGCTAAGAACCTCTGGGTTATCTTCGGCTCCATACTCTCCTTCTCCCCTCACATTTCCGACATCTGTAATAAGTCAAACTACCAACTGCACCTCCTCAGAGCTATTCTTCATTTCCTCTCCTTCCCCCAGAAGCTCGCTGTCTCCAGAGCTCTGGTTCTCTCTAGGCTTGACTACTGTAGCAGCCTCTTTTTAGCTATAACCTCCTCTACTCTCGGTTCTCTGCAACTCATCCAGAACAGGACAGCGAGACTTGTCCTTAGCCTCAAGCCCAATGATCGTATCTCTCTAGCACTGAAATCTCTCGATTGGTTCCCAGTGGCTCCAAGCATCAAATTCAAGACCCTTTGCATTGTCCACAAGGCCTTCTGGAGCCTGGGACCAAAATACCTCCAGCTTTCTCTTCAGAAGTATCTTCCTTCTTGAGCTCTTTACTCTTCCACCTTCAACTCCCTGGGGGTCAGTACCTTTTCTAAGAAACTAGTTGGGGCAGATCTCTGTTTGGCCGGCGCCTCCCTCTGGAACAGCCACCCTGCCTCTCTGAAACTTGAGCAGAACCATCTCCGGTTCTGGAAACAGCTCAAGACTTTCCTCTTTGCTTCTGCCTTCTCTTTTCCACTTCACTGCTGATCTCCTGTCTGATAATGTACTGGCTACCCTCTGAACCACAGACTCTGGCCCTTGCCCTCCCAGTTGCAAACCTGCACTGCCGCCTGGCAACCCTGCACTTGGGGCTCTATCAGGCATCCCTAAAGACCCCATACTTGCACTTATCCAACACGTGTTGTCTGCACTTAACCCCTGCACTCTCACCTGTTGCCCGCACTCTTTTCTATGTCTTATCCTATGTCTCGCAATTCTCCTCCTCCACTTCCCCCGGCACTTCTCCCATTCCCTCTCCGCCACACTTGCGTGTTCTCAATGTCAGTTGGCCTAGTAAGATCGTTGTATTGTCCTCCCCCCTTGCCTCGTCGTGCCTTGAAACACTTGTTTATAGGCGCGCTATAAATAAAATATATCATACGAGTCAGTCCTGCATACATGTCCACAGTGCCCTGCTGAAATTGGCTCCTCATTTACCCCCAAACCATAGCTTAAAAGAAATAAAATCACAAACCCGGGTCATGTTTACCTACATGTGGTATACCTGATGGCTAGCTCATCCTTCACAGGAACATTGTCAACCTGACATGAGCCTACTTTCCTGTACCAATGTAACAAGAAGATGACATTCACGTCTTGTAGTGAGAGTTGCCCCATATTGAACAAGTCATTTCAATCTTGAGTTTCAGTGTGAAATAGTTGTAAAATCATGAATTAGTCAACAGAGTAAATATAGGACTGCAGATCAAGGGCATTTGATCTAGCACAACAAAATGTCATATAGCTGCTTCATAATCCCCTAATAAGAACATTAGTGTAAAATATAGCAATCAAATCAGCTCTGTAATAAATTTGGGACACCTGATTCTAGGGTGTCCACCGCTGACTCTGTCAGTGAATCGGGTGCTCAGCATCCCTGTTAGTGTGTCGCTGTGTCACTTGGAAGAGCCCCTCACTTTCAAGATCATGTTGACCTTTGGGTCAGCTGCTGCACAGGATAAACGGAGCAATCACGTGGAGTTGCCTTCTCTCACATCGACCCTGAATGACAGCTGGCCAGACCCATGTCATTGTAACATATAATGGCACGTGATCTTCTCACAGCTACCCGTGAATGCATAACAGGCCTGAGCTACCATCTGTCACACTTACAGAAGGCCGGAAGAGGACCTTGGTGATCCACCATATACCATCTCCATGGGACGTGCAGTTTCCATGCCAGCAATGAAAACTGAAGCCAAAATGCCAAAATCTGTTGTGAAAAAACTACTGCCCTTCCTTCCTTTCGTTCTTTGTAAGAAGCATGTGTCTCAAAAGGGCACATCTCTACTGGCCATGAATACCACCACCACCAACAACCACCAATAAAAGGAGAGATCAGACCAACAGAAAAGGTGCAGGAAAACAGCCACATATGGTACCCAGGTGTAACCCCGTATAACCGCCAGACTGCCAACATAGTGGTATATCTCAAAAGACTGTTGGATGCTCAATATTGTACACAATGGGGTTACCTCTTCACTTCACAGTCTCGTCCCCTCCAACCTTTCCTCCAAGACCAGTGATAAATCGTTACCACCAGAACCAACTGGTTTGAGAGGTTTACTGTTGCAGAAAGGTGCTATGGAGGCAGTACCAAAATATTAGCGCATGCTAAACGATTTATGTCCGCTATTTCCAAGGTCCGAAGGGCTCAAACTGAACGAGGCAAGTTCAGAATGGCAAAACGGGCATGGATAAAAAAAGAGGTGTACAGTCCTACTTTTTGAGAATATTTGATGACAGAGGCTGGATGTACTCTATTCACTTACAGGATGCCTACTTTCATGCCCCTGTAGCCAAACAAGACATTTGTAAGGTTCTTTGTGAACGAAGTTCTGTCATACGGGCTAAAATCTGCACAGTGTCTTGCAAATGCATTTCACTGTTGGCAGCCTGCCTCAGGAAGAAAACTGGTTTGATCTATGCTTAACGTGGACCGGTGAAGATCCTTCTGATGGTGTCACTTTTCCCCAGGAGGGAGTACCTGAGGTTAGGGTGGTGAGGCCGCTAACCAAGAGTCCCCCTAGGTGTGGTAAAGGACGTAACTCTGAGGAAAACCCTTGTTGCATCCCAACCTTCTAACATAACGCGCCACAAAGCCTTCTAAAAATACAGTTAATCCAGAAAGTATGTGCTACTGTACTAGTTTGGAAATTCACCCAGCAAGTACTGGGACGAATAAAAATTCAAGAACGCTCCCGGAAAAGCACAAGGACTATTCAATCAGGTGTTGACAATTGGGCTGAAACTGTGTCAGAAAGGACTTGGAAATATAAAGCAAACCGTGAGCAAGGACAACGGAGAATAAGGAAACAACCAGGAAGACTAGAAGTAGAAACTGAAGCTAGAGGGGTGGTTCAAGGGAAAGGTCGAAAACGTCTTGCAGGACGACAGCAGTAATAGCAGAGGTCAGAGAAGCTGGAGAAGGCGTCTTGCAGGTTGGCAAGACGTTGAGAGGTGTAGCGCTAGACATGGAGGGCGCGGGGGAAACTGAACCAAGGAAGAATCAATTCCATGCCCTGGCGTTCCGACTGTGTGAAGTAGAGTGGTACGAGGGTAAGCCTGCAGAAAATCAGAAGAAAGAAATTGAGCAGATTAACCGTGAGATGCCCGAGAAGTGTCTGGCCAGTCGGCAGGGTGCCGGCAAAGTAGAAGCAGGAAGATTGGTGTTGAGGGGGGTTGTGACCTTGAGTGGGTGGACCGCCTGGTCCGACAACTGTGCAGAGACTGCTGAATGCAAAGCCATCTATGGGAGCACTATTAGGCTTATGCCAGTAGTAATGAATGCACAGGAGAGTCGATATCTAGAGCAAGGACTAATATATATATATATTTTTTTTAAACTTTATTTTTGAAATTTTACAAAACAGAAAACACAAGAACACCATCAGGGTGTATTAACGTAGCAAGGCGAAACAGAAGAGAAAAGGGGACAAATTGAAGAGAGGGTAGGGAAAGGAAGGGAATAGAATAAAGCGAAAAGAAAACATAACATTTCCCGCTCCCGGGTTCGACCGCGGAGCCGCCCCATCCCACTCATGACCACAACAAGCATCCAGACTTTCCTGGTTAATTGTCAATCACCATTAAGGCACAAATATATAGTGTCTCCCAATCTCACAGGTCTGTTCCGGAATCTGCAGCTCTCCGTAGCGGAAGGAGCTGCACTGTTTAGCAGATATGTAATATACGGCCCCCAGATGTCGGGGGGTCGGGCATGCAGTGGTAGGGTTCTTATAAATTCGCTCTCTACATCCTGACAATGGGTAATGTCTTTTTTCCAATCTTCAATTTTGGGTAGGGGGCCCCGGCTCGAGGCCATAGCTGTCCACCTACGGGCCTACACCAGGAGGAGAGCTGCCAGTCTGCGGGATGCGGGACGTAAGTATTAAGTGAGGCCGAGGAGGGCCGCCAACGGTAACGGGGCTACTTGTTCCCCAATAATATCGGCGACGATCTGCAGGACTGAGGTCCAGAACCGCTGGATTCCGGGGCAATTCCATGCCAGGTGGAAAAAGTCGGCATGCGCCGCTGTACAACGTTCACATTGGGCCGATACTTCAGGGTGATGACGGTGTTTCTTGGCAGGGGTGTAATATGTTTGGTGTACGTAATTAAAGTGTATTAGTTTATATCGTGTATTCACCGCGACTTTCTGGGTTTGATATAGAATGTATGACTAGTCCCCAGCCTCTATCGTCATCTGGCGGTCCGATTCCCATCTTTGTTGAGTTCTGGCATTGGGTGGCCTGGTGTCTGCCACCAGGGACCGGTAAAGTGCTGAGACCAACCTCCCCTCTCCCCCAGCTTGGATGGTTTTGTGCAGCAGATCCCATGTGGGGGGTTGTGCAGGAAAAGAGGGCAGTATTTTTTGCAGGGTATAGCACAGTCTGAAATAAATAAAGATGTCCAGTGAGGTGCTTCCGCCCCTTTCTTTGGCCATCTGAGGCGTCAGGAAGGTGCCTCCCGGGAAGACATTGCCGAAGGCGTGAATATTAAGCTTGTCGGCCCATATTAAAAATACTTTTTCATTTGTGAGCGGAACACCCGGGATGAACCTGATCGGTAGCAGAGGGGAGTATCTCACGGTCACCCCATACTTGGCAGCCATTTTCTTCCAGACTGCGTACGTAGAGAGGACTGTATTTAGAGTGTTGTACGGAACTGGGATTTGACTAATGATAACGGCACTGAGCAAGTCGGGAGAGGCCAGAGCACGTTCCACCTGCTCATGAGGGCGCACAAAGTGGATCGTGTACCAGTGGCTTAAAAACTGTGCCTGAGATGCCCAATAGTACTTCTCAATGTCCGGGAGTGCAAGGCCGCCTTTTGACGTCGGCAGAACCAGGGTGTCGTAGGCCACGCATGCCGGTTTACCGGCCCATAGCAGTTCCAGGACTGCGGCCTTGATTTTCAGGAGGAAGGATTTGGGGAGGAGTAGCGGGATATTGGTAAACAAGTACAGAAGTTTGGGGAGTATAACCATCTTCGTAAGAGAGGTCCTACCCCACAGTGTTAGTGGGAGCGTTTTCCACCTTTGCACCCGTTCCTGAATGGAGGTGAGCGTGGAGACATAGTTGTCTTTATATATCTCGTGATGGTTACGTGACATGAATATACCTAGGTAGCGGACCCCTGAGTTCTCCCATTTAAAGCCATGGTCGTCAGCAAATTGCACCGTGTGCAGGGTCAGGGGGAATATCACAGATTTAGAGTGGTTTATTTTCAGTCCCGACATTTGCCCAAACCTTAATACCTCCCGCATAACTGGGTTAAGGTTCTCCTGGGGATTGCTGACAAATAATATAACATCGTCAGCATAGAGGGAGGCAATCAATTTGTGGGGACCTAATTTGAGGCCTCTGTGTATTTGGAATTCGCGTAGTCTGGAAGCCAGGGGTTCCATAATGAGGGCGAAGATCAGAGCTGAAAGTGGGCATCCCTGCCTCATTCCGCGTTCAAGTGAAATGCATGTGGATCTAGTGTTCCCTAGTGTAATATAGGATCGGGGGCTGTTGTACAATAATGACACCAATTTAATAAAGAAGTTGCCAAAACCCATTTGTCTAAGCGTTGCTAGCATGAATGGCCATTCCACAGAGTCAAATGCCTTCTCGGCGTCAAGAAGCACTGCTATTGCCTGTTGCGATGGGTCCAGGGCCTCCATGACGCCAAACAGATGCCTGATGCCATAGGTGGTGCTGCGCCCTGGGATAAATCCAGCCTGGTCTCCAATCGCCAGTGCCGGCATAAGGGGGAGGAGCCTGGAGGCAAGAATTTTGGCCAGGATTTTATTTTCTAGGTTGATCAAAGAAATTGGTCTATAGGATGCACATTCGTCAGCGGGTCTGCTGGCTTTGTGCAGGAGAATTATGTTGGCTTCCCGTAGTGTTGGGGGAAGGTATCCGCTTTCAATGGATTCTTCATATACGCGTAACAAGAGAGGGGCGAGGGAAGTTGCGTAGGCCTTGTAAAACTCTCCGGTAAGTCCGTCCGGACCTGGTGCCTTGGAGCTTGGGAGGGATTTTATTGCTTCCAGTATTTCTTCTGTCGTTATCGGGGCATTGAGGAGGTTCTCGTAGGTCTGCCTCCACCCAGTATAGCTCAGTGTCGTCAAGGTATGCTTGCAGAGATTCAGAGTCCGAATTGCCTCTAGAGCTGTACAGGTCCTGGTAGAAGTCCCGAAATGCCTTGGCGATGTCCACTTCTGCATAGACGCGCTGGCCTTGTGCGTCTTTAACACATTCCACCCGGGTCAGGGTTTTGTCCACCAACAGCAATCTTGCGAGCAGGGCTCCTGGCTTCTGACCCTCTCCATATTGTCGGATCTGGTGTTTCCGCCCTAGGAATTTTAGCTCTCTTTCGGCTGTTTCCCTGAACCTATGGAGCTCCTCTTTCAGTTCTGCCTGGATTTGCGGGCTTGGAGTTGAGATGGCCTTCATCTCTAGATCCTTCAGACGGGTTTCGCTGTCGGAGAGTTCACTGCGGATCAGCTTCAGTACACCATTTTCCTTACCCAAACATATTCCGCGCACAAAGCACTGCAGCGTTTCCCAGATGATGCTGGTCGCCTTGACTGAGCTTTGATTTCTCTCAATGAAGGATGTTATTTCCTCGCGCAGTTCACCTGCAAAAACGTCTGAAAGCGCGCCCAGCTTGAAACTCCAGTTCAATCCGGGGACCGTTGACCCACCATGGAGGCGTCAAGTGTGACCATTGAGTGGTCGGATAGCGTGCGTGGTAGAATTTGGCTCGTTCCCCAGGCAAACAGACAATGGTTGGAGGCCATGATGTAATCTATCCTGGAGCTGGTGTTGTGAATGGGCGAGTAGAATGTGAAGTCTTTCGCATCTCGATTGTGATGCCGCCATGTGTCAGACAGGTCGAACGATTGACATATCTCGCGAACTTGGCCACTGGCTTTGGACCGATTCCCAGTGGTATTATGGGATTTGTCTAGAATAGGGTGCATCGATGTGTTAAGGTCTGCACCCCATATGATTGTTTCTGCGTTGGACTTCCCTAGTTGGGACATCACCCAGTTAAAATTGTCGGTCCATCAGTGTTGGGAGCGTAGGAATTTACAATCACCACTTCCTTCCCTGCAATTATTTCCCTCACCAGCAGGCCCCTGCCTTCAGTGTCCTTCACCGATTCAATGAGACTGAAGTTTGTTCTCTTATCAATCAGAATGGCGACCCCTCTGGCAAAGGACGAGTACGATGAAAAGTACCTGTGACAACCCCAGGACTTGGTCCACTGTGATTCCGATGCCGGCAGGAGATGGGTTTCCTGAAGAATGGCGATGTTAACCTTATGTCTACGGAGACACTGAAGGATTTTCCTGTTCTTTGCCGGCTGTTTGCTGCCGCGGATGTTCCAGGTGGCAATTTTAAATGTTATGGCTGGCATTCCGAAGGCCGGGTGAATTCTCGCCTGTCAGGATGTGAAAGCGAAAATGGTGCCTTGAGGTAGTGGAGTGGCTAATGGGTTTGGCTTCCAGGTTATCAAAGTTTTATATAACATCAACGTTGCGAAACGAGAGCGGGGTGAGTAAAGCAGTCGCGTCTGGCCCGAGTCCCTCCCTTGTGTGGGCAACCCCCAACTGGCCCACAGTAATCCCCCCATGTAGAACAGAGTTGCAAGCATAGCCGCGCTAGGGGCACTAGTAGCCTGCCAAGAGGGTACCGGGCTTCCTATGGCAAAGTAATTCCGTTCCTGTGATGTATATTGAGCATAGAAGCAGAATGCGCGCTGGTCACGACTGCCAATTACTGTGGTTGTAGATTAAGGAGGGTCTCTTCTCGCTCGCTCTTCCCGACGGGGTCTCGGATTGTTACCGCCATGTCTTCAGCCAGTCCGGTCCAGGTAGTCATTGGCTTCTTCGGGGGAATTGAAGAATTGGGCCTTCCCCTCATGTTGGATAGGCAGTTTCGCTGGATATAGCATGGAATAAAGGATCTGATTGTCCTGTAGGCTTTGCTTGACTGCCGTAAAGGATCTTCTCTGCGTTTGCACCGCCTGCGAGAAGTCTGGGAAGACTTGAATGGAGTCGCCGTCGTATTGAAGTTTCCCCTTATCTCTGGCTGCCCTGAGCATGGCGTCGCGATCCTTGTAGTTTAAAAGTCTTGCAATGATTGGTCTAGGGTGCGCGCCGGGCGCCGGTCTAGTGTTCGGGATTCTGTGCGCTCTTTCTACCACAAAAAACTGAGACAGCGTTTCTCTACCAAAGAGAGCTATGCAGATCTGTTCCACAAAGTCTTCCATTTTACCTGGGATTTGTCGCTCCCTCACCCCTATGATCCTGATGTTGTTCCTGCGGGAGCGGCCCTCCAAATCCTCATTCTTGGCGCACACCACCTTCATCTGGGTTTCGAGCACAGAGACACGGGATGTCAGTGCTGCTGATCCACCGTCCAGGTCGGACACGCGTTGTTCGACATTGTCGAGTCGATCGGCTTGTTTATCTAGCCTGTACTGAAGCTGGTCTACCTTCGCTGACAGGGTGTCCAACTTGCATCCCAGGCCGCTGATACCGGCCTTCAGGTCTATCAGAATCTCCCTTATATCAAAATGTGGGCCCTGGTCCTCGGCCGACATCGTGTCAGGTGGCGAGGAGTTGGGTCTGCTGCTGGTCGTGGGCCTGGCCTGTGATCTGGCTTCAAAAGTCAGTTTCTTCTGGTTCTTGTCTACTTTCCCCATGGTAGCCCGGCTGAGTTGCGATTGTCTTGGTTTTATGGCGGTGCTCGGTGGACCTGGACGGCAGCCGCATCGCATACTTTTCCGGATGTTAGCACGATGCCTTCGGTGCTTGATGTGGAGAGTCCGTGCACCGAGCGTGGGGCCTGCACGGCGCGCTGCCAGAGTTTGCCAAAGGCCTTCTATACCAGCTGCGCCAAGGGTCGGTGGCACACGGTGCAATCAGCGGCGTGTATCGGAGCGTCAGGCCCAGCAATCTTGGGTCAGCTGCATCTTCTTATGCCCAGGATCAATGATGCCGGGGATTACTAGCTTTCAGATATCCGGTTAACCAGACCAGGCCTCTCCGCACATATAGCTGAACGGATGGGCGTCGTGGGAGGTCTCGCCGGGACGGGTGCCGTGCCTCAGGTTTCTAGAAAGCGGCCCTGAGTGTGGATAGTTCCTCCGCGCTGGACACCAGGTCTGCGCTACAACGCGGCCAGCCGTTGGCGGGGGCCACGCGGATTAAGCCGCGTCCGGCGGCGGGACAGGCGGGCCCACCCAGCGGCCGTGCCGAGCCTGCCCGCATTGCAGTCTGCTCCTACCTGGGTTGTCTCGGGACTCTGGCACCCCGGCTCGTCGCTCCACTGCCCTCGCGACGGGCTGCCGTGTGGGACGGAGACCTCTTCGTCTCGCGGGTGCCAGTACACACACGTCCACTCTGCTTGCACGGCGCTGCTCCTGGTCCCGCCGCCGAGACTCCCGCCAAGTGCCCGCCTCCGCCGCTCCGCTCACACGCAGGGGCCGCACCGCCCAATCCGTTAGCCGGCAGGCCTCAGATTTGCGAGCGAGTATCTCGGGCTTTAGGCAGGCGTCTGAGTCGAGATTTATCTCAAAATGATCAGTGAAGCTTCGTGAAGGTGCACAGCTGTAGGATGGGTCATTCCAACCATCACAGGAGCATCAATGTTGCAGGATTCATTAGAGCCCTACGGAGCTCTCTCAGGAAGCGGCCATCTTGGTTGGCTCTCTAGCGCCCTCTGAGCAAGGACCAATATTAAAGAAGGGTCCAAAGACAATCAGGCCCATCTGTTGAAGAGAGAATAAATCGGAACGTCGAGAGACGGTTGCAAGCAGAACCAGCGAAACGTGTTCCTAAAGAGCCAAAAACCGGGGATTGTTGAGAGTCCGGGATGGAGCCAGAAAAACTGTGCTAAGGTTAATACCAGAAGCAGTGAACAACCAAACAGAGGCACAAAAGGCCTAAATCCTACAGCAATAATCTTCCTTAAACTTGTATCCAAAAATCAGATAATAACCTTAAGCCGAGCGCAACATCCAGAAAACTACGCCCCAAGGGATACAACATCCAATCCCATAAAAGTCCTCCCCAACGAGAACAACTCCCAGACCGAAGGGTCTTCAGAATCATCATCGGCGGAAACAGCTAGCCGTTGCATTGGAAAATATGTGGAAAATAGCAGGTCTTCTAAGATCGCCCGTGCTGTCAGTGTATCTTTTGGGAATCGTAGAAGACTGTTGTAAGAGTAAAGAAATAGTCCATAGGTGCCCCTCTGCGAGAACACATAGCTAAATGAGACCTGTTCTTTGGGAAGGTACCCACTTGAGAGTGCGCAGCCACACGTTGGCTTACTGTACCTTTCACAGAAGGGAAATATCTATTTGCATATCAGTCTTAGTCCCACCCACATGGGTAGTCAAGCACTGAAATGCTATGGCAATTCTCTTCTGAATAATTAACTATTGTAAGAGGTTGTCTTTCTTCTGTTTAACTGTCAACACCACATCCTGACAAGAGTCTGTCCCTGTTCAAAACCAAATGGGATATGCATCTTTCCAGAAAAACAGATAAGAGAATCCTTGTCTTTAAAGTCTGCAACAAGCAGTTCCTCAGATGTGTTCTGTAAAACCAAGAACGATTCAAGCAGCCTCTTTGTCCCAATGGGGGCAGGATAAAGAGTATAAAGAAAGGCAAAGGAAGTAGGTGTTTGCTTAAATCTCTGAGGACCACTGGGTAACCAGCTAGGAGAAGGTGAGTCATTCTCCTGGCCCCACAAGGATCCTGTAGAACTTTTTATTTTTTTTGTGGGTCTTTCTTCTGGGTCACGATCAGAGCCTGAACTTTATTATTCTTTATTGTAGTGACAGGGATAAGCTTAGGAATTCTTCTGACTGGGGCGGCGCCTTTTTGATTTGGATATTCACAGACTTCCTGGCGAGCACCCAAGTTTCTTTAGTTTACGTAAGGAAACCCCATTACATTTAAGGACAGATAAGTTTCTTTCATTTGAATAAAAGTGTATAGCAATAATCGTGGCACCACTTGGTCAGTCTCTCCATTCCTTGTCGACAGAGACCCCAGCATACCAATAGACACAAAGTCTTTCAGACACCATCACTCGCCAACTTGGGACTACCTGCGACTGTCAAAATCATCCCTGTTTCAAACAAACAATACATCGGAAAGAAGGATGTCATCCTTCCTAGGGGCCAGAGACACATATCGTTTAATTGAAACTACAATTCCACCATCTACTATCTCAATAAGCAGAGTGTTGCCATACCCAGTATCCTCTTGCGGGAGGCTCAAGGGATCTGTCATTGTCCCTTAGCAATGGGACCTGTCAATGACTGTTAGGGAGAATTCTCTGTTTAGGCTGAATTTCCTAACCTAGTGAGTCCCCCAGCAGCTTTGCTGGATTTTTGGGATTTATTTTTTTCTCCTGCCAAGAGTGAGACTCTTTTACCCTCACTCTTGGGCATGATTTTACTGTGTTTCTTTGAATCTAGACAGGCACATCTAGATGTGTTTAATGGGCCATGGGGTCTTTTACTCTATAGGGCTTCATGTGTTTTTGTGATGTGTTACACAGCACCCTCAGTGCAGTGACACAGGGGTGTCATAGTGACCCCCCAGTATAGACTCCATACCCTGGGACTGACTACTGTCTCCCAGTGCATGTAAAGTCACCATTGACTTTACTAGTCTTAAATTCTGAACAGAACCAGTACAAACCATCATATTGTGGACATACTGGCTGGGGCAATTCAATTGCCCCGGGGTCTGTTAGTCGAGGGGGCACGTCTCCGTCCCTTCTGATCGAGTTTTGGCTGGTGGCAGTGGATACTACTTTTTATATCCAACCGTGAATATTTTCCTATGGGATTTCCCATTGTTTTAGGCTACTACCTTTATTTAATTATTTACGGTAGCCTCGAACATACCGCCGGTTTATTTAATTAATATGAATTCTCCGTTTGGTATTTTTTGCCAAAACTTGATTCTAAAATGGCGTTCTCCAGCATGGGGTCTGGCATGGATTCACATACTCATGAATATTCCCTGTCGTCAGGCTGGGAATACTCGGTAAAGAAAAAATCAGTATCAGTTTCGTTCCTGATCTGTCTTTCGTAGTAGTAACCAATCACTGATCTCTGCGTCATACTGACCACAGCCAACGACTGTCCTCTACCTAAGCCCCGCCCCTGGCAGCCATCTTCAGATTTTTACCGCACGTTCAAGTGTTGGGAGTCCTCGTGCTTAGCTCTCGAGCTTTTACTGCGTGTTTCGCGTTTTTTTCAGGTGAATTTTCACTTTTTTTCGGTTAATCGAGCCTCAAGCTCCACCGTTTCTACTCCCATTAACGGCTACCCGTCCCTCAAGGGTGAAGATTTCGTCGAACCAACTTCTTGGAGGATTCCAGAAGATTCGCGGCCTACTTCGAGATGGCCCAGGATGCGAGTTCGTCGCCCGGACCCAAGCTGTTTCGCAGCTGCCCTGGATGCGGGCTGCAGAATGTGTTTAAGGAAGGAGAACATTTGCGATGCCTCTACTGTCTTCATGGGGACAAGACTCATGTAGAGAAGGACTGCCAGTTCTGCAAGAACTTGTCGGAGCGGACCATGAGGGACCGTCGATCCCGTCTCGCAAGCCGGTTGGAGAAGGGCTCGACGGGTGAGAAGAAGAAGAAAGGGTCCGAGCGGGCTTCTAAGTCCTGTGCGGGCGCCCCGGCGACGGGGGCCCAACACCAGGCCAAGCGCCGCGAGTCCGCTGGCTCCGGGAGCGCCGAAAGGTCGGGCTCTTCGGTCGCCAGGCAGGGCGCACCTTCCCCGGCACCGTCAACCACGAGCCAACGCTCCGGTTCGGGGAAGAAAAAGTCCGAGACCCCGGGTAAGCTTCGGGAGAAGCCCCGTCCGATCTCAGAAGAGGGGGAGCGAGGCGTCGCCCCTCCCCCGAAGGAGAAGGCCCGGGACGCACCTAAGGTGGTGAAGGCCCCTACCCAGCAGGCAAAGGCCTCTATCGAGGCTATCGCGGCGACTCTGGCCAAGCCGGCAGAGACACCGCCAGCGGAGACTGCCTCCGGGACTAGAGTTTCCCTGCCGCCAAGGAGGGAATCCTCTTTTCAGCCCATCGTCGTGGCCACCATGATGGAAGAAGCGAGGGGGGGCACGGTGCCCTCCTCGAGCTCGGAGTCGGCCTCGGAGGAGGAAGTGACCGAGGCCGTGAGGAACCTCGAAGTCCAATTCGTGAAGGTTCGATCCCGTCAGGAAGATCCTCGGGAGATAACCGAGGAAGACGACGAGGGTGAGGAAGAGCGGCCTTCCCTTCCGGCGCAGCAGGATCCTAGGCCTCAGGATGGCTCGGCGGCCATTTTGTCTGCCATCCAGTCCTTATGCTCTGCGATAAGGACGAGATTCCCACGGCCCAGGCCGGAGGACCCGCAACCTGGCCCGTCGGGAAGTCCTCAGAACAAACAACGGATTACCCAACCCTCTCCTCCGCTCGCCCCCGTAAGGCCTACAGTTCCCTCCTCATCCTCCCACGAGTCGGGAGATGACGGTGTGCTGGGCTCGACGACGGGTTCTGAGGGCGACGGCGACGACGACAGAACGGGTTTCCTGTCTCCCGTTGCACGGGCCTCGCCGCCCGACGAGATTGGCTCATTCCACGCCATGATCGCCAGGGCGTCCGAATTGTTCCAGCTCTGCCCATAGGCGCAGAAAAAGGAAGGTTTCCTCTATCAGCGCCGGGTGGCCAAGAGGAAGACGGTCATCACGGTGCCCCTAATCGATGACATCTGGGAGGAGGGCCTGTCGGTTCTCAAAAACCCCTCCACGGCACCAGCCAAACGGGACCGGTACGAGAAGAAATACCGGGTCCTCGAAACCGCTCCCCTGGTGCTCAGGGCCCAGCCAACGCCAGACTCGGTCGTCTCGGCGGCGGCGAAGAAGAAAGCGGCGGGGTCAGGAGCCTCGACGTCGAATTCCCCGCCAGACGGCGAGGGAAAGAAGTTGGACGCCATGGGTCGGCGGGTCATTTCGTCGGCGGCGACGACGATCAAAGGCGATCGTGGCCCGTTACGACAGGGAGCTCTGGTTTAAGCTGGCCCCCATATTGGACTTCCTGCCGGACGACAAGAGGTCCGAGGCCCTGGAAATACTGTAAGAGGGCGAGGTGGCTTCGGACCACGCCATAACGGTGGCAACCGACATTGCCAATACCGGGTTCCGCCAGCTGGGCAACGGTGTTTGCCTACGACGACGGGTTGGCTCCGGGCGACCAACTTCCGTCAGGACGTTCAGACCAGGGTGTTGGACATGCCGTTCGACGGCAGCAACTTGTTCGGGAAGGCGGTGGACGAGTCCCTCCAAGCCATAAAAACGGACACAGAGACGGCCCGCGCCCTAGGAGCCCTTCAGCAACGACGACCCTTTCGGAGCTCCGGAGGCAGACAGGGTGCCTCCAAGGGATCCAGCGGTGGCTCGTCGTCCTACTGCCAGGCGGCACGCTCCTCGTCTCAGGAGGCCTACAGGGGTCGCGGCAAGCAGGGAGCGCCTCGCCGCCGTCAGCAAGGTGGCCAGGGCGGCAAGGCCACCACCTCCAAGCAGGACTGAACCGGCCGTGGTCACGGGCCTCCACCGAAGCACCCCGGTGGGAGGCCGGCTGACGAAGTTCGTCGGCGTGTGGAAGTCCATCTCCACCGACCGTTGGGTGCTGGATACCCTGGCAAGAGGACACTCTATCGAATTCCTGAAGAAGTGCTCTCACGTTCCACCTGTGACCAGGAAGGAAAATCACATCCCGCAACTGCTGTTGGAAGTACGGGCGATGCTCAGGAAAGGCGCCATCGAGCTTGTCCCGAAGAGGCTTCGGGGCTCCGGGGTGTACTCAAGGTACTTCCTCGTCAGGAAGAAGACGGGCGGCTGGCGCCCCATCCTAGACCTTCGTCGTTTGAACAAATACATCAGATCACAAAAGTTCAGGATGGTCACCCTCCAGCACGTACTGGGACAGCTGGAGGAAGGCGACTTTCTATCGTCGTTGGACCTGGAGGATGCATACTTCCACGTTCCCATCCTCAAAAGTCACCGAAAGTTCCTCAGGTTCGTAGTCCAGGGACGCCACTACCAATTCAGAGCACTGCCGTTCGGATTGAAGTCGGCCCCCAGGGTCTTTACCAAGTGCCTAGCACCAGTTGCGGCACGGCTGCGCCTGCAGGGGATTCACGTCTACCCCTACCTGGACGACTGGCTCATCCGCTCAAGGACGAGGGAACTCACCGTCGAACACACTGCGAGGACCGTCCAGCTACTCTCAGACCTGGGATTCGCCATAAACTACTGGTGCCGTCGCAGGTGGCCCTGTTTCTGGGAGCGAAACTCGATACAGTGAGGCGCCTGGCGGCCCCGTCGGAAGAACGGACGAAGACCATTCTAGGCAAAGTGCAGCGCCTGCTAGCCACGGACGTGGCCAGGGTGAGGTCCATCAAGTCCCTCCTGGGGATGATGTCCTCTTGCATCTACCTGGTGCGCCTCTGAAGACTCCGAATGCGCCCTCTTCAAGAATTTCTCAGCGCCCGTTGGATGCAGGCGACTGGCACCTTCGAAGACAGGGTCCCCCTCAACGAGGTGTTCCGGCGGGTTATTCAGTGGTGGGGCGTTCGAGCGCACCTCACGGCGGGCAAGGACTTTCAGACGCCGGCGTACCAGGAGACGGTGACTACGGACGCCTCCCTGGAAGGTTGGGGCGCCCACAACGGGGATCTCCACGCGAGAGGCCTCTGGCTCCCGGAGGAGAGGCTCCTGCACATCAACGTCCTGGAACTCCGAGCCGTGTTCTGGGCTCTCAAATCGTTCCTCCCGTCGCTCAAGGGCAAGGTGGTGCGGATCTTCACGGACAACACCACGACAATGTTTTACATACGGAAGCAGGGAGGCACTTGATCCCCAGCCCTATCCAAGGAGGCACAGGATCTGTGGCACTGGGCGGTCGCCCAGGGGATGTTCCTGGTTCCCTTCCACCTGGCAGGAGAAAGAAACACCATCGCCGACTCGCTCAGCAGGGAGCTGCGCGCGTGTCACGAGTGGGAACTGCGCCAGGATCAGGTGGATCAACTCTTCCGACGATGGGGCAAACCCCAAATCGACCTGTTCGCAACAGCGACAAACTCGAAGTGCAAGAGGTTCGCCAGCAGGTTTCCCCAGCCGAGAAGCATGGCCGATGCGTTCTCGTTCCCCTGGGACGGCCTATACCTGTATGCGTTCCCTCCGTTGCTGCTTCGACTCATCAGCCAGGTCAAGAGGTCCCGGTGCAGGATGATCCTCGTCGCACCGGCGTGGCCGAGGCAGATCTGGTTCCCGGACCTTCTGGCCTTGTCAACGTCCCCTCCCATCAAGCTGTCGGCGGACGCGGACCTTCTCTCCAGAGAAGGAGGCGCCATCTTCCACCACGACCCGGCGTCGCTCAACCTGCAGGCTTGGCTCCTGCAGCGCTAGAGTTTGGAGGCTACGATATACCGGCCGACTGCAGAGAGGTTCTTGCAAAGGCCAGGGCGTCCTCGACTCTCAAATGCTACGGTCATAAGTGGAAGAGGTTCTCTATCTGGTGCCGAGCACAGAAGATCAACCCCCTACGGATTACGGCCCCACAAGTGCTGCCGTACCTGCTATCGCTGGCAAAGGCTGGGCTAGCCCATGCCTCCACTAAGATTCATCTGGCGGCGATCTCCAGATATACCAGAACCACAGGACGGACGTCCCTGTGGTCCCATCGACTGGTAAAAGAGTTTATGAAAGGACTGTTCCGGTCATTCCCGCCGGTGAAGGCCCCGGCCCCGGCGTGGGAACTTAACGTGGTGCTGACCAGACTCATGGGGCCCCCATTCGAGCTGATGCACTCCGCACCTATGAAGTTTGTGTCGTGGAAGACTGCGTTCCTGGTGGCCATTACCTCCGCACGACGAGTGGGAGAGATCCAGGCCCTATCCTGCAAAGCACCGTACTTGACTTTCCATGCCTCGAGGGTGGTGCTTAGGACGCACCCCTCCTTTATGCCCAAGGTGCTGTCGGACTTCCATCTTAACGAGCCCTTGGTGTTACCTGTTTTCTTCCCGTCTCCTTCGTCGCCGGCCGAGAGGACGTGAACTTTGGACCTTTGAATCAAGGGAAGGCTCTCTCAAAGTCTTCTATTTTCAGATGGCTCTCCGGCTGCATCATGCACTATCACCGGTTGACTAACCGACCGCTGCCAGGCCGTCCGAGAGCCCATTCGACCAGAGCGATCGCTGCTACTATGGCGTTCTTATCTGGTGTGCCCCTGCTGGACATCTGCAGGGCTGCTACGTGGAGGTCGACGCACACCTTCACGAGATTCTACTGTGTCGATCGGGATTCCAGGGAGGAGTCCAGGGTCGGCCAAGCAGTGCTGCGCAACCTGTTCGCTTAAGGTGAGCCTGGTGAGGAGGTAAGAGATGCTTAATGTTGAGTTCTTTGTATTGCTTAATGATGAGCCTTTTTCCACCCCCCGTGGTTGTGCATGTGTGTACTGCTATTTATTCTTATATTCATGAGCATGTGAATCCATGCCAGACCCCATGCTGGAGAAGGAACAAGTTACTTACCTGTAACTGTTGTTCTCCAGCATGGGTCTGGCATGGATTCACATGTGAAGCCTCCCGCCTACCCCTCTGCGGCTCTTCACTTGGTCATACTGCCACTTCACGTGCTACCAAATCTGAAGATGGCTGCCAGGGGCGGGGCTTAGGTAGAGGGCATTCATTGGCTGTGGTCAGTATGACGCAGAGATCAGTGATTGGTTACTACTACGAAAGACAGATCAGAAACGAAACTGATACTGATTATTTCTTTACCGAGGATTCCCAGCCTGACGACGGGGAATATTCATGAGCATGTGAATCCATGCCAGACCCATGCTGGAGAACAACAGTTACAGGTAAGTAACTTGTTCCTTTGTGTTCTCTTCTGTGACTCCAACCCAAGTCGAGCCCTTTGTTCCACTTTTTGGCGGGCTTCTCCACAGAAGCCCTCCAAAGTGGTGCCACCCTGTCTGGGGTACTTAGGAGGGGTGGAGGGGAATTTAAGCACCCTGGACTGAGTTGCCTAGGCAACTGAAGTCGCACTCCGTCCTGATTGGGCCTAGTGGTGAGCCGGCCGGCTCACCACTTAGCATGTTTGGGTGACAGCTAGGCTGAGTGAATGGGGGTTTTCTGCATAAAAGCAGGGCTTTGGGGACTGGAACTTCAGAAGTCGCCACGGTACCTAAGAATCCGACGAGGGAGAAGCTGAGCCGACCTGCCACGACACCACCACCGGTGTAGCCCTGCTGGACCGTCTCACCACTTTTCCCTTCGACAGAGGAGATCTCCCGCCGGAGAGTCTTCTTCCTTTGACTGGTGGGGATAACCAGGTTCACCGTCTTTTCGCCTTCCCGACGTACCTCGTGGCCGCCTTGCCTGTGCCAAGCACCCCGGCAACCGGGATACCACGTTTTACCACGACCGCGAACAAAGGTACCACCTTTAACCGGAAAACTATGCGGCTGGTTTCTTCCCTGGTAGTGCAACGACCTTCATCTTTCCTCCAAGTCGAGATCTTCTCTTCCCCTGGACGACGACGCGACTTGCACCCACTGCCAGGAACAACTGCCACCGCTGGAGTATCCTTCCCACTTAAGGTACCATGTCCCGCCAGGCTTCCCTTGCCACTGACTGTATGGGGTAGATTTAGCCCCCGGCTTTCAAACCTGGGTTAGCCTGGGACACCCTGGCTAAACTTTCCTAAGCCCTCTAAACTCTTTTTGAACCCTCTGCAAGACTTTCAAAGCCTAGTGTAACTGTGTGATCTTGGGCGCATTTGTGTTCTGCTCTCTCTAAGAGTGGGCCCAGCCTTTGGACTTTGGCTCACCAGTGACGTTTGCTCTTCTGCCTTGCTAACAGTGTTCCTGAATCTTAGAGTGGTGTACCTTTCCATATTCTGTCTTTTTCCCTCTCTTTCTCACAAACTTATTGGAGTGCCATCTAGTTAAGCGCTCACCTCTGTATGAAAATAAGTGGTGTTTTACTGTGACTTATCTGATAAGGAAAAAGGGGTGTATATATTACAATAGTAACTGTGTTTAGAATATTTTACAATAAGAGTGCTGGAGTGTTTCAAACAGTGTGTTTTTAAATAAATAACTATATACTTTGATACCAAAGCTCTGGTCAGTGTTTGCTTGTATTATTGTGCCTGAGTGCCTATTGTGTATACTTTGCATACTGCCTAACTCTTCTTGAGAGAGGTCTGACTGCTCAGCCACAGCTACCAGGTAAATCTGGGTGGTATGGACTGCTACCAAGTGGGTTTACTGCCAACACCTGTAGTCTTAAATCTTTTGCAGTGTTCCCTAAGGGAACTGCACAGGTTTCTGCCTAACAATGACGGTAGTCCATTTGCCAGGGATTTATAATGTCCAAGCTGACGTCTTAAGCTGATCTTTCCTAGAGGACCACAAATGCATTTTGATCAGGGGCATGGAAGTGAGGGGGTGGGGGGTGAAATGCATCTTTTTTTAACACCCAAAACCGCAAAAGGCCCAAGCACTGCATTTAGTAACCCTGAACGGAATTTTGGGTAAATGCCATTTTGAACTGACCAGATGTTTTTTATTTTTCACCCCATCATGTTATTCCAATCCCTCACCTGCCCCGATTGGGGCTCGGAATTAAGGGAGCTGGTAGCTATTTGGCTCCTGCTTGCAGCCTAGAAGAGCTTGGTTAGTCTGACACCAACAGCTACCAGGAGCTTCTTTTGGCTCTCCGGTGCAATTGAAGCTGAATGAACACACCTATTTGGGACAATCTCTAAATAAACATTAGGATACATCTATACAATATATAAAGTATAAGGCATTATACATAATGGCCAAACTGATACTTTTGCATCTTATGTGGAAGTTAGATTAGCAGTATACTCTTCGGTCCCCAGTGGTAGCTCCTGGCCAATGCTGAAAACTCTGGAGCTGCATTTAACTCCTGCTTATTGTGATGATTCAAGGGATTTCACCACTTCTCCCCAGGGGAAGCCCTTCCCTATGAGGCTAGGGAAGTGAGGCCGCTACCCAATATAACACCTAGGGGTGGTAATATGTCGGAGGACCTCATAGGAAGAGACTCGCCCCTCAGGGATAAGGACCCCGGAGGGGCCAGGATATAACTGCATTGAAGTTGCATACCCTTGTCACAGTGGTGACCCCTTTGAAACGCAAGAGATGCACAGGAGTGATATCCCTCGTTGTTAACCCTAAGAGAAGTCAAAAGAAGGAACACTCCAGAGTAATCTCCCTCGTCGCAGTGATTACACTAAGAGAAGCCAAAGAGAAGAAAGACTTTGGCTTCTCTGTGTTAATACTGTGACGAGGGAGATTATGCCAAAGAGAAGCACTCCGGAGTAATCTCCCTCATTACAGTGGCAAAACCAAGAGAAGCTACAGAGAAGAAGCATTTGGGAGTAGTCCCCTTTATTACAGCAGTAGTTGGCAAAGCACACAGAGACGAGAGTGATCTTCCTCGTCACAATGGTGACAGTGAAATTAATAAGAATCAAGAATGCCTCAGGAATACTCTCCCTTGTCACAGTGATTACATTAACAGCCTTAGAGAGAAGAACAGACAACCAGAGCTGTTTAGAGAGGACATTCAGGCCCTTATTCACAGAATGTTTTCCAATGGGGTTTTGCCATTATAAAACACTTCCATGAATTAGGCCCTCAGTGTGGGCAAAAGGTCAGGAATGACAGTTGGAATTCTGGAACACTTTTGTAAAACTGTGTTGGAGATACTAACAAGACATCTGAGGACTATTGGGTGGGGTCGGGGGACAAGAGCCATTCTCCTGCCATTTTTGAATCTGAAACGGAAGCAAAAGATTGAAAAAGACTGAACCAGTTTACCAGGAGATATTTTGTTTTCTATAAATGCTGAAATATTTTGTATTTTAGTGGTAGGATTAGAGTAGTTTTGGAAAGAGGTCAGGCTTTTTAGACCCTCACCCTGATGACAAGTACCAGAGTTATTTTAGAATACATAGCGGTACCCTCTAGAGATGGGGAAAATTAGTCCCTTTTTGCTTATGAGTTCCTAAACTAGATTTTAATGTCGTTGCCTCCTTGTCCGACTCTCCTCACTCCCTCCACCTCGCCACATTATCCAATCTGAATTTTGATCCCTGCGGAGTGAACTTGAAACTTGATTCCCGAGCAACTGTGATTCTGGTAGCTCCAGCATAGGCTCTCCAGTGCTGATTCTCGGATGCCCTTCACCTCTCCATTAATAAACATCAGAAAATGCTGTGCACATTAGAACATCTGCCCCGGATGAACAACGGTAAGTTCCAACACAAACCTGAACTTCACTGCATGGTTCTTGTTACTACAGTAGGAGTTGAGGGGAATCTCCCCTACTGTTTGAATTGGAAGATGATTTTCCTGTGGTGCTTACACAGGGTTTGTGATTGGACCGCATGTCCAGAAGAGACTACCTTTTATTCTTGATTTGGTTAGTTCTTGCATGCAATTAACCATCAAACTAACTTTTATGGAGGTATTCATAGCCTAAAATGAATGTCATTTTCTAGAACCCTTTTTCATGATTAATAGTGGCTGAGCACTCTTAGACCCGTTTGGAAAGATGTATCCAAATGAGATCCTTTGCCCCAAAGGAGCTTAATCTAGTCTTAGCAAAATTGTGTGGCCTCTGCCCCACTTGAGCATATGCACAATGTAGATCTACATAACCTGTCCTGGAAAGTGGGATTTTCATTGGTCATTGCATCAGCAAGATGTGTTAGTGAGTTCCAGGATAATCTTAACAAGCTTTAGACAGTATTTCATAATATGGTGGCTCTGAGAATGCACTGTTCTTTGTTGCTGGGGGTTTTTGTTAGATGTTCACACAAATCACAATATGCATTTGCCTTCCTTTTTTCCCCAAACTCTTACACACCTGTAGAGGGCTTGGTACTGTCTGGATGAGAGTACCCCGGAATACTACCTAAACGATCACAGCTTAGACAAAAAAGTGCTTAGACTTTCTATTAAGGGTGGTCGGGTTAGGTTTCACTACCTCTCAGCAATATAACGCTAGATGGATAGGTCATACATCATCTTAGGTTGCCAGAATAGACTTCTTCCAGGCAAGCAGGGAGGGGTCGTTCATCTTATGCAGGGGTCTGCAACCTGTGGTTCTCCAGATATATTTTAAAAATATATATTTTAATTGGTTTTTACATAACAAGAAAAAAAAACAATCAAATACACCCAAACCCCCGTTCCCCCTCTACCACCACAGGTTCTGTCTGTCTTCTCCCCTTTCGCTTATTTGATAGTTCACATGATGTCTAATATTCTTACCTTGTGTGGGCACCACTTTACCATGTATTCACTCTGTAGATCGGTAAGCACCGGGCCCCAGTCATGTCTGAATCTCCCCGAGTCCCCTTGTATCTTGTATGTCACCCATTCCAGTGCTACGAAGTTTCATATTTTATACACCCACTCCTGTATTATTGGGGGGAGATTGTTTTTTCCCAATTTTGTTCTGTCGTTAGCCATGCTGCTATTAGCAGGGTTATCGGGCCCCGCTTCTGCGTCTTATGTGGTGTCTTCGCTTCCAGGTCCCACATGCCACACCACTGCCACACTACCAGAAGTTGTCCCCCAATAGGTCTGGGCTCGGGTATATTTCCTTCATTTGGTACCAAATTTCCCCCCAGAATTCTTGTAGACTTGGGCAGTTTCTCCAGATGTGTTGCCAGTCCCCTAGTGCTTTGCATCCCCTCCAGCATTGGTCAGGTGTTTGGGAGAATATTTTGTGTAATCTTTCCAGCGTATAGTGCCATTGGAGGACCACTTTGATCCACATCTCTCTTAGCTGGATTGCTCTCATTAGTTTGACAATCATTCCCCATATATGTTCCCAGTGGCTTCTAGGAATAGGCCGCCCTGTTGTTGTCGTCTCCCATCTCCTCATATAGTTCCACTGTACTTGCTCTTCGTGGTCATTCATATGTTTGTATAGATTAGAGACCAGCTTTTTTGATCCAGTGTTTGTTGGAATTAATCGCTCAAAGGGCGTTAATTGCCTTTGGGTGCTGCTTTTACTTGTGGGGCGCTAAGCCAATGTTTTAGTTGGTTATATTGGAATCTGTCTTTGTCTTCTACCCCAAAGTCCTGGGCACAGTCCTCAAACGTTCTCAGATTTTGCCCCTGGTCCATGTCCCTTAATTTCTGGCAGCCCGCTGCTTCCTATTTCTAAAATGCTTCCTTGGTCATCCCCGGTGGGAATTACAGGTTACCAAACAAGGGGGAGAATGGTGCTGGTTGCGTTAATGGGGTTCCCGGCCCAGTTGCCCCATGCCATATGTCCAACCCTATGCCCAGTATCTCACTTGTTCTCCAGCATGGGGTCTGGCATGGATTCACATGCTCATGAATATTCCTCGTCGTCAGGCTAGGAATCCTCGGTAAAGAAAAAATCAGTTTCAGTTTCGTTTCTGAACTGTCTGTCTCCTAATAACCAATCACTGGTCTCTGGGTCATACTGCCCCCAGCCAATGACTGCCCTCTACATAAGCCCCTCCTCTGACAGCCATCTTCAGATTTTTACTGCATGTTCAAGTGTTGGGAGTCCTCATGCTTAGCTCTCGAGCTTTTACTGCGTATTGCATTTTTTTCAAAGAGTTTACTCTTATTTTTTCAGTCAAATTGAGCCTCAAGCGCCACCGATTCTTCTTCCGATTAACAGGGAACCGTTTGGGAAATCTCTACGCCCCTCAAGGGTGAATGTTCGTCGAATTTCACTTTTGGAGGATTCCAGAAGATCTTTGAGGCCTACCCCTCGTGGTCCGGGCCGAAGACAAAGGACACTCGATGCTTCTGTTTAGGATGTGGACTACAGAATGTCTTGAAGGAGGACGGGCACTCCTGGTGCCTCTACTGCCTGCATGCTGACAAATCGCACATTGAGGAGGCTGGTGCGTTCTGCAAGGACATGTCCTCCCGTACCATGAAGGACCGTCACAAGCGACTCGCTGACTGGCTGGAGTCGAAGAGCCCGGCGGCAGGTGAGCACCAGCAACGTACTTCTCCCAAGAGAAAATCAGAGCGGTCTTCTAAGACGTTTGAGGGCGCTCTGGCGACAGGGGCCCAACATAAGGCAAAGCACTGCGAGTGCCGTGGTACGGGCTCCTCGGCTGCCAGGCCGGGCGCAGCATCGCCGACGCAGTCAACCACGAGCCAATGCTCCGGCTCGACAAAAAGGAAGTCGGACAACCCAGGTAAGTTTCTGGAGAAAGCCTGGTCGGTTCCGACGGAGAAAGCCAAGGGGGAGCGAGGCGGTGGCCCTCCCCCCACGGTGAAGGCCTCAGACGTGCCTAAGGCTGTGAAGTCCCAGATTCACCAGGCTAAGGCTTCGATTAAGGGAGTGGTAGCGTCCCTGGCAAAGACCGCGGAGGCGGCCCCAGTGGAGACGGCCCCCAAGCCAAGAGTTTCCCTGCCCAGCCGGAGGGAATAGTCTTTCCTGCCCATCAATGAGACCCTTGTGAAAGCCCTGGGTGAGAAGGGGAGGCACGATGGTCTGACCGGACACAGATATCTCCTTCGAGGACGAGCTTTCGGGCCTCAAGTCAGTTCTTGACAAGAAGTTTGTCGAGATCAGATCTTATGGGAAGGACCCCGATGAGGCGGACATGGAGAGCAACGAGGGAGACTAGGAATGGCAGGTCGATGAGGAGCCGGAGGACACTACGCCGCTGCCGACGCTCCAGTCGCAACCGCTGCCACCACCGATGACAGGTCGGAGGACATCTTACTAACCTTGCACAGAAATAAGGACAAGGATGCCTTTGCCTCCGGCGGATGATCCAGCCATGCCTGAACCGCCAGGGAGCCCTCCATCCAAGCAGAGGCGGGTCCATCCACCCCGCCCTACCATCCGTCACCTCCATCCCCTCCACCGAGGGACGAGACAGAGACGACATGGACGGGCGACGCAACGGATCTCCCGTTGCCCCCAGCCCGGACTTCTACTCCCAACGAAATGGGCTAGTTTCACGCCATGATCGCTAGGGCCTCAGAGCTTTTTCAGCTGTGCCCCGAAGAGCAGGAGGAGGGGGGATTCCTTTTATCAGCGACGAGAGGCCAAGAGGAAGACCGTGCTCTCGGTCCTGCTGTTGGACGACATCTGCGATGAAGGGCTCGCCCTCCTGAAGAACCCATCCTCGGCCCCAGTGAAGAGACCGGTACAAGTAGTAGTACCAGGTCCCAGACTCGGCGCCTATGTGCCTCGGAGAGCAGCCGTCCCCGGACTCAGTGGTCTCCGCGGCGGGCAACGGCATCAACTTCCACTTCCCCACCAGACAGCGAGGGGAAGAAGCTGGATGCCATGGGACGTCGGGTCATCTCATCGTCGGCGACAACCATTAAGGCAGCCAACTTTGTCGCTATCGTAGCCCGCTATGGAGCTGTGGTTTAAAATCATCGGCCCTCTCCTGGACTTTGTCCCGGACGACAATAGGGCGGAGGCCCTTGAAATCTTGCAAGAAAGCGTGGTGTCTTCGGACCACGCCATCATGGTGGCCACAGACAATGCCGACACCGGCTTCCGCCAGATGGGCAACAGCATTTGCCTTCGCTGGTGTGGTTGGCTCAGGGCCACCAACTTCATCAGGACGTACAGACGAGGGTACTGGACATGCCCTTCGACAGGAACAACTTGTTCGGCAAGGCCGTGGACGAGGCACTGCAGGCCATCAAGGCAGACACTGATGGACCGTGCCTTGGGCACACTCCATCGACGACGGCTGTCCTTTCGGCCCTCCGGAGGCAAGTCACAAGGTGACTCCAAAGGGTCCGGCAGCAGCTCTTCTTCATACCGTCAGGCGGCCCGTTCTCCGTCCCAGGAAGCCTACAGAGGCCGCAGCAAGGCCGGAGGACATCGTCGTCATCGCCAAGCGGCCCAAGGTGGTAAGGCCCCAGCGAAGCAGGACTGAACCGGCCGTGACGTCGGGCCCCCAGCCGAGCACCTCGGTGGGAGGCCGGCTGGCGAAGTTCATCGGCGTGTGGAAGTCAATCTCCAACGACCATTTTGTGCTGGATGCCCTGGCACACGGACACACTCTGGAGTTCCAAGGGAAGTGTCCCCGTTTCCCACCTGTGGCCATGAAAGAAAACCACATTCCGCAGCTTCTGCAGGAGGTTCAAGCAATGCTAAAAAAGGGTGCAATAGAAGTCCCAAAGAGGCTCCGGAGTATGCTCGTGGTACTTCCTCGTCTGAAAGAAGACCGGCGGTTGGCAGCCCATTCTAGATCTTTGCTGCCTCAACAAATAAATAAAACCCAGAAGTTTGGATGGTCATCCTCCAGCACGTGCTGAGACCGCTGGAGGAAGGAGACTTCCTGTCGTCGCCTATTTCCACATCCCCATTCACAAAGGGCATTGAATGTTTCTGCGCTTCATGGTCCAAGGGCGGCACTACCAATTCAAGGCTCTCCCCTTCGGTTTGAAGTCGGCCCCAAGGGTCTTCACCAAGTGCCTGGCGCCGGTGGCGTCGTGGCTGCGCCTGCAGGGGGATCCACGTCTACCCCTAACTGGACGATTGCCTCATCAGTGCGAAGTCAAAGGAACTCTCCGTCGGACACACAGCGAGGACCGTCCGCCTGCTCACGGAACTGGGGTTCACGATAAACTATGCGAAGTCCTGCTTGGAGCCATCTCAGGATGCTCAGATCCTGGGAGCCAGACTCAGCACTGTGGCGCACTTAGCGGCACTGTCGGAGGACAGGATAAAGGCCATCCTGGGCAAGGTACAACGGCTGTTGACCATGAAGGTTGCCAGGGTGAGGTCCATCAAGTCCCTGCTCGGCATGATGTCCTCATGTATCTACCTCGTTCGGCTGTGCAGGCTGCGGTTGCGGCCGCTGTAGGAGTTCCTCGACGCCCTTTGGATGCAAGCGATGGGAAGCTTCAAGGGCAAGATCGCCCTCAACGAGACATTCCGTCGAGCGATTTGATGGTGGGGGGTCCGCGCGCATCTAGCGGCGGGCACAAACTTTCAGACCCTGGCGCATCAGGCGACGGTGACAACGGATGCCTCCCTGGAGGGATGGGGCGCATACACTGGAAATCGCCACACAAGAGGCCTCTGGCTCCCGGAGAAGTCGTTGCACATCAACGTCCTGGAGCTCCGGGCCGTATTTTGGTCCCTCAAGTCATTCCTTCCTTCCCTCAAGGGCAAGGTGGTGCGGGTCTTCACCGACAACACCACGATGATGTTCTACAATTGGAAGCATGGGGGCACCAGATCCCGAGCTCTCTCCAAGGAAGCGCAGGACCTATGGCACTGGGCCGTCGCCCAAAGGATGTTCCTGGTACCCTTTTATCTGGCAGGAGTGAAGAACACTGTCGCCGACTCACTCAGCAGGGAGCTGCGTTCTTGCCACGAGTGTTAGCTTCGGCAGGATCAGGTGGACCTGCTGTTTCAACGATGGGGCAATCACCAGATCGATCTGTTTGAGACGGTGACAAACACCAAGTGCCGGAGGTTCGCCAGCAGGTTTCCCCAGCCGGGGAGCATGGGGGATGCTTTCTCATTCCCCTGGGGCGGCCTGTTCCTCTACGCTTTCCCACTGCTGCTGTTGCTTCTGCGACTCATCATTCGACTCAGACGGTCCTGGTGCAGGATGATGCTCGTTGCTCCGGCATGGCCGAGGCAGATTTGGTACCCGGACCTTCTGGGCATGTTGGCGTCTCCTCCAGTCAAGCTTCTGACGGACGCAGATCTTCTCGCCAGGGATGGAGGCGAGATATTGCACCATGACCCGGGGTCGCTGAACCTGCAGTCCTGGCTCCTGCAGCGCTAGAGTTCGGAGGATATGAGATCCTGGCGGACTGCAAGGTGGTGCTTGCCAAGCCAGGACTTCTTCGACTCTTAAGTGCTACAGACATAAATGGGAGATTCGCTGTCTGGTGCCGTGCACAGATGATGAACCCTCTATGGATTACGGCCCCTCAAGTGCTGCCGTACGTGCTGTCGCTGGCCAAGGCGGGGCTGGCCCACGCTTCTATCAAGATCCATCGGGCGGCTAGCTCTCGCTACACCAGAACTCCAGGGCGGTCGTCGCTATGGTCGCATCGCCTGGTTAAGGACTTCATGAAAGGACTTTTCCGCTCGTTCCCGCCGGTGAAGGTTCCAGCCCCGGCGTGGGAGCTCAATGTGATGCTGACCAGGCTCGTGGGTCCTCCGTTCGAGCCTCTGCATTCAGCACCTCTGAAATTCCTATTGTGGAAGACAGCGTTCCTGGTGACCATTACCTCCGCATGACAAGTAGATCCAGGCCCTCTCCTGTAAGCCTCTGTACTTGACTTTCCACACAGCGAGGGTCGTGCTGAGGATGCACCCCTCTTTCATGCCCAAGGTGCCATCGGACTTCCATCTCGACGAGCCCTTGGTGTTACCTGTTTTCTCATGTAGGGTGGTGGCGACACCCCCCCTCTGACCGTGAGATACTACTTTGTGCCGATCTGACTATGTGGCAATTCTGATACCCTCGGTGTAGATCCCCTAGAGTCTAACCATCTTATCCCTTTCCCTCCTGAGACTCTCTTTTCGTGTCTTCTCTCCTTCTGTTTCTTCACGCTCCTCTCTTTCGGCGTCAGACATTGTCTGCCCCCAATTTGTGCAACTTCTTGCGTCCTCTTTGTTCTTGCTTATTTCCAGTTTATCTAGGGACAGCTCTCTATTCCCACTATTTTGGGAGATATCCTCAGAGTCGTAAAGCTGAGTGCTCTCCAGGCGCTCGTCTTCCCCCTCCCCTTGGGATACTTGTTCTAGCCCCATTTTTTCATATAATCTGTTGATCGTTTCTCAGATGCGTCTGGCGTCAGTCATCCTCAATATTCGCCCTAGATGTACCCGGTACTGAATCGTACTCAGGAAATAATTCTTCTATATCTTCCCAATCTACTACTGGCTCAGGTTTTTTAGCCTCTTTCCAGATATTCAAGATCTCGTGCTCTCTGTCTTCGCTTACGTTCTACATCATCATCGAACTCTCTGCACTTCCTCACTTCCTCTTGACCCTATCTTCCTCCTTTTTCTTTTCGTCCCTACGTTCGGTTGCCCTTTGGATTTCTTCACCCCTTCGTCTCTTTATTCTTTTCTCTCATATGCTTTGTTCTTCCTCTACCCTTTGCTGCTCCTGTCTGTCTTGAACATTGGCTGCTCTCTGTTTACGATCGAGATGCCCTTATTGCTCTTCACAATATAAATGTTCTCGTCTGTCTATCTTTTTTCCTAGTGTCTCGTCTCTTAATCCTTTTCTTTTTCCTTCTCCTTCCTCTGTACATAGTCTAATCTCTCCTTTCGTTTTGTCATCAATGCCTTTGCCATCGAGTTCCAAGAAAATCTGCCCCCCATCCATTCGTCCTGTGTGAGTGCTATCTCATCAGTTCTATCCTTGCTTCCTTTCCATCTTTTTCCTTCTCTCTCCTTGTCGAGAGATGTACTTGCCTGTGTCTGATCTCTTCTCTCGTCATCGTGTCTCTCCTTGTCCTTTGGAAGTGATATTATCTCTATACTTTTTTCCTTTTATTTTATAAACAACACAACAAACTTTACCAACATATAGGACATTCACATATATTTGCTTCACAGCATTGTTTTCACATGTTCTACATCACAGTCCCCCCCCCCCCCTTCCTGCCCCCTTAACTCAAGCCCTTACTTCAATACCTCAGAATTAATTCCTTGGGGTGATCTCCCTCCTTGCTCCCACGCATGTCATCTTCACTAAGTTCAGCAAAGGAAAGGTCCCGCCATCGTGGCCACCAGTTGTCTCCACGCGATCAGGGGTCCCACTTCCTCCCCCCCTCCCCTACTGACTGCTTCATACCAAGCTGCCGTCTCTGCTTCTGCCCACTTCAGGAAGTCGGTCCACCACATATCTATTCTGGGTCTTTGGGCTGCTTTCCAGCACATTGCGATTCTCCGTTTGCCCAAGATGTAGGCTAGATCTTTCAACTTACTAATGTGCTTTAGGTTGCGTGGTCTGGCAAACCACCCAGCATGCATGCCCATACAGACTCCACCTCCAACTTAATCCCCTTTTGGGACAGACGACGTTGAACCTCCGTCCAGAATCTGCCCATCTCAAGGCACGCCCAGAACCTGTGATTCATCCCGGCATCCATCTCCCCACACCTGGGGCATTTCTGTATTACTGAGCTTCCAAACCTGGAGATTTTGCTAGGGGTCATATATGCCCTGTGGGTGACGTATAACAGGATTTGGTGTAGCCTCGCATTCCGGGACACCTTCTTATGATACCTTTGGGCCCTCTCCCATTGTCCATTTTGCATAGGTTCTCCCACCTCCTCCTCCCAGTCCCGCCTCAGTTGGAGCAATTCCTTGCCCACCCTGGACATCAGTAATTCACAAATTCTGGATATTTCGTGCCCGCCTCCGAGATGTCATACATTGTCTCAATGACTGTATTGGGTTGTTCTGCTAGTGCTACTTCAGGCCACCTCTCTCGCACTAGTTTGATAATTCTTGTATATGTAATGTATTGTCCTTTATGTACCCCGGTTTCCTCCATTATCTTCTGGAAGTCTAGTACCTCCCCCTCTTGCCATATGTCTCCAAGGGTCGCAAGGCCCATCTGTTCCCAATATTTACGGATCCCTTTTATCACTTGCGTGTCCTCACCGCATAGCGCCACCAGTGGCACCTGCGGGGAGCATGGGGTCGGGTTTCCCACTATTTGGCATGCTTTGTGCCATATTTTCCAACCCAGTTCCAGCAATCTCACAATTCCTTGCATCTCTGATTTAGACAGCCACACCCGTTCTCTTAGGAAGAAAGGGGCGGAGTCCTTGCTCAATAATGTGGCTTCGGCAGTCTCATCTTCGGACAACCATCTGCCCATGTACTGAAGCTGTCCCACCAGGTAGTAAATTTCAAAATTCTGTAGGTTTATGCCCCCCTGATCACACGAGTTCTGCGAGTTCTGCAACTTCCAAAGGGCCACCCTGTTCCTGGAATTGTGCCATATGAAGCCCCTGCATAAGCTGTTGAGCTTCATGAAAAAGCGTTTGGGGTGCATGCCGTGAAGACTTGTAACAGCCTGGGCTGAACCACCATCTTGATCAAAGCCGCCCTTCCCACCATGGCCAGGGGGAGCTTTGCCCAAAACACCATACTATACTTGATGCCTTCCACTGCCCTCTCTGTGTTGTATTTGTGTTCGCCTGCAGCCGTATGGTATATATTAATCCCCAGGTATCGGAATGTTCTGGTCTGTCAAGGTATCGGCAAAACAGGTGGGTTCCCTTGCAGGGCCCCCCTATATCTCCCCAGAGGGAACATGCTTGACTTCTTGGGGTTTACCGCTATACCCGAAATGGTTGCATAACGTTCCATCACTTCCAGGACATACTGTAAGTTTTCTTCTGGGAAGCGCAGATATAACATATCATCGGCGTACAATGATATCGGATGCGGTCCCCCCTTTGTGTGGATCCCTAGCTCTCCATACTGTTGTCTGAGACAGAGCGCCAATGGTTCTAATGCAAGAATGTATAGCATGGGCGACCGGGGCAGCCCTGTCTTGTGCCCCTACTAAGTTGACATTTATCAGAGATTATCACGCCCGTCTTAACCCTGGCCATTGGGGAGCTGTATACCATCTTGACCCACCTCAAACACCCTGGTCCCATCCCGTATTCTTTCAAGGCCCGCAACAACCACGGCCACCTCACAGCGTCAAAGGCTTTTATTGCGTCCAGCGAGACTATCGCCATTTCGCCGGGGTCCTTCTCTGTCTGGTCTATGAGGTGGTGGAGTCTCCTGTGGTTGTCGGTTATATTCCTGCCCAGAACGTAGCCTGTTTGATCAGAGTGTATGAGTTTGCCAATTACCCTTTTGAGTCTGTTTGCCAACACTGCCGTGAGAATTTTGCTATCTTGGTTCAGCATAGGTGGGGGTCTCTATGACCCACAATCTGTGCTTGGCTTACCCGGTTTTAGGAGCAGAATAATCACTGCCTCCCTTAGAGATTCCGGCAACCTTCCCCTCTCGAACGCTTCATTTAGCATGGCCAGCAGCGTGGGGAGTACTTCCTGCTTATACGTTTTGTAGAATTCACTAGGGAGCCCATCCGACCCCCGGGCTTTGCAGGTGGGTGGGTGCAGAACCACTGTCTCCAGTTCCTCCATTGTGATTGGGGCCTCCAGGTTCTCCCGTTCTTCATCGTTTAGTTTGGGGAATCCTATATCTTCCAGTGTTTCCTGAATCTCCCGACCCGTCTCCTCCCCTGTATCCTCATAGAGGCCTTTGTAGAACCTGAGCTCAGGAACCCCTTGTTTACTCCCTCTTGGGTGTCCCAGGTCTGACCTTCTTCTCCCTTTATCTCTCTGACAACTGGTCTCGGTGTCTCTTTTTTATATAGCCATGCTAACAGCCTTCCTGGTTTGTCTCCTCCTGCGTGTTGTCTTTCGATATATTTTTTATAGTTCAATTTACATAGTCTTTCCCAGTGCTCCCTGCTGGTTTGTTGTAGTAAATTCACCTATTCGGCATCCTCCTGTGAGGTGCCCCCCCTGCATCATTTCTTCCAGTTTCTTCTCTGTCTCCTGTAGCTCTTGCTCAATGCCTCCTTGGAGCCCTCTGGATTTGGATATGGCAGCACCTCTTATTACCACTTTAAACGCCTCCCATAGGGTTTCTTCTGACTGCACGCTCCCTGTGTTAGTGTCAAAGTACTCGATAATCTCCTCCCTTAAATCCTCTCGGAATACCGAGTCCTGCAGGGCCTCGGCTCTAAGCCTCCATGTCGGGATTCTTGCCCTGGGGGGCTGGTGTCTCCACTCCAAGACCAGGGGGAGTGGTCAGATAATATTCTCGCCTTGTATTCTGAGCCTATCATTTCCCCTACGAGTGCAGAGGCGACAAAGATATAATCCAGTCTCGTATACAGGTTATGTGGGGCAGCGTAATGTGAATAGTGCCTATCCTTCGGGTGTTGCGGTCTCCAAATATCCTCTAGTCCAAAATCCCGCAGCAGGGCCTGTAGTGCTTTCGCAGCTGGGGTGGGTTTCTCTAGTTTGCTATCTGACCTATCCATTTTGGGGTATAGCGTACAGTTAAAATCCCCACCCCATATAATCGCGCCTCCCAATAGGGGGCTGATATTACCATAAAAAGTCCTGAAATAGGCCACCGTGTCTTGGTTATGGGGCATATGTGTTTATAATACTCAATTCTCTATTCTCCAGCAGCCCTCGCATCAGTATCATCCTCCCATCTGGTTCCGCCGTGGCCTTAAGCATCTGAAATGGCACATGAGGTGCCACCCAGGTAACCACCACTCTAGCATAAGCAGAGTATGTCGCTCCCATGGTAGTCCCTCTCCACTTTTTTTTTACCACCTCTAGTTTCTCTTTAATAAGGTGGGTTTCCTGTAGTAATGCTATGTCCACTTTCAGCCTTCTCAAGTACATCATTACTTTGTTCCTCTTCAGGTAACTGTTGAGGCCTCTCATGTTCCAAGTTTTGTCCCTCCCCCCCACCCCCCACTTTGTTCTTCCCTCCAGTCTTGTTTGGCATGAATGTGGGCTCGTACCCCTTCTAATTTTAACATTAACTCCCCAACTAACCCCGCCTCCCCTTCTTCCCCAACTATGTTCACCGCACACATTCCCTCCCCTCCCCCATCCCTACCCATCCCCAACTGATGCCCAGCTCCATCCCTGGATCTTAGGCTCCCCCGCATTTGGTCCTATCTCGGAGTGACGAAATCAGGAATTCAGCAGGGTGTTACCGATCTACCAGTAACCTAACTAGTCTATTCCCGGAGGTGTGCAAGCGCTTTCCATTAGGCTCCTACAGTTTGCACTATGTTTCCATGCTTGAGGGATCATCTTTATGCAGCCCATGTAACACCTGTCGCAACTGTCTTTGCCTGGTCTTATATTCTAGTCCCAGTGTCTGAGTCTGCAGCACCGTGGGTACCGCAGCCTCTGTTTTACTTATCTGCGCCGTCTTCTTTCTGGATACCAGTTTCCGATGGGCAGCTCTGCGTGTCAAGCCACTCTGACGCATCCTCTGGAGTGTCGAAGAACAGTGCTCTGTACTCCTACGTCCCGTCCCCTTTCCTCCATACTTATGGGACATCACTCCGTCCTGTGGGATGGGACCGGAGCACTTTGTAAAAAGCATCAAAATTTTTCCAAAAATGTGTCCTTCCTCTTTCTTGCACGTGGCCCAGCATGCGGCCGTAACCCCGCCCACCTTGGCTCTGCCCCGCGCATTGCCCATCAGTCCTTTTCTCCACTCGATTGGGGCCGGACGCACTTGCATCTTCGGAAGATTTTCTTCCCTTTTTTCCTCTCTGGCTCTCGCTAGCATTCGTTTATTAGTCTGTCTATGTCTTTCAAGTTAGACTTTCCAGATTGTTCATCGAGTCACTGTCGCTTCGCGAGGGCGGATCCCCATCCTCTTTGTTTAGAGTGTTTGGGTCCGGAACACCGTTGAGACTCCTGTTTTTACTGTGACTCCCTTTCGGTCCGGGCACTTCTACGTCGGTTGGAGCGGTGGGAGGAGGTGTTCCGACAAACTCCTCCTTCGCATTTTCAGGCGTTCATCGACGAGAAGAAAAAACGCCCGGTAAGTTTTTTTTACTTTTCAGAGCACCCCGGCAGGGGGATACCTTTCCGGGCTCCTATCGGTCCGGGAGGGGCGTTGATCACTCTGTCATCGGGGTTCGCCCTGAGGTGCCTGTTGGGCCTAATAATTCTACCGGAGTTTTCTCCGAGGGTCTGTGAACACCGGAGTACGCTCTGAGGCCCCTCCTGTGGGGGCTCTTTGTAGACCCAGTTCTACTGAATCGTGGGGTACCGGAGCTCGCTCTGAGGCCTTTCTGTCAGCTTCCCTCAAAATCAAGACCGGGGTGCGCCCTGAGGCCTTGGCTGGGCTTGTTGTTACCGAACGGATGTTCGAGGCCCGTGCAGATAAGGCTGTTACCGGGCTTCGGTCCGAGGTCCCTCGTTCAGAGGCTAAAGCTACCAACAGTTCTGAGAGGCCGGACAAGGCCTTGTCGGTGAAAGCGGTTGCTCACCGTTCCTGCTCTTGTGGTGACACCAGATCTGTTGAGGGGGCAAAGAAGCAAAGTTCTTCTTTTACCGGCAGTGCCGAGGTCCGTCCTTCGAAGGCTAATTTGGCGGTTGGGATGTCTCAAAAACATTCCAGGCCTCATAGTACCAGCTCTGCCGAGGTTCCTTATGTTAAGGCTAAGATTAAGACCCCTGATCCATCGATGAGACCCCTGCCTCACTTCCTCATGTGCCGCAGTTCCCCTCAGATGAGGACAAAATGGCACATGTTCCCGCCACGACCACGGTGGCCATTTTAGGTGCTATCCCTACAACTACGCCATCGGCCTCTGGTGTAGGGCTTGGTCCCTTTGGCGAACCTAAGGTCCCGTGTGCGCATCCTTACCGGCCGGTTTATGATTGGAACACCCGGATGCCTCTTCCGCACAATGTTTCGTTGCCTGCGTGGGCGGCACCTTTGATTTATGTGGATACGTCGGTGGAGGGGCCGGTGTGGCACCCTTCCCCGTTACGTCCCTGGATTTGTCCACCTCATGAGAGGCCTCCTCAGGTTCCGAAACAATCTCCTGAGGACGCCTTTTTCACTAAATTTCAAGCGCTTATGCGCACCGACCCCATGAGGGAATATTTCAAAGGGCTTTTCAAGGGGATATGTCCTCCTGCGTCTCCGGCTCCACCCGTTCCTCTGGTGGTTCCGCTGGCGCCTCCGTTGTCCCCAGTGGACAAGGCAGTGCCTGACACGGCTCAGCAGGATCCTGACCTGTCAGATGATCCTCAAGGCGATCAGGACAACGAGGACCTTCCCTGCTCTATCAGAGCTTTCATGACCGGGTACTGGGCATGATGAGTTTCTTAGATGTTCTGGTGCCCGAGGTACCTGCTCCGCAGGAGGGCGTGCTTTCTGGGGCGTTCACCCTGTCTCCCTTGGAGCGTGCCGGCCTGTTCCTGCAGAAGGACGTTCTGGCCGAGGTCCTAAGAGTCTGGGAAAAGCCACACTCGGGACTTTTTGTCAATAAGAAGATTGATGCGCGGTACAGACTACATTCCTCGGAGGAGGTGGCCCTGTCGTCCTGTCCGCCTCCCTCCTCCACAGTGGTGGCTGCGGCCACGTTGTAATCCAGACCTGCAGCATCCTCTTCCACAACGGCTACTCGGGTCTTGGGAAAGGAGGACAAGCTCCTTGACTCCCTAGGGAGAAAAATGTTTGCCAACTCGGCCTTGCAGCTCGGACAGGCCAACGCTGAGTTGATATTAGCGGGAGCTGACATACGGACGTGGAAAGGTCTATCGGAGTTTGAGGAGCACATCCCGGTCGAGAAGCTGGAGGACTTCAAAGGAGGCCTTTCCGATGCCAGGGTCTTGGTCCAGGATCTCCTGGAGGCTGCAGCTCATCACTTAGACACCTCGGCTCGGGGCCTTATGCTGGGGGTTGATACCTCACGGCAGGCGTGGCTGCATGCCACTAAATTTTCTAAGGAAGTGCAAGACAAGGTGTTGGATCTTCCATTTGATGGTAAGGAGCTTTTTCATTCTTCTACTGATATAGATCTCACCAAGACCAAGGATAGCACTCAGACGGCTAAATCATTGTCAGTTCTGGTCAAAGCTCCTTTCAAATCCCAGAGACTGTTGTCACAAAGTCGACCCTCCTCTGGTTTTAGGGGCTTCCTCTACCGAAAATCCTGCAGAGTGGATACTCCAGTGTGGAATAGCCGCTGTAGACAACAGCGCACGCGTTTTTTCTCTCGCTCCTCAGCCTCCTCATCAGGTTCAGGTGGCACTGCCACCGACAAGCCTACCAAATTAGGGTTTTCCACGCTTGCGCGAGACCCCGGTGCGAGGACGCATTGCGTCTCATTGGGAGGCGTGGCAGACCATCACACAAGACAGATGGGTCTTGTCGGTCACTCGAGAGGGCTTCTGCTTACGTTTACATCCTACCCCACCCCTCAAACCTCCTTTTCAGCTGTCGGGCTCACCCTCCCTCAAGGCCGAAGTTCAGAAACTTCTGGACCTCAGAGCTGTGGAACCCGTTCCCCTTGGGGAGCGAAGGGAGGGCTTCTACTCCCAGCTGTTTACGGTGCCCAAACCCAACCAGGCTGGCCTGCGCACCATCCTAGATTTTTCCCAGTTCAATCTTTTCCTACCCCAAGAGAAATTCAAGATGATCATGCCCAGCCAGATACTACGCTCCTCCTTACAGATGGGCGATTGGCTCAGCGTTATGGACCTTCAGGATGCGTATATGCATATCCTGATTTGGAATCCACACAGGAAATCTCTCTGCTTCTCTTTGGGAGAGGAGCACTTCCAGTTTCGGGTGCTTCCTTTTGGCCTCAGCTCGGCACCACGTGTCTTCACGAAGATGATGTTGGTGATTGCGGCCTATCTTCGTCTACAGGGTATCCATGTGTATCCTTATTTAGACGACTGGCTCTTACGCAGCCCTTGTCCGCTGGCAGCAGCGGGCAACCTCCAGTCTCTCCTTCAGCTCCTGTTCCATCTAGGGCTGTCAGTGAACTGGCAGAAATCCTCCATAACTATCTCACAGGACCTGATTTTCCTGGGTTTTCGTTGGAACACGATCGACTGCAGAGTGTATCTGACTGGGGACAGAATGGCAGATCTGTTAGCCACGTGTCAGATGTTTGCGCAGTCGGAGAGCATGGCCTGGTGGTTCCAGAGGCTTCTGGGCCTCATGGCCTCGTGTGTACTGGCTTTTCCTCTTGCTCGTCTCAAGATGAGACGGACCCAGATGGCTCTTAGGAGTTCCTGGCGTCAGGCTGTGGGCCCGGATTCCAAGCGGATAATGATTCCGGATTCCATGAGTGGACCTGAATTGGTGGTCATCTCTCAGCAACCTGTCGGGGGTGCTGGGTTTCAGGACCCAGCCCCCACGGTGACGATCACGACGGACTCCTCCCTTCTGGAGTGGGGTGCGACGTTCGATCTTCTTCAGGTCTCGGACCTCTGGTCGTCTCAGGACAGCGTCCTGCACATAAATCACTTGGAGCGCCTGGCGCTCTTTCTAGCGCTCAGGGCGTTCAGACTGCTCATTGTCAACAAGGTGGTATGCATATGTACGGACAATGTGGTGTCAATGTATTACATCAACAAGCAAGGTGGAACAAAGTATCCCCCCCCCCCTCGTGGACCTGTCCATCCAGATATGGGAGTGGGCCGTGCTTAATGGTGTCTGGCTGATTGCAGTGCACATCCCGGGCCAGCTGAATGTCAAAGCGGATGCCCTCAGCCGGCGGACGGTGGTCAGCTACGAGTGGGAATTGAAGGCAGAGGTCCTCTCATGGATTTTCTCGCGTTGGGTGTTACTCATCGAGCCGGAAGGTGTGCGTGACCCCAACCTGGATCGAGATGTAGGATGAGCCGTAGAAGTCTCTGAAAACCCAGTTCTCCTGATTTCAAGAATCAGGCTTCCTCTTCGAGAGGGGCTCTTTTTCACGATGTACCACTCTGCTAGTTATGTAAGAACAGACAGAGTAATCTATAATGCAAAAGAGTGGGATTGAGTGCACCACTAGACCAATGCTGCAAGAGATAAAGAAAAGGTTTTGAGTATTATGCCTAACGTGTTTCGTTTTAATTAATTCTATTAAACACAATAGAACTGCCGGTACCTGAGATAGTGTATGAGTAAACCTGAGAGGAAATCCTGGACCAGTTTCAATAATGAGAACAAAATCCCAATGGTTGATGAAAACGACAGGAAAAAATAATAAAATGGGAAAGTTAGTATAGGGAGGACAACCCGAACGGCGCGAGGGACGCACTAGGGCCGTGTTGGTGCATGTCCTGGAAAGCGTTCGTAAATGCACTTCAGTAGAAAGAACAAACAGTCTCTCAGTATGCGAACACAGTTAATCAGGTAGTTGGAGCAAAGGAAGTCCTTGATAAGCAGCACTGGTAAGAATGGTCTTATAGTCCAAATAGATGATTCAGATAGAACAGGAAGAAAAGGACCAAGCAACGTAGTGCTGAAGCGGATCTCAGCAGATCTTGATCGTAGAGCTGGAAACTCCAGACGGAAGCAAGGGCGTTTGTGCAAGCATAATATGATTGAGAACTGGCGTTCAGTTTTTTTGAGCAGAAGTGAAGAACCGCAGAGCCCGTATAACTGAAGGATTGAGCGGGGAGGCTCCTGCGGTTTAACGGCAGTAACGAAAAACTAGGGTAATCCCGATAAGCAGAAACGGAGTACAAAGCCGAGGTCTGGTAACGAGAGTTCAGAGTCAAAGGTTCACGGAGGGTAATCCGAGGAAGGCAAGTTGTGCTGTAGGCGGGCTACGAAAAGGCACGTAGTAACCTACAATTGGCAGCAACGAAGTTCGCGCGGATCAAGGCTTTAAGGAAAAAGGGGGCGTGGCTTCCGTGTAAGCGAAGCACGTCCGATCAGCTGACTAGCACGTTTACGTGACCTGAACAGTTTCCAAGGCAACTTGTAACAATGCCAAAACGGAGTCCATGTTTGGGAAGGTCTTCGTAAGAAAGCTCTTTGCTGCCGTAGTGTAACATTGGGGCACACCGGAGGTAGACCTCTTCGCTACGGCGGTGAACAAGCAGCTTCCTCGGTATGCCTCCAGAGGGCGGCTGGGAGCCTCCTCTCTGGGGGATGCCCTCGAGATTCCATGGCACAACATGAGAGCTTACACCTTCCCGCCTCTGCCTCTAGTTCACCGTGCGATCTGGAAGTTGAAGAACTCGGTGAACTGTTCCCTTCTACTCGTAGCCCCGTGGTGGCCGGCCAGGTTTTGGTTCTCAGAACTTCAACACCTGTCGGTGTATCCGCCGATCAGGTTACCAGTAACTACCAATGTTCTTCACCAGGGGGAACAGCAGATGTGGCACCCCTCCCCACAGTCGCTCAGCTTGGCGGCATGGTGCCTGAGTTCAAGTCTTTAGAGCATCTGAATTTGTCTACGGATAACATGCGCATTATATAGGCAGCCAGGAAACCATCGACCAGATCTCAGTACAAGAGTAAATGGCTCAGGTTCTGTCATTGGTGTTTGGAGAAGAAGTTGGATCCAAGGGTGGCCACGATTGACATGGTCCTGTCCTTCGTGTCCTTCCTAGCAGTGTCAGGGGTTCATGTTCTGTCATGCAGGACTTCTCTTTCAGCAGTTTCCGCTTATCTTTCTACAGACTAGTGCTCGTATTCTCCGAGTAACCCAGTGGTTAGGAGGCATTTTGCAGGTTTGACACGCCTCCACCCTCAGGTTCGTAGTCCGCACCCGCCGTGGGACCCAAATGTTGTCCTGACGGCGCTGTGCCATAAACCCTTTGAACCAATGACTACGGTGGACCTCAAGTACTTGTCTTGGAAGGTGTCCTTTTTGGTCGCTGTTACGTCGGCAAGGAGAGTGAGTGAGCTCCAGGCATTGTCGGTGGAGCATCCTTTCTTAGTCTTTCACAAGGACAAGGTAGTCCTTTGGACAAACCCCAGCCTTTCTACCGAAGGTGGTGAATGAATTCCATCTGAATCAATCGATCTCCCTACCGGTCTTTATTCCGAACCCTGCCTCGGAGGCTGAGGGGGTTCTACACTGTCTTGATGTCCGAAGAGCTCTTAAGTTCTACCTGGACAGGACTTCTGATTTTAGGAGTTATTCTCAACTTTTTGTGACCTTTGGTAACCCCCAGGGCAGGCAGGCGTCTAAGGCAACTATTTCTAGGTGGATCGCCGCCTGCATCACGGAGTCCTTCACCGTCCAAGGGCTGAAACCTCCTAAGGGTATTCATGCACGCCTGGTGCGGGGTAAGGCAGCTGCGGCTGTAAGCATTATTGTCTTGACATGAGCTCAAGAGTTGACGCTCAGTTTGGTCAGGCTGTGCAAGAAAGAGAGGAAGGACACATTTTTGGAAACATTTGGATGCTTTTTACAAAGTGCTCCAGTCCCGTCCCACAGGACGGAGAGATGTCCCATAAGTATGGAGGAAAGGGGACTATGGACTAGGAGTAGGTGGTCACTACGGTGAGTAACCTGGTAATTTTTGTGGTCCACCTTCAGTTTCGCTGGATATATTGACATGTACTTGTAACCTGCTTTCCACAATCTCTTTTCACTGCTCCATAGTTCATACGACGTCTTTGTATCAACAGTGTTTAATCCGGGTATGCAGTTATATTTGCCGATGCCCTTTGTATCGTTCCTCCTTTCCGGAAATGCTCTAGGATTTTTTCCCTGTCTCGATAGTTCAAAATCTTGGCAATTATTGGCCTCGGGGGTGGGGGGGCTCATGGCGGTGGCCTCCTCGTCAAGGCCCTGTGTGCCCTTTCCACGGCAAATCCTTGAGTCAGCACTCCTCCCGTTATTTCTTGCAACAGCATTGTTTCAATGTAATCCGTGGGGTTTGGTCCCTCTGCTCCTTCCGGCAATCCCACGATGCGTACATTATTTCTCCGGGCGCGTCCCTCCGCTTCTTCTGCCCTATTTTCCAAGTTGCTCACACGTTGTTCTAAGATGTGAATCTCCGATTTGTGAGACTCACATGCAGCTGTGATCGAGGCCATTTCCTTTTCCAATTCGCCTTTGCGTTCAGCTAGCGTTCTGACATCTTGCCTGAGGAGATTCACCTCTTCCTGCACTACACCTACTTTAAGTTCCAGTGCCGCTTTCAATTCGACCATAGCCGATTCCAGTTTAGTTTCCCACGCTATTTTCAAGTCTGCAATCTCTTCCAGGATTTGCTGATCTTTGTTCACCGTAACGGTGCCCGTGGTGGGGGTCCTCTCCTTACTCCTGGCCCCTTCTGCCATTTGCGGTGTTCTGATGTATTATTCCAGCATGGCTTGTTTGCCCTTTGCCTTGGTCTGTTTGTTTGCCATCTCGATGTTGCCATGCGTATTCTCTTCGGGCACTCCGGAATGTGGTCTTTAGCGCCTCAGGGTTAGTCCGTACTCAACCAGGTTTGTTGTGCAGCGCACTGTGGTGCCTGGGGAAAGCTTGAATTTGGGTCCACTTGTGCTGTTTGTATAATCCCTCAAATGGGTTGTGCTCTCCCGCGTCCCCTAGCCGCTGCCTCCACTATTGCCTGTGTATGCCGGCCCTCACTTCGCCGTGTCAACTTGTCCGGCTGCTTGTCTCCAGTTATTTTCGGGGCGTGTTGCATGCTTTGCGTGTGTGATTTTTATGGCAGATCTCCTGGCAGCTGGTATGTTATTTGTGTCCCCTTGTATGCTGTGCTGCGCAGCGTTCCGGGGCTTTATTCCTCCTTCTGTCACGTGTATTATGTTCTCAGCTTCTCTGTGTGCTTTTTCTGAGGTCTGGGGGCTATGCTAGCCCTTCTGCATGCTGCAGTCTTGTGGGCAGATTGCGTGTTCTGGTCACCTTTCAGTGTTAGCCCAATCTTGTGAGGACTTCTGCTCTCTTCCACCAGCGGTCTGCACTGTGCACCTGCTTGTAGTTATAGTGCAGTTTACGAAATTGTGCTGGGCCGGCACCAGAGCCGCCCACCCCGCTCTTAGGTCATGGGTCTCGACCTGCTGTCCCTCCCACAGTCAGGTCGCCTCCAAGTCTCAATCAGCTACAGCCCTGTGGTCTTCCGATGTGGTTTCCTGCTCGCGTTTGTGCTTGAGACTTTATTACCTCCAGTTTGTGCGTCTCGTGCACCAACGGAGAGTGAAAGTCTTCCTCCCAAGTGCAGACTTTTATTTTGAAGGCGCCGCAAATCTGCTTTAAATGCAGGTCTTTTTGGTATGCCCCTTCCGACAATGCTCGCTTTATGTATCTCTCCTCCGTGTCCCACCATTTGCCCACGGTGTCATGTCTTTATTGCTCATGTGGCCAAAATGTGCGCCAGCGGCCATGCAAAGGTTTAAAGAAACTATGTATCCATATCGCGGGCTACAATGTTGCTTTAATGACGGGTCTCCCGTTCTATCTCCATTGTGCTTACACAGCCATTCATAGGGGATGCACCATCCATTACCCCAAGCTCTCAGTCTTGATCAGCCTCGCGGCTTCGGTCCTTTGTTCCACCCGATCGCCATCTTCCTTTTCTTTCCATGCACAAGTGCTCCGCCGCTGTTTTCGCTTATTAGTCTTACAACGTGTTGGATCCCTTTGTTTTCACGCCACCTCGTTCTTTGCACCTTCATACGCTTGGCTTTTCCGTGTTGCGCTTCTCTGCAGTCTGTGTTCATGTTTTTTCTTAAGGATTATTAAGGATCGCCAGGAGCTCTTGGAATTGCGACTTCTCACATGGCTCTATAGCCACGCCCCCCATATTATCTCTATCCTTATCTTGATTTTCGTCCCTATTTTGCGTAGGTGACTCATACACTGGGTTGCTATACCCTGTAGCTGCTTTAAGTTCCCTGAGCGGGTATAACCCTTCTTACTTATTGTTTTCAATTTCTGTTTCAGACGGGGCGGGTGCCGCTGCAGGCATCTCACCGGCCCCCCCGCCCCCCTTTGTGCATACATTAAGTATCTAGTCTGATGATGGTTCCTCTTCCTTGTCTTGATACATTTTCCACAATTCTAGACTAGCTAGGCGTTTGCCTAACTTTTTTCCCGTGTATGTGGCGTGCAAGTATGTCGTCATATATTGCAAAACTGCTTTAGATAATGACCTGCCCTGTGGCCAAGGCATAAACATTTTGTGGGGGTTTCTTTTAACCCACTCCACACTGTATTTTTTTCAGTTTAGGTGCATGTTTCGGCAACTGTTTGCACATGTGTGCTAATGGAGTTATGTCCTCCATGCTCAAATCTGTTTCCTTTCCCCGTATATAACACTTGTCAAAGCTTCACGTGACTTAGACAATATCAGCAATTTGAGCGAGCACCAATCACTGCATGCTCCAATCCCGATTTTTCCACAAAATGTTCTCTTCTATTTTACTCAGTAAACATCAGGTTACCGTCTAGAACCTGCCAAATATCTAATCGCACAGTTCCTTGAAGGAAAACTTTCTGTCCTATGACGTCACAACAATCAACACATAAGACAGACGTTTAACAGACTAGACGAACTCCAGCTGGTCACATGTATCTCTGCCTGGAAAATTAACCCGACATGGAGTTTAAACTTATCCCTTTCACAGCGTCTTTAATCGCTGTGGTGGCCTATTCGTTCCCCTTTATTTGGGACTCTGGATACAAGTTTATTCTAGCCGCTTGTATAAAAAGCGTAGGAATAAGGTGGGTCCTCTCTTCTCGGGTGTCTTCCCCGGTACCCTCTCTTCTCGGGTGTCCTCCCGGTATCTTCCCTTATTTTACTTAATTATTCTCGAGTCATCATTGTTAGGCAGAAACCTGTGCAGTTATCTTGGGGAACACTGCAAAAGATTTAGGACTACAGGTGGTAGCAGTAAACCCACTTGGTAGCAGTCTGTACCACCCAGATTTACCTGGTAGCTGTGGCTGAGCAGTCAGACTTCCCTCAAGAAGAGTTAGGCAGTATGCAAAGTATACACAATAGGCACTCAGATACAACAATACAAGCAAACACTGACCAGAGCTTTGGTATCAAAGTATATAATTATTTATTTAAAAATACACTGTTTGAAACACTCCAGCACTCTTATGGTAAAACACTCTAAACACAGTTACTATTATAATTTATACAACCCTTGCTCCTTATCAGAGAAGTTTTAGTTAACACCACTTATTTCCATGCAGAGGTGAGCGCTTAACTATAGATGGCACTCCAATAAGTTCATGAAGAAGGGAGGGAAAAAGACAGAATATGGGAAGGTACACCACTCTAAGATTTAGGAACACTTTTAGCAAGGCAGAAGAGCAAAAGTCACTTGTGAGCCAAAGTCCATAGGCTGGGCCCACTCTTAGAGAGAGCAGAGCACAAATGCGCCCAAGATCACACAGTTACACTGGGCTTAGAAAGTCTTGCAGAGAGTTCGAAAAGAGTTTAGAGAGGCTCAGAAAAGTTTAGCCAGGGTGTCCCAGGCTAACCCAGGTTCGAAAGCCGGGGGCTAAATCTACCACGTACAGTCGGTGGCAAGGGAAGCCGGGCGGGACACGATACCTTAAGTGGGAAGGATCCTCCAGCGGTGGCAGTTGTTCCTGGCAGCGGGTGCAAGTCTCGTTGTCGTCCAGGGGAAGAGAAGATCTCGACTTGGAGGAAAGATGAAGGTCGTTGCACTGCCAGGGTAGAAACCAGCCGCTGAGTTTTCCGGTTAAAGGTATTACCCTTTACTTCGTGGTCGTGGTAAAACGTGGTATACCGGTTGCCGGGGTGCTTGGCACAGGCAAGGCGGCCACGAGATACGTCGGGAAGGCGAAAAGACAGTGAAACTGGTTATCCCCACCAGTCAAAGGAAGAAGACTCTCCGGCGGGAGATCTCCTCTGTCGTTGGGAAAAGTGGTGAGACGGTCCAGCAGGGCTCCACCGGTGGTGTCGTCGTGGCAGGTCGGCTCAGCTTCTTCCTCGTCGGATTCTTAGGTCCTGTGGCGACTTCTGAAGTTCCAGTCCCCAAAGTCCTGCTTTTATGCAGAAAACCCCCATTCACTCAGCCTAGCTGTCACTCAAACATGCTAAGTGGTGAGCCGGCCGCCTCACCACTTGGGCCAATCAGGACGGAGTGCGACTTGAGTTGCCTAGGCAACTCAGTCCAGGGTGCCTAAATCCCCCTCCACCCCTCCTAAGTACCCCAGACCGAGTGGCACCACTTTGGAGGGCTTCTGTGGAGAAGCCCGCCAAAAAGTGGAACAAAGGGCTCGACTTGGGTTGGACTCACAGAAGAGAACACAAACGCCATTTTAGAACCGAGTTTTGGCAAAAAATACCAACTGGAGAATTAATATTAATTAAATAAACCAGAGGTATGTTCGAGGCTATCGTAATTAAATAAATAAAGATAGTAGCCTCGAACAATGGGAAAATCCCATAGAGAAATATTCGCGGTTGAATATAAAAAGTAGTATCCACTGCCACCAGCCAAAACTCGATCAGGGGGGACGGAGATGTGCCCCCTCGACTAACAGACCCCGGGGCAATCGAATTGCCCCAGACAGTACGTCCACAATATGATGGTTTGTACTGGTTCTGTTCAGAATTCAAGACTAGTAAAGTCAATGGTGACTTTACATTCCCTGGGAGACAGTCAGTCCCAGGGTATGGAGTCTATACTGGGGGGTCACTATGACACCCCTGTGTTACTGCACTGAGGGTGCTGTGTAACACACATCACAAAAACACGAGGCCCTATGGAGTAAAAGACCCCATAGCCCATTAAACACATCTAGAGTCAAAGAAACACACTCAAATCATGCCCAAGAGTGAGGGTAAAAGAGTCTCCCTTGGCAGGAGAAAAAAAATAAACCCCAAAAATCCAGCAAAGCTGCTGGGGGACTCACTAGGTTAGGAAATTCAGCCTAAACAGAGAATTCTCCCTAACAATCATTCCCTTCCCCATATATACATTCTTCACTACTTCTAACTATATTTAGTTTTATTCCCGCCTCCCTCCGTTACATGTTTCCTCTCTGGATCACCGCCTTCGTCACCGCTTTCTCCGGCTTTTCTCCCGCTCAGCTGCCCCTAGGAGTGGGAAGAGGTTATGTGGGTAACGGGTCCCTTCAGACCTCGTTCTGCCGATTTTTATTTTGTATTATACCACTGTCTACTCAGCCGAATGATATTGCCGAGGACCTAGAGTTACTTTGTCGATGGTCAATTGGTGTCTTATTCTAATCGATAATCGATAACCATCATTTGAGGGGATTGGTTCCTCCGATGTATTCCACATCTGACTGGTAATCACCACAGCTGTGCTGCTTCGGAACATTTGTCTGCGTCCTGTGTCAATAACATCGATACGCTGTCCTCGAGGGCCTCCGTTGAGCCGACGTCACCGGATGTTAAAGTAGGACGCACGGCGCCCGTAGCCTCAGTTCCGTTTTTTTCGCGAACGTGTTAGCTTCGGAGATCTCAGCGTGCCTCGGTTCTTCTGATTCTATCGGTTCTTCGAACTTGGTTTGTGAAATTAAGATCATGTCGTCTTCTTCTACCCCGCGGTCGGGATTCAAGAAGTGTCGGACTGCGGTTCCAAGATGTCACTTACGGACCCACACACCCCTCTGCCTCTGGTGCCTTGGCGAGGACCACGCCACCGATGACTGTGACGAATGCCAGTCTTTGACGTCAAAGGCCTTGCGGGAGCGAAAGAAGAAGCTGTCGGTAGGTAGGGTTGCCAAGCCCCGAAAGTCAAAATCCGTGGGGCTTTCGACCAACGATTCGAGGGGCGACTCTCCGCATCGTCGGCGTAAGTCCAGGGGGGGTCTCGGTCCCTGAGTCGTTCCCGCCATTCCTATGCCTCTTCGAGGCACTCGCGGAAGCACCATCACCGGTCGCCTTCCCCGTCCTCGTCCGAGGACTCCGCCAGACGGCGGGTAGCTTGTCCTACCAAGCATTCCTCTCCTGCGGAATGGGACGCATTTCGTAAGGAAATGATGATTTTTGAGTTGCAGGGCTCCATTCCGTCCACGCCTTCGAGAGAAGCCGGCAAGGATCGCGCTAGGGCCACCGTTCGCATGCCTTCGGGCTCGGGCGGTCGGCGCGATCACTGTGAACCGTCGAGGTCCCGGTCGGACAAGGTGGATCGCTCTAGCCATGCCTGCTCCAGGTCCCAGTCCTTGACACCCTCGAGACCGGTAGAACCTGTGAGGTCTTCTAAGAAGACGTCGATGCCATCGGCGCCATGTCCATCGGGGGACTCTCTCGAGGCTCTGCCTCCGAGGAAGTCATTGACGCATTGGCACCGAGGCCGTCGAAGGACATGCTCGGGGCACCGCCCTTGAGGCCTGTGTCAGTGCCATCGGCACCACGCTCGATGCCTATTCCGTCGATGACCTAGACACCTTTTGTGGAGGCTGTACCGGAGGAGACTGTGGAAGGCCCTGAAGAAGTCAGGGAGGCCTGTCTTTGATCCTTTTTCTGTACCCTCTTCCAGAGAGTTATTCCAGCCTCTGGATTGTATCTCCGAGATGGAAGAGGAGTCTGAGGAAGGTGTGGTTCCTGATGAGGTTCCTGACCACTTGTTATCTGGTCATAGCCAGTTGGAAGACCTGCGTCAGTCTTTGCACGACGCTAGTGGTCTTGATACCTCACCGGAGGTTGAGTTTGGCAGGCCTGAGCCTGGTACTCGTGCTGAATCTTCGTACAGGCGACTCATGTCGAGGGTGACGGAGTACTTTAGGTGGTCTGCGCCACCAGTGGATTTTCTGCAGGATGACCTGACAGATATCCTTGACCAAGGTCCACCCACTGACCCGGTGCTCCCATTTCATATGGCTTTACAGAGAAGGGTGGTGGCGGCTTGGACTGCCCTTCACTTCGTAAATCCGGATGAGAGACACCCTTAATCTGAGACTTAATCGGGTGAGTATCCCGGCAGTGAGGAAGTCGTTGCCAAAAAAAATACCGTCCGGCCAGTAGCGACCCCTACTATTTGACTACCTACCCAGGCGGCTACGGCCCCAGCAAAGCAGGCGTCGTACCCTACCATCCCTCCTGATGGGGACGACAAATGCTTTGATGGCTGGGCGAAGAAAGTGTTTTCTTCAGGCGGTATGGCTTTACAGGCAGCCAACTCTGTGTGCGCCTTAGCACGTTTCACTCACACTCTGTGGAATGGTGTGTCTTTGGCGGCTGAACATGTGGTTTTCTTGCCCTCGTTCAGGATGGCAAGGATGCCGTGTGTGAATCCATTCAGTCGGGTCTGGACGTGGCAGACTGTCAGCCAGTCCATGACGCCGAGCACTGTGATGCGCAGGTTTGCGTGGTTGCGGAAGTCGGGGTTTGCTCATGACATACAAGCCCGGCTTCTCAACATGCCCTTTGATGTTGAACATATCTTTTGGCAGCAAGACTGACGAGAGCCTTGAGAGGTTGCAGACCTCCAAAGCTGCAGCAAAGTCGTTGAGCGCTGCAGTTGGCCAAGCTCTGCCTTTTGTCCTAGGGGACAGCAATGGAGGGGAGGTTCCTTTCGATACTACTCTTTCTTTAGTAGATCGAGGGGAACTGCAAGTCAAAGGGGCCACCTAGGAGCACCAGAGGTGGAAGACAAGGTACTCGAGGTGCCAAGGCTGCTCGGGCAGTTGCCTCTTTGCCCTCAGACACTGCCGCAGCCGCTTCAGCTCAGTCATGAGGCCATGTCCCATGGTTCGCCGGTTGGGGGAAGGCTGGCGCAGCATCTTGTAGTATGACGTGACATTACTTCAGACGTGTGGGTTCTGGAGATCATAGCCCACGGCTACTGTCTTATATACGGGAGAGGCCTCACGACAATCCACCAGGGAATCTCTTTGAAGAGGCCGGATCCGCTCCTTGCGCAGGAAATCAAATCCCTGCTGGAGAAAGGCGCCATAGAACTGGTGCCTGTAGCGTAGAGGAACAAGGGATGGTATTCCCCATATTTTTTGATCCGGAAAAAAGACTGAGGGATCTAGACCCATCATGGACTTGCGTGGTTTGAACAAGCTCCTCAGGAAAGACAAGTTCAAGATGGTTACTCTCTCTCAATTCCTCCAGGCCCTTCAACTTCAGGACTGGTTGGTGTCTCTAGACCTCAAGGACACTTAATTTCATGTGCTGATTCATCCCAAGCGCAAGAAGTACCTGAGGTTCGCGGTTGGCGACTCGCACTTTCAGTTTCGGGTCCTGCCGGTTGGATTGACCTCCACCCCGAGGGTCTTCACCAAGCTCATGGTGGTGGTGGCAGCATATCTCAGGAAAGGGGGGGATTCACGTCTACCCCTACCTGGACGATTGGTTGATCAGGTCGCGCTCTCCCGAGCAAGTCCTGGATCATCTGTCAGTCACCTGCCACTCTCTTCACAAGCTGGGCTTCTCCCTCAAATTGAAGTCCCACTTGACACCTACCCAGCGGCTCCAGTACATCGGAGCATTGCTCGACACATCCCTGGGGCTGTGTTTTCCTCCCCAGGTGAGTGCTCATCACATTCTGCAGATGGTGAACAAGTTTCAACATGCCCAGAGTCTCCCGGCGTTGGAGTTCTTGAGGTTGCTCGGCCTCATGGCATCCTGCATTCTTCTGGTGCCAGAGGCCAGGTTGCGGGTGGGATCTCTGCAATGGGCTCTCAAACTCCAGTGGTTGGAGTCCTCCGGCAGGATGTCGGACCCCGTTCAGGTGCCGCCCAGGATCTTCTGTGGTGGGCCGTCAAAGGCACTCTGATGAAGGGGGCTCCATATTGGCTACCCTGGCCATAGGTGACTACCTCACTACCTCAACAAAAAGGGGGGGGCAGGGTCTCTCCCTCTGTGCAGAGAGACAATGCAGCTCTGGTTCTGGGCCATCCAGCAGGAAATTTCGATCTAGGCAGCTCATCTGGCCGGAGACGGAAACGTGGCGGCGTACGCTCAGAGCAGGCAGAGCACGGTCTCTCACGAGTGGGAGCTGGCTCAGGAGATTCTCCTGGAGATCTTCGCCCTTTGGGGGACCCCACAAGTGGATCTCTTCGCCACCAGTGTCAACCGGAAGTGCAAAAGATTCTGCTCGCAGGAATTTCCGTTCGTAGTGTAGTGGTCCTTTCCACTGCCGTACGTGTTTCCTCCAGTCCCAGTCATTCCGCAAGTGCTGCGGAGGTTCAGTTCCCGGAATGATCCTCATTGCTCCGGCATGGGCCAGGAGAACGTGGTATGCGGACCTTCTCGACATGTCCATCTGCCCTCTACGCCGTCTTACCTACCGAGACAATCTGCTCTCACAGGGGAGTGGGGGGAGGGGGTTTCATGTTCTCCATCCAGAGGTCAAGTCCCTCAACCTTCATGTTTGGCTTCTGAAAGGTTGAGGTATAAGGATTGGGACTTCCCTGAAGACGTGATGGAGGTGTTGCTTTCCGCCAGAAGGCCCGCAACAAAGTCCCTGTACCTTTGCCGTTGGAGAAAGTTCTGTGACTGGCGCAGGGTTAAAAAGTTGGATCCTTTTTCATGTGCCATTCCTGTGGTTCTGCCCTTTTTGCTTTCGTTAGCCCACAACGGCCTGCAAGTTGGTACCATTAAAGGTTACCTGGCGGCGTTGTCTATATTTAAGCGCTCCTCTGAGGAGTGTTCTTATTTTAAGATTCCTCCGATTTCTCAGTTTCCGAAAGGGCTCAGTAATGTGTTCCCACCGTCACCTTTCCAGGTACCCATTTGGGATTTGAACCTGGTTCTAAAATTCCTAATGGGAGCTCCGTTTGAGCCTTTACATTCTTGCCCTTTGAGACTGTTGACTTTTAAAACTGTATTTTTAGTTGCGGTCACTTCCGCTCGCAGAGTGAGTGAGTTGCAGGCAATATTCCCTAAGCCACCCTTCACAGTGTTCCATAAGGACAGGGTTGTTGTTAGGGTTCGTCCTTCTTTTCTTCCGAAAGTTGTCAGAATTTCATTTGAGCCAGAAGGTCATTCTTCCGGCATTCTACCTTCCTCCGCATCCTGGTAAGGAAGAGGAGAGGCTCCATAGGTTGGATCCTAGGAGAGCGTTAAGCTTCTACATTTCACGCATGTCCCGGCTCAGAGTGGACGATCAGCTCTTTGTAGGATACGCTGGAAGGCGTTTGGGTCAAGCTGTTACTAAGCAGACCTTGTCCAGATGGATTATCTTGACCATCTCGGAATGCTACCGTCTGGTGGGCAAGGACCCTACAGTGGGCTTGAGGGCCCATTCTACTAGGGGTGTGGCTGCCTCCACTGCTCTGCAGAGGGGTGTTCCCATTCGTAACATTTGTGAAGCAGCCACATGGGCCGCTGTCCATACTTTTGTAAAACACTACTCGCTGGATTCTGTCCATGGACAAGACTTAGCCTTTGGTAAGGCGGTCCTCTGTTCTGCAATTTGATTGCGCATTCTAAATTTCTAAATTCTTTTCCCACCTCCTTATGTTGGTACTGCTTTGGGAGTCTGTCATAGATGTGGAATACGTCCGAGGAACCAATCCCCTCGAAGAACAAGTTACTTTCTTAGCTGGTAACTTTCTTTCGATGGGATGTTCCTACGACGTATTCCACATCGCTCCCTCCCTGCCTCTCCCTCTACAGAATTTCTTATGCGATTTGCAGCTTTCGTTTCCACAAGGCTTTCTGTAGTCATTCTGGCAGAAGATTGGTGCCACACGTTCTGGGAAAAAACTACAATTGAGGCTATGGGTGTTGTGCGTCCTACTTATAACATCTGCTGACGCCGGCTCGACGGAGGCCCTCGAGGACAGCGTATCGACGCAGGACGCAGAAAAAAATTCCGAAGCAACACAGCTATGCTGATTACCTGTCATAGATGTGGAATAAGTTGTCTGAACATCCCATCGAAAGAACATTACCAGGTAAGAAAGTAACTTGTTCATCTCTGCTGCCAAGTGTGCTCCGAGACTCCCAACCGGCCCATAGACTCGGGGTTTGCTCAGAAGCACTTGGCAGAGCGGCGAGGACAGCATGCTGCCCATGCAAGTGCGACAAGGACTCCTTTTGCTGTTTGCTGGGAGCTTGCTTGCCTGTACTCTTTCCACCCTCCCTTGAAAACATCACTGAACAAGCAGACTGGGATCAACTGCGCATTTCTACTCCAGGTAACTCAGGTAATAATTGCGCCCGCCCCGACCAATTACCTGCATTGTTCTCTGTAACTGCACACCCTGTCGTGCGGGGACTGCAGGATTTTACTTTGACCCCCCCGCGACAGAAGCCTCAGACGATCTTCCCAGATTTGTCAATCGAATCATCCTCCCGTTGCGCTCTCCGCCTCGCACTAAATAACAACCAGGTCTTGTTCTGCTATCTATACAACCAGCATACCTTGTTGTTGCCAGGCAGCCTTGCTGTGTGGGGACTGCAGGGTTTCCTTTGACCCGCACAGCTTGCCCACAACACTGATTTGCTCGAGCGCATTCTTGGAAACGTACCCTTTGACTGTGGAAGACTCTGAACCCAAGTGCTCAAATAAAACATCCCATGGTCCACAAACCCGCCATCGGACCTGATCTCTTCTGCAAACTGCCAAAAAAACACTGATCTCCAAGATCAAATTCGAAAAGCAACTTAAAGCATCTACCTTTATTTCTGATAAGGATCCTGACCCTAATCAACACGATGCTATGAATAAAATTGTATATGCCCCCTTATTGTCCGCATCAACTCAGGAGAGCCTCACCACACTTGGAGACTTTGAAAGAGATAACCCTCTAACTCACTCCCATGATGTCCCCTCATCCCCCCCATTCTTCCTCAAGACCAAAGCACCATGTGCCACTCCAGAAATAGCTTTCTAATGGTGAACAGCCCTTCACGTCTGACAAGGCCTTGTCAACTATTACACAGAACATCAATTTGCCCCTACAATGACAATCAGGTGATCTCACCCAGCTCCAAGCTGCCAACATGCAACAAATAATACCTGCAACTAAAGGAACAAATGAATCTATCCTCCAGTCGACGATAGAATGTACCAACACTGAAACAATCAATAACCATTTAGATGCACAATGCGCCCTTACAGGAAATAAGAAAAAAGATCGAGCTTGGCTGGCCAAGCAAAGATGCAAATCACTGTATGAGTGTCAGGGTTCCCTGGGTCTTAGTCTGTGATGTTGGTTGATTTAGGGTGTGATTAGTTAAGTATTGCTATGCATTATTTCATTGTGTGCTGGTTGGGCCTTAACTCTATCATTTAGAGTGTTGATAGAATCCCAAGTCAAGCTGGAGGGTCACAGCAGTGATCGGATTGGCTGAGAATTCCTTTTGTTCAGCTGGAAGGAGTGCTCAACTTCCTTTCATTGTCTACCATCAGCTGAGCAAGTCAAGTACTTTAGAAGATCCAGTGTTGGGCCCTGTTTGCCTGGGCCTGGCCTAGCTTGAGAGAGCCAAGAAGAAAGTTTTGGTGTGTTACTGGAGAAAACAGGAATGAACTGTGAGCTGTGGACGCTTCAAGTTAAAGAGATAAGTGCGTGGCTGATCTTTACCTAATCAGTTAATGAACCGTTGTTCTGAACCATAAAACTGACTGATACAAGTAAATAAGTGGTTATAATCAGATATTATAATCTGTGAGACTCTTTGCAGTAAAGCAGGTTTTATTTTTTGTCACGTGCACGCATGTTAGGCAGAAACCTGTGCAGTTCCCTTAGGGACCACTGCAAAAAGTTTAAGACTACAGGAGTAAGCAGTAAACCCAATTGGTAGCAGTCTGCACCACCCAGATTTACCTGGTAGCTGTGGCTGAGCAGTCAGACTTCTCTCAAGAAGAATTAGGCAGTATATAGAGTATACACAATACGGCTAAACATACAGTAGCACAAGCAAACACTGACCAGAGCTTTGGTATAAAATTATATCATTATTTATTTAAAAACACATTTGTAAAAATACACTCGCACTAATATGTCAAGCAAGTTCAAACACAGTCACTATAAGTATATACACCTCCCTAGTTAATTATTCGACAAGTCTAGGTTAAGACACCACTTATTTAGCAAAACAGAGGTGAGTGCGTAACCGTAGATGGCACTCCAATAATTTGTTTAAAAAGGGAGAGAAAAGGCAGAATAGGAAAATAACACATTACAAACACTTTTAAGAAACCACAGCCACTCTTGGAGAGAGCAAGGCGGAATGTGCCCAAGATCACACAGTGGAAATGCAGAAAAGTCAAAAGAGGTTGGATCAGTTCAGAAAGGCAGTTAGCAGGTCCGAGGTGAACCCAGGATAGAGAGTCAAGGATTTACAGGACACCGTGGACAATCTGTTGCAAGGGAGACCAGGCGGGACACAGTACCTGAAATGGTGAGAAAGCTCCAGCGGGGTCAGTTGTTCCTGGCAGCGGTTGCAAGTCGGGGCTTCGTCCAGGGGAAGAGGTGAGCTCGACGTGGAGGAAAGCTGGAGGTCGTTGCACTGCCAGGGAAGAAACCAGCCGCTGAGTTTCCCGGTTAAAAGGTACGACCCTTTTATTCGCAGTAGTGGTGACGCGTGGCTATCCGGCCGCCAGGGTGCTTGGCACGGGCGATTCGACCACAAGACGATCCAGGAAGGCGAAAAAGGCCAACTGGTTGGTCCTGCCAGCTGAAAGGGAAGAAGACATTCCTGGAAGAAGATCTCGTCTGTCTTCGGGGAAGTGGTGAGTTCATACAGCAGGGTGGTGTCGTCGTTGTAGATGGCTCAGCTTCTCCCCTCTTCGGATTCTTTAAGTCCTGTGGCGACTTCTGAAGTTCCAGTCCCCAAAGCCCTGCTTTTATGCAGCAAAACCCCCATTCATCAGCCTAGCTGTCACTCAAACATGCTAAGTGGTGAGCCGGGCGGCTCACCACTGGGCCAATCACACAAGAGTGCGACTTGAGTTGCCAAGGCAACTCAGTCCAGGGTGCCTAATCCCCCTCCCACACATCCTGTTGACCCCAGACAGAGTGGCACCATTTAGAGGCCTTCTGTGGAGAAGCCAGCCAAAAAGTGGAACAAAGGGCTCGACTTGGTTTAGAGTTTCAGAGGCGAACACAAACGCCATTTTAAAACCGAGTCCTGGCAAAAAGACCCAACCGGGAAATAAATATTATATAAATAACCCGGCAGTATCTTTAACATTGCACCAAAAAAGTGGTGCGTTTAAAATTAATGGGAAAGTCCCATAGAAAATATTCCGGTGGAATATTTCGCGTGGTATCCACTGCCACCAGCCAGAAACTCGACAAGGGGGGACTGGACAGTGCCCCCTTGAAAACAGACCCAGGGGCAATCGAATTACCCCTACCAGTACTTCCGCAATATGATGGTTTGTACTGTTTCTGTTCACAATTTGAAACTATTAAAGCCAATGGTGACTTTACATGCCCTGGGAGACAGTAGTCAGTCCCAGGGTATGGAGTCTGTTTGGGGGTCACTATGACACCCCTGTGTTATTGCACTGAGGGTGCTGTGTAACACACATACCAAAAACACATGAAGCCCTATGGAGTAAAAGACCCCATAGCCCATAAAACACATTACATAGTCAAAGGACATTCTCAAATCATGCCTAAGAGTGGGAGAAAGAGTCTCTCATAGCAGGAGAAAAAAATAAACCCCAAAAATCCAGCAAAGCTGCTGAGGGACTCACTAGGTTTGGGAAATTAGCCTTAACAGAGAATTCTCCCCAACAGTGTATGACTTTCTTTTATCTGAGCCAGCGCTATGAAGAAAGTTAATTCTTTCCTAAAAAGAATCGTGATTTAATGTAAATATTCTTTGAGAAATATATGCCGTGTTTTAGGCTAGCGTAATGTTACATACTTCAGCATGCCCATAAATTACAACCCTGGCGGCCGCTGAGGGAATTACATTTTAAAAGTTGATAAGTGATAACATAACAAAAGCGTTAGTTTATAGTTATTTAACGGTATGCATCTTAGGTGGAGTTAGTAAATAATTAAACCGTGGAAAAGGTTGTAGAGGCAGAGTTAAAGAACGTGTGACAATTTAAAGACTTTGAAGATCGCTGTGGCTTTTTATCCATCATTGGAGACAGGAGCGCGGAAGACTCAGTATTCTGTTTGCATCCAGGTCCATAAAAACAATTTATTTGAACAAGAAGTTTAAAGAAAAGAGGTTGAAAATACAAGAGCAACCATTTTTCTGTGCAAATCATTATTTTTTGGAGTAAAGACAACTGATGTTTTGTGAAAACAGTTTTTCAGCCACTCTGGGGAAAGCTGTATTGCCTTTAATTTGGTAAAGCTTTAATGTTTCCATCCTCTGGGCAGGTAGCAGATTATTAACAGGTACAAGAGTTATTCAGCAGTTCATTATACCTTGAAGCCAAAGTTGAAGTTGATTTTGTATGTTGACTGCATAATCTTTGCTTCCTTGTTTGATGCAGATATCCTGAGGGTCCAGAAGTCTGGAAGGAGTCTTTTGTCTGTTGTTTTTTCCACATCCCCATTCTCCCCCCTCCCCGAGGAGTGGAATATTTAGCTGTGGAAATTGATTGTTTCACACCTTAGAGGGTCTGTTGGGATTCAGCAGCTTCCGCAGATCATCAGACAAGACTCAGCCTGACAATGAGCAAAAAAGAAGATCCAAACTGATAGATCTTCCTTCAAGGTTTACCACAAATCATCGTTTGCAGAGACTCTCCTTAGATCGAACAGAAATATGAGCCTTAATGGAACTACAGGGGACTAAAAGGAGAACAACAAGAACATCCGCTGATCAACTCCAAAATACTCATTCTGAAACATCAACCTTGATTTATAACACAAATACTCATCTTTTGACAAGCACACCGACTATCAAAGATAACCCAAGCATCCAGCAAACTTCAATCTCTGATAAGACAAAGAGAGACTATCCTTCTGAACCCTGCAAGTGTTGCTGCCCACTACCGGATGCAGGACAACAGGAATCAATAACCAAAATGATGGTTGACCTGCAAAAAATGCTTATTGCTGTGACAACGCAGGCCATGATTCCCTACATGACACTACAGGAAGCACAGTTCGAAGTCTCCCCTGACCAAGCAACCATACTGGCATCTATCTTCTCCAAGCAAAAATACATGAATTCTTGATAACTAAAATCGAAGATGGTCTACAAACTGAGGCTGAAATCAGTGCAGCATGGCAACAAGGGCTTGCAGCCATAGCAAGAAACGATAGGGCAGAAAAAGCTCACCTTACTGATGCCCTCATAGAATTGATGCATGCCAACATGGCCCAAACTACTAAAAAACAAGATGGGCAGCATGCGCTTCAACATTCATCTAAAGGCACAGCGACAGACTGATCCCCAGGAACCTTCCCCCGAAAGTGTCAAAGAGCCAAATTTCTTTAGCAAAGAACACTCCTCCCGGTCCCGAAGATATACTGATCGATCTAACTCCAGATGCTATTCTGTTACAATCTGCACAGATCTACACTACTCAGTTGCCTCCATCCGATGTGACAACCAAAAATAAAGATACATTTAGCAGCTTTGATCCAACCCGATTGAACCTACAAGTACATCCACAAACTATCAAAACAAAGAAGCAATACAAAAAACAAAAAGGCTCCAGGGCATTTCTTCGAAATTTAACAATACCACTGAACCAAAAGTTACACTCTATGCAGCTAACTGACTCCTCGCTTATTATAGTGGACTTCTACGAACAAACCTGCTCAGATCACCAGAACACAATTCCACTTAACGGTGAAGACATTTCCGAGACAGAACAATCTCGACAATCGGCCGGAATAGATATGGATGGAATTGACATCTATGAAAGCCCGCTTGGCGACACCATCGTCCCTGCACCGCCTTCCATGAGATTGAAATTGCCTCAATTTATTGATCCGAGGTTACAAAATCATCGAAATAGGATAATGCTTGAAAGATTCCGCGATTCGAATGACAATTTAATACCGAATAGATCCAACACCCTATGGCTCTTCCATGCGATACCTGACCTCAAGCCAGTTACAACAAAGGACATCCATCTAATCGATTTCATGGACTCAACTAAATTAGATTGCATATGGATACTGTGTGACCTTGAAGCCCATAAAAACGACCTTCGTGAACTTGGATTTAATCTGAAGGTCGTGGACTCGAATCCCTTTATTGAGGACAAGATCATCCCTACACAAGAAGAACACTTGAGAAACACAAGGCATTCTTCAACAAGCTCCTATGGAAGCAGTTACTCCTCCAGTCAATTCTCTGATGCTGAAGGATACACCCCAAGACACCTTGACCACAGCCATCGCCCGGCCATACAACTCCAGAATGACAGACAGCCATTCTGGAGAGAAACGAGCAGTATGCGGTCAACAACTAACATTTCCATATCTGAACAACATTAGCAATGATCAATTGTAACTAATCACACATTAACTGTGTGTTCATGGAACACTCACAGCAATGTCCACTTATATCGTGAGAGAAGGTTGGAACTCATGAATGCTGAAATCATCTGTCTCCATGACACATGGCTATGCCAAAAACCACTATGTGAAGGCTACTCAACGTAGATGAATCCCGCAATAAGTTGCCAGAAAGGCCGCCCATCATTGGATCTACTCATCTTGCTTAAAATCGGTGCACAATTAACAGTTATCGACAACAGGATCATCAACCCATGGACTCAAATAGTAATAATACAACAAGATCAGATACCTGGCACTTCAAACCCCCAAACCTCACCAACTTCCGTCAACCAATACCTGGGAGTTATTAACACCTGCTGGAATCCAAAAAAAATAAAGGATGACCTTTACATTGACGCACTCCTAACAGCTATGGATGAAATTGCTTCCTATTTCCTCGCATTGCCTTCATCATCTGTGGAGACTTGAATATCCATCTCTTCTCCAGGGATGGCAGAGAATTGGTAGATCAGCAGCTAGAACCGCAAGCCAAAAAATGGTCGGATGAAATGCGCATTAGGAACATGAACCGGCTGGACGCATTCAGGGTTGATCGTGGTGTCCCGACTCAAAACTGGTCCCGCGGAATTACCACAGGGATTATTGACTACATCTATCGCTCTGATCATATTAATGAGCCCCTCCTGCGGAATGAAAATATCTAGACGAAAGACAGCGACCATTTCATCATGATTCGCTCGTGGTCTGCAGTGAGATCATCCACATCCTGCATCACACTCCCAGAATTGCAAACAAATTCAACCACAACTCGGCTGAAATTGACACAACAATACTGAAGCCAACTTCCAGACCTTTTTAGGAAAACAAAGATGCCAGATGAAGATAAATTAAACTACGATTGGATTCTGCTCCAATCCCATTACCTGCCATTATCCAAGTATTCTCTGCAGCACTCTCACAGACACGCAGATAGTCTGACGGTTGCTCTTAAAAAAAAAAAAAGTCAGAGTTTACTTGAAGCAACTCAAAAAAGAACCTTCACTGGGAAGGCTTTTGAAGATTAAAAAAGCAAAACAACAATATAAGAACTGGCTCAAGACTGCTAAAATGACACTTGAGCAAAACGATGCCGAGACGACGATGAGAGTGATGAGGTCAAGAAACACTAGAGACCTTTGTTAACTGCTCAACCATGACACTTGAGCAACTAACACCATGACTTCAGAGGTCCCAGAGGCTAGTTGGATGGTATATTTCAAACATCTGTACCAACGACGACTGCAATCTCTTACAAACCACTCCTTAACCTCACAAGAGAAATGGACACTCAGCTGGGTTTTTGAAGACATAAACATTGCCATCCACAACTTAAATGTATCACGTGCACCTGGCCCAGATGGCTTATCAAATTCCATCATAAAGAAAAATCCTGAAATCTGGGCAAACTTCTCTATGCAAATCTTTGATCTGATTAATCGAACTAACCAAATACCCTCCTCCTGGCAGAAAGCCATTTTAATCCCCATTTATTAGAAAGGACTGACAGAAAACCCTGCTAATTATCATCCAGTCGCTCTTCTCGATCCTTTGGGGAAAATATTCGCCAACATCCTTTTATCCAAACTGACCGCCTGGGTAGTAACAGCAAAACGACAAGCACCCTGGCAAACTGGATTCGTTAAACAGATTGGGACTAATATCAACCTGTTTATTCTAAACCTCCTCAAGCATGAAACAATTAAAGCACAAAACCAAACGTATGCTGTGTTTATAGATCTACACCTTGCATTTGATAAAATAAATAGAAATCTTCTATGGGATAAGCTGACCAACTCGGGCTGTCCAAAAGACACCCTTGAACCAATTAAACTCCTCTATTCAAATACAACAGTCCAGATACGCATGAGTACAAACGGATTGGTAACTCAGCCAATAGAAACATTGCAATGCACTCCATGTCCCTGAAGCTGCTCCACGCACATGGAGTGCATTGCAGACCATCGCCGGCATCATAGAAGGGCCTGCCTGACCCTGTCCTCAAAGGTGCCCGACTCCCGCATGCCGGGCGCCGCGCGGCACGAAAGCGAGGCTGATCCTCGCTTGAAGCAGTGTAACACTGCATTCATCCGCCGGTAGGCGGAACCGCCGGTGGCCAGCACGAAGGCCACACAAAGGCCTGTTCCTGCGCTTGTGCCCCCATTCCATCCATCCTCGCCGAGGGTAGAGGGCAGGAGCCCCCCCTCCCACCCCTGAAGCTGCTCCTTGCACATGGAGTGCATTGCGGCACCATCGCCGGCATCATAGAAGGGCCTGCCTGACCCTGTCCTCAAAGGTGCCTGACTCCCGCATGCCAGGCGCTGATGCCAGGCTGATCCTCGCTTGAAGCAGTGTAAAACTGCATTCATCCGCCGGTAGGCGGAACCGCCGGTGGCCAGCACGAAGGCCACACAAAGGCCTGTTCCTGCGCCTGTTTCCCCCTGCTCAATTTAAACTTCCCCAACCGCCTTCCGCAAAGTCCAAGGCAAGCTATCGGAACCAAGTATCCAAATATCTCCATTCATACAAGGAGAACCTACTGTAAGTACTTTGCCCCTGTCCTTGTTCCAATTACTGACATTGCAATGATACGACTCCCCCTCAGTCGGCTTATATCTGTACTCCATTTACTACGTGGACCGTCCTATCTAGGAGTATAATCACGCATGCCAGTACTTAGGACACAACTGTAGCCACTACTAGTCGAATGTGTTTCAGGCCACCCTTGAAACTCTCGAACCTTAGCATATCATAAGTATTTTGTGCCTTTGGTCACTAGTAGACCACCTTATTACTGTATTGTGCCTCATGGTCGCTTACAGACCATTTCAATTGTGTTGTGCCTTAAGGTCGCCTACAGACCATTTCAATTGTGTTGTGCCTTAAGGTCGCTCACAGACCACTTCAATTGTGTTGTGCCTTAAGGTCGCCTACAGACCATCTCAATTGCAATGTACCCTATGCTAGCCCACTGACCACTTTAACGGTGTTGTGCCTTAAGGGCGCTTCAAATTGTATTGTGCCGTGCCTGACTTGGGTCACGTCTAATCTAGGTTTACCACTGCCCTGGGCGACAGCCTGTGATTACGCTAATCTAGGGCTGCCCTGACCTGTGCATTCCAGCCATTGGGTTATCCCTATCTAGGTGCCCAGGCTTCCAGCCATACCATAGCATCCTCACTCCCTTCCATTATCTCACCAGTCCCACTAGAGGAGACCCTATCTTGTCCCTATCAACAAGCTCATAGGGAACCTATTCTGGCAGCCAGCACCACCATCATGCACATCAGCGTGCGCCTTCTATTGCACTACCTCCTAGCCACACACCTTGCCCTATTCACTCAACCACCCAAATCAACCACTCCTACCTTTGAGGTTAATAACCTGGCCTGCCCTTACCTACATGACCCAGCGTCACCCACCATGACTTGGACACCCTCAACGAGTCCTTCAGCAACCACCGTTGACGCTCACCACCCCTGCAACCAGATTAACCAATACCTTAATGACCCAGCTCTATGGCTCAAACACTTTGCCACAAAACCAACTCCTAACCAACCTTGCCCCCTCACTCTCAGGAACAAGAGACTAGGCACCATATTCCGCATTCGTCCTTCCCGCACCAACACCACTAAGCAAGCCCCACGCACACCACCCAGCCCGCCTTCGCCCACCGCCACCTGCAAAACTAAGACCACAGGGGTTAAATTGCCTGTGTTCAAGGGTGCCCTCATCAATGCTAGATCTCTCACAGCACACGCTCTTAACATAGCCAACCTTATCACCACTGCCGACCTTGACTTCATTGCCATATCCGAAACCTGGCTACATGCCGCCTCTGGCCCTTCTCTTTCCTTGGCCTTACCGCCTGACTATGGCATCAAACGCTGTGACCGCTCCTCTGCCCATACTAGAGGTGGCGGCGTGGCATTCATCCACAAAAACTCCCTTGAACTAAGAGTGGTATCCGACTCCAAACTTGAATCAGCTGAACTGCTGACAATCAAATTACTACTAACACCTAACCAAACGGCCACCCTTCACCTTATCTACAGGCCCCCAGGGCCGGCACCCACCTTTGTCAGTGAAATTTCCACTCTTCTTCTTGACAAAACAAAAAACAAATCCCAAACAATAATCTTAGGTGACTTCAATCTAGGTCGCGGCGACCCTAAGGATCCTGTAGCAACTGATCTGGAGTATGCTCTTACTGACCTTGGCCTCACCTTGTACATACAAGAACCGACCCATATCAAAGGCAGGACCATCGATTGGTTAGCCGGTTCCAATTGCAACATCCAGGTCCTCAATAACGCCCCATGCTTATGGTCTGACCATCACATCATAACATTTAACATTGAAGCGACCCCGCGAGCCCCAACACCCATAGCCCCAGCCCTCCCCACCCGCAATAATAAAAATATAACAAGAGAACAACTCCTCCCTCTGTTACTTCCCTCTCTTAATGCGGCGACCAACGCCTGCTCTGATCCCACCTCCCTAGCAGACATCTACATCCAAACGCTGCCCACGGCTATTGACACTATAGCACCAATCAAACCTAGGAAGGCTAAACCACGAGCACATCTCAACTCATGGTTCACTCCACAGCTAAGAATCCTCCGCAAAGCCAAACGCTGCACGGAAAACCGTTGGAAAAGCCACCCATCTGATGAGCATAAAGAGGGCTTCCTCCTCGCCTCCCTCACTTAAAGACGCCATCATCATTGCTAAAAAAGAATTGCTTAATAATCGTATCATGCAAGCCGACTCTAATTCCAAGGAACTCTTTAGAGTCCTAAAAGAGCTTGAAACCCCAGTCTCCCCGCCAGACACTTGCACGAAAGACAGCAAATGGTGTGCTAACATTCAAGCAGCCCTCCTAAACAAAATCTCTATGCTCCAATCTAAAATAAAAGAAAAGCAGGACTGCCTGAGGCGTGACAACCGCTCATTCTCCCCTACTAGGCCCACCCTCTCCAACTCTGCCAACATCAAACCTTTCACCTTCGCACCGCTCACTGTCACCGAAGTAGAAAACATCATCCTCAGGATGAAACCATCCAACTGCCAAGGTGACCCGTGCCCAGCTCCCATCATTAAGGACTCCACCCATGACCTAGCCCCATTCATTACAGCCTTCATTAACTCATCCTTTGAAACAGGTATTGTCCCGGACAACCTTAAAGACGCCTGGGTGATCCCGCTACTAAAAAAACCTTCCCTTGACCCAAGCATACCCACGAACTTCCAACCTATTACTACAGTACCATTTCTGCTGAAGATACTGGACCGTGCAGCTTACCTGCAGATACAAAACTACCTTGAATGAAACAATCCGTTAGGTCTATGACAATCCGGATTTCGGCCCAGAAATGGGACCGAAACGGCTCTATTAGACCTAAAAACCCAGATCGAAGTCCTGAAGGACAAGGGCAAATTAGCAATGCTATTACTCCTCGACCTTTCCGCCACATTTGATTTGGTTAACCACCAGATCCTTTGCAGGCACCTCCACTCTGCTGCCAACTTCTCTCCCTCCGCAGCGGCCTGGATCAAATCCTTCCTGAGCAACAGATCTATGAGGGTCTTTGCACCTTCCGCTACCGCAGATCCCTCCCCTATTCATTGCGGTGTTACTCAGGGTTCTTGCGTGTCACCTACTCTTTACAATATCTTTACGAAACCACTCTTTGATGTGCTTGATTATCTGGGTGTCTCCTACACCAACTATACGGACGACACCCAGATACTCATTCCCATCTCTGGTGATTATCTTGCTGACATCAAGGCCCTCAATGACGTCTACTTGGTCATCCAAGCCTGGATGGCCCAGCACCAGCTATGTCTGAACGACGATAAGACGTAGCTACTTATCCTGGGTACATCACAACGCCTGAGCAAACTTGAGCCATCCTATCAGTCATTCATTATAGACGGCAACTCCATACAAGTCTCGAAAGACACTAAAACACTAGGCTTTTACCTGGATTCCACCTTATCCTTGTCAAGACAAACTAATGCAGTCAGGTCCACCTCCGCCTACACGTGCAAACTCATTTCAGCCTGCAGACCATTCCTCACCACCCACAATAGCGTCACACTAGCGAGAACACTGATCATGGCAAAAATAGATTACTGCAGTGCTCTATATTTAGGCACCAGCCAAGAAAACCTGTCCAAACTCCAAACCACCCAGAACAATGCAATTCGAGCGGCCCTGAACATCCCTCGTAACCACCACATCTCAGAAGCCAGAAGTAGCCTAAAGTGGTTACCCGTGAAGCAGAGAATTTCCCTAAAAACGCTTGCCCTCACGCACAAATGCCTAGCCAACAAGGCTCCGATCTATCTCTGCAGTCGGCTTTCCCGCCACTCCACTGCCCGTCCACCAAGAATTGCTCAGACTCACTGCCTTACTATCCCTAGGTTTAAGCTCCAAAAAGCGGGAGGCACTAGCTTCCCTGTCCTAGCCTCCAAACTTTGGAACACCCTCCCCGCTGCCATCAGAGCTGAAGACTCCTTCAACACCTTCAAGAATAAATCCAAATCTTGGCTCTTTGACCAGCAATAGTTGTGTTAGACATCTGTCCTACTTACCCAGCCCGCCTGTTCCCCTGCACGATTTCCGGTCTGCTACCTTCCCAACTACCTCAGGGATACTTCCTCTGCGGAGCCTAGGGACACTGTACCATGTGTAATATATGTAATTATTAAGATTGTTATTATGCTGTATTGGTATACTTTTATTGTAATCTATCTGCCTGTATGTTATTTTCTTGCAACCCTGTACAAATTGCGCCCTGATGCCCCCGGGCCTGATGGTCTGCGCGTTATAAATAAACAAATACAAACATGGCACGGCCTGAAACAAGGCTGCCCCTTAGCTGCAGCCCTCTTTAATCTATTTACATCAGAGTTTGAAGAGATGGTAGCCATTCCTTTCGCGAATCCCCCGAAATTAAATTCAATGCCCATTCCTTGCATCTCTACGCTGATGATATTGTTCTTTTTGCACAAACATCAAGAGGCCTACAAATAGCGCTTAACAAAGTGCAATACTACATGGAGTCAAATGAACTCGAAATCAATGTAAACAAGACAAAAATCATGTTATTGACTCGACAGTTCGCGCCCAGAAAAATATACCTACCTTTATTCTACAAAAAGAAAAAATAGAACAAGTACTGACCTTCAAGTACTTCGGAGTATGGATCAACAACTCCCAACAAAACAACACTGGATCGATTATCTAAAATCTAAGGCCCGCATGTTGGCTAGACAGGGTTTGATCCTTCACACAAAGTTTGGGAAATTGTTCCTGAATCCCGTTATACTGTTCTACAAACAAAAGGTGACGCTGATCTTGACATATTCCGCAGAGACAATGATTAACCTCACTACAACTATATGGGATAAATAAGAAAGCATTTTATGGAAAAAAAAGTCCTTGCTCTCCCGCTATCACTTCCAATCTCCCGTATCAGATTTGAAGTTGGTCGCCAATAACTTCTCTCAATAGTGAGATGGAAACCATTCGACCTCTAAAGAAAAATGACAAATAATGACAAGATTCCAGCCATGAATTTTCTTCGCTTGAATCCAGAGAACATCAAGACAACAACCCTGAATAACTGAACATTTTTTGTCAATATTCAACAAACAGAAAAGGACTTATCCATGGACACACTCATCAATAGACCACAAAAGGCAAAACTGTACTTGGCAAGACGAGATTGGCTTCAGACACAGAAAGCTAAAGATAAATACAAACTAACCCTCAATTGCAATGGCGAGTGCCGAGTCTTGAATGAACTCCCACTCTACCGCAAACTTTTCCCAGATCGGGAGATACGTGATACCTTTATGCGACTCAGGTTTAACATTCTCCCGACGCAAGAAATCATAGGGATAAGAAATTGTTCGACTGACCGTGATCAAACTTGTAGATTTTGAAGAGTGCCTGCATCCGTCGAGAGCCTCCATCACATCATGATGCAATGTTCAGCACTCTCAGAAAGACACACTAATATTGCACAATTGTACTTGAAATACCGAAATACATTGGACCCAGGGGAACGATGGTCGCTCTCATTATATGGGAACAGTTCAATGACTATTGCAGTTATTCGCTTTTGGTTTGCAATTCAGCCTCAACTCATGAAAGGATAAAGTTTTGCTTTTGCTCTATTGTATATACATGAATCAACAAAGTTATAAATGTAAGGTTTTAAGGTATAAACCATATGCATTTTTTAAAAAATAGCGGCACCCGTGAGATGGATGGGGGTGCAGATTTATTAATTCAACACAAATCAATAAGGACAACTCAACGGTTTGACAAAAGGAGGCCATTTAATGACAAGTACAAAAAACGGGGAGTTATGAATATCAGCAATGGTGTGATCGTCGTCCTCGCTTCAACTCCAACGAACTTCATAAAAATTATAGCATTTATACTGAAAATTATTTATACTGAAAATTCATCATCGATGTGTAACACTCAAAAGTTGCAATGCAATTCTATTGGTTAGGAAAAGGTAACTTTACTATAAGTACTGTATCTGTATATGGTAACGGAGTGAGGGGATTGGGAAAACATTTCAGGTGGGCATCTAAGCCCTTCCTTCAAAAAATGACTACTGCAGACGTCACTAAAAGTACAACGTCCCATTGGTTCTACTAACTATAGGACCCTAGATTACTTGGTCCACTGTGATTGGGTTGGCACCAACCCCATGCATACTTTTTCACTTTGCTTAGCAGCACACAGAATGGTCGGCCAGGTGCAGGGTGCCCCCCAACTCCCCCGGCCTTCTTTCAATCAATCATCACTTTAGTGGCTATGTGTCAATTATTTCGCTGTGGTTGGCCTCGAGACTGCATCTTCTGCCTAGATATCTTCTCCTGGCTCACAGCCATGCGTAGGTGTGGGGGGTCTTACTTTGCTTGTTCGGCTGGTCACGTGATTCAGACACTGTGGATTTGCCTTTTCCTCAACAATTCGTGTATTTGATTTTATGTTCACCCACCACTTGCCTTCGCCTTATCTTGCCCCTTCAAAGCGGTATATTCTGGTCCTTGCTGTAGCTACTGCTTGTTCATTTTGATGGATATGACCTTAGTTCCCTAGGCACAAGTTACCTCTGCTGAGTTATGTTTCTGCCGCTCAGCTCCTGAGGTCGTTGAATGTGAAACCTTTCTCGAATGGCCTTAGTAATTTTTGTTGATTCTGCTTTTGTGCAAAGTGGAAGTATACTTCATATAAAGTGCTTTATTTGAGGTAGATATGTATATGGCGCTTGCCGCACTATCCCTCTAGTAAGCATAGCAAGCCGCACAATTCTCTTAGCTTTCTTGCAGTTCCAAGCATATGTACACGTGTAAACTGGTCAAATATCTTTGCCATGCTTACAGCTTAAGCTTCTTTCATTTGACATCGCCTTCACACAAGTTCACGATATCCTTATGCATGGCGTTTCGTCTCCTTATGTCATTCTCTGGTCGTCATTTCTTCTATAGGTGAGTCAGTCCGGGTTCTTGGGACGTCACCATTCGTCATCCATTAGGACATTTTTGGTTTCTTCAGGGACTGTATTTAGACTATCTTCAGTTCGTCTCATTTGTTGCTATGGCTTTCTCAATGGGTACCTTACTGTCCAAGGTTTCCTCGGTACTGGCACTTCGATAGGCATCGTTCTTCTGATAGGTACTGGACAGAGCCCCACTGCAGCTCTCTGCTGGTTTATTTGCTGATCATACGTCACATATCTTTGTGTGAACTTTCCTGGTACTTCAAAATGGACGGTTGGATTGCGGGCTGCATGTGGGACCTCCTCTACAATAGTCAAACAAGAAAACACATTTCTTGATTATTTTTTTTTATTTATTTTTTTATATATTTTCTATTTGTCTGTGCATTTCTTCTGGCACCCAATATAAGCAATTTGACTAATAGCTCTGTTTAAATTACTGGTTGATAAAATTAGGTTTCAAACAATATAACCTTAACTGTCGTCAACCCTGGGTGGCAGCGTTTTCCTTTTTGTTTGTATGCCTCATCTTTAGACGTGCAAGAGGAAGAGCTAGCACGCAAGAAGCCATGAGGCCCAGAAGTTTTTGGAAACACCAAGCCATCATGTGCGGAAACTGGAGGAAGAGCTGACACGTGGTTGATAGGTGTGCAATCCCGTCCGCCATTAGGAACACTTTGGTACTGACTGTATTCCAATGGACACCCAAGAAAATCAGGTCTTGAGAGACCGTCATGGAAGATTTCTGCCAGTTCACCGACAGCCCAAGGTGAAAGAGGAGCTGGAGGAGATACTAGAGATTGTCAATGCCATCTGTGGGCAAGGACTGCGCAGGAGCCAATCATCCAAATATGGGTATACATGAACGTCCTGGAGCCTGAGGAAAGCTGTGATGACAGGCATCTTCATAAAGAGATGCTGAGCTGAGACCAAAAGGGAGCACACACAACTGGAAGAGTTCCTCTCCCATGGAGAACTGCAGATATTTCCGATGTGGACTCAATATCAGGATGTGCATGTATATGTCCTGAAGGTCCACTATACTGAGCCAGTCACCCTCCCGAAGAGAGGACTTTATATGGCAGGGCGTGATCATCTTGAATTGAAAGAGAAGAGAAAGCTTGAACTTGGAAAGATCAAGGATAGTGCACAGGCCAGCCTGGTTGGGTTTGGGCACTGAACAGGCTGGAGTAGAAGCCCTCCCCTTGCTCCCTGAGAGGAACCGGCTCCACCGCTCTGAGGTCCAGAAGCTTCTGTAATTCAGCTCTGGGGGAGGGTGTCCCGAACTGCTGGAAGGGGAGGGTTGAAGGGTGGGGTAAGAGGTAGGGTCAAGCGGAAGCCCACCCGAGAGATGGACAAAACCCCCCGGTCTTCGGCGCTGGTCTGCCACGCCTCCAGATGAGACGAGATTCGTCCTCCCACCGGAGTCTCGTGCGACTGACAAAAATATAATTTGGAAGATTTGTCAGTGTGGAGAATATCTGTCCCTGGAGAGGAGGCTGATGGGCGAGAGAAAAAATGGCCACCTTGCCGTTGTTGCTTTCGGTGGGGCCCACCAACCGGGGCTTCAGTTCGGCACGCACAGTGATCCTGAACCCAGAAAAGGACCGAGTTTGGGACCCTGGCATCTGTGTACAAGGGGCCTAGCTGGAGCTTTTGCCAGGACCGATAAAGATTTGGCGGTTTGGTTACTCTCCTTTGTGAGTTCCTCATCGGTGGAGGAGTGGAACAATTCCTTGCCATCAAAGGGAGGATCCAGTACCTTGTCCTGCACTTCCTTTGAGAACTTTGTTGCATGGAGCCACGCTTGGCGGGAGATGTCAACCCGACCATAAGGCCTCGAGCGGAGGCATCTATGTGGTGTGCCGCAGCTTCCAGTAAATCCTGTGCCATCACTTTGGTGTCTGACAAAACTGGCTTTGAAGTCGCCTAGCCTATCCGCAGGAATACATTCCTGGAAATCGGCTAGCTCCTTCCACAGCCTCAGATAGGCTGCTGCCAGAATGAGCTTGGTGTTGGCTTGATGAAGTTGGAGCGCCGAATTGGAAAAAACTTTTTTGCCAAGGGTGTCCAGGAGGTTACCCTTCTTGGAGAGGATTTGGGCTGCTGCAATGGATGATGCAGAGGCCGGCTTGGACTGAAGGATGGCTGCTGCCACCACCGTTGGCGAAGGGAGTGAACAAGCCGATAAGGCTATATCTTCCGAGGCGTGAATCTTGTATTGAGCGTCAATCCTCTTGCCATGCAGCCCAGTATGGGGTTTTTCCCCAGACCTTACGGGCCTCAGCCAAGGCGTCCTTCTGCAGGAACAGGCCGGTGCGCTCCTGAAGCGACAGAGTAAAGGCTCCAGAAAGCACCCCTTCCTGTGGAGTGGGGGCCTCAGGTACTGGAATATCAAGCAGGGCCATCATATCCAGCTCATGGTCATGGAATGCTCTGTGCGGGGCTGTTAATCACTGTCCTGGTCCACTTGAGGCTCATCCAGCAAAGCAGGGACAGACTCCTGCGCCACCAGTGTCTTCTCTATGGGAGAAGGCAGAGGGGGAAGTGATGGAGGAGGTCCGACAGGAAGAGGTGGAGGAGGTGACACCACCAGGACCTGCGTAGGAACAGCTGGGACAGAAAGTGGTGCAGGAGGTTCAGGGTGTATTTCCCTGAAAAGACCTTTAAGGTACACCCTCATGGGATCAGAGTGCATGAACGTCTGAAACTTTCCAAAAAATGCATCCTCAGACGAAAGTCTAGGCCCTGGAGTAGGCAGAGGCCACTCGTGAGGGGCATACCCCCAAGAATGCAATGAGGATGGTTGCCAGGAGGGCCCACCACCAGCTGGTTCCACATAGATCAGTGGTGCAGAACCAGGAGGGAGCAAGACTGTATGAGACAGCTGTGCCCGAGCACGCCAATCGAATGTAGGGCGGAACAGGTTTTTGTTGTCCATAGCATGGAAAAGGCTGCTCAGCCCCAAAAGAAAGGCTCCCAGCAACAGATGTGAACGTTGGTGTAAGAGAGGTATCCAAAAAAGCCACCGTGGACCATGGAGGTTGGGCCGCCATTTTGTCGACACCTGAGGCGAACTGCGTCACAGAAGAAAGTGAGGCAACTGCCTCCTCAGGGGACTTAAGTAACACTTTAGCCTTGAAACAAGGATCCTCAGCCGAGCCGGTGCTGACAGGTCTAGGATGTTTACTGGACATCTTAGGAACTGTCCCAGAATTAGCCTCGAAGGGGAGGAACCTTGGCAGAGCCGGTACTGGAAGGCCTGTAGTCGGTGACGGCCTTCTATGCCCCCTCGACACAACCGGTAACACCACCGGATCGTAGGACGGTTGAGGGATGTACCTCACTGACAGGACCCTCAAAGAGGATCCCTCGACTGTTGGTACTGGATTTAGCCCCAGGAAGAGGAACCTCAGGTTTTAAACCGGGACGTATAGCTCCCTCAAGAGGGGCCTTGAGCCGTGACTTGGTGTGGAAAGCTCCAGAAACAGAGACCTCAGTGCGTACCCTGGTATTCATAGCTACAGAAGAACTGGGCTGAACTTTAGCACCCAAACTGTGAACCTCGGAAGTGTCTGGTTTTTTCATGTCTACTGCGGGAACCCTCTGAGAAACCTCTGGTGCACCCATTAGGCCCCTTGTGGGGCACCACAGGGGAACTCCTGGTGACAGAGCTACTCAAGCCCCTCCCGGTCCTGGAATACCCCAGGAAGGAGTCCCCTGGCCGGGCGCCCTAAAAAGTAAAAAACGTACCTGCGTTTCATCTTTTTGTCGATGAAGAGCTGAAAATACAGTGGAGGAACGCTTTGAAACGCCTCCTCTCACCGCAGAAGCTGATGGAGTGCCCGGACGGAGAGGGACTTGCGATGGAAGCACGAGTCACAGCGATGTTCCGGGCCTGGACACTCTAAGCAAAGAGAGTGGGGATCTGCCCTTGCAAAATGATGTTTGCATGAAGAACAGGACACTAATCCCAGACACTCCGGCATAGACTGAGGACTAGATGACAGTGGAACTGCAGCAGGAAGGACAAAGGGAATAAAAGAAAAAAATCCCAGTGATGCTAGTGCGTCCAACCCCGACCATGCAGAGAAAAGGACTGAAGGGTGATGCGCGGGGCAGAGCTCAGGAGGGCGGGGTTAGGGCCACGTGCGGTACCCCGTGTAAACATAAAAGGACAAAAATTAAGCTTTTTGCAAAAGTGCTCCGGTCCCATCCCGAAGGACAGAATGTCCCACAAGTATGGAGGAAAGGGGACGCGACGCAAGAGTATTAGCATTTGCACCACCAAAAATATTACGGGATTTTTTTGCGATGATCACTGTTTTACAGCCTTTGAAAGCTTGAATGCAAGGATTTTTGAGGATGCTGGGCCTGAAGCCTATTTTCTATTCCACTATTGCTACGATGAAGACTGCAGAAGAGAGATCTATGCAAAATTTTTGGAGATCGGTGTACACAGTTGGCGTGTTCAGTGACAGCTGTTACTACTGGGCATTCCTCTAGGTCAAGATCTGCGGTGGTGGACCAGAGCAAGTACGTTGGTGAGAAAGTGCTGTCGAAAACAGGTTTTGACAGATGGATGGATGAGGGATTTGTGGCATATTCCACAAGGAGACTTTGTTTGGATGCCAGATAAAGAGTGGAAGCTCTGTTTTTGGTGGTGGGGTGATCTGTGGATCGGCATGATCTTTAGTTTTAACTCTTTATTATAGAAATGGCAAATAAATTCATAGGAAGGGTAGTGCAGGAATACATTTCTGCAGATACAAGAAGGAAATCCTTAAAAGAAAAATTAATTAATATTTGAGTCAAAATATATAACAAACATTCATGAGCAGAATAATTACTGTTACATAAATCAAAAAATATAAGAGCAGATTTGTGAAGAAAGTAGTACTAAACTGGTAGCCGAATATTGTTAAGACATTGCTGCGGCAGACCCATACCACTGCAAGTCTCCTCACACTCCCTACGCCATAGATCTGTAAACCACAGTCAAGGCCGTTTCCCATTTTCAAGTGGTCAAAATATATCTCGTTACAAACAATACTGCCATAGACACAAATGTGTACACGTGTTTAGTTAACCCCCCCCCCAATAGACAGCCCTCTGTGTCCGGTGGTAAATTAGTACTAACAGTCGGCCTTAATTCTTTTAAAATCGGAGTTCAAAACGGGCAAGTCCAAAACAAAAGTCTGCATTTTCTTGGGAACATGGAGGACATATAGTGTTAGAAACAATATTGTATTGACAGGTATGTTATATTAAGTAGCTTAATTTGTATAAGTTTATGATGTGAATTTCTAAACAAAGTCTGAGTAACAAAATACTCTCCCATCGAGCAACAGAGAAAGTGGAACCTATATCTTGCACCCATTTAGCTGTGACCTCAGAGGACCAGACCAGCTCCTTCTACACTATGAAGTATCGTTTACTATATTCCAATCTTGGAGTGTGTGTGTGTGGGGGGCAGCGTAGGGGTAGGGGGGACCTTCTCTAGATACTAAAGGCATGACTCATTCTAAATTTTATTTTGTTCATTTAGAATACGCTTAATACCAGCGAGTGGTTTCCAAGCGTGGGATCGGATTCGAACCTGTGTTGCGCCACGTTGCCTTGCTTCCAAGACAAACGTGTTGCCCCTGAGCCATCGTGCCTCCTGAAATGTCAGAGCATGTCCCTCCCCTTTATATCCTAAAACATCTCCAGTGTAACAAATGTACCATCTGGAGATACCTTCCTCTTTACATATCAAGTAGGGTTCAACTCACTCCATAAACTTGTATTGCCAGAATAAGGATGCGTTATGCCCAGTCTCTTGCAAATGTTCATGAGTATCGGGAGGATAGCGCATAGGCAACGTGCTCGCCTTGGAAGCAAAACGGCACGGAGCATCACAGGTTCGATCCCCGGGTCCACACTTAGAAACCTCTGGGTATTAAGCGCGTTATAAATAACCTATCATATGTAGGGCTTAACTGTTAATGTGACGGGATCATATTTACACTCCTTAGTGATCTTACCAGATAAGAAGAAAAAGGTGGACTTCCCTGCGATCCTGACTCTTGCCTTCTTTATCAGCTTTCTGCTCCTATGCTGGTCTTTCCCATTGCCGCCATGTCATGTGCTCATCTCCTGCCACTGTGGGGTTGAACCCTTCAGTTCAGTGTCTCCCCTTTAACATTAAGCCAAACGTCCTCATGAAACTTCATAGCCTTACCTGCTTTGGTCTTTCCCTCATACCCCATTATGCCTTACTACCACCACTTCCTCCTGGTGTTACTCTTTAACTGCCACCTTCCGTCTACCTGCTCTTGATGGTCCTCTCCTTTCACCCCCTAATGGTCTCCTCCTTTCAACCCATGCGTTCAACCCAATGCCTTCCTTTAACTAAATGCACACCTGATGTTTCCAACCAACTTTGTCCTAATTTAACCCAATCTGCAAGATTATTACTGTCAACTTGCTCCTTATAGCTTTTCATCCCCTCGCCTCCAACGTTCTTCTCTTACCTCTCTCCAATCTCTTCCAATTTAGTTTCCCCCAGGCAACATCCTACTGCCGCCTTCTACCCTAAAAACCCATACTGCCTGATAAGTCCCAGGACTCATGTAGCCATGTGACAACACTCCTGGGGTTTATCTCTGCGAGTGTTTCTGCCTGTTTTTCAAATGAGTGAGAGCAGCTTTTAAACTGACCCTCGGTTTTGGTTATTATTACATCGCCCTGGGCATCCTTGAGCCCCTCAAAGCATTCCTCTGGTGTGTAGCAAGAAGTTGAATAGGAAAAACACTTTTTACGGGTCTGTACTGATTGGACTTGCGCTGATGGCAAACTAATGCAGAGTAATGGGGAAAACCATGGACTTGCTATGTGAGTGCTACCCAAAAATCCCCTGCGTCTAAGGTTTATGTGGGTTCTTTGGTTGAGCCCCATGAGAAAACGTGAAGCGCCTCTGATGTCTGTGTGTGCCTGCAATGCAAAAGATGTAGGCAAATGCAAAGTTCCCGAGATGTCTTAGTGGAGCTGCCGTGAGTCCATGGGGGAAACATTTGAAGCAACTCGGATGTTTGAGCATGGCTGACAGGCGAGTACTAAAAAATAAGTGTTACGTGTTTCACTGGGCAATCTCCATGAGAGTCATAATGGTGCCTAATCTGGTGACAGTGCATATTGTTGAAATTAAAGATCTCCGTTTAGGAATAGGGAAGCATAGTATCGCAAGTTCCCTGATGTTCAGGCTCTGCTGTGGCTATCCCTCAAAGGGGGTACTACTGCCTTTAGAAGTTATCGTCACGGTGCATGCCTGGGAAATGGAGATTTCAACACCTCATATGATGTTCCCTGACGCCTGAGACCTTGTGAGGGCAACAAGGGAATTCCATACCACTTCCTGGCCCATCTGCTGGTTTGGGGAGGCACACCCTTCCTATGCTCACCCAAAAGAATTTCACCAGAGTCCGGTAGGAGGTTTTGTCACAGAATGTAAGATAAACAGTTCTAAGTTGGGTGCAGCTGTTCCACCTTGGAAAAGGCCTTATTGGGTCCACGGAGTAATTAGGTTGGTTGATTCCCATGCTCAGTTTAACTAGGAGTGACTGAAGCTTACAAAAGAAGTTAGGCCAAACTGGCAGATATTTTCATACGAATTAAAGGCCCTTCCGTGCAAATTTGTTAGGTCAGTGCTGAGAGAATAATTCAAAATAATAGAGCGGAACCCATATCCATTAGAACAAGTTGCGTACCTTGGTTAATCTCGATTTTGATGGATACTTGTTTTTTGTTAGCTAATTCTTTACAGCCAGTCCTCGGAATGCTCAATTAAGTTGTGGCAGAAAGTACAAAAGGAACTGGCATCAAAGCAACTGCTGGGTTGGGTGGTGCCACCTATATCATACAGAGCAGTTGCATTCAGTCTGAGCTGTGTGACCACTATATGGTGCCATGTTGTACAACTGGTGGCTCCCCCATCCACTTCTTCCCCTCCCCACAGGTGAAGAGGATGAACAAATATTAGAGGTCCCAGCCTGGCTACCCTCGGGTATATTTTTCTTCTGTATTTAATTATGCAATTTTATAGTAGGCTAACAACCATGTTTTTCTTTTTTTTTTTATTTCCCCCTAGTTTTTCCTCTTCTACGGCTTTCACCAACCCCTGGTGAGGACTACAGCTTTAACCTGGATGACAACGAAGGTGTCTGTGATCTTTTCGATGTGCAGATTTTAAATTATTAAATACTCTACCCACTACGTAGACTCCTATCTACCTCTAACTATAAAGCGCTCTACTTAAATGTTTAAAATACTGAATGTATAACTTATTTCACATTTTGTTTGCTAACTACGTTACATTGACAAACCTGTTATAAATTCAGAAAATGTTTAGCAGCAATGTCCATGCATTTTTTTTTTAACATGAGGAAAAGGCGTTACCTAAAGTATTGCTATCTTCCATGTGCCAAAGGTATAATTGGTATGCAGGCAATCTCACTGAGGGCTAGACTAGTTTATCCTCATTCTAATAGCAACCAAATGCCTTTAAGCTTGCGGCCTCATGTTCTGGCTCTAGTTTTTCTCAAATGATTAGGTGAGGAGTGTATAGGATTAGGTGAGGAGTGTACATTTTAATGTGTAATGTAGGAAAGCCTGTAACAAATCCAATTATATTTTATTTGGTCAGAATTGAGAACATAGTCAATCTCATTTTCCTTTCAACAATGCTTGCCATCTTTCCATGTAGGATATATTGTGAATCCTGTGCCAAAGCCACTTCTACTTTGGGAACTAGTACTTGGGATGGACCTTTCTTATGTTTTAGTTGTCTTGTGAGTATAAACTGGAGTGTTGTCATAATTTAGTAGTAAACCACTGTCTCTTCATTATAGCACTTAATGCTCCAGACACTTTTTGGGCCAGGAGTTCACGTGAAATACTAAATAGGATTTTTGGTACACAATGAAACGCCAAATTAATTTTTAAAAGTACAAACTAGTCTTTAATCCGGCAACAGCGATCCTGCAGTCTTTACTGCATACTAATGTGCTGCAAATATGAACTATTCTCATTCGTCTTTTGCATGCATGTGGCAGACTGTCACCGCAAGCAACTAATTGCTGTCAACTGTTTGAAATATGTCAACCAAAGCAAAATCTGTTTATTTTCGGGGTGTGCCATTTCTTACAATTAGACATAATAAGACATTCACTTGCTAATTGATGCAATGTTTTGCCCCAAAAATAAAGCAACTACCATGAAAGAAATCTGCAAAATGGCAACACAGTAGCCGTTGAGAACATTTAAAATGAGCACCCCCTAGTTATTGAAATCCTGATATAAATGTAAGCTCGTGAGTGTCAAAAGGGTTGCCTCATATCTATAATCCTTTTCTTTCTTTTTTTTAAACTGCCGCTCTTGTGGGAAGCTAAAATGACATGCTGAATGTTGGTGTATTAGGCCACTAGCCTTCACTGTGGCCACTACTTTAAGGATCGTGAGGACATTACGCTTTAAAGAAGGGTCCAGCAAGGCATTTTGTATCCTGGCCATGAAATGCTCCCTGTGTGGCCTTTTGTGGCCTGCAGTGCCTTTCATTCCATGGCGACTGCTCAATGACAATCGCCGGTGGAGCAGCACTTACAGGTTTGATTTGTGAACAAGCCTTGTGAACGTTCATTTTCTGCTTCACTGCAAGATTATAGACCAGTGTTTATCCAGGGTATTTTCTGAGATGTATGAAAACACCTAGGTTACCAATTATTTGTAACACGTCTATTGAAGGCTTTTGTTTTGTATAAGCCTGGCAACTGGTGGTTGGATTCAGGATAGCCCGAAGCTGAAACTTTTGATTTGCGCCTTATAACATTAACAGGGACCACAGGTTTAAAAAAAAAAAAACACCCCCATGTCTTCTCGTAGTTTACTCTGGAAGTGCATCTGTTTTATTTGTTTCTGCACCTGCATTAAGGGATGGTGATTTTCCTCCAGACCAACCTTCTGATGGGCCTTGTTGATGTTTACAGTGTCAAAGCACTGTGCAATCAGATCACTATTCTCTTTGCCAGTGAAGCATTTCAACGGTGAACTAGATCCAGGCTGAACAGCACTTTTGTTGCCTCCTGAAAGTGACACACATTAGACGTCTTACCAATTGAGGCCTCTGGTATCCGAGGTGTCACTGCAAAAAAGAGGAAGATCGGTATTGGTTTGGTGCCATTGGCCAAATTCTAATGTGGTTACCTCGACTTCATGAAGATTAACTTAATTTGAATGACTAGTTTACATTTAAGTTGACAAATGTCCTTTTATACCAGTCAAACTTTCAACACCCAAAAAATCCGCAAAAAACATTTGTTGCGGTGGAATCACACAATATTGACGTTTCTCCATCCAGGGTCCCAGTGCTACAGTTCCAACGAGAACATTATGGGAGAAAGAGGACGTCTACTCTACTATAAACGCCAAATGATGAGGTGAATCGTTCACCCTGAACCATGAAGCAGGACACAGCACAGGCTGTACTTGTACATCACTCTATATAATCTTCCTTTAAAGTCTTCGCCACTATAACTGAAGACCCATGCGAAACAAAGTCTAGGTTAATGGTTACAAACAATATTCCTAACATATCTGTGACTTTACTCTAGAAAACCGTGATTTAACATGGCATGCTGAGGTTGGTGTAGTGTAGGAATGAGTTCTAGAAAAATACTGCATAAAATGAAGGTGGGAAGTCCGAGGTTCTGGTGCTGCTGTTGGTAGAACATCCTCTAGAAAAATAACACGTGGATATTAAAACAGTACAACTGTAAGCCAGTTACCACTGGTGGGGTACATAATCCAAGAAATCTGTTATCTACAGGTGAGAACAAAAAATAGCAACAACTTGTGTCACGATTCCGAGCAAAGATATTTCTGAGGAATGGTCTTAATTATCTGGTCAGGGTTATTTCCCTAGGATGTCCCCATTTGCCATTGATCTACAGTGATTGCAAATATGAATTACTATCACTCCTGATTCTACTCCATTATTCCTACAGAGACATGCCAGGCATAGTTCTCACACCTGACTAAAACGTTTTAATTTCGTACAGAAAGCTTCAGTGAATGCCAAATGGGATATGCACTAAGGTTTTTCATATGCATTCATATTGGTAATGTGGCTCCTGTGGTCTTAAGAGTTTGATCATTTTAATTTGGCCAAAGTCATTGAATATTGAGAAGGGTGTGTGGGTAATAGGTGTGCCACTTGGGATGGAAAGCAGAGTATTTCTCCAGTTTCCTTAGTTACGTACCTAATAAAGCTCAATCCCATTGTATAAGCCCGTATGTTAACTTAGTTGATGGAAGACAACTTAGTATTTCCGCAATTTCTGAGGTTGCTAGTGTACTAGTGGAAAGCTGAAATGGACGATAAACCCAAGTGCGTCCTCCTACGAAGTGCATGGTCCTGCATAAAGCATATGCAATAGTGGTAAACTTACTTTGTACAGAAAGAATGGATATGGTCAAAGTACCACATTCTCTCTTTCGTAGGTGAGCCTCTGTGCCAAAGTAGTAGCTACAGAGGCAGTCACTCCACAGAATCAAAATTACTATTTGTTATCTAGCAGGCAACATCTCTGAACTCTTACGAGACACACAAGCTTCAAATGTGTAAAGCGGCAAAATGGGACTACTGCTTGCAAATTGAGGATTGCAGAGAAGCGACAGTGGGCAATGCAGCTCTACAAAACGCCTTCAAATGGAACAGCTCTCCTAAGTACATAGAATGTGAGACTTTATAACGGATCCACGATGCAAAAAGAGTTACCTGTATAGCTGGTTTGGTATCATATTAAATAAACTTCCAGTTGGGCAAAGGAAAATACCGGGTAGATGTGATGGCTCAATTAAATAAGTTGGGGGTTGCTTTGAACCATAGAGGATGCTCGGCTTGTCATAATAATCATCAGGCGGGTTGCTTGGCACAAACCCTGCCTGCTTTCAAAAAAGTAAATTTTTAACTGATGGCAAAAGTGTGTAACTACAATATGAATCTGTAACCGATGCAAAGCTGAAAGCGTGTTAAAGGAAAGGAGCTGTTTTTTGTATTTTAAAGGATTCCTAGTTTGTCATTTAGATGAGCTTTATCAGATATGTAAGGAACTACCCTAATTTTTCATAATGCTTGTATTGGTTTCTTTTGATTTTAAGCATGTTTCCCTTTCTCACAACTTCGAAAGTTAAGGTTTTCTATCCACAAACTGCAAGAGAAAATACAGAAGGTAAACCTGTCACCGTGAAAACATTCACACTATTGGAGAGAGCGAGTGCAATACCAGAAAATTCGTCTCAAGAGGAACGAAGTTATTGTTTACATTGTGATATAAAAAAAAGTACGTAACCGCCCCTGTGGTTAGGCTAGTCATCAGATTGTTTAAAATTGGGGAGGTGGATTGGTATCCATTAAACCGGTGTAAAAGAAAGATTGTAATATTGAATATTAATGTCCAGCTGTATTGCAAAAGGTTGTACAGTAGTAGCCAAGCACAATGCAGCACTAGCACTAAACATGCCATGGTTTAAATAGCATTCGCACGTATTCATACATTGTTTAATCCAGTTCAAATTACATAGAATATGTCTGGGCATCTATCTTTGCAAAGAAACTTAAGTAACCTCTTAATGCATTATATTAAATGCTAAAATCGAATTACCTGTCAAACCAAGGCATTTCTAGTAATTCGAAATCTGTGCATCATTTCTATTGTTTAAGAGAGGAAGAGTGAAGTTGAAAATGCTGCCTAGCACTTTTGCTTCCCAACTTGTAAACCAACCGATCATCTATCACTGTAAATATATATTTTAATGATCGTTAACTTTACTGCCGAAATGTACAGTTGCTGATTTTTGTCTTGCTTAAACTCAGTCTTGTAACTTTTTTCACTGCAACTTCCTGGCAGAAGGACAGTGACTGCATAACTGGGTAACTTGCATGTTTTGATTAACACATTTGTAAAGTGCCTTCTGTTTAAGCACTTTAGTTTCTCACATATTTTGTTTACCTGAAACATTCCGCTTTCCAGGATATTTAGGAAAGGAAAACATGTTGTTTTAAAATAAAAATAAAGTGCCAATGCGTGTATATACAGACGATTTTTTTAAAATAAAGTTATACCAAACAGTCAATTGTCGCATTTCACACATGATTTTAATAAATAATCTTGTATTACAACTGCTTTTATATTACAAATGTGAAAACAAATTTGCAGTCTCGTCCACGTTAGCTGGTTCTTCTTTCGGTTGGCTGGTGATCTAGAAGTGAGTGAAAATATGTTAGTTTTATGCCTGGTATGGGACATAGTTGTCTTTACATTTAAAGTAAAACATTACAATTTGCATAATTTACAATCTCAAAACATGCAAAGGTTAGTAGACCGAGCAGTTATCATGATTTTCATATGTATGTTGCATTATGTTGTGTACAATCTGAAGAAGTGAAACTAAGCCCCCCCTCCCCCGCCTCAAATGTCTACTTTAGTTCGTTTAGCTTTTGTTTAAGCAGCAAGCCAGAAATAATTTGGCAGGTCATTTTTAGGTCTAGCTAGAGAGTTTTAGCAGCCTGCCACAATTGTTGCAATAATAAGCAGAGGGACCCTGGTGCCAGTCAGCTGCTCTGTGATGAAGAAAGTGTGCATCTCGGTGAAAGCTTAGTTTCTGACATTTTGTAGAATAAAAGTGCAACTGTGTAAGTTTAAGTTGGGGATAGAGTTTGAGAATTTGTTTTCTTTTTCAAAATCGAGTTTTATCATAATTTTCTTGAAATACAATTGCGCATTGAAACACAGTACATGCTAGTAACGTGTGTACATTTCAACCAACACCTGCCCCTCTCCCCCCTGCAATTCCATAAATACAAGTTGAAACTCTGTCACAAGTCTCGCACAACTGTACACAACATTGACTCTCTAATGGCTGATCAATGTACATATTTTGTGAAGAATGGGACCCAACCGCCCTCTTGTTTGTGCGCGCCTCATCCAGTGCTTTATGTATTCCATATCATGTATGGCACGCGCTTTCTGCTCCCACTCCTTTTCAGTAGGAATTATGTCTCTCTACCAATGCTGGGTGACACAGATTTTATCCGCCACCAATAATGTGCCCACCCTGTGGCTCTCCCTCTTCATCTGCCCCTCCACAAATACCCAACATAGCAATAAAGAACAAGTTACTTACCTGTAATTATTGTTCTCCAGCATGGATTTGCATGCTCATGAATATTCCCCGTCAGGCTGGGAATCCTCAGTAAAAGAAAAAGGTTTCACTTTCAAACTGTATTTCTCTTTTAAACCAATCACTGTTCTCTGGGTCATACTGCCCCGAACCAATGACAGTCCTCTCCCTAAGCCCCTCCTCTGGCAGCCATCTTCAGATTTGGTAAGTACATACAGTGGCAGTATGACCAAGAAGAGACGCAGAGGGGTTGGAGGGAGGGTTTGCTTGTGAATGCATGCCAGACCCATGCTGGAGAACAATAGTTACAGGTAAGTAAGTAACTTGGTCCTTCTCCAGCTTGGGGTCTGGCATGGATTAACATGCTGTTGAATAACTAATACATAGCGGTACAACATTATACAACCACGGAAGGTGGCAAGACTCAACAGAAGCAATTACACTTACCCCTGGAACAGACTCACCTTAAGCCAACAGGTTGCGTAGCACTGCTTGGCCGACTCTGGACTCCTCCCTGGAATCACAGTCGATGCAGTAGAATTTCATGAAAGTGTGAGTGGACCTCTACGTAGCAGCCATGCGGATGTCGAGCAGGGGCACACCAGACAGGAACGCCATTGCCACAGCGATCGCTCTGGTGGAGTGGGCTCTCGGACGTCTGGGCAGCGACCAGTTAGCCAACCGATGGCATGATATAGTCTGAGAGCCATCTTGAAATGGAAGTCTTGGACAAGGCCTTTCCATGGTTTACAGGACCAAAGTCAGGAACAGCTGTGTATTCTTCCCGAAAACAGTTTGTGCGTGTGATGTAGAACTTCGGGGCACGAGCAACGTCCAGCGACAAAGGTTTCGGGGGAAAAAAAAAACTAACACCAAATGCTCTTTGAGGTGGAATTCCGACTGAACCTTCGGCACAAAGGAGGGGTGCGTACGTAGCACGACCATTGATAGGTGGAAAGTCTGGTATGGTGGTTTGCAGGATAAGGCCTGGATCCCACCTACCCTCCTGGGGGAGGTGAAGGCCACTAGAAAAGCAGTCTTCCACGAGAGGAACTTGGGTGGAGTCTGATGCAGAGGGGAAACGCATGAGCCTCGTCAGAACCACGTTGAGTTCCCACGCCGGGGCTGGAGCCTTCACCGATGGGAAAGATCTGAAGTCCTTTGAGAAAATCCTTGAAGAGAAGATGGGACCAAAGCAAAGACCTTCCTGATGTAGCGGGACATAGCCGCCTGATGCACCTTGATGGAGGCGTGCGCCAATCCGGCCTTGGCCAAGGATAGCAAGTACAGCAGGGTCTGTGGGGCTATGACCCTTAAAGGGGTAATCTTCTGTAACTGGAACCACGTATCGAAATGGTTCCACTTGTGACCGTAGAACTTCAAGGTCGACAACACCCAGGTCGTTGTGAGGGTCGCTGTGAGGACCTCACTGCAGTCTGCTGGCAACTCATATCCTCCTAACTCTAGGGCTACAGGAGCCAAGCCCTCGGGTACAGCATGCTCATGAATATTCCCCGTCGTCAGGCTGGGAATTTTCAGTAAAGAAAAAATAAGTAACAGTTTCGTTTCTGATCTGTCTTTCTTAGTAGTAACCAATCACTGGTCTCTGGGTCATACTTCCTCCAGCCAAATACTGCCCTCTCCCTAAGCCCCGCCCCTGGCAGCCATCCTCAGATTTGATAGCACGTAAAGTGGCAGTATGACCAAGTGAATAGCCGCAGAGGGGAAGGAGGGAGGGTTCGCATGTGAATCCATGCCAGACCCATGCTGGAGAACAACAGAGGTAAGTAACTTGTTCCTTCCCCAGCATGGGGTCTGGCATGGATTCACATGCTCATGAATATAAGAATACATAGCAGTACACACATGCACAACCACGGGAGGTGGCAAGGCTCAACATTAAGCATTACATGAAACTCAACATTAAGCATCTCTTACCTCCTCACCAGGCTCACCTTAAGCAAACAGGTTGCGCAGCACTGCCTGGCCGACTCTGGACTCCTCCCTGGAATCCCGGTCGACGCAGTAGAATCTCGTGAAGGTTTGCGTCGACCTCCACATAGCAGCCCTGCAGATGTCCAGCAGGGGCACACCAGACAAGAACGCCGTGGTAGCAGCGATCGCTCTGGTCGAATGGGCTCTCGGACGGCCGGGCAACGGTCGGTTTGCCAACTGAAAACAGTGTATGATGCAGCCGGAGAGCCATCTGGAAACTGAAGCCTTCGAGAGAGCCTTCCCTTGGTTCACAGGTCCAAAGTTCACTAACAGCTGTGATGTCTTCCTAAAACTTTGTTCGGTCCACGTAGAACTTCAGCGCTCTAGCTACATCCAGCGAGTGCAAAGTCCTCTCGGCCGGCGATGAAGGCGACGGGAAAAAGACTGGTAACACCAAGGGCTCGTTGAGAAGGAAGTCCGACGGCACCTTGGGCATGAAGGAGGGGTGCGTCATCAGCACCACCCTCGTCTCATGCAAAGTCAAGTATGGAGGCTTGCAGGAAAGGGCCTGAATCTCTCCCACGTGTCGTGCAGAGGTGATGGCCACAAAGAATGCTGTCTTCCACGACAGGAACGTCAATGGAGCCGATTGCAATGGCTCGAATGGCGGGCCCATGAGCCTGGTCAGCACCACGTTGAGCTCCCACGCCGGGGCTGGAGCCTTCACCGGCGGGAACGATCGGAACAGTCCTTTCATAAACTCCTTCACCAGGCGATGAGACCACAGGGACGACCGTCCTGCAGTTCTGGTGTATCGAGAAATCGCTGCCAGATGTATCTTGATGGAAGCATGAGCTAGTCCAGCTTTGGCCAGCAACAGTAAGTACGGTAGCACTTGAGGGGCTGTAATCCGTAGAGGGTTAATCTTCTGTGCACGGCACCAGACAGAGAACCTCTTCCACTTGTGTCCGTAGCACTTGAGAGTTGAGGACGCCCTGGCCTTTGCAAGAACCTCTCTGCAGTTAGTCGGGATATCGTACCCTCCAAACTCTAGTGCTGCAGGAGCCAGGCCTGCAAGTTCAGCGACTCTGGGTAGTGATGAAGAATGGCGCCTCCTTCTCTGGAGAGAAGATCTGCGTCCGTCGACAGTTTGACTGGTGGGGACGCTGACAAGTCCAGAAGGTCCGGGAACCATATCTGTCTCGGCCACGTCGGTGCGACTAGGATCATCCTGCACCGGGACCTCGAGTTGGTTGATGAGCCTGAGCAGCAGCAGCAATTGAGAACGCATGCAGGAACAGGCCGTCCCAGGGGAACGAGAAAGCATCGCCCATGCTCCTCGGCTGGGGGAACCTGCTGGCGAACCTCTGGCTCTTGAGTTCGTCGCCGTCGCGAACAGGTCAACTTGGGGTTTGCCCCATCGCCGGAAGAGTTGATCCACTTGATCCGGGCGTAGTTCCCACTCGTGGCACGAGCACAGCTCCCTGCTGAGTGAGTCGGCAATGGTGTTTTTTTATCCCTGCTAGATGACAAGGTACCAGAAACATCCCCTGGACAACGGCCCAGTGCCAAAGATCCTGGGCTTCCTTAGACAGGGCTGGGGATCTGGTTTCTTCCTGCTTCCTGATGTAGAACATCGTGGTGGTGTTGTCGGTGAAGATCCTCGCCACCTTGCCCTTGAGGGACAGGGGGGGGAATGACTTGAGGGCCCAGAACACTGCTCGGAGCTGCAGTATGTTGATGTGGAGCAGGCCTCTTGCGTGAAGATCTCCGGTGTGCGCTCCCCACCCCTCCAGGGAGGCATCCGTCATCACCGTCACCTGGTATGCTGGGGTCTGAAAGTCTGTGCCCGCTGCGAGATGCGCGCGGGTGCCCCACCATCGAATCGCTTGGCGGAATACTTCGGTGAGCGAGATCTTGTCCTCAAAGCTGCCCGTCGCTTGCATCCAACGGGCGTCGAACTCCTGCAGAGGACGCATCCGAAGCCTGCACAGGTGCACCAGATAGATGCAAGAGGACATCATCCCGAGAAGGGACTTGATGGACCTCCCTCTGGCCACGTCCGTGGCCAGCAGACGCTGTACCTTGCCCAGGAAGGCCTGTGTTCTTTCCTCCGACGGCGAGGCCAACTGCGCTACTGTATCGAGCTTGGCTCCCAGAAACAGCGCGACCTGCGACGGAACCAGGTGGGATTTGGGGAAGTTGATGGAGAATCCCAGGTCCGTGAGCAGCCGGACGGTCTTTGCTGTGTGTTCGACGGCGAGTTCCCTTGTCCCTGCTCAGATGAGCCAGTCGTTCAGGTAGGGGTAGACGTGGATCCTCTGCAGGCGCAGCCGAGCCTCCACTGGTGCTAGGCACTTGGTGAAAACCCTGGGTGCCGACTTCAATCCGAATGGCAGGGCCTTGAACTGGTAGTGCCGCCCTTGGACTACGAACCTGAGAAACCTTCGGTGTCCTTTTAGGATGGGGATGTGAAAGTACGCATCCTCCAAATCCAACGACGATAGGAAGCCGCCTTCCTCCAGCTGGCCCAGCACGTGCTGGACGGTGACCATCCAGAACTTATGTGCCTTGATGTATTTGTTTAGCCGACGCAAGTCCAGGATGGCATGCCAACCTCCTGTCTTCTTTCTGACGAGGAAGTATCTTGAGTATGCCCCGGAACCTTTTTGAGACAAGCTCGATGGCTCCTTTCTTGAGCATTGCCCTTACCTCTAAGAGCAGTTGAGGGATTTGGTTTTCCTTCCTGGCCACGGGAGGAATTCGGGGGCACTTCTTTAGAAATTCCAAAGTGTGTCCGTGGGCCAGGGCATCCAGCACCCAACGGTCGGTGGAGATGGACTCCCACACGCTGACTAACTTTGTCAGCCGGCCTCCCACCGGGGTGCTTCGGTGGGGGCCCGACGCAACGGCCGGTTCAGTCTTGCTTGGAAGCAGCCTTGCCGCATTGGCCTCCCTGGCGACGGCGGCGAGATCCACCTGACTTGCCTCGTCCCCTGCAGGCTTCTTGCGATGAGGAGCGGGCTGCCTGACGGTAGGTCGAGGAGCCGCCGCCGAAGACTTAGGAGGGACCTTGCTTGCCTCCGGAGTTCAGAAAGGGCGGCCACCGTTGCTGCAGAACTCCCAAGGCCTGAGCCGTCTCAGTGGATGAGTCACTGCAGGCCATCAAGACCGACACTGTCTTTCCGAACAGATTGTTCCCGTCGAAGGGCATGTCCAAAACCTTGGCTTGCACGTCTTGGTGGAAATCCGTCGCCTTGAGCCACCCCCACCGTCGAAGGCAAACGCTGTTGCCCAACTGGCGGAAACCGGTGTTGGCAATGTCTGTGGCCACAGTTATGGCGTGGTCCGACACCACCTCACCCTCCTGTAGGATTGCCAGGGCCTCTGCCCTCTTGTCGTCTGGGAGGAAGTCCAACGGGGGCGATCTTGTACCACAACTCCCTGTCGTAGCGGGCCACAATCGCTAGGGCGTTGGCCGGCTTAATCGTCGCCGCCGACGAGATGACTCGTCGTCCCATGGCATCTAGTTTCTTTCCCTCGCTGTCCGGAAGTTGAAGTCGAAGCCCCTCCCCCGCTTTCTTCTTGACCGCTGCCGAGATGACCGAATCCGGGGTCGGTTGTGCCCTAAGGCACAAAGGGGCGCCGTCCGTACTGACCGACCAGGTACTTCTTCTCGTACTGGTCCCTTTTGGCAGGTGTCCTGGACTGGTTTTTTAGGAGGGAGGGAAATACCCTCGTCCCAGATGTCATCCAGCAAGGGCACCACGAGGACATTCTTCCTCTTGGCCTCACGCCGTTGGTAGAGGAAGCCTTCCTTCTTTTCGGGGCAGAGCTGAAAAAGCTCGGATGCCCTGGCAATCATGGTGTGGAAGGAGCCAATTTCGTCCGGAGGAGAGGCCCGACGAATCGGAGACGGGAGGTCAGTCTCGCCGCCGCCGTCGTCATCCGTCCCTGTCATGGCCATGTCTGTTCCCGTGTCATCCCTCGGGACTGGGGAGTGCAACAAAGGCTGAGAAGGCCGTGAGGGCTGAAGGGGAGCCGGATGAATTCTCCTCCTCTTGTTTGGAGGGCTTCCCGACGGACCCGGTTCAGAAGGGTCGTCCGTCGGGGGTAGGGGCAGTCTCGTCCTTATCTCCGTGCATAAGGCTTGGATTGCCATCAAAATGGCCGCCGAGTTGTCTTGTGGCTCGGGTTGTGATGGGCGTGCCGGGAGCGACGGTTGTTCCTCCTCCACGGGAACCTCGTCGTTGCCACCCTCGCTCTCGTCGTCCCCCTCGTCTGGGTCCCTCCCGTGGGGCCGGGCCTCTTCCAAATTCTCGGTCAGTTCCTCCTCGGGAGGTTGTGTCCGTGTCCGTCATGGCTACTGGCCCCCCCTCTTTTTGCACTGGGGTTTTCACGGGGGTCTTTGACAGGCTTAAGAGGATTCCCTCCACGGAGGCAGGGAAACTCTGGCACCGAGGTCGCCTTCACTGGGATAGCCTCCACAGGCTTCGCCAGTGCCGCAGCGACTCCCTCAATCAAGGCCTTGGCCGGGGATCAAGGCCTTCACCACCTTGGGCGCGCTTGAGGCCTTCACCTTAGGGGGAGGGTCACCGCCTCACTACCCTTCGGCCTGATCCTTCGAGATCGCCTGGGGCCTCTCCAGAAGCTTAGCCGGGTTCTCGGATTTTCTCTTCCCCAAGCCAGAACGTTGGCTCACGGTTGATGGCGTCGGTGAAGGTGCGCCCTGCCTCGCAGCCGAGGAGCCCGACCGTTCGGCACTCCTGGACTTGCGGTGCTTTGCCTTCTGTTGGGCCCCCGTCGCCGGGGCGCCCTCACAGGACTTAGAAGACTGCTCGGACGACTTCTTCTCACCTGCTGGGCTCTTGCCTTCCAGCCAGTTGGAGAGACGGGTCAAACGATCCCTCATAGTCCGATCCGACATGTTCATGCAAAACGCACAGTCCTTCTCCATGTGCGTTTTGTCCTCATGGAGGCAGTAAAGGCATTTCGAATGCTCGTCCTCCTTGAACACATTTTGTAGGTTGCATCCAGGGCCGATCCTGAACAGTTTGCCGGGAGTCGAGCTTCCCTTCTCCTGGGCCATGTTCTTCTCGTCCGAGAGGTAGGCCTCAAACTTCTGGAATCCTCCAAGAAACGTAACTCGATGAAAACTTCACCCTTGAGGGGCGTAGATAAATCCAAAACGGGTACCTGTTGATCGGAAGTAGAAACTGTGGAGCTTGAGGCTCGATTAAACTGAAAAATGAGATAAATCTCTTTGAAAAAGCGCAAAACGCAGTAAAAGCTCGAGAGCTATAGCACGAGGACTTCAACACTTGAACGTACAGTAAAAATCGGAGGATGGCTGCCAGGGGCGGTGCTTAGGGAGAGGGGAGTCATTGGCTGGGGGCAGTATGACCCAGTGACCAGTGATTGGTTACTACTAAGAAAGACTGATCAGAAACAAAACTGATACTGTTTTTTTCTTTACCGAGGATTCCCAGCCTGACGATGGGAAATATTCATGAGCATGCCAGACCCCATGCTGGAGAACCATATTATCGCCTGACGGAACTCGTTGTTCAGTGTGATCTTGTCTGCGAAGTTTCTGGACACCTGTATCCAGCGCGAGTCCTGGAACTCCTGAACCTGTTGCATCTGTAACCTAAAGGTAGATGCAGGACAGCATGCCGAGCAACGACTTGATAGTTTGCACCGTGGCAGTCTCATCAACAGCAGCTGCACTTTCCCTTGAATGGCCGCTACCCTCTCCTCCGAGGGTGATGCCAGGAAGGACACTGTATTGAGCACCGTATTGAGTATGGCTCCTAGGAACAGCGCATTCTGCGATGGTGTCAAGCAGGACTTTGGATAGTTGATGGAGAATCCCAGATCTGTCAGTATCGGCCGCCTCGGGTGTCTGACTGTCAACTCCAGCGAGCAGGCCCGGATGAGCCAGTAGTCGAGGTATGGGTATACGTATATACCCCACAGATGTAGATGGGCCGCCACCAGAACCAGGCATTTAATGAACACTCTAGGGGCCGCATTCAATCCAAAAGGTAGGGCGTTGAACTGGTAGTGCTGAACCTGCACTACAAAACGTAGAAACCTTGGATGTTTCTTGTGAATGGGGACGTGGAAAAAGGCCTCTTCGAAGTCTCCTTCCTCCAGTTGACCAAGCACGTGCTGCAATGTGACCATCTTTTGGGACTTTTAAGTACTTGTTGAGATGGTCTAGGATGGGCCTCCAGCCCCCTGCCTTATTTCTGACCAGAAAGTATCTGGAATAGACCCCAGAACCGTTGGGGAACTAGCTCTATCGTCCCTTTCCGCAGCATGGCCCATACCTCTTTCAGGAGCTGAGGGATGTGCTGCTCCTGACAGGACACCGGAGGGATCCACAGACGCCTGTGTTGAAACTCCATGGTGTGTCCCAGTCAAGGCAAGAATGTCCAGCACCCATTTGTCGGTGGTGATCTTCCACTCGCTGACGAACCCTGTCAGCCAGCCACCCACCGGGTTGCACATGTGGGGGTCCGATGTCCTGGCCGGTTCAGGCCTGTTTCAGGGCTGGCGTCCTGCCCTTCGGGCGACACTGTCCTCTGCTACCGCAGGCCTGGGAACGGCCTCTGTAGACTTCCTGGGTCATGGATCTGGAAGGATGACTGTACGAAGGGGAGAAACCTTTGGAAGACATGCTAGACTTCCCTGGAGGAGCGAAAAGAATAGCGCTGCTGTTGGAGAGTGCCCAACGAACGCGCCGTCTGCGTGTGCCATGATGGCCTGGAGGGGACTCGTCAATGACCTTCCCAAACAAGTTCTCTCCGTCGAAGGGCATGTCCAACACTTTTGTCTAGGCTTCCTGCCGGAAATTTGTGGCCTTCATCCAGCCTTGTCGATGAAGGCAGACACTGTTCCTCACCTGCCGGAATCCTGAGTTGGCGACGTCCAACGCCACTGTAATGGCGGATCAGACGTAACTTCCCCCTCCTTCAAAAGAGTGATAGCCTCTATCCTTAGAGGAACTGCAGAATAGAGCCAAGCTTGTACCACACTACCTGTCATACTTGGCTAGGACCGCCAGTGCGTTGGCTGCCTTGATAGTGGAAGCCACAATGTAGATAACCTTCCTTCCCATGGCATCCAACTTCTTTCCCTCGCTGTCCGGAGGGACCGAAGACGACGTTAGCCAACTGTTTCCTTGTGGCCACCGAATCTGGCGATGGTGGCGACCTCAGGCACCTGGGTGCGGAGTCCGACACCCGATACTACTTCTCCAGCCTATCCTGTTTCTCTGGAGCTGTGAAAGTGTTCTTCATGAGGGCCAGGCCCTCTTCCTGCACGTCGTCCAGAAGGGGCACCGCCGCTGTATTGTCTTCCTCCTGGCCTTGCACCTCTGATACAAGAAACCCTCCTTCCTGGTTTCTTCGGGCACAAACTGAAAAAGCTTGAAGGCTCTGGCGATCATGGAGAGGAATGACCCCCACCTCGTCCAGTGAGGATGCCAGAGGTGGCGCATCCAGATGCGGAAACTCACAGCCTGCTGCGACTATATCCTCCTCATTGTCCGTAGTCCTGGCCGTATCCGTCCTCGTAACCTGTGTCTGGGTCTGCTGGGGGAGAAGGGGCCCGACATGGATGCAGAGGCTGAAATGGGGTGCATTGGATGATTCTTCCTCTTTTTTGTTCGACACTGAAGAGGGGGCTGGGGGTCCACTGGAACTGGGCCCACTGGCGGCATCCTCTGTAGCTCCGACACCAAGCTGTCAAGGGTAGACCGAATGTCCTGAGACACATCCCTCAGCTGAGCAGGCAGAATCGGAAAATTAGGCCTGCGCCGTTGTCCGTCATCGTCGTCCTCTTCCATGTCCTTGTAGATCATGTGCAAAGACTCCTGGTCCTCGTCTGTGGACGAGACCTCCATGGCTTGAACCACAGCCTGGGAGGGCTGTTTTGGGGCCTTCTCGCCCAACCCAGTCCCCCTCCCCCAAAACCCCTGTTGGACTTGAACTGGGGCCCAAGCTGGTTCCCCCCTTTTGGCGTGTCAGCAGACTTTGCCAAAGTCACTGCGGCGGTATCGCGCCAAGGGGCAAGGAAACCTTCTGTGCTGTGGGAGCTACCTTTGCAGGCTCAGCTCACATAGCCGTCGTGAGAGCAGCTGCCACCAACCCGATCGTCAAATAAGTCTTAGCCTGCGCCGATTGTGCCTGCTTGGGCAGTTTGGTTGCCATCTTCCCCTCCGTCCGTGGCTTCTCAGACTTCTCCCGCAGTTTAGCCAGAGTAGATTTCCTTTTTGAGGAGGAGCTAGATTGCTGGCTGACAATGGAGGCCGAGGGTGATGTCTATCGCGGCATATCCTCCTTGGGACCTGCTTCCGCGGCGACCCCGGTAGGCTCGGATGTGCGGTTCTTGGCCTTGTCTTGGGCCCCCACGGATGAGGTGCCCTCAAAGGACTTAGAAGTCGGCTTCTCAGATGGTCCTAGGTGAGACATGATCCTGCTCGGTGCACGGGACCGAGGCCTTTCAGTTAAGCCATGCCGCCAGTCTACTGTACCTATATCTCTCACTCCACCTCCCTATGGTCCAGAGGCATTGTAGGTGCTTGTCTTCCACAAACACGTTCGGTAGCCCGCACTTGGTGCAGAGCTTGAAGAGGGACCTTCCCTCCTTCTCAGTCATGGTCACAGGGCGCAAAGTAGGTCTGATGGCCTTCTGGAAACTTCGACGATCTTAGCCCTTGTTGGGCGCTGAAATTCACAGATAACGGATCCCTGCTGTCGGCAGATGGAGAAAAGAGCACACTGGGTCTTTTTGGAACAAAAATCAAACCGAGGACTCCCAACACTGAAGCGTGCGGTTAAAAATCTGAATATGGTTGCCAGAGAGGCTTAGGGAGAGGACTGTCATTGGATGAGGGCAGTATGACCAGAGGACAGTGATTGGTTTAAAGGAGAAATAGTTTGTAAGTGAAAGTACAACTGTGTTTACCGAGATTTCCCAGCCTGACAACGGGGAATATTCATGAGCATGTGAATCCATGCCAGACCCCATGCTGGAGAACCACTGTGGCAGATTCCTTTGTATGCTATCCAACCCTTTAAGCCATGACAAGACTGATGGGCTGTTGGCCTGATTGGCTGTTGCCCCCAGCATATGCAGCGGCCCGTCTGAGCCGTGAGGTGAAGCCGGGTCAGCGCATTTAAGGGGCCGCACTTCAAACGCCTACCCTGTCTTCTCCCTGTCCTTTCCTAGAACTTGACCAGAACACTGACTCTCATCCGAGGCCCGTCATAAGGTCGGCTTATGTGTACCATGTCCCATATACCATCCCTCTCTTCCCGATACTGAGGTGCATACTCTCCCTCCATCCTCTACGAGAGTGCTTGCTGCCTACTTCACAAGATCCATCTTTGCGAAATTCCACTCTCCGGTCTCTCTCTTCGTCCACAAACGCCCCTCTTGGGTCCTTTTTCGGGATCTGGGCTTCATAGTCTCCCCTCTTTAAGACTGATCTTTCACCTGCCGCATCCCCAACTATGCTGGCACGAACATTACATTTCTCAATCTTACCATCACCTTGAACTTTAACCTCAACTGCTTTTTCAGTCATTACACTTATTGCCACTTAACATGCCTTGATGTCGCTGTAGTTCTTATTGCCTGTCACCTCATGTGCAACTCATATAATTCGCCTATAAGAGGGAACTTCTTCATTTTGCATTTGCACGTTACCTTAACTTTGACACTATATGTACTTGATGTATCCTTAGCTTTAACACTATATGTAGCTCTCCTAGAAGAGGGGAACTACCCTTTTTACATTGCCATCTTCCTGTTTCAATGTTGTCTTCTACATGCAAAGCCACCTCCCTCTCGTGTATGTATTATTCTGCACTATCCACATATGCCTCTTGTCTGTAAACTTATTTGGCACTTATTGTAATGTTTTGTAAGGAAAGCGCAGAGATGCCTAAGTGCTGTGTGCGCTATCCAAAAAAATAAACCAAACCAAGACTGCAGCCCAGAACCGCTGTATGTGGGACAGTCCCAACACATATGATAGTAATTGTTCTGTGGTAGTTGAGCTATCTGCCCCCCTGTGTCTGTGCTCTGCAATAGTATTCTCTCAGAGGGGATAAGTTCCTGTAGAAGGTTGTTCCCCCTGCGCCCCATCTCTGCTTCAGAAGCACCTCTTCAAGCTGCAAGTAGCGAAAGACCGAGAGCTTACCTAAATGGAGGCATTAGTGGCTCTAGGGGTAAGTAACCACCCTTGTACCAGCCCTCGAGAGGCCCACTTCGTACCAAAACTGGAACTGCAATGGGTCAGTAGTCCAGTTCCTCAAGGGAGGAGCCCAGATACAACTACAGGGTGAGGTCCACATGGATAACCAATGAGTGGTGCTGCTTTCCCACCATATCGAACAGAATACCTCCCGTATCAGATGTATCGACACCCGTCTGGAAATCTTTCTGGGGAACCCACAGCCACTCTCCCAATGCGACCAGCGCAAGGACTGTGTTGTCCATATGAACCCACCGCTTCCGAGTCTAAATGGTGTACCATGATGCGTAATTGCGCAGCTTTGTAGTATGCCATGAGTTCTGGGAAAACACATCCCACCCTCTTCTTGCGGTAGGATTAGTGTCTTACGAGCCACTGTTCGCCTAGAACGCGTAGGAGAGCCTTCAGAGTGATCGCAAAAGAGGAAGAAAGGCTAATATTAACTCGGAGGACCATGATTTTAATGCAATTTAAGCACGCCATCCATGAAATATAGAACTGTCCCCAGCGCTGCAGGTCTGTGTGCACTTTATCCCAAAGTGGAAGGTAGTTCCTGTCAAATGGGTCCTTGGTGTCCCTGGTAATTTCGACCCCCTGATCAGAACCTGTGCAATTGTATCTTGAATCAAAGGCTGTAGACGTAATCCCCTATCTGCCTGACCCCAGGCTCCTGCCAGGGATACCACTGATTTATCCAGGTTGATCCTAAACCACGACATCTCGCAGTATTACTCGAGACCCTGAAGCAGGTGGGGAACTGAAGTGCACAGGTTCGTAATATAAAGCGCAGCATCATCAGCGAAGATAATCATCTTATAATTCCTACCTCCCGTATGCACCCCAGTGATTCCCACGTCTCCCTGCAGTGCAATCACCCATATTTCCATAAACAGCATGTATAGCAGGGGCGATGGGCCAGCCCTACCTGGTGCCCCTGTGTAGCAACAGCACCCATGATGTTCCCCTATTCACCACCACTCTAGCCCTTGGTGAAGAATACAATGCCACAAACCATCCCAACCATTTTGTTCCCATTCCTATTTTCTTTAGAACCCCAGTCATAAAGGGCCAACTGATCGGGTCAAAGGCCTTTTTGGCATCAAGTGGTAAAATCAGGGCTGTTAACTCTTATCACTCGTACAGTCAATACATGAAGGGTCTTTTGTAAATTAATAAGTCTTTTCTATTGTGAATCAACCCAGTCTGGTATGGGTGGACCAATCTGGGGAGATGGACTTCGAACCTGGACGCTAAAACCTAGGCGAATATTTTGCCATCAACATTTAGTAATGAGATGGGACGATACGAAGAGCACTGGGCTTGCCCCTGCCTGGCTTGCGGATGACATCTTTCAGCGCTTCCAAAAATGTGGGTGGGATGTCTTCGCCCCCCACACCTTCCATGGAGTTAGACCTGGGCCAGGGGTTTGGCAAGGATCTCATGGAACTGCTTATATAAATATGAAGTGTAACCATTCTCCCCAGGAGCTTTACCTGGTGTAAGATGGTCTGTCCTGCAACACCTCTTCTGCCGTAGAGTCCCCTTCTAGCATGGATTTCTCTCCTACCATCAGTTGTGCAATGGGTAATCTGTCCAGATATTCCTGTATGTTCGCCTCTCTAGCCAGGGATGGTTGCATTTTAAGGTGTTCATAGCACTTTTTACGTCCTGATGTTTCCCTGGGCAGTGATTACATTCCCCCCCTGCATCAGTGACCTGACCAACCCTCCTCTCCATTTTATTCTCAGGTATCCTGTAAACCTACAGGGTTCCCACACAATCTCCCCTTCATAGAACCTTTGCTTGGCATATCTCAACTTTTTAACTACCTCGCCCATCAGGAGTTTATGCAAGCAACTCGTGCCTTTTATCTTGAATCTCACTCAGCATCTCCTGATTCACCCCAGGCTTTCTTAGTTCTGCCTGCATGCCCAGACTCTCATCCCTTCACCTTTCCACCAAGGCCAACTCCCTCTTTTTCTGAGCACCTTCTGCTAGAAGATGGCCTTGTATAGTTGGTTTGGCCACTTCCCAAACATTTTTCAGTTGGACCTCCCCAGTAGTTAGTCTTACAAGAACAGCGGATCTCCTTTTCCAAATACATTTCTGACTAGACTAGACTAGATCTTGTAGGAGGCCGTTGTTAAAGCGCCACCGAGGCGTCCCCTCCCTCCCACTCTCTGTTACGGTGGAATGGTGGGTAATCTCATGGTCCGACCAGGTCACCATCTCAATCTTGGGAAGAGTTATAACACTCCCCCTGGGGCACCAGCAAAATGTCTATCCTAGTAGAAGTTTGGTGTGGGGGTGAGAAAAAGGTGTGCCACCCTCCCACCAGGCTGCAGAAAGCCCAAGAATATTCCCGGAGCAATTGAGCAAACTCCTGGTGTCCCCTTCCCCTCATTCTATCTCCCCTTACGGACCATCAATCAACTGCCGGATCTGCAATCATGTTAGTCTCCTCCCACCATTATAGCGCTTTCACCCTAGTGGTGCAACACACTGAACACCCTCCAGAGGAACGCCACATGTTACACATTTGGGGCATATACTGTTTCTAGGATAAGCACCACCAAACCCACGCCGGACTTCAACCTCATGGATTTTGCCAAGACAATTCCCACCCCCTGCTTTTTTGAAAGCTTGTGCGAGGCCCAGTTCATCTGTCGAATTTCTGTCCCCTTTAGAGCACACTCCTCTCCCCTTTGGTAATGGGTTTCCTGCATGAACAGTACTGTTAGGCGTGTTTGCGGAACATGTTTGCCATGAGGGATCTCTTATTCGGGGAATTTAGCCCCTTCACATTTAAGGTGGCTGCCTTGCTCTCCCCTAAAAAGGCTTGCCTGGTCCCCAACCATGATCGAGCAGCCATAACCTGTGACTGTAACAGACCAATGTATTTACCCCACCTCACCCACCCTCTCCCCAGCAACTTGAATATTACCCCCAAACATTCTCAAATAATGGTCTCTGGCCAGGGCCCCACTCCCAGCCTTCCTGAGACACCCAGGCATATCTGGGTCACTAGGATAACGTGGGGAGCCCAAACATTTTTAAACAAGAACAACCTGGGTGCATGGTGTGGGTGAGTGCCCCCTGTTTAGTAGTGATGCGTACAACATTGAGATGAGCCCCCTTGTGTGTCAAGAATCTGCTCCAGGGGTGCTAATGGCTGCTGTATTTGCTCCCTCCAGCCTGGGTCTAACAGCACACCACGAAGTTGCAAATACAGCAGTGATAGTATATCTTTCAGGTGTAGAGCTTGTTCCAACTCTCCCTTTGTTAGCAAGGCTCCTTTGTGCCACATTTTCCCAGTCCGGATTTAGACCATCCTCATACAGTGCCTGGAAATGGTTGGGGTCCACTAAGAGATCCCTTATTGGTGGGGCCCATATGTAACTAAGCAGGGAGGATCACAACTTCATCCCTACTGTGTCGCCACCCCTCTGCCACAATGACCAGAAAACAGACAAAATGCTGCGTTTGGATTCTACAGGGAAGTCTGTTTTGCAGGACCCACTGCCATTCCCCCATTGTGCCCACCGCAAAGAGACCATTTTCTAATGAAATCCATTGCTTTTCACCATTTTCTTGTACATGATCTAGCAGTATTCTCAGCAGAGCTGCTCAATAATACTCATATCGGTCCGGGAAACTCAGCCTACCCTGTCTTTCGGATGAATTTGTATCTTTCATGCAATTCTAGGCCTCCAATCTGCCCATAGGAGTTCCTTCATCTCTTGATGAAAGGCAGCCAGTATCGCGACCGGCAATTATTGAAATAGGAACAACAATCTTGGTAAATCTTTACTCTTTATGGTCGTGACCTGCCTGCCCAGGATAGGGCAAGCTTTGCCCATCTCTTTGTCTTGAACAACAGCTGTCCACAGCGGTGGATAGTTTGCCCTGTAGAGCTTACCAAACTGCCTTGTGAGTGTCACCCCTAAGTATTTAATGCCTTCCTCCCGTATTTGAATGCCTTGCTGCACTATGATGTGCGAGGCCCAGGTGGTGTCAGTTAGTGACATGGCAATGGTTTTGTTTAAGTTGATGCAAAACCCTGATTGTTTGCCATACTCTGCTATGGCTTCCAGAAGGGCCTGGAGAGAGGATCCTGGATGAGTGACGTAAGCTAAGATGTCAGCGAACAACGCAAGCTTGCAATCCCTCCCACTCCACATGAGCCCACGTATGTTGCCACTCTGGCGAATTGCTTGCGCCAGTGGTTCTACGACCAGCACATACAGTAAGGGCGATAACAGGCAGCACTGGCGTGTCCCTCTGCTTAACTGAAAGCTATCTGAGGCTTTCCCATTGACTACTACTTGGGCCGTCGTGTTCTTTTACAGCACCTGTTGTCGATTGCTCCCCCAAGGCTAACTTACTAAGGACTGCATGTAGAAAGGGCCACTCCACCCTGTCAAAAGCCTTTTTCGGCATTGATTGATCTAAGAATCTGGTCTACATCATCTGCATTTAGGCTGGCAATTAGGTCCAGGGTCTTGCGGATATTGTCTGAGCTGTGCTGCCCAATTACATGCTCCACTTGGTCATTGTGTACCAACTTGGGAAGGATATTACTCAACCGGGCTACAAGAACACTCACATCTATTTTTGTGTCTAGGTTGATAAGTGATATCGGGCGGTAGGAGCTGCAGTCTGTCTTGTCCCTACCCTCTTTAAGAAAGACTATGAACCTTGCCTGAGTGAATGACTGTGGTTCCTGGACTGTCTGCAATACGTTGTTAAGTAGCTTTGTGAGAAATGGGGCAAGGGTCAGCCCATAGACTTTGTAAAAGGTGGGGGTGTAGCCATCCTGCCCCAGTGCTGAGCCCGCTCTAACCTTCGAAATTGCTTCGAGGACCTCAATGCTGTCTACAGGAGCGTTAAGCGGTTCGCTGTCTTCTGCTGCAAGTGTCTTGGGCACCAGTCCAATGAGGTACTACTTGCTACCGCTAGCATCCTCTGGGCTCTCAATTGTGTATAATGCTGCTTAGAACTCGGCAAAGTGCTGGCTTATTTCTAACGGGCTGATTAGGACTTCCCTCTGATGAGCCCATGATCTATCACTCGGATTGAGCAAGGTCTCTCCTGTGTCCATGATCTTGAAGTAATGCCCGATTTCCTTGCAGAGCTTTTCCCTAAAGAGGGGGGTCTTTATAAAGGGTATCATTGACACCCATCTGCATCCGTTTGGGTGTGCGGCCCGAGTTACAATGTGAGTAGTCATGTCATGGTGGGAGGAGGCTTTAACATGATTGCAGATCCGGCAGTTGATTGGTGGTCCGTAAGGGGAGAGAGAATGAGGGGAAGGGGACACCAGGAGTTTGCTCAATTGCTCCGGGAATATTGAGGTTGAAGTCCGACAATTGTTATCGCTGCGTTTACTATTCTGTACTCTTGCGCTGCCTCTATCAGCATATAGTCTATGTGGGAATAGGTCTGGTGGGGCGGGGAGTAGGAAGTGTAATCTTTTGTGGTAGGATGTGTTGCTCGCCATGTTTCTATCAAGTATGCCTCACATAGAGGTTCTGTGAGGTTGCCTCTACTACGGACTTCTGATGGTAGTGCGCCATGCCTTTGTGAACATCTAACGTGGGGTCTGTTATCATGTTGAGGTCACCCCCGCAGATTAGGACTCCCGGCCCTCATTCCCCCAAGAACTCAATTACTGATTTACAAAACGAGCATTGCTGCTGGTAAGGTGCGTATAGAGAGCAGAGGGTGACCACTGTTTGCCCAAGTGTCCCTTTCACTGCCAAGTAACGTCCTTCCGAGTGCTTATATGGGCTGGTCACTGTGAGGCCCAACAAAGTCAGATATAACATGCCTACCCCTGCTTTCTTTGCAGCACTTGAGCCCAAATAGCACCCACAATGCCTTAAAGTGCGTATTCCACGCATTTCTATATTTAGTTTCCTGTTTGACGAAGACATCTAATCTTGATATTTTGAATTCCCCGAAGAGCATGGTGCGTTTCTGTGCGGAGTTCAGCTCTTTCACGTTTAATCTCCCACACCTCTGTGTGCTGCTTAGTGGCATCTTATTGCCTGCAGCATTCTCTTGCCACCTTCGGGTTCGGGAGCTAGACAGTTTAGCGTGCTGTTGGGGTTTGTCCCATAGTGTGCTACCAGGTGTTTCACGACCCTTCGCTTTTCAGTCACTAGTGCTTCAGTGCTCGGTAATATTAGAGTGCTGTTCACCCCCCCTTTCACCTCTCGAATCACCTCAACAAACGATCATTTCCCAAATAATAGAGATGCCCTTTAAGAAGTAGGGCTACTCTTGGGAGACACCTTGCCGGCCCATTAAACTCAGCAACAAAACTACAACTTATATGGCAACTTCCTACTTCACAGCTTGGTTCGGTCTAGACATTCCCCCTAAACTCGTGGGCTCAAGTTTTTCCAGCCTTGTGGCCTCTGACTCGTGTCCCGGGATGTGTCCAGTCAATTACCCATCTTGATTGACTGGGAAATGTGTGTCTCTTTGGTGTATTCATAGTGTTAAACCGCTGATATTTCCATGATCCTCCTGCACGGCCACGCCTCAGTTGGGGCCCCCCAGCTGGCTTCCTTTGATTCCTGCGCATTTCTGATCTCGCCAAGTGCTGAACCCCCTGTCTTCTGCTTTCAGCTGTTGTAGGACGTTTGACACTTAGCTCCCTGCTTTCACTCTGTAATCTTCCATCCAATGTTCGAAGTTTGGCGAGAATGGGAACCCTGACTGGTACCTGATCCTATAGCCATGCCGTCAGCTGCTTGCAGCCCCCCGGCTCTTTAGTAGGGTTGTTGCTGACAGGTCCTGCAATACGCAAACACTCGGCCCCAAAAAGTCAATCTTGTCTCATTCTCTCGCTGTTTGCACAATTTCCGACTTCGGCTTGTAATGGTGGCATTTTGCTATCACCTCCCCCTCTGTGGATCCAGTCTAATTCTATTGCAGTTGCTGGCGGCTCTTCAAAGAGAGAATTTATTAGCGTTTTGACCTGCCCATCCAGCGATAGTGGAGTCTCTCCTGGCACCTCCTTCAAGCCCATGATTTGTATATCGGTGCGCCTCTCCCTATTTTTGAGGTCATCAACCTTTGCTGCCAAATCTGCTTACCTTTAGAGTTTGGAAAGCGGCTCTCCACTTTCATTTTGGTTAGTGCTGCAGATTGCTGATTATTTTCTATCGCTTCCAACTTGTCTTCCATTTTGTCTCAGGGCCCTTGAGCACGACTCATGTCTTTTGGGACTCTCCCAGTCCATACTCCCACCAACAAGCTCAGCAGTCTTGCACAGTGTTTCTGGTGAGGGTGTAATTTGCCCTGCTCACTCTCAATGTGCCACAGCCCTGGGCTCCTTGCGTGGTGCGAGCACCTCTGCCTTGCTTCAGCAGGCGCTGGTTTCCAGCTTCTGCCTGGACACCTCTGCTTATGTGTGGGGTTGGTGCTGACGCACAGTGTCTTTCCTGGCCCTCCCGCAGTGGGACGTCACCGCTCACTTCTTTCTCGCTGCTGCTGGTGGTTCAAGGCTGCTATGCCCCTCACTTGGCACTTTTCACTGCCGCTTGCCTGTGCTCACTGCGGCTCCAGTGATCACGCTGTGATCAGGCCCCTGCCGGCGGCTTGGTGACTAATTTGCATGCTTCCCAGTCTCTGCTCACTAGGCCTTCACGGCAATCTCGCAGGGGAGCCACTGCGTGTCGGGTGTCCGTTCTCCTGGTCCCTTTCACCAGCACTGCTCTCATTCACTACAATGGTGCCCAGGAGCTACAGCTGCAACCCAATGCCCCTTTTTTGGGGCAGTTTAAGACTTTCATGTCTGCCGTTCGCCATTTTGTCACAGCAGGCAAGGGAGGTTAATAGTTAGGCTGCCATTTCACTTGCGCCCCCTAGCAGTCTCTCGTTTAAAAACTTTTAATTCCATAATGCTCGGTACCTTTTTGTTATGTTCCGCTTTTCACAGTTGTTAAATAGGAGGCTACCAACCCATAACAATCCGCTGTAAAGTGTGCTATTCTGGTGTCCGGTCAATTGGTCGACAACCAACTGGTCGACTGCAATTTGGTCGACACCATTTGGTCGAATGCCAAATGGTCGAATTTTTTCTTTTATTATTTATATATGTGTTTTGTGGGTTTTCGTGTGGGAAAAAAAAGAAAAAAAGGGGGTTGTGGGGGGGGACCCCCCCCAAAAAAAAACAGAAAAGGGGTAAAAAAAAAAAAAAAATTCAACCATTTGGCATTCGACCAAATGGTGTCGACCAGTTGTCCCGTCGACCAAATGTTTTCGACCAATTGACCTGGAACCTGCTATTCTTTGTGCCACTGGATCTAAATTAGTGCATTAGTTGGATGACTGCAATCTTGAAACACAGCTGCCAATGTTGTAGTTTACTTGTGTCTTTCAGGCCCATCGTGATGATTATTTTCAGTGTGCATTTTAGTAGTGTCTGCTAAATTTGCCCTGTGGTATGTAATGAGTTCTAAAATGACTCATTGTAACATACTATGTTTTCCTACAGGTTAGTGTTTTCGAAAAATAGTGATTGTCTGATTTTTTTGGGGGGGATTTTTTTTTTAAAAGCCTAATTTTTTTTCTTGCCAAAATGAAAGGTGAAACGCACAAAGGCATACAGACAGTAAATAAGATCACCTGCCCACCCCAGAAAACAGCAAACACTATATACCCAGATTGATCACCCCTAGAGACAGTTGGGAAATTATTATGCTGTTAATGTGTATCATCTTCCAAGGCGGCTTTCTTGGTCCAGAAGTCAACCCAGATGTCTTTGGGCTGACTAGAAGCTGGAAGTAGCATGTGGAATTTTTTGTCTGTATTCTTGGCTCACACCAAATTACTACGCCACATATATAGTAAGAGGAACTTTGTTTCCAGTTCTGCAAAACACACTGTTTTGCAAGCAAGAGACCCACGTTCATAAATCTACGCTTATCAACTAATAATGCACCCACTTCCCCTAACCAGCATCCAAAGGGAACTACATCTATGATATTCTGACATACAGAATCCCAAAAATGGGCACAATGTGGGCAAGCCCATAACATATGAAGAATTCCAGAATTTGGTTCACAGCTTCTTGGGCATCTGCCCTCCTAATCTTCATATCAGCAAGTGTGTATTGTAGTCTGTTCATGACTTTAAATTGCAATAGACTAAATTTCGAGTTCAAACATCCAGATACATTGCATATCAGTAATAACACTGCAAGTCGTAGCTCTATTTTTTACCAGATTCTGGGGCAAACCCCAGGGTTGAACTGTTGCTCAAGTGCATATTAAGTCGAAACCAACCTCCTGCATCCATTTTAATGTACAATATAAATAATGCAGAGGTGTGCATTTGGTTCAGCAGAAAATGTGGTCCACTTAGCAGCCCATATAAAATGATACTGACAAAAATGTCAAGCATCACCTCCCACTTTTTAGATTAGTTTCCTGTGAGTTAAACCTGTCTTGGATAAATATCCCCCAATCTATGTAATGTATTTCAGCTCTTTGCCAATTTAACTGACTTGCTCTATCCATCATGGGAGTTACCTAAGAAGAAAAAGTTACTTAAGCCCCTGGTACCGCTCTTTCGATTGGATGTTCCTCCCACATATTCCTCATCTTTGATAATTACCTTTCCAGCTTCAGCTGCTTTAGAAAAATAAAATTCTCGACATAGGGTGCTGTGCGACAGCGTCTATGACCCTGCCCTCAAAGGCCTCCATCTGATCATCATCCCCAGTATATGTAGCACGTGCAGCACCCGTTGGCTTCAATTCTGGTTTTTCCATGTTTAGAGGAATTACTAGTGCCTCCTTAGAAGACCCAGAGAGCGTAGAACATGTCAATTCTGCAGCAGGGTAGGTGGGGAGGGGTGATGAGGGAGGAATATGTGGGAGAAGGAAAATTGCCAGGGGTAAGTAACTTGTTTTTCGAATGGATTGTGTCATCCCAGGTAGTCCTCCTCTTTAATAGCCTCCCAAAGCAGTAATAGTCTTGGAGGTGTGAAAAGAATTTAGATCTGTCCTTAGCAGTCATCGTGGACAGAGAGCAGGACAGCTTTCCCAAAAGCTCGCTCTTGAGTAGAGGTGTCCAGGGAGTAATGTTTTACAAAGGTGTGTATGGTAGACCAAGTGGCTCCCGCACAATTGTCTTTAATTAGTAGTTCTCTTTGGAGAGTGGAAGAAGTAGCCATGCCCCTGGTTGAGTGAGCTCTTGGGGGATCTTTACCAGCCAATCTATAGCATTCTTGCATAGCCAGAATAATCCATCTGGATAGAATCTATTTTGTTATTGCTAAACCCTATTTATGAACTGTATATCCGATAAATAATTGGTCATCCTGGTGAAATTTTGACATTCATGAGATATAAAAACTGAGAGCCCTCTAGACTCCTAGTCCATGTAGCCTCTCCTCCTCCTTTCCAGGATGAGGAGGGAGGGATATAAAGTTGGTAAAACTATCTTTTGGCACAAATGGAAGTCAGACAATTTGTTTTTGGCAGAAACAAAGGTCTTACTTTAAGAATAACCTTATCTTTATGGAAAACCGTATTTTGAGGTTTACAAGAGTGCTGGCAATTTGCTCACCCTGCTGGAAGATGGGATTGCGACTAGAAAAACAGTTTTTAGAAGAGTTAATAGTTTTAATGGACATGAATGCATGGGTTCAAAGCGATGCATGTTAAGAATTGTAATGCAATATTTGACTCCCAAACAGGGACCTGAAAGGGAGTAGGAGGAAACACATTAGTGAGTCATTTAAGAAACTGAATAATTATATGGTTTTTAAAGTATGAGGTTTCCTCCGATGAGCACTTAAAAATCGAAAGCGCTGCCAGATAACACTATTGTTGTGATCTGTAGCCGCGGATTTGCTAAGTGAAGTAGAAAAGATAACACTGTGGGTGTATCACACGGAAATGTATCCACATTCGTATCCCTACACCAGCTGCTGAACTTGTTCCAATGACATCAGTATAAGTATTTTGTTGCTGGCCTTCTGGCCTAAAGCAAAATCTTCATTATGTTGTGTGGGAATTCCAAATCCTTGCACCGCAGCCTCTAAGAAACCATGTGTGAAGGCTGTGTTTTGACTTATGGATGTAGAACCCGACCCTCTTCTCGCGAGAGAAGGTCCTCTCTTTGTGGAAGACTTATTGAAGGGCAGATGGACTTGTCCAGAAGGTCCGGGTACCAAGTCATCCTGACCCATTCTGGGGCAATTGGTATCATGGATTTCCTGAACTTTCTCTACCTCATGCCAGGAGGCCATGCAACCTCAAACGAATCGAAGGCGGCAAGACGCTGGGCATTCTGAAATTTGGTGACCATCTGCAGAATGTGATGAGCCCTCGCCTAGGGTGGCAAGGCTTTTCCCAAGGAGGCATCCAGGAGTGCTCTGATAAATTGGAGTCTGAGATGGTATCATGTTTGACTTCTTGTAATTGAGGGATAAACCCAGTTTGTGGAGAAAGTGGCAAGTTACGCAGAGATGCTCCAGGGTCCGTTTGGGAGAATGCGCCCTGTTCAGCCAATCATCCAGGTAGGGGTAGATGTGAATTTCCCCCTCTCGTGAGACTCACTGACACCACTGCCATCAACTTAGTGAAAAAGCCCAAATGGCAGAACTCAAAATTGTTAATGAGAACTGCAAACCTCCGGTACCTCTTGTGCTTGTGATGGATATGCACATGAAAGTAAGCATCCTGAAGTTCCAATTATACCATCCAGTCTTGGAGGGCCTGAAAGATCTGAGAAAGGGTAACCATCTTCAACTTGTCCTTCCTGAGCAACTTGTTCAAGTTTCTTAAGTCCAAGATGGGTCTCAATCCGCTTGTTCTTTTTGGGGATTAGAAATGATGGGGAGTACCAACTCGTGTTCCTCCCTGCTGCAGGTACTGGTTCTATTGCACCTTTCTTTAGCAGGCTCAACATTTCCTGCATAAGGAGCGTATCTGGAGTTTTTAAGGAGCTGTTCGCAAGTGGATGATCCTGAGGCTTTTTTTTTCCAGAAAAGGAAGGCAGTAACCCTGGTCTACCATTTCCTGTGTCCAAGCATGTCCAAGCATCTGAAGTAATGTCTTGCTACTCATTCAGATGTTCTGTTATTTGGCATTTATATAGCACTGTATATATCATTGGTATGACCTCAAAGCACTTTTGGGTTGAACACCCTTGGGGACCATAGTCCAGGTCAGTCGAAAGAGTACGGTATTATTGGGTGCACACAATATGTGAGCAGCTGATGCGATTGCCTGATGGTAGCTGCATCCTAACATTAGGTGTGGAGGTATTAAGATCAGTTGAATGGGGGCGTGGCCAGGCAGAGCGCCATGCGGACGTGCCTGCTGTAAGCTCCGGGACGGGCGCCTAAGTTAATATATGCCCCAAATTTATACATGAAAGCTGTGGGGAGCGCCTTGGAAGACTGCGGGGCTCTGGCGGTGAGTTCCTGGCTGTCTGGGAGCTGCCTTTCCTGAAGTTCTGGAGCCCTGCGCGGGGGAGCCTGAGGCGCGCAAGATGGCGGGCACGCCGATGTTGTTTCCACGCTTCGCTGCGGGTCCGGGAGGCGGCTATGGAACTTGGAGGAGCTGAGCTGGAGGAGCGGCATTGCTTGCCGGCATAGAACGGACTGTCTGGCGAGGGGACTGCGCTCCAGTGCTTTACTGTCTCATCTGCAGCGAACGCGGCGGGAAGGTGTGACACGCAGAAGGTGAGCGGGCGGCCCGGGGGAGCCTGTCGGGGAAGGAGCAGAGGTGGAGAAAGCGAGCCCCATAGTGGTCCGCGCGCACAAAGGGAGTAGGATTACAACTTACCTGACCTCAGTGACATTTGCACCGCAGAGGATGGAGTCTGTTGTGGCGGAAGTCCATGCTTCACAGGGGTCTGATCTAACCATTGACCCGGCCATATCTAGGCATGACCTGGCGGGAATGTTAATCGCTTAAGCAGGACATCACGCAGGCAATAACATTGGAGATCCAGTCCTCAAAAGACTCTTTGGCACAGTCTATCGCAGAAATAAGTTCCAATTTGACAGGCCTCGAGACCAGGGTTGATGAACTGGAGAACATGGTATGTGAGCGCGAGCAGGAAAATGATGACCTCACCAAGAGAGTTCAGAATGTGGAAGATAGGTTGGAGGAAATGTCGGCCAAGCAAGCGGATTTGGAGAATCGCTCAAGAAGAAATAATGTTAGGATACGGGGAGTGCCAAGGCAGGTCCAAGATCAGGAACTCGCTGAATATGTGCAGGCCCTCTTTAAATCCTTGTTGAGCCTGGGAGATTCTGATGAACTGATCTTAGACAGGACCCATCAGGTTTATTCCTCTGTTCAGCAAAAGCGTAACCTTCTGCCTGATGTTCTGACCAGAGTCCACTTCTTTCGGCAAAAAGAGGAAATAATGCCGGCAGCTAGAAGGGCAGAGAGGGTGGAATTCCGTGGCTCTGCCATATCATTGTTTCAAGATCTCTCGCCATACACTTTGGCAAACCATAGGCGCCTTCAGAAAGTCGCCACTTGGCTGCAGGCGAAAAAGGTCTGCCACTGATGGGGATAGCCATGCAAATTACTGTTCGAATATCAGAATCGCCCTTACGCTATTGGTTCTGAAAGAGAAGCAGACGAGTGGCTGTTAGGCAGAATCCTGTGCAGTTCCCTTGGCGAACACTGCAAAAATATTAAGACTACAGGAGCAGCAGTAAACCCAATTGGTAGCAGTCTGCACCACCCAGATTTACCTGGTAGCTGTGGCTGAGCAGTCAGACTTCTCTCAAGAAGAGTAGGGCAGTATGCAGAGTATACACAATAGGGTCAAAACACAGTAGAGCAAACAAACACTGACCAGAGCTTTGTATAAAAAGTATATGGTTATTTATTTGAAACACACTTTAGGTAATACACTAGCATTCTCAATGAAAAGTAATCTAAAACACAGTCAGGTAAGTATACACACCTCCCTTGATAACTATCAGACAAGTCAGGGTTAAAGCACAACTATTTGTTAAGACAGACGTGAGCGCTTAACCTAGATGGCACTCCAATAGTTTAGGTTAAAAAGGGAGAGAAAAGGCAGAGCATAACATAAAATAGTTGCCAACACTTGTAAGAGTTCAGAGCAAGGGGAGAAAGGCAGGTTATATTGTAGAGCCAAAGATCATAGGCCAGGCCCACTTTAAATGGAGCAAAGCGAAATGTGCCCAGGATCACACGGTTTAAAGTGCACTGAAAGTCTTTGCAGAGTGTTCAAAAGAGGTTGGGGTGAGTCAAAAGATATAGTTAGAAGGCCTGGAGCCAACCCAGTTTAGAAGCCAAGGATTTAAGGGTCACTTTTAGCAATCTGTAGAAAGGGGAGGCCAGGCAGGACACAGTACCTTAAGAGAAGGGAAGCTCCAGCAGGGGCAATTGTTCCTGGCAGTGGTTGAGGTTCGTGGTTCCGACCAGGTGAAGAGAAGATCTCGTCGAGGAGGAAACATGGAGTCGTTGCACTGCACAGGGATGAAACCAGCCGCGGAGTTCCCGATTTAAAAGGTGCGGTCCTTTTATTTGCGGTCGAAAGTGGCGAGCTTGGCTATCCGGCCGCCGGGGTGCTTGGCACGGGCAATTCGACCAAGGACCGTCTTTGGAAGGCGAAAAAGGGTGAACTGGTTGGTCCCACCAGTTCAGAGGAAGAAGACTCGTCCAGCAGAAGATCTTCTCTTGTCTTCGGGAAAGTGGTGAGGTAGCTGCAGCAGGGCTTCACCGCTGGCGTCGTCGTTGCAGATGGCTCAGCTTCGTCCCTCTTTGGATTCTTAGGTCCTGTGGCGACTTCTGAAGTTCCAGTCCAAAGGCCCTGCTTTTATGCAGAAAACCCCCCATTCATCAGCCTAGCTGTCAATCACACATGCTAATCACACATGCTAAGTGGTGAGCCGGGCGGCTCACCACTGGGCCAATCAGAGTAGAGTGCGACTTGGGTTGCTAAGGCAACGCAGTCCAGGGTGCCTATTGCCCCCTCCACCCCTCCTATGGAACTCAGAGTGGCACCACTTGGAGGGCTTCTGTGGAGAAGCCCGCTAAAATAGTGAACAAAAGGCCTCCACCTTGGTCAGAGTTACAGAGACGGACACAAACGCCATTTTAGAATCGAGTTCTGGCAAAAAGACCCAACCAGTGATTTAATATTAAATAAATAAACCAGCGGTATCTTTAACATTGCACCAAAAAGTGGTGCGTTTAAAATGAATGGTAAATTCCCATAGAGAATATTCCGGTGGAATATTTCGCATGGTAACCACTGCCACCAGCCAGAAACTTGACAAGGGGGGGGACTGGACAGTGCCCCCTTGAAAACAGACCCAGGGGCAATCAAATTACCCCTTACCAGTACTTCCACAATATGATGGTTTGTACTGGACCAATTTTGGACTAGTAAAGCCAATGGTGACTTTACATGCCCTGGGAGACAGTAGTCAGTCCCAGGGTATGGAGTCTATGTTTGGGGGTCACTGTGACACCCCTGTGGTACTGCACTGAGGGTGCTGTGTACCACACATGAGAATGCATTACTTACCGTAAAAGCATTTCTGATGGTTGTATCTGCTTAGATTCACATGCTGTGCATAGGTCCGACATCCAGTGGTCACTGCGGAGTATTGCATTTTGTTTTTAAGAGTGGGAGTAAAAGAGTCTCACTCTTAGCAGGAGAAAAAAGAAAAAAAAAATCCAGCAAAGCTGCTGTGGGACTCACCAGGTTTGGGAAATTAGCCTTATAAGAGAATTCTCCCTAACAGTGGCTACGAGACATCACAAGCGAGTCTGGTGACAAGAGTACTGCTGTTGTGAGGAGGTTGGCTCTTAGTCCCACACCAAAAGATAAGAGGCGAAAGCCCAGGGGCTGGGCTTGAACTAAAACACCCAACGAATCGGTGGATGCAGAGCAGGGAAGCACTGTTCCCCCTTGATCCGGAGGCTGCTGTTGGGCTGAGGAGCTCACGCGAGTCTACAGTTTAAGTTGTGGTAGGCTGGTTCCCCCTCTCTGCGGCAAGCTTTTGCTTTGCAAAATGGTTGTTGACTGTAAGATGACTGATGCAGCTTGGCCCAAACTTGTTCTTGGGCTCCCTGGACAGGATATCTACGCTAATAAACTGGCATAATTGTTTACCTTTCGCCCTGTCTCAGGTGCGGCTGCAAGGTGATTGATGAAGCCTAGCCGGAACTTGTTCCCAGGTTGATAGATTGGGACATCCACGCTAATAAGCTGGTACAATATCTGTTTACCTTCTGTCCTGTTCCAAGTGTTGCTGTTGGGCTGCTGAGGGGTATGAAGATGCAATAATACCTAGTAAGCCTTCTTCGCGCGCTCCCCTCGCGTGCAAAAAATATAGTTAGGGATATGTTGGGACAAATTTGAAGTGTTATAAATTTTGGTGCCCGAACCATGGATTATGCCCTTTATTGTTACCCTGAAAGGGTGGCTGCTTAAATCAGTTGTATTAAGAGTTTGGCAAGCAATTGGTAATTTTTTTTTTTTAGTCCTCTTATTTTTGTTGTCTTTTTATGTATTTTTATCTTATTGCAAGGAGTCTCGTTTACAAGGTCCATGTCAGGATTCACACTCGACTGTTATGCCCAGGGTTTCACGTGTCCCTATGATATGTGATATAGTGAAATACAAATGTTGTTTTTGGGGGTGGAAATGAAGCAGTCCTGTTGCATGCATGGTTTGCTTGGGGTCAATGAACAGGGGAAACAAGCGATGCGGATGGATGATGGGGATGGAGTGTGGCTCTAGTCTTTGGCCTATATTGAAGAAGAGATTGTTGGAGACACTTCCTTGGAGAAGAACATTTTATGGCTACGACTATCCCGAATTTCCACTGCCTCTGCCTGAATGTGTAAGGCTTAAACTCCCTGATTAAACGCAGGACATTAATGCACCATCTGGCCACCCTGGACTCCTCGCTCCTATTCCTTCAGGAAACTCATCCGCTTCCGTCTGATGAATTCAGGCTTAATAATAAATTATATCCCATGAAATTTTGCTCCTCTTCGAGGAGTAAGAGGGGCGGGGAGGCCATTCTGGTTCGCAGGGGGACCCCGTTGGTGGTTTGCCAGACTCTGCGAGACGTGGGAGGTAGATATGTCCTGGTGGTGGCTAGGTTACAGGGGAGGAGGGTGACATTGGTCTCTTTATATGCGCCCAACTCTCAGCAAGACGTGTTCTTTGCGTCCTTATCCAAACTTCTTTTTGAACAGGTGGAAGGTGAAATCATGACTGGGGGCGATTTCAATGCTGTGGTTAATCCTTTAGTAGACAAATCTCTCCCTCCAACTAGTATTGACAAAAAGAATTATTTGGTGCTTACAACGCTCCTTCGAGAGCACTCCCTTATAGAGATATGGAGATTTTGTCATCCAGCAGAGCGAGAATATACATTCGAAGGGATTGTGTCCTCCGACGTATTCCTTATCTATGATATTTTGTATCTCCAGCTTGCTGGCCTCAGAAATTTTTTTTCCCAGTAGAGGGCGTTGTGCGTCGACGTCCGTCGAGTAGGTGTTCCTCGACAGCCACCGTATCGATGCCGTCATGCCTATAAAAGGCCACGCGCAGCGTCCGTTGCTCAGTTCCGTTTTTCTGCACTTTATGTGCCTCGGAATACCATTGCTCAGTTCGTCAGTCGAAATATATTCATATTTCCTCGAGAAAACCGACTCGTACTCGATGGCTTCCTCCTCCGACCCGACGACTCCTCGGTCCGGTTTCAAAAAATGCCGAGACTGTGGGAAGAAAATGTTGTTGACGGATCCTCACAGGATCTGTTTGTGGTGTCTGGGAATCGAACACCAGTGTTCGGAGTGTGAGGAATGCCTATCCATGACGGCGAAAGCCTTGAAGGAGCGTAAGGGGAAGTTCGAGAGAGGCAAGTCAGTTTTAAACGGGTGCTAAACGCCGCGAGTCGAAGCACCCGGCGAAAGAGTCGACCTGAAAGCGCCATGAGCCATCGGGAAGTAAAGCATCTTCGACGCCATCGTCGAAAGCCCCTTCGAAGCATAGATCGGCGCCAACAACGCCGTTATCGAAGGGTTCTTCGCATCCGTCGATCGAGTCGGCGTCGACGGCGACATAAGAAAAAACCCACAGCTACTCCACAGCCAACGGTTACACCGAGAGCCTCCGACACGACTTCGAGGACGTTGTCGACATCCTCGAGCAGGATTCCGATCCTCTCGAGTTCTTCGAGGCCTCTTCCAGTTTTCTCGACACCTTTGTCGGCGCCTTCGAGGATTTTTACATCGGTGTCGACGACATCGACCTTTTCAAGGCCACTGATGATGGCTCCCTCTGCTTTAGAGATGGGTTTTATACCATTTCACAGGCCAGAGCATCCCCCCTTAACTTCAATTTATGAAGGGAAGATTCTGATCAAGAAAGGCCTTTTGGGCTGCAGAGGACCACATCACCTGAACCAGAGACTTTTGCCTCTGAGGAAAGAAGGTTGAAAGACCTTCAGGAGGTATTACAGGAAACAAGTGGCCTAGACACTTCCCCAGAAGTGGAATTTGTCAAACCAGACCATGGGGAACATGCTGAAACCCCTTATAGGACCCTAATGTCAAGAATTATGGCGTTCATGGGTTGTCTGCGCCTTCACCTGTTTTTCAACAGGATGACCTCACAGATATTCTGGATAAAGGTCCACAGGAGGATCCTGTGGTTCCCTTTCATTCTGCTTTACAAAGAAAGATTTTAACTAACTGGGAAACACCTGAAGTTGTCCCTGCGGTTAACAAGAAGTTGTCAGCGAAATATAGGGTATCTGCTGCTGACCCTGAACACCTATCTAAGCACCCTACTCCAGAGAGTCTGGTGGTCCAGGCTGCAACTTCATCAGGCAGTACATCTGCATACCCCACTGCTCCACAGGATAGGGATGATAAAAAATATGATGCCATGGCTAAGAAAGTCTTCTCGGCCTGTAGCATGGCTTTAAAATCTATTAATGCCACTTGTACGCTCGCTAGGTTCAGCCACACTCTTTGGGAGTGTGCTTCATCAGCGGCTGACTGCTTCCAGGAAGGAGACGAAAGGGACGCATTTTTAAATATCATCAGAGATGGTAAAGATGCAATGTGTGAGTCCCTTCAAACTGGCATTGATTCTGCTGACAGTATCCGCTGGGCCATGGCGGCAAGTACCACAATCCGCAGGCATGCGTGGTTGAGAAAGTCCAGCTTTGCTTCTGACGTACAGGCCAGACTTTTAAATATGCCCTTTGACGGCTCTTCCCCGTTTGGTAAAAAGGGGGATGACAGTTTGGAAAAACTGCAAACATCTAAAGCAGCAGCCAAGTCACTAGGAGCTGCAATCCGCCAAACTAATTTTCGTCCCTCAGGATCCTCTTGGAGAGGAAGGTCCTTTCGCTATTATTCCTCATGTGGAAGAGGCAGAGGACGGCCGGCTCAAAGAGGCCAAGGAAAATGTACCCGTGGTGGACGGGGTAGAGGAAAGAAAGCCGCATCAGCAGGAGCAGGAGCCGCTTTACCTTCGGCAACTGCATCAGCCGCTCCCAAACCACTCTGAGGTCTCCCATCACAAGACACCTGTAGGGGGCAGGTTAACTCACCATCTGACGGAATGGCAGGCTATTACGTCAGATGCTTGGGCATTGGAGACAGTTGCCCAAGGTTACTGCCTGCCTTTTCTACGCATCCCTCAGAGCCATCCCCCGGGGAACAGCTCTCTGAAAGTACCGGATCCGCTCCTCTTGCAGGAAATTGTAGACCTGCTAGAGAAAGGTACCATAGAACCGGTACCTGTAGCGGACAGGAACAAAGGCTGGTACTCCCCCTACTTTCTCATACCGACGGAGGACTGAGACCCACCCTGGACTTATGAGAATTGAACAAGATGGTAACTCTCTCTCAGATCCTTCAGGCCCTCCAGCTTCAGGACTGGTTGGTATCTCTGGACCTTCAGGACGCTTATTTCCATGTGCCAATCCATCCCAAGCACAGGAAGTACCTGAAGTTCGCAATTGGCAACTCTCATTATCAATTTCGAGTTCTGCCATTTGGGCTGACCTTCGCCCTGAGGGTCTTCATCAAGCTAATGTCGGTTGTGGCTGCAAGTCTAAGGAGGGAAGGGATTCACGTCGACCCCTACCTGGAAGATTGGTTGATCAGAGCAGTTTCTTCGGAACAAGCTTGGATCCAACTAGATTATGTCTGCCACTTCCTTCACAAGCTGGGCTTCTCCCTCAATTTAAAGAAGTCACAGATGATACCATCACAGAGACTCCAGCTCAATGGAGCAGTCCTGGACACGTCCCTGGGAAAAGCCTCGCCACCAGAGGTGAGGGCTAAAGATATTCTGCAGATGGTCACCAGGTTTCAAAATGCCCAAAGTCTCCAAGCCTACGACTTTTTGAGGTTGCTAGGCCTCATGGCATCCTGCATATCCCTTGTGCCAGAGGCTCGCCTGAGAATGAGATCCCTTCAGTGGTCACAATTCTCAGGGAGGATGGCAGATCTCCTCCGGATTCCGGACAAGGTAGCCCACGACCTTCAATGGTGGGCCTATCCAGAGAACATCTTGAAAGGAGAACTGTTTTGGCAACCATGGCCGGAGATAACAGTAGTCACAGACACCTCACTCACGGGGTGGGGAGCCCATGCCAACGACTTGACCATCAGCGGTCGTTGGTCTCCATCGGAGTCCAGACTATACATCAACCTATTGGAGCTGAGAGCCATCAGACTGGCACTGAAGGCTTTTCTGCCATCTGTACGGGGGAGAAATGTCCTGATAATGATGGACAATACAGTGGCCATGCACTACCTCAACAAAAGAGGAGGCGTAGAGTCACTGCCACTGTGCACAGAGGCGATGCAGCTCTGGTTTTGGGCAATTCAGGAAGGAATCTCTCTATCAGCAATTCACCTAGCCGGAGAGAAGAACTTGACAGCGGACGCTCTGAGCAGGCAGAACACAGTCTCCCACGAGTGGGAGATAGCTCAGGAAGTCCTTCAAGAGATCTTCGCCCTTTGGGGAACCCCTCAAGTGGATCTGTTCGCCACCAGTATCAACAGGAAGTGCGACAGATTTTGCTCAAGGGAATTTCCCCCCCCGAGAGGAGCTCTAGGAGACGCGTTCGTAGTGGACTGGGAGTTCCCACTTCTGTACGCGTTTCCTCCGGTCCCTGTCATTCCTCAAATGATCAGGAGGTTGAGAAGGTTTCGGAAGACCATGATCCTAATTGCCCCGGATTGGGCCAGGAGAACATGGTATCCGGACCTTCTGGACATGTCCATCCATCCTCCAATTCGTCTACCGTACAGAGAGGATCTTCTCTCGCAGAAGGGAGGTCAGGTTCTCCATCCAGCCATCAAGACCCTCAACCTTCACGCTTGGTATCTGAAAGGTTGAGGTACAAGGATTGGGACCTTCCAGATGACGTCATGGAAGTGTTGCTTTCAGCCAGAAGGCCAGCAACTAAAACTCTATACAGCTGCCGTTGGAATAAATTTTGCAGCTGGTGCAGAGAAAAGAATATCGAACCCTTTTCATGTGGTACACCTGCGGTGTTATCCTTCTTACTTTATTTGGCAAATTCAGGCCTTCAAGTTGGCACTATTAAGGGCTATCTCGCAGCGCTATCGATCTTTAAGCGCACTGCAGAGGAGCCATCATATTTCAAAATTCCATTGGTAATACAATACCTGAAAGGTCTAACTAATGTTTACCCTCCAAGACCATTCCAAGTTCCCTTATGGGACTTAAATCTAGTTTTAAACTTCCTAAAGGGTGCTCCATTTGAACCACTCCACTCTTGTTCATTGAAGTTTCTCACCCTCAAAACTGTTTTATTGGTAGCATTAACATCTGCTAGAAGGGTTAGCGAGATACAAGCCCCATCTTGTAAACCTCCTCATACAATTTTTCACAAGGACAAAGTCGCTCTACAGGTGAAGCCTAACTTCCTCCCAAAGGTAGTTTCTGAATTTCACATTACTCAGAAGATTACTTTACCTTCATTCTATCCTCCTCCTCATCCGGGGAAAGAGGAAGAGAGACTACACAGGCTGGACCCTAAGCGAGCCTTGAGTTTTTATATCAGTAGACTTGCTAAAATTAGACAAGCAGACCAACTCTTTGTAGGTTACGCAGAACATAAATTGGGATTACCAATAACCAAACAAACCATCTCCAGATGGATTATTTTAGCCATTCTGGAATGCTACAAACTGGCAGGGAAAGAGCACGATCAAAATCTAAGGGCTCATTCGACCAGGGGTATCGCAGCCTCCTCAGCTCTTCAAAGAGGGGTACCAATTCGAGACATATGTGCGGCTGCCACATGGTCGTCCGCACTTACCTTTACCAAATTTTATAGCCTGGATTCCTCCTCTAGTCAAGAGACTAGATTTGGCAAAGCTGTGTTACACTCTGTTCATTCTTAAAGAGTAATATGGCATCTCTTACTCCTGCCTCCAATCACATACCACTGCTATGGGAGCCTATCATAGATAAGGAATACGTCAGAGGACACAATCCCTTCGAAGAACAAGTTACTCCTTACCTGGTAATGTTCTTTCGATGGGATGTTCCTCCGACGTATTCCTTATGGCCCCTCCCATCCATCCCCGCAGTAACATTTCCCTTGTGGTTGCAGCTTACGCTCCTTCAAGGGTAGTAACCATTCATGCAATAACTACCTTACTCTACAAAACGGAACTGAGCAACGGACGCTGCGCGTGGCCATCTATAAGCATGATGACTTCGGCGTCGATACGGTGGCTGTCGAGGAACACCTACTCGACGGACATCGACGCACAGCGCCCTCTACTGGGAAAAAATGTTTCCGAGGCCAGCAAGCTGGAGATACAAATATCATAGATAAGGAATACGTCGGAGGAACATCCCATCGAAAGAACGTTACCAGGTAAGGAGTAACTTGTTCTACTATTCTGCGGTACATAGGGGATTCTCCAGGTTGGATATGTTCCTAGTCTCTGACAAGTTTATAGCTCAAACAATTGGTGTGGATATACTTCCTAGAGCTCTATCAGATCACGCCCCAGTACTGCTTACGATGGTCTCTTTCAATGACACTCCACACGCGCCTGGAGGCTGAATGAGCTCCTCCTGGAGGATCCCCAGTCCCGCTCCTGTATCTCAGATGCTATATCCCATTACTTCAACGAGAATGAAACGGGTGAATTGGCCTATACTACAATATGGGATGCCGCAAAGGCTGTGCTTCGGGGCCAGATTATATCTTACTCAGCAGAGAAGGGGAGGGTTAGGAAGCAAATACAGTCCCAGCTCGAGCTCCGGAAAAGGGAGGAATCCCATAGACACAGACCCACTTAAAGGCTGAGGCGTGATGTCAGGATAGCCCAGAGGGCCCTCGAGGCTCATCACATGAGCCGTGCAGCGTATAGCATGATGAGAGCTAAAGAATATTATTACTCTAAAGGAAATAAAGCCAATCGGCTTATGGCTGCCAAGCTGAAAAAGCAGGCTAGTCGTAATTGGATTGAAGCACTACTAGACAGGGACGGGAGGAAGGCTACTTTGGAGACGGGACCACTATGCCCCCCACTATATAGATTTGCACATGGCTGATGGGGTTATACGGGATGCGCACTTGCCACAACTGTCTCAGGACCTCGGGAGTTCTTAGAGGAGCCAATCACAATAGAAGAGGTAGAGAATGCTATCCGATCCCTCCCCTTGGGTAAGGCCCCGGGACCTGACTGGTTCACAAATACATTTTATAAGACCTTTAAAGCTGTGCTCACTCCTTATTTAACAAAACTCTTTAAGGATATCTGGCTCGGTCTCAGAATCTATGGCAGAGTCTACTACGACTCTGATTTTGAAACCTTGAAAGAACCCTATCGAGAGTGCATCCTATCGTCCTATTACTTTATTAAACACAGATGCGAAATTACTAAGTAAGGTAACGGGGCGCCTGGGAGAGGTCCTTCCGGCGTTTGTGGAGAAAGATCAAACTGGGTTTATACGTAACCGTTTGACACATAATATACGCTGGGCGATAAACTTGATAGCTTTGGCCCCCAGATTTCCAGGCAAACTGTCATTGTTATCATTAGATGCCCATCGGGCCTTTGATAGTATGTCCTGGAGTTATTTGCAGCTGGTATTTGAGCGATTCGGCTTTGGTCTCGGTTTCTTGAAGTTGATTCTCTCAAATTATCAGTTCCCCTCTACTAAAGTTAAAGTGAACGCAAATTGGACCCCATCAATACGTTTATATAGGGGAACCAGGCAGGGCTGTCCCATGTCTCCTTTGGTTTTCGCCCTGGCGTTGGAGCCTTTAGCACAGCATATTAGATTGAGTGCAGAGATACAGGGCTTTGAATTTGCAGGACAATGCCATAAAATAGCTTTATATGCGGATGATTTGGTGTGCTTTTTGAATGATGTCCCTAAATCCATTCCGCCCCTAATGAAATTATTATCCCGATTTGCTAGAATGTCTGGCTTCGAAGTGAATGCTAATAAATCGGTGGGTATGGCCCTGACTGAATCCCCCGAGGGTTTAGCAGAGATAAAAGCGGCCTTTTCCATCCCCTGGGCCTCCGCAAATATCCCTTACTTAGGTATAAAATTGACCCCGACCTTCGCAGGCTTATTTAAGGCCAACATACCAGTTTTACTGAGAGATGCCAAAGAATGGCTCCATCGATGGGACTCTCAGGAAATTTCATGGCTGGGCAGGGTTAGTGCTGTGAAGATGTCCCTTATCCCGAAGCTGCTGCATGCTTTTCATTCTTTACCGGTGCAGATTCCTGAAGGGGACCTCATTGCTATGCAAAAGGAAATAGGACGCTTTGTCTGGAAAAATAAGAAGCCCAGAATCCTGTATAAGCTCCTTACGAGAAGGGCGGCGTCTGGGGGCATAGGTCTACCTTCAGTTTTGTGCTACTATAGAGTGGCGCAGGTCGCACCCATGCTAGCCTGGGTGAGCTCTTCGGAATCCCCTAAATGGCAGGAGATTAAGCAAGCACCTGCCCCTTTTCCGTTGGAATACTTTCCTTTCCTACCCAAAGAGGCGCAGAGCTGTCAGGGGGATTGTTGCCCACGACGCTGGCAACGCTCCGGAGTTGGGATAAGGCAAGTGCTCAAAGAGGGATTGCTTCGGGACTGGGCCCACTGTCTCCCATTGTTTAAAATCCGGCGTTCACGCCGGGGCTAAATCCCATTCCAGAGCTGGAATTCGGGTAGGCCCTTAAGGCTTAGGATTTGTATGTGGATCAGGAACCGCTGACATTTCAGGAATGTAAGGAGAATTTGGGCTGTCAGAGATGGAGCGGTTTAGATACATACAGCTGCGACATTGGTTGACTAATAGGGCCACTCGCCAGGCGCCTTGGGCATAGAACTTAGAATTCTTGAGGGGCAGTGCTCCCATAGGCTGGCCACTTGTTATAAACCTTTGGAAAATACTTCAGGGGGGGCGAGAAACTTCCTTATATGGTGGCTTGGGAGTGGAGGTTCCAGAGGAGTCCTGGCAACGAATATGGTATAGAGCCCATAAGAGCTCTAGGTGCACTTTGGTAAAGGAGAACGCCATTAAGATCTGCTTCCGTTGGTACTCCCCCTCACCTCCCTTGCAGGTTACATGCAATTAATCCAGACTACCCAGATACACAGATACATGCTGGCACGGCTGTGGAGAACAGGGAGATTTAGGGCACATGTAGTGGCATTGTTTGGTTATTCAGACCTTTTGGTTGGAGGTGCGATCTAAGATCAAGGACATCACTGGCACACTGCTCCCTATGGACCCACACATACTACTTTTGGGCGACGTGCCAGAGGATGGGTCCTTCCCAATGTCGGGCACCAGAGCAGCCCTAATTGCCCAGCTACTTTTTTTTTCTCCGTTTCTGGCAATATTGTTTCAATGCTTCCTCCCCCTCCAATTGATTACTGATAAATGAATTTGTTCATGATTCCGCTATGCCCTATGAATTGATACTAAACTGTTGTGTTTTGTTAAACGGGAGTGGAATTTTGGGGAGGGAAAATGAATTGATGACTTCATGAATTATTATGCACATCTTGTATTGTTATTGCTTGGATCAAATGTTTTTAAAATCAATTTAAAAAAAAATCAGTTGAATGTGTGCAGTCTGGCAGTAGGTCTCAGAGATTGCATTCTGGCGGCATTGGGCCTGTGTAGGTAGCTTATGTGTGCAGCTAGGCTGATTATTTTCGTGGGGTATACTTCTAGCAGGATGTTGAGGTGTTAGTGGAGTATTGTACATATGTGAGCAGCTAGGCCGAAATTGATAGAGGGGTGTAGCTGTGCTCTATTATGTGTTGGTGTAGAGTAAAGAGTGAGCATAGTGATAGGAGAGGTGAGTGTCTGGAGTGGATGTTTTATTCTTACGAGCCCACAATTCCGGATTACATTCACACGTTTTGTGATAGCTGCACTCGGAGGGAGAAGGCGCAAGAGGCAGCTAGGCATGTGTAGTAGACTCAGGAAGTGAATAGTCAGTAGTCATAGATTTAGCGCCTGCAGGACGCTAAGGTTGTCATCTCTGTTTCCTTATTCCGTCTTGGTGACTTGTTAGTCGCTTTCAGCTGTGTTATTGCTCGGTATTGCCTCGAACATTTGTCCACACGCTGCAATTACTTTCCAATGTAATGTAATTGAAGTCGTGGTCCATGGTGTTGTAAGGTTTCAGCAGCTCTAGATGGTCTTAAATCAGGTTTATGGAAAGTGACAGGTTTTTAGAGCTTTGCAGAAGGCCATGTAGCCTTGGGTGTGTCGATTTTTTGGGGGAGTGATTCCCACAGAGTTGGAGCCAAGGTTGAGAAGGCGGCTCCTCCAATCCTGGCTGAATTGGAGGTTGGAATCACCAGTAAGAGGGCAGTGCTTGATCTTAGGGTGCGTGATGGGAGGTATGGTTTAATCGTCTCTTGTAGGTATGTTGGGCCGGTCTTGTGCACTGCTCAGTGGGTAATGCATAGGGTTTTGAAGGTGGCCCTTTGTCCTACAGGGCGCCAGTGAAGGGTGCAGAGAGAGAGGGAGATGTGTCTGTGTCCCAGTGCGAGAAGGAGTTTGGCAGCAGCGTTTTGGGTTCTTTGGAGTTTCAGTTGGTATGCCAGTGCTCCCAAGTATAAGGAGTTGGCATACTCCAGTCTCGACATAACAATGAACATAACAGCAGCGAGTCTGTTGGGATAGGTGAGGTAAGGCAAAATGCATCTAAGGAGTTTGAGGTGGTAGTGACAGGATTTTGATACATTGATCGGACGGTAGAAGGTTACGTCTGCGTCCATAGTGCAGCCGAATTTTCTTTACTGCTGAGGTGGGGGGGGTAAGGGAGTGTTTGCAGCAGAAGGCAGTATTGCTGCACACCAAGATTTCAGTTTTATCTGGGTTCAGAAGGAGGTGGTTTCTTGTCATCAATCTGTCAATATCACTGAGGCAAGCTTCAAGGGCAGGACGTGGGTTGGTGCGTGTTTTGATAATTCATAGGATAATTTGGTTATCAGCGGCATAGTTGTAACAGGAGAGGATGTGCGTGCGGATGATTCCTGGTAGAGTGGTCAGATAGAAGTTGAAATGGAGAGCAGAGTGGGCGGTGCCTTGGGGTACTCCAGTGGTCACAGCACGAGCAGTTGAGACAAAAGGGGAGAGGAAAGGGATTTGTTTCTTGCTGCTGAGGAAGGAGGCAATCCATTTGAGTACTGGGCCATGGATTCCTAGCGAGTGGAGGCGGTCAGAGAGGATACAATGTTTAATGGTGTCAAAGGCTTGTCAAGCCAACTGAAGGTCGTAGTGTGACATACATTTTGTCACTGAGGAGCCACCAAGAGACGAGGGGCCGCTGAACATAACTGACAAAATCTGCAGGAGGGCTCGCTCGGCGGGCTCCCTCGACCCAACAATCAGCCAGATCCCGGATGGAATTTCACAGCGCACCAGAATGACCCAAGCAAGGGTCAAACAAGGCACGTAATGTAAGGAACGCACAGCTGCTAAACTGAAATAGCAATATGCCGGACACGCCGCATATGGCACCACAAACCCTACAGCGACTGAGGCTCACGGATTATATGTCAGATCGGCCCTTATGAACACACTGCACGATCTGGACTTCTCGCTCAATCTCAAGAAGCCACAACTGCAGCCCACGCAGACTCTGACTTTCCTGGACCTCATCTGGGACACATGCTCCGAGAAGGTCTTCCTGTCAGAGGACAAAATCTCGGCCATCAAGAGGGCCACCGCTCACTTCCTCAGCAGAGATGTGACCTCACCATGGTGGTACCAACATCTTCTAGGTCTACTCGCAGCGGTCCTATTAGCCATGCCGCACACAAGACTAAGGATGAGGAGGATTCAGCTGCTCTTCATGGCCTCATGGAACCAGGAACGGGGCTCTCAATCCGAGATGATCAACATCCCTCCATCTCCCCACCCGGACCTAACATGGTGGTCCAGGGACTACAACCTACGGACGGGCAAGGCCTTTCGGCCGCCCTCCTCGCAGGGATTCATCACCACAGATTCCTTGCTCGAGGGCTGGGGAGCCACCCTGGATGGCCTCTCGGTCCACGCCACCTGGACTCGACAGGAGCAGGAATAGCACATCAACTGGTGGGAGCTGAACGCCATCTGGCTAGCGCTCAGAGCATTCCTACCGCTTCTCAGGGGCAAGGTTTTCCTCATCCAGACAGACAACTTGACCAGCATGTACTACGTCAACAAGCAGGGAGGCACCAGATCCCCTCCTCTGTGCAGACTGGAGATCAGCATGTGGGAGTGGGCCCCGGAAAATGACATTTACCTCCCAGGGGAATCCAACCTTGAAGTGGAAAGGCTCAGAAGGCTGAGAGCAGACAATTACGAGTGGCAGATAAACAACCTTGTTATTCAGGAGATCTTCAACAGGTGGCGTAACCCCCACGTGGATCTCTTTGCCATCTGGCACAACAGTGTCCCCCAGTTCGCATCCTGACAAGGTCAGGGCCCGGGCTGTGGGAGTGATGCATTTCACCTCCAGTGTACCGGCATGAAAGCCTACGCCTTTCCGCCCACTCCCCTGACACACAGGGTAATCTGCAAAATCAACACGTCTCGCCGACTCCTCATTATTCTGATAGCTCCATGGTGGCCGGGCAGGCCATGGTTTTCGGAGCTACTCAGCCTCTCGGAGGTGCCCCCGATTCACCTTCTGACGGACCCAGCACATCTTCTGGCACAGCAGGGGGGGGGGGCAGTCTCATCCACCCTGCCCCAGGGAAACCAGCCCTCACAGCGTGGTACCTGAGCAGGTAACGTTTCGGCACCTTAGCCTCTCACAGGCCAACCTGGAGATCATACAGGGCGCCAGGAGCAAAGCCACCAGGGCCTAGTACAAAAGCAAATGGACCAGATTCTGCCACTGGGCAGACTCCAAAGGTATCGACCCCTTGGCTTGCACTTTGGACGACATGCTCTCCTTTTCGGCACACCTCGCTCATTCAGGCTTGCAGGTGGACACCTGCCGCACATACCTTGCAGCCATTGGGGCTTACAGAAACACAGAGGAGGGCATTTTCTCCTCCTCCAACCCTATCGTCAAGAAACATCTGACGGGTCTCGCTAGGCTCTACCCGCCCGTCAAGAGACTGCACCCTGTGTGGGACCTTAACATAGCCTTGGGTGGCCTGGCACACAAACCATTTGAGCCAAAGGCGGCCCTGGACATCAGGCTGGTCACCATCAAGACGACCTTACTAGTCGGCCTTACCTCGGCTCGTAGAGTCAGCGAGATCCAGGCGCTGGCCGCCTCAGAACCATATACCACTTTTCACAAAGACAAGGTAGTCATGCGGGCGCACCCGGCATTTCTGCCCAAGGTTCCATCTGCGTTCCACTTAAATGAGGAAATGGTCCTTCCTACGTGTTTTCCCGATCCCAAGGATGAAACACAGAGTGCTGCACTGCCTGGATGTCAGGCATGCCCTGAAATTATACTTGGACAGGACCAAGGGCTTCTGCAAATAAGACACCCTTTTCGTCACTTTCAGAGGCACAAGACCAGGCTATCAGGCCTATAAGGCTTCCATATCCCGCTGGATGGTCTCTGCCATTAAGGAGGCATACGAGGGCCAGCACAAGCCGCTCCCAGCCAACATAAATGCCCATGCATACAGGGCTAAGGCAACGGCCATCGCATTCCAGCGCCATGTCCCTTGGAAAGTCATAAGCAGGGCGGCCACTTGGGCCTCTCCCTCTGCAAGCATTACTGTTTGGATGCCGGCTCTAGATCTGATGCGGCTTTCGGCCAGGAAGTTCTCAGGAACCTGTTTCTTTAAGGAGGTTCTCCTCTCCACCCTGGGGCTACAATCAGTTGTAATCGTCCATACAATATGGAGGAAAGGGGACGTGACGTAAGAGTAATTATAAGTTACTCACCGTAGTGACTAACGTACTCTTAGTCCATAGTCCCCTTTCCTCCATACATCCCACCAACCTCCCCCCTAATAATACTGGTATCATTAGGCAATGTTACATCTATTGTCGATGCGTCAATGGTGATTGAGGTGTGGTGCCGAAGGGCGGAGTCAGGGCAGCGCATGCTCCCTGGGTTGCACCCCCGCACGCCTCTAAATTTAAAGGGGAAGAAGGGTTTTTCTGGTGAAAAAGGGTTCTGTCTCCCGTCCCTGGGAAGGGACGCCCCACACAGTATGGAGGAAAGGGGACTATGGACTAAGAGTATTTTGGTCACTACAGTGAGTAACTTATAATTTTGTCAGTATTGATTTTGACACTGTTCTCTTGTATAACATTTACTTTAGAGTCCGTTAAGGCTCTTGAAGAATAGGAAGTACTCCTCGAAACGCGTCAGCCACAGAGAATGAACTAACATCTTTGCTTTACTTTGTACATTATTTTTTTCTGTAAATCAAAGAATACACTTTTTTACAAAAAAACCTTGTTTATGAAATTCTTTTTATTAATGCCTCAGTGAAATACTTAATAATTCCTGAATATACATTAGCTGTTTTTTTTTTCAGCATTTGACAGTGTGCCGGTGACGGGAGGATTCGAATATTGAATCATCTTTTTCTTTCTTGTATTGTATGGTGATTTTGTGCAAAGATCAGTTCCTTCCTCCACCTTTTAACCTTTATTTAAAGAAAAGAAGAGAATTTAAATACCACTTCTGAAAAATTCAGTGTGCACCATTTCTCTTTTATTTTTAAGGGTCTACCATAGGTCAGCGTCGGTGGTGGATAGAGTAGCAGGGCTTCGGCTAGGTACCCTGACTTTGTTCCAGCATTTGTTATCAAAAGTGTGGGCAGGGGGTAGCTCTGGGAGGAGGTGCTGGTGTGTGGATATAGAAAGGGATGGCAGAATGGTCTGTCCAGATAAGCAGTTTGGGACTGGATATAGAGACCGGGTCATCGGTGCCTCAAGGCTGTCGACCAGGGGTTGTTAGGCATATCAAACCAGATATTGAAATCTCCCAGTAGTGAGAGAGTTGGGTGTTTTACCTGAATGGTAGCTATTGCGTCGCAGAGATTGTGGGCAAAATGACTGTCTTGTCCAGGGGTCTGTATATGAGTAGGAAGCTGCAAGTGAGCATTGATGGTAGCAAGAGTTTTACTAGAAGGGATTCACAGGTACAGTTGCATGTCTGGGTTTCGATGAGTGAGATGGAGAAATTAGGTTTAGAGAGCATTGACACTCTGCCACCTCTGGAAGATCTGTTGTGGGTGATAAGCAAGTAGCCAGGGGGGAAAGCATTGTCTTGCGCAAAAATTGTTGGAGAACCAAGTTTCAGTGATAAAAATGAGGTCATGATTGTCAGAAGATAAGGGGTCAAAGATGCTGGCTCTGTTTCTCACCACGGAGCGTGCAATGAAAAGGAGGCATGTAACTTCATGAGGGGAGGGGATTTTCATGATGCTTGTCGCTGGGAGTGCTCGGTGGACATGGGTGCCCTGTGAGATGGGACGTGTGGTAGGATCGGTCAGGGTAGTTGAGACTGATTGATGAGGGGCAATGGGGAATCTGGATGGATGTACTCTGTGGGTTGGGCGAGTTGGTTAGGTCGCTGGGTAGCGGGAAGAGTAGCCGGGCGGTGGTAAGTATGTGAGAGACTTGGTGGGAAAGATTGGGTGTGGGGGAGGTGGTGAGTGGTGCACGTGTGGTGTGAGGGGTTGGGCGAGTTGTTTGTGCTTCGAGTCTGGAGGGCACTAGGGCTTTAGGTGTATTGGGTGACAAATTGAGAACAAGGGGGGTGGAGATAGGAGAGAGTCTGATGGTAGGGGTGGGAAAGGATGGGAGGTTGGACCGATGGAGAAGTGGTGAAGCATGGAGAGTCGAGTGACAGGCCAGTCACCCTTTCTGCATTTTGTGGGTTTGACTGCCAAAGGAGGGTAAGGGGGTTAGAGGGAGAAGGGGATGAAGCAACTGTTTTAGAAAGGGCGAGATGTGCTACTTTCAGGAAAGGGTATGAAGGGGGGAGATCTGTGGGCAGGGGTTGAGTAGGAGCTGAGGGGGGCCCATGTGGTAGGTAGGGTATCACAGGTGAAGAGGGGGGGGGGTGGGGGTGTCGGGCTGTGCAGTTTGCAGGTTGTGGTCCTCAAGAGAGAGTGCTGTCAAGGGGATGCTGGGTTTTTGAGGGAGAGGTGTTGGGGTGAGGAAGTGTGGGATTGAGGTAGGGGTCGTGGATGGGGAGTGTGTTGGTAGAGGATTGACAATGTTGTTGTGGCGCTGAGCTGGTGTCAGAGGAGGAGTGGCTGGGAGGGCTGAGGTAGCGGGTATTTGTCTGGGGAGGAGTTCCTTAGTGAGTGCAGAGAAGCTGCGGTAGTGGCGGGGTACATGTGATGTTTGGAGCACCAGAGAGCTCTTCTGGTATGCGAGTTTGAGATTCTGTGGGGTGAATGGATAGGGAGTAGGGGGGGTCGTTCTCAATAGATGCCAGGGGCTAGAGGGGGGGTTGAGGAGGGTTCGAGGCGTGGGGTGGTTGATGCGCCAGAGCACTGCTCTGATCGTAGTTAGAGGTGGAAGGATGATTGGGGGATATGTGTGTGTGGGGGGGGGGAGTGTCAGAGCGTATTGGTCTACAGGGGCAAGGGCTGTAGGTGGCGACCCAATGAGGGAAATGGGGGGGTCATGAAGTTAGGTGCTAGAACTGAGGTTATGCGCCGGGAGGGATGAGTTATGGGGGGGTATGGTGTAGAAGGGGCAGAGACGAGGGGTCAGAGAAGCAGTTTTTGTTGATGAGGTATCTCCATCCGGGAGGGGAGGTCAGTTATGGTTGTGGGATAGAGTAGTCTAGCGGCAGAGCGATGTGGGGTCAGAGAGTGGCTGCTCGTCCAGAGGGCAGGGACAGAAGGTATCTGTGGCAAGGTACCAAGACTAAGATGGCAGGGGTGTACTGAGAGGTAATGCAATAGCAGCACCTAGAGTTTGAGTCACATGGATAGAGGGTGTAAGGGCCCAACACGGGTGACAACAGTAAATGCAAAAGCAATAGATGTCCCAAATCTAGGCGCTGTTAGTACACCTGGACAGAGGAAGAAAGGGCTTAACACGGGGGGACAACAGTAAATGCAAAAGCGGTAGATGTAATAGAAGCACCTAGATTTGTGACACCTGGATGGGGGGGGGGCCTATCACGGAGGACAACAGTAAATGCAGTAACAGAAGATGCTGTGAGAGACTGCCTTCAACTGCGGTCTTGTGGAGTAAGGCCTCAGAGGTTTTGAGGCGGATGAAGCAGCGGCTGAGGGCAAAGCTGCTTCCACCACAAGGGAATCTTCTTTGTTCTCTATGACTGGCTTGTCCTCTCCTTCTTCCAAATGAGGAGTAGAAACAAAAGGACTTACCTCTCCAAGATGATGCACCAGAGTAGGAATGTTGAGGCTGTCTAATAGCAGCACTAAGCTTTAGCCGCAGCTTTTGAGCTCTGTAGCCTTTCCAGACTTTCATCAGCCTTGCTACTAAACAGTCTTGAGCTGTCAAAAGGCATATTGAGTAATCTAGATTGCACGTCCGGTGCAAATCCAGACTTCCTCAACCACACAAATCTGCGTAGCACGGTACTAGTCGCCATGTATCTGCTTAATACTATCTGCAGTATCCAGACCTGACTGGAGGCACTCACACATTGCCGCCTTAACATCCTTGATAGTCAAGAAGCAGTTTCTCTCTTCCCATTCGGGGATGTGGTCAGCTGTCATTGCAATTTAGGTAAGGCACCAGTGTCATGTGCTGATTTCTATGCCAAGCTACTAGCAGTAAATACTTTCTGTGCCTAAGCGTCCACCCGTTCATCATCTCAGTCTTTTGGAACGGTAGGGTAAGCAGATGTGGACGTAGCTGCTTGGATCACCAAACTTTGTGGAGTCGGGTGCTTGGTTAAGTAATTTGGGTCACTGCTTGATATCCTATATTTCTTGGGAAAGTTCTTAACTGCAGGAATTGAATATGGGGTTTCCCAATTTGTTGCAACCCTTTCTTTTTTGCAAAGCAATGTGGAAAGGCAAAATGGATCCCTCTGAGGACCTTGGTCTAATATTTCCGTTACTTCATCTTGTTGAAAAGTAGGAGCGGGTCTACTCCATCCCAGATACTCCACTACTTTGCTCATTGATTGCCTATATGAGCTATCAGAAGGATATGGCTTCCCAAATTCCACCTCAGGAGATTTATCTACCCCACTGGCTCATTGTACTTTTTTTCATACAGATCTTTAAGCCTAGATTCCTCTGAAATAAACTCATCTGGCACATTTGGAGTGCCATATTGAAGGTCAAAAGGTCTTTGATCATCATCAGATGGTTCATGTTCATCATACATTGAAGAAAGATTTGAAGAAATGTTTTGTGGCAGAGGCTTATAAGATTTGTCTTGTGTTACCTTCAAATGGCTCAAAATAAATCTTTGGAGTAGGCCTCGCAGCCAATAGTGTTGCAGTCTTCAACTTAGGTGTCAGCAGCTTCGATATGGGTGTTGAAAGTTAAGACATTGAAGGCGTTGATGGAACCAACTTTGTTTTTTCATCAAAATTGTCTTTGACAAAGCCTTCGAAGGACTGGACTCTCAACTTGTTGAGGTACCCGGCACCTTTTCGCTCTTTCGAGGCTTTGAATGCTCTCGATGTTCATCAGGTTTGTGTCCCGGACTCGAGGGTGCACAGGGTTTTTCCTTAGACTTCTCTGTCGTCTTTTTGTAGAGCTACCGGGTCAACGTCTTTCTTCCATTCTTTCGAGGGAGTATGGCTTCTCAGATTTTCATCATTTCCCTCTTTTGTTGGACATGTGATCCTCTAGGGTGAGGAGTCACTCGAGGAAGGAGGAGACCTATGACATCTTTTCTCCAACATCTTTTCTCCGACTAACCGGAAGATGAAGAATGACGCGAATGACTTCTCGATCAAGATTTCTTCAATCTTTTTCGACTAGGAAAATCCCTCGACTCATCAGAAGTACGTTTTTTTGGGACAGAAGGGGATTTAGGAATTCTAACCACCAACAATTTACCTTTACGCCTGACAGGATTTGCATTCCTTCGTACGATCCACCATGCTAAGGCGCCACAGGCAAATGCAGTGGGCGGGGGCGCATCAGTGACAAACATCTTCGACCCACAATCTTGACATTTCTTAAATCCCGTCTTGGGCATCGATGGAGAAGTGTTTTCTTTAACAAACCGAAGTGCAACATCATTTCTCTCGCAGCGAAAGCTGCGTCGGAAAAACGCAACTGATACTGCTGATCACGTCGCCGATCGGACAGACAGCACCCTCTGACAAACATTTTTGCTGAAGCTGGAAAGATAATTATCAAAGATGAGGAATACGTGGGAGGCACAATCCATTCGAAAAGTAATTTCAATTCTCTGTGCAATCCTATTACAAGCTTCCAACATCACGCAAACTCGTCAAAAATACAAACCTCCCTGTACCGAGCCCAAAGTATCATAGCTGAGTCTCCAAATGCATTGTGCTCAAATTTGACTTGGGGGAGGGAAGGAGGAGGGGTGCTAGAGGGCACAGTCAGACCAAAATAGGCCAAACCTGGCCTGTGCAACAAGGTAAGACAAGATCAGGAGCCTCACTCCCTCCCTTTGCATACAATGGAGCCATATCTTTCCATTTCAGCCTCGCTTTGACAGGGTGCCAAACAAATTGCAAGCAACTTTTAGTGTTTTTTTTTTTTTTAAAGCATGACCAAGCAAAATGGGTATATTTTGAAAAAGGTAGTAGTTTCAGTAATACTATAGTTGTAAGCATCATTGGACTGCCTATTGGGGACATTAGTGATGTAACCCACTTGAACAGCTTGGTTTTAAGAACAACAAGGTATACACCAACACTGAAATCAGTTAGGGCTACAACAATACCTAAATATTTAATAGACTAATTCATCCATTTCAAATCAACCAGCTTCTGGGGTCTTTTTTTTAATCTTGTCTGTTCTGCACTCACTTATCTATCCAACTCATTTTCAGTCTTTTACTCCTTCCCCCGCCCCTTGTCTAAAAAGACGGGCAGCCTTAAGCTCCTTCCACAGACTCCATCTTCAGATTCCCTACTACGTGTCTTGTGCATGCGCGAGTCTGTCCTCTTTGAGAACAATGGACTCAAAATGGTCAACAAACTGAATACCTGTTAGACAGATCCCATCTGTCACATTTGTGAACCTTTTATGGGGTTTAGCACCATCAGGTTTTCCCAGGGAAGGGGAATCCATTCATGGATCCTTCACGAGGATTTGTTCCTGTGGGAGTCGTCCTGCACTTTTCTTTCAAAGAATTTATGGAAACATTTTTTTGTTACTACTTGCATTGTCATATGTTTTCGCTTATTTGTTAATCAGAAAGCTGTACAAGCCTTCAAGTTTATAGATGGTTATAGAATGTCTTTTTTTAAGTGACTCTGTGGGGTTTGGGGGGCATGCACTCAGGGGTGTGTCATTGACTTTAACTTCTTAATTGCTTTCTTTGTTAATTTCTTTCATTTTATCAAATTTATTTGAAGCAAATGATTGAAGCATGGCTTGTGAAAACCACTTTCATAAAGACTTCAGGGTTCGAAATTGCTGGGAGTGATTTAGCTCCTGCTTCTAGCCTAGGCCAGCCTAGTTAGCATGAAACCAACAGCTACCCAGAGATACTTTTGGCTTCCAGGCCATTAACTTTGAGAATGTTAGAATTAGGACACATCTAGTACACATCTAAACATAATGGATCATAGATAATGGGGTTTGAGGGGAGGTAAAGTGTACATCTCATTTGTAGGTTAGATATGCAGTGCACCGTTTACTCGGTCCTGCTTCCCCAGCGGTAGTTCCTGTCTGTTGGGTGATGCCTGACATGCAGGAGTTGGTTTTAGCGTCTGCTCATTGAATGTTAGTTCTGAACCCTGAGACCTTATACCAGAGTATAAAGATGAAGGAAAAGGGTGCAAGATGATCTCCTGAACTGGCTTTTTACAAAGACATGAAGTGAGCCCCTCTCCATCTGCCAGCAGAGATGAGCGCTTTATCCACAAGGGTTCATATACAACACTCTTATGAGAGGGCTGGCCTACCAGAAGCTTTGTCCCTGGAAGCTGCATCTAACAGAGGCCTTCTCAGGAAGCAGCCTAGTTTGACAGCCTCAGCAATGAGGGTCTTAGTTTACAATATGCCTCGTCTACGAGAGGCCTCATATACCAGGGCTATCCTCTACTAGATGCCTAGTCAGTGAGGAGCCTATACTATAACAGTCTCGTCCTCCACAATCCTCGGCAATGAGAAGCATATTCAATGACACTGGTCTAATCTGTGATAGGCCTCCTCAACTAAAGGCCTAGTGTACAATTGACCTATCTAGGACAGAAACCTAGTAAAATGTCTACGTGGGGCCTCACCCACAACTTCTTCATCTAGTAGTGGCCTTATCAAAGAATGCTCTGGTTTGCCTAAGCTGGGAGGCTTAGTGCATGACTGCTTTAAATACATGGGATCCTCTGCAAGAGGCCTGAGCCACTACAGGGAAATCAGTCTGAGATCCTTGGTATGTGGCAGAGCTAGTGCACAAGGGCGTTGTCAAGGAGTAGTCGCCTAAGGCCTTATCACCAATAAAAATAGTCAGTAAGTAAGCCAATATATTATTATAAACCGACAAAGGAACCTGGCATCAATGGTCGGAGGTATTCACAAGGCTACCGCCTCTACATATTCATACGAATGGGGTGAGTGTGTAAAATCAAAGGAGATGTGTGCTGGTGGAGTAACCATCTAGGCATTCACTATTGCCTTCTATATTGAACAGAGCTTCAAACCTGGGGCATGTACGTCACTGCAGTGAAGAAAAAGGATGAGTTGAGGTGGTGTTCACACCTGCCAACCAATGTTCCAAAGGCCTTGTACATTCTACTAGTACATTAGTCTGACAAAAGATGGAGCGTTGTGGCCCCGGTCTTCGAGGAGCCTGGCATCAAGCTGTCCCCGCTCCTGGGCAACACGGCTCGACTGGCTTCCAGCAGTTACGGAAGTCCTCCGAACCCTGGTCGACAGCAATGGACTTTGATGGCCAGGTGCTTCACTTCAAGATTCCTCAGCGGACCACGTCTCTGGTCTACAGCCTTTCAGGACTGGCTTCCATGGTGCCTCTGTACAATGGTGCCTCGTAGCTCAATGAGAGGTCTCTTAGCCAGGTCCTCTCTCAGATCAGTCCTCGACAGCTTTCAGATTTGTATTATATTTGGTTATTTATATAGCGCTCTTTCCCCATTTGTATGGCCTCAATGTGCTTTTTTTCCTGCATTGGAACGCCCTTAGTGACCATAGTCAATGTGCTGGAAAGTTCTAGAAGTTTAAGTTAGGAGATGCTGTGTGCATTTTTGCCGGTCTAGGAAATGGGTGGCTGGCTAGGCTTGACTAAGCATCCCAAGAGGTCCAGGCACGTGGGAGGGCGCTGTTGGAGGTTGCGATAGAGTGCTATTGTTGAGAGAGTCGAATTGTGGCCGGCTATACCAAACTTCTTTTCGTTGGTAGGTGCCGTATGCTAGTGGCAGAGGTGTTGAGGTATGTCAGGTGTTTCAATGTGGACGGCTTTATGTGCTGCTAGGCCAGAAAGCATAGCCATAGCTGCAATCTATGATGCATGGGTGTTTGGCTGTGCCTGTAGCCTGTGTCCACAGATGTGGTGTAGGTATATGTACCGAAGTCTTCAGGGATTATATGTACCGTGGTCTTTAGAGTTGTTTGGCTGGTGCGATTTGGTCGAAGGAAAGCAGCAGCAATAATTCTTCTTGCAGCTAGGCTTTGAGGATAAGCAGCTTCAAGTTTCAAGTTCAGCTTCTTAACAAATTGTTAAGTGAGAGGTCCCCAGATATAAACATTGGTCCCTCATTCACAGCCAATCAGTCAGAAGGGCATTCATGCAGTCAGGCATCAAATCAGGCGCACGGTGCATTCAGGCCCTTCACTTCCACCCAGACACCCATAACAAGGAATGTGGCAAGCACCCAGCCTTTCAGCACACCACACTGCATTCATGTCAGTTTCGGGCAGGGCCGTCTCATTCTTTGTGTCACACACACAGATACCAGACACCCATAACATGAAGTGCATATTGGTCACATACACTCCATTCACACAGATCCCACCCCAAGGGTGTACCTACAACATACAGTCACTGGGAAGGCTCCCGCCAGACTGGCCTGGACTTCCCCACAATACCATATTTGGTTCTTCCACCCAACAGTCAGGGGAGGGGGCAGGGGCGGAGTCAGGGCTTGGAAAACAAGGGAACAGGCAACAGAAACCAAGAGGCCACTATGGCAGGGCCTTGGTATCCCAAAATGGAGGATACTCTGAGCACTTGTCAAATTCAGCATGGAGCTGCCACCAGGCCATACCCTGCTCTGTGGGCCACACACAGGTGCCCAAAAACATACACTAGGGGGACAGGGTTGTACCCCCAACCATGGGTGCCATAAGGATATCCCAAGGGTCTCTGTTCACCACAACCAAAAACAAGAAGGGCTGCACTTCCAGGAGTCCTACATAGACTCCTGTGCAGAAAACAATACAGAACATACACAAGGGAGTACAGGACAAGGACATGGAGGCCCTGTCCATCCAATGCATTTCCAACATCACAGTGGGAGGGTGGGGGCTCTGCAGTCAAAAAGCCTTTCAGTAGATTTCATAAAGATCAGCTCTTGGTACATAGCCACCTGAAATGTTGTGTACCTTAGTCTTGGTTAGCCGGTAGTCTACTGCCTCAGCAGAAACTTTGTTAAACTTCCTGGACAAAAAAACAAACCCTTAATTCAGACCAATGATTGCGTAAGTCTGCTTCGTCAGTGACCCTAATGACATTGGCAAAGGAATCTCTAAAGTTGGCATAGCTGGTTATGTATAGTTTATTGGCACTAAGGACAGCAATAACTCCTTCTGGAAGAGTCAAAGTTCATTCTACCAGAGCGAGGGAGTCCACAACAGTGTTGCCTTTGTGCATCCCTGGAAGGGGGTTACATAGCAGCTACTGGATAGGTGAAGTATAAACTCAACATGTACCACTGTATGGACAGGAACGCTAGAGAGAAGTAGAGGTTTGAATGGGTGGGTCCCAGAGCAAATGTCTTTGACCTGGACCTCATTCATCTCCTCTTCAAATGGATTGTGTCCTCCCAAGTCTACTTTGTCTTCCTCGGCCGACTCATCTACACAGAGGATTATATCTTGCCCTGCTAAGGCCTCTACTCTGGCTAAATGGGAATCATTCAGGCAGGAAATGCTCAAAGGTTCTGAGAGTCAGAAGCCCTCGAAACAAGTAGGGAATGTTCCTACGGCACCTTCTGAAGACAGTAAGGAAACGATTTGAGCCAAATCCTGCACGCTCTCGAGACCTGGATAAAGGACACATTTTCATCTAGAGCTGTCGAGGCCTCGACACAATGAAAAATCATCGAAGACTCCATAGAGTCTTCGAAGTCTGCCATGGATAAGTCTACGTCTAAACCATCGGCATCGACACCAAAATCAAGTTTGGCAACGACACCATCGGCATCTGGCTCAAAACCATCGAAGCAATCAACGCCTTTACACCAAACATTAAAAAATCCTTTACACCATTGCTGAGAAACGATTTTTTTTAAATCTCTCACGTCGATTTATGAAACCAATAAGCCTTCAGATGACAATGATGCACCTTTTGGATTACAATATGGCACATCTAATGTTCCTGATAGTTTTATAGCAGAGGTTTCTAGGTTGCAGGACCTGTGTGATAATTTACTAACTGCCAGTTGGGTGGACACCTCTCCAGAATTGGATTTTGCCAAACCAGACCCAGATGATCATGCAGATGCCTCCTACAGGCAATTAATGACCATGGTTACTGATTTTATGGGATGGAGCATGCCTGCCCTCCCATTTGAACAGGATGACCTCACAGATATCCTGGACAAAAGGTCCTCAAAGGGATACAATCCTACGATTTCATGTAGCTCTACAAAAAAGTGTAAGTCCAAACTGGGAAGCACCAGAATCAGGTCAAGCAGTCAATACAAATCTAAGAATTATAGGCTGTCAAGTAGTGACCCCAACTATTTGTCTAAACACCCTACTCCAGAAAGCCTGGTGGTGCAAGCATCAACTGCTACCTCCAAGCAAGCTGCCTATCCGACCATTCCACCAGATCGGGATAAGCGTATAGACGCCTGGTCAAGGAAAGTCTTTTCTGTCAGGAGCATGGTTCTCAAGTCTGCAAACTCTAAATGTGCCCTTGCAAAATTTACCTTCACCCCATGGGACTGTGTATGCATGGCAGCTGAACATATTCCCTAAGGGGAAGAAAGAGCCTGCTTCCTGGCTGTTGTAAAAGATGGGAAAGAGGCCATGTGTAAGTCTCTACAATCGGGTTTGGATTCTGCGGACAGTATCAGCAGAGCCATGGCAGCAAGCACTGGGATACACAGGTTTGCATGGTTAAGGAAGTATGGATCCGCACCGACGTGCAATCTAGAGTCCTTAAAATGCCTTTTGACGGGTCGGATGAAAAGGCTTGAGAAGCTGCAGACCTCAAAGGGCGGCAGCCAAGTCTCTAGGTGCTGCCATCAGGCAGCCTCTGTCACGCTCACCTGATTCCCACGGAGGCGCAGGTCTGGCTTCGAGTGCTGATGCTTCTTCAATGGTGAAGCGCAGGACTCTGAGGATGGACAGGTAGGGCCCTTCTACTCTGGCTTCTCTGGCTCGCAGGAATATTCCCCTGTGCGTGAAAAGGGAGTATTACCTACTGACGGAATAATGCTCAAGCCTCCCACTCCCTTCCAACCCTCCACGATACCCTTCCACGATTCCCCGTGAAGTCTCACCTTAGGGTCTGGAAGGATGAGTTCTCCATCCTGCTTCTGATGCAGGGGCGAGTTGAAACCCAGTTACTTCACTGGATTGAGGTTTGATGGGAGTTCAAATAAGCTTGACTATTCAGGTAAGGCGCTGTAAGAGTTCTGTAGCAAGTTCAAAAGTTCAAGCTTAATAATAATGTTCATTGTCTTATTGCAGCAAGCGCTAACGCTTATGTCTTTTTCCCCTTAGGGGCTGGGGTTCGGAATGCCGGAGATATGGCGCCGACCCGAAGTGAAACGTGCAGTTCCAGTAAATGACAGGTAAGTTCTGGATGAGCGTTCGGGTAATGTCTTTGCATTCGCTCCTTCAATGTCTTTGTCTTTTTTCCCCATAGGGGCCGGGTTCCGGAATGCCAGGAAGCGGCAGGACCCGAAATGAAATGGGAATGACCCAACAGGTAAGTCTTAGAAGGAAACTGAGCTTTTCCTATTCCCTTCCTTCTCTCACCTTGTGTTCTTGTCTTTTTCTCTCTAGGCTCTGGGAAGTGGCTGCGGATCCGAATGATCGCTGCTGAAGATGGAGGTGCCCAGGAAAGGTGAGTGAAATGCAGCGCTGCAGCGATCGAAGCGAAATGCTTTTAAAAATGATGTCTTCCCTCTCAGGATCGTCGATGTGAAGTCTCCGTGATGCAGCATTAGCAGGTATGGTCTTCTTTCTCCCAAATTCTCTCTTAGCAGGTGACCCAGGATGCTGACAGGCGTGGCTCAAGTCCAGATGCAGGAGCTGACACGGTGAGCGTCCAGCTGCTAAGAGCAGAACAACGTGAAGCGTGAGTTGCTGATCGGGCGTGGTTTAAATAGCTTTGGAAGAAGTTCCAGGTATGTATCCTTCCACCGATCAGGTATGTATCCTTCCCCGACCACACCCAGGTGGAAAGTAGTCCCACAGGTAAAGTAGTTCCATTCAGGCCTCAAGAGGGCCTGGATGTAGCAGCATGGTCTGCATCAGGTAAGTGCACATTAAAACACTTGAACACATGTCTAGCTTTATGAGCCTGGCGCCTAAGGCGCCAGGACAGGGGTCCAACATGAGCCTGGCGCCAGGACTGTGTCCAAAGGGCCCCCGCTTGGGCCCGCTGGCACTTCCCTGGGGGGAATGATGCCTGCCTCTGGGGTTGCTAGGTTGGACCTGGCTCCTTGGAGGTAGGCATCATGACAGCCTCGCCCTTTTCACCCAAGTGGATCTTCTTGGAGGTGTAAATCCTTTCACTTATACTCCTCAGTTGGTTGGAAGAGCGAGTGGAATGGCTGGTCAAAGAGGACAAAGAAGATTCCCTCATGGTGGACAAGGCAGAGGTGCAAAGCCCGCCCAAGCAACAGCATCTTTACCATCAGCCATTGCTTCAGCTACCTCAAAACCTCTCTGAGGTCTTGGCTCACAACACCATGGTGGGAGGCAGACTGTCTCAACATCTATAAGAATGGCAGGGTATTACTTTGGATGCCTGGGCTTTAGAAGCCATGGCCCAAGGTTACTGCCTTCCCTTCATTCAGAGACCTCGGAATCATCCACCATTTGTTAAAGGTTCCAGATCCATTCCTTTTGCAGGACATTTTAATCCTGCTAGAGAAAGGAGCTATAGAACCAGTACCTGTAATGGAGAGGAAGGACGGTATTCTCCCCATTTCCTAATCCCCAAGAAATGCAGAGGACTGAGACCCATCTTGGACTTGAGATACTTGAACAAGTTCCTTTTGGAAGGACACTTTAAAGATGGTCACAATGTGCCAATCCATCTCAAGCACAGAAAGTACCTGCGGTTCGCCATTGGCGGTTCTCCTTATCAGTTTCGGGTTCTGCATTCGGGCTGACCTCTGCCTGAGGGTTTTCACCAAACTGATGGCAGTGGTGGCAGCGAGTCTCAGGAGAGGGGAGGGTGGGGTTTGGGGGGGGGGGTGGTAAAGTCTACCCCTACCTGGACGATTGGCTAATCAGGGCACATTCTCCCAAACAATGCCTGGATCATCTCAGTGTGACCTGCCACTCTCTCCAGACTCCCTCAATTGCAAGAAGTCCCATTTGATACCATCTCAAAAGATCCAATTCATTGGGAGTGCACTGGATACATCCTTAGGAAAGACAGAGGGCTCAACACATTCTGCAGATGGTAAGAGGGCCCAGCGTCTCCCGGCCTTCGACTTCTTGAGGTTGCTCTGCCTCATGGCATCCTGCATTTTCCTGGTGCCAAAAGCGCGCCTGAGAATGAGATCCCTTCTATGGGCTCTCACAACTCAATGGTCTCAATTCTCGGGCAACATCTCAGACCTACTCCTGGTCTGAAACAGGTTCGCCGAGGATTGCCTGTGATGGGCCTGCGAGGACAACTTTCTGAATGGCGAAGCCTTTTGGCAACCATGACCGGAGATAAGACATGTATTGCTTGCCGTAAAAGCATTGCTGATGATTGTATCTGCTTAGATTCACATGCTGTGCATATAGTCCGACATCCAGTGGTAACCGCAGAGTATTGCATCTTGTCATTTGAGAATCGAAAGGGGCGTCAACATGGGCGTGCCTGTAACATCCCCAACGTGACGTGTGGTGTACCCAAAATCGCTCGCACGTCGAGGTCCCTCCGATTTGTATTTTTTCTGCTGTGAGCAAGCCTTATGACCATCGTGAGCGAGTACAGAAAAGAGAGAAAAGCAGTAGACGGAACATTAACTGTTGTTCTCCAGCATGGGTCTGGCATGGATTCACATGCTCATCAGGCTGGGAATCCTCTGTAAAGAAAAAAATCAGTTTCTGAAATGTCTTTCTCCTAAAAACCAATCACTGGTCTCTGGGTCATACTGCCCCCATCCAATGACTGCCCTCTACCTAAGCCCCTCCTCTGGCAGCCATCTTTAGATTTGGTAGCACGTAAAGTGGCAGTAGGACCAAGAGAAGAGCCGCAGAGGGGTGTGCGGGAGTATTGCATGTGAATCCATGCCAGCCCATGCTGGAGAACAACAATTACAACTAAGTAACTTCTTCCTTCTCCAGCATGGGGTCTGGTATGGATTCACATGCTCATGAATAAAAGAATACATAACAGTAACATGCACAACCACGGGAGGTGGCAAGGCTCAATATTAAGCATTTCAACAACTGAACATTAAGCATCTCTTACCTCCTCACCAGGCTCACCTTCAAGCGAACAGGTTGCGCAGCACTCCTTCCTGGAATCCCGGTCGACGCAGTAGAATTTCGTGAAGGTGTGCGTCGACCTCCATGCAGCAGCCCTGCAGATGTCCAGCAGGGGCACACCAGGCAGGAATGCCGTAATTGCAGCAATCACTCTGGTTGAATGGGCTCTCAGACGGCAAGGCAACGGTCGGTTTGCCAATCGGCGACAATGGATGATGCATCCGGAGAGCCATCTGGAAATGGAAGCCTTGGAGAGGGCCTTCCCTTGGTTCACAGGTCCAAAGTTCACAAACAGCTGTGATGTCTTCCTAAAACTCTTCGCGCGGTCCACGTAGAACTACAGTGCTCTGGCCACATCCAGCGAGTGCAAAGTCCTCTCAGCCGGCGACGAAGGGGAAAAAAAACAGGTAACACCGAGGGTTTGTTGAGATGGTCTGACAGCACCTTGGGCATGAAGGAGGGGTGCGTCTTCAGCACGACCCTCGTTGCGTGGAATGTCAAGTACGGAGGCTTACAGGAGAGGGCCTGGATCTCTCCCACTCGTCGTGCGGAGGTGATGGCCACCAGGAACGCAGTCTTCCATGATAGGAATTGCAGAGGTGCCGAATGCAGAGGCTCGAACGGGGGACCCATGAGCCTAGTCAGCACCACATTGAGCTCCCACGCCGGGTCCGGAGCCTTCACTGGCAGGAACGAGCAGAAAAGTCCTTTCATGAACTCCTTAACCAGGCAATGCGACCACAGTGACGATCGCACCAGAGTTCTGGTGTAGGGGGAGATAGCCGCCAGATGGATCTTGATAGAGGCATGCGCCAGCCCCGCCTTGGCCAGTGACTGCAAGTACGGCAGCACTTGAGGGGCCGTAATCCGTAGAGGGTTTATCTTCTGTGCACGGCACCAGACGGTGAACCTGGCAAGTACCTCTTTGCAGTCCGCCGGGATCTTGTATCCGCCAAACTCTAGCACTCTAGGAGCCAGGCCTGCAGGTTCAGCGACCACGGGTCGTGATGCAGAATCACGCCTCCTTCCCTGGCGAGAAGATCTGCGTCCGCCGGAAGCTTCACTGAAGGGGCCGCTGACATGTCCATAAGTTCCAGGTACCATATCTGCCTCAGCCAGGCCGGTGCAATGAGGATCATCCTGCACCGAGACCGTCTGAGTTGACTAATGAGTCGCAGGAGCAACGGAAACAGTGGGAACGCATAGAGAAACAGGCCATCCCAGGGGAATGAGAACGCATCCCCCATGCACCCTGGCTGGGGAAACCTGCTGGCGACTCTCCGGCACTTGGCGTTCGTCGCCGTCGCAAACAGATCGATCTGGGGATTGCCCCATCGTTGAAACAGTAGATCCACCTGATCCTGCCAAAGTTCCCAATCGTGGCAAGAGCGCAGCTCCCTGCTGAATGAGTCGGCAATGGTGTTCTGCACTACTGCCAGATGAAAGGGTACCAGGAACATCCTCTGGGTGACGGCCCAGTGCCATAGGTCCTGCGCTTCCTTTGAGAGAGCTGGGGATCTGGTGCCCCCCTGCTTCTGAATGTAGAACATTGTGGTGGTGGTGTCGGTGAAGACCCGCACCACCTTACCCTTGAGGGACATAGGGTATGACTTGAGGGCCCAAAACACGGCATGGAGCTCCAGGACGTTTATGTGCAACGACTTCTCCTCCGCGTTCCAGAGGCCTCTTGCATGGAGATCTCCGGTATGAGCGCCCCATCACTCCAGGGAGGCGTCCGTCGTCACTGCCTCCTGATGCGTTGGGGTTTGAAAGGGCATCCAGCACCCAACAGTCGGTGGAGATGGACTTCCACACGCTGACGAAGTTCGCCAGGCGGCCTCCCATCAGGGTGCTCTGGTGGAGGCCCGACGTCACAGCCAGTTCAGTTTTGCTTCGCCGAGACCTTACCCCCCCCGGGCCCCTCGGTGACAATGAAGTCCTCCAGCCTTGCTGCGGCCTCTGTAGGCCTCCTGGGACGAAGAACGGGCCGCTTGACGGTACGAAGAGCTTCCACCGAATCCTTTGGAGGCACCATGTGACTTGCCTCCGGGGGACCGAAAGGACGGCCGTCGTCATTGGAGTGTGCCTAAGGCATGGGCCATCTCGGTGTCTGCCTTGATGGCCCGCAGGGACTCATCCACCGCTTTGCCGAACAAGTTGTCCCCGTCGAAGGGCATGTCCAGACGGAAGTCAGTGGCCCTGAGCCAACCACGCCGGCAAAAGGTAAACAATGTTGGCCCATCTGGCGGAACCAGGTGTCGGCGATGTCCGTGGACACTGATGGCATGGTCCAAAGCCACCTCGGCCTCTTGTAGGATTTCAAGGGCCTCCACCCTGTCGTCTGGGAAGAAGTCCAGGAGGGGAGGGGGGGGTGATTTGAAGTTACAGCTCCCTATCGTAGCGGGCCACGATAGCGAGAGCGTTGGCCGCCTTAATGGTAGTCGCGGCCATTGAGATGACCCGACGTCCCATGGCATCCAGCTTCTTCCGCCCGCCGTCAGACGGGGAAGTGTGAGTCTATGCCGCCGACCCTGCATATATTTCTTCCTGGCAGCCGCAGAGACCACAGAGTCCGGGGACGGCTGCACTCTGAGGCACATCGGTGCAGAGTCTGGAACCCGGTATTTCTTCTCGTACCGGTCTCTCTTCGCCGGGGTTGAGGATGGGTTCTTCAGGAGGGATAGCCCTTCGTCCAAGATGTCGTCCAACAGCGGGACCGAGAGCACAGTCTTCCTTTTGGCCTCTCATCGCTGATAAAGGAATCCCTCCTCCTTCTGTTCTTCGGGCGCATCTGAAAAAGCTCTGAGGCTCTAGCAATCTCTCTTTCTTCAGCTGAGCGTGGAGAGCGGTCGCCGGTGGCCCTTGGCGAACAGCAGGCCTGGGAAGCCCTGCCTGGGCCTCCGTGAGTGTTTTTAAAATAATATTGAATAATTTGCTTTTCGCGCTCTGAGCGCGGTGTTTGGCCTGCTCCTGCTCCCCCCTCCCACTTCCTGGTCCTCCTCTCCCTCCCTGCCTCCCTGCCCGCCCACCCCCCCCTCTGATTGGCTGTGTGCCTGCTTCCCCTCTGGCCTACTCGACGGCCGTTCCCCCCCGCTCACTTCTTTCTTCAGCTGAGCGTGGAGAGCGGTCGCCAGTGGCCCTAGGGGAACAGCAGGCCTGGGAAGCCCTCCCTGGGCCTCCGTGAGTGTTTTTAAAATAATGTTGAATAATTTGCTTTTCGCGCTCTGAGCGCCGTTTTTGGCCTGCTCCTGCTCCCTCCTCCCACTTCCTGGTCCTCCTCTCCCTCCCTGCCCGCCCACACCCCCCTTCCTCTCCCTCTGCCTATAACCTCCCGCCTCCTGGGCAGCCCTCTGCCCGGCAGCCCCCGCGGCTAAGGGCCCCAGGCCAAGGGCGACTCCTACAGTGCGGCTCCCTGTGTGTCTGCAGGTGTCCGCAGGGGACGCCAGGCGCCAGTTCCACCTGTTCTCCGTTCCCCGGCCCACCCCTCCTACTCCTGGTTACATCCGCATGGGGCCTTGCCTCACTGTATTCACAGTTGAGGTAAACTAGGGTGTTATCCTCCCCTCGCAGGATTCTCAAACTTAGGTGGCCCGGTACCTAATACGCATTACTGTTTGCTCTGAACTGTGGTAAACTAGGGTGTTTTTTCTCCCCTCGCAGGATTCTCAAACTTAGGTGGCCCGGTACCTAATACGCATTACTGTTTGCTCTGAACTGTGGTAAACTAGGGTGTTTTTTCTCCCCTCGCAGGATTCTCAAACTTAGGTGGCCCGGTACCTAATACGCTTTACTGTTTGTTTGCTCTAATTGTGGTAACTTGTGCTTGCCGCTCACTTCCTGTCTGCGTGCTCTCGTTTCGTCTGTCTCCCCTCCCCCCCCCTCCCTCCTACTCCATGGTGCTCTCTGTCTCGCCTATCTCCTCTAACTGCTTCTCCATTGACTATCCTGCTCTCCTCACTAAATCTGGTAGGAAAAAGTTTAAAAAGGACATCCTGGTCTCCAACCCAGGCCTCCCTATCGCTGACACCTACACTAGTGCCTGCTCTAAGGAAACTCTCACTGACATCCTCTTTTTCGTGCCTTCGCCTGACCTATGGACCCTTCATATGGTCTCTGTGCTCTCTCCTTTCTCCTCCTCTCCCATTAATGGTGGCACCCGTTGGGATGTCCTCTTGGCCCCCTTCCGCTCCTCTAAGGCCATCATTAATGTCTACGCTAATGGGACCATCTTGGTCCAAGGCCCTCAGGCCAACCTTCTCCTCTTTGATAGACGCTTCCCACACCTCATCAACTTCCTCTCCTCTCCTCTCCTGCTGTCCCCCCTCCTCTATCCTTGGCTACCTTGCCTCTACCCTCCCTCCCTGCCCCCTCTCGTGCTCCTTCTTCAACACCTCCGCAGGGCGTACCTCTGATCTGTACCCCTCCCCGGAAGTTCTTCAAGGAGGGCAACCTTCTCCACATTGCCACTCTAAATTCTCGCTCTGCCATCAAGCACTCCTCTGATATCTGTCACCTTCTTGAGGAACTGGACCTCGACGTCCTCTGTCTCACTGAGACATGGTTCACAGCCAGCTCTGCCACCAGCTTTGACACACTCCTACCTGACGGTTACAAGATCCTCTCCATGCCCAGGCCTAACCGTGCAGGGGGTGGTGTTGCCCTTATCTTCCCTGAGTGGATTCCTGCCACTGTCACTCCTATGCAGACCTACTCCTCTTTTGAATGTCTTGTCTGCCGACTCTCTCTCCTAGCCATTCCCTTACCGTGGCTACTATCTATCGGCCACCTGGTCAAATTTCCTCCTTCCTCTCTGAGTGGGCTGACCTCTCCTCCTCACTCCTGTCCTCAACCACTCAACTCCTCTTTCTTGGCGACTTCAACATCCACCTTGATGCCTCCAGTCCCCCCACTGCTCTCTTTCGTGACCTCTGCGACTCTCTCTCACTCTCTATTCTCCCGTCTGGGCCTACTCACTCTGCTGGGCACACTCTTGATGCTCTGATCTCTTCTGACCTTCCCCTCTCCGTCCCTCTCTCCACTCCTCTCTCCTGGAGTGATCACTTTCTCCTATCCTCCCACCTCACCCTCCCTACCCCACAGGCAAAGCCACCCTCTTCACTGCCACCCACCTTCTCGGTCATCCGACCCATGAAGCGTGTGTCAGTTGAGGCTTTCGCTGCTACCTTCACGCCCCCCCCTGCCCCTTCGGCTGACTCCCACCCTGACACAGCACTCTCCATGCTCCACTCTGCTATATCTGTTACTCTTGATATCCTTGTCCCCGTCATGAGAATCCGCCTGAAGCCCAAAGCCAAATGTAACTCCTGGTATGACTCGGATCTCGCCACCCTAAAACGCAAGTGCAGGGTTGCAGAGAGGAAATGACGTGCTTCATGTTCATCCTCTGACAAACTGGCCTGCCGCCTGCTCCAAAGGCAGTATCGGCTCTCCGTTCTCACCAAGAAGAGAGCCCTTATCCAAGCCCGCATCTCTGCGGCATCTAACAACTCCGCCGAACTCTTTAAAATCTGCAAGGAGCTGTCCAACCCTGTTGCAGTCTCTACCTCTCCTGTCCCCTCCCAGGCCCTCTGCACTGCATTGGCCTCTCACTTCATCTCTAAAACTCAGGACATCCTGTCCTCGCTCTCCTCCTTTCACCTCCCTCCCTCCCTTCCCGGCTCTTCCTCTGGCCCTTCTGCAGTCACGCCTCCTCCCTCTTTCTCTGCCTTTCCACTTTTCTCTGCTGACGAGGTTTCCAGACAAGTCTGATCTATGAAAGTCTCGTCTAAACAGGTTAACCCCTGTTCCTCCAAAACTATCAAGGACCACATCGACTCCCTGGCTCCTGCCCTGGCTGACTTTTGCAACCACTCCTTCGCCTCTGGAGTCTTCCCTTCCCCCCTCAAGCACTCCCTTGTGCACCCTCTTCTCAAGAAACCCTCTTCCGACCCCTCCTGCCCGGCTAACTATCGCCCTATCTCCATCACTCCCTTCCTGGGCAAGCTCCTGGAGAAACTGGCCATCTCCCAGCTTAACCTCCATGCTGAATCTGTTTGTAGTCTTCATGACCATCAATCTGGTTTCAGAGCTGCCAGAAGCACGGAAACTGCTCTCCTGAACATCCGTGAAGACCTGCTCTTGAACCTCGATTCCAACACTCCGTGTGTTCTCATTCTGCTCGATCTCTCCTCTGCCTTTGACACTGTCAACCATGCCATCCTGCTCAACCGTCTCCGTGAAAACCTGGGTATCACTGGTCAGGCTCTGGCGTGGCTGACCTCTTTCCTTTCAAATCGACCATCCCAGGTCCAACTGGGGTCCTTCCTCTCCGACATCTTTTTCTCCACCTGTGGTGTCCCCCCGGGATCTAATCTCTCTCCCTGGCTGTTCAACCAGTATCTGGCACTCCTTGCCCACCGCATCGCCGCTCTCTGCCCTAATTTCCAGTGCTATGCGGACGATACCCAGCTCATTTTCAGGCTACCCTCAGCCTCCCTCTCTCCTTCCCTCATCTCTGACTGTCTGTCTGCTATCCAGGAATGGTGTGCCGCCAATGACCTCTGCCTTAATGCCAGTAAGACTGAGATTCTACTCATCGGTACACCCACTCCCTCCTTGCCTGCAGCTCTCTGGCCTGCCTCCCTTGGCCCCCTCCCTGCAATGCAAAAAACCTTGGGGTCATCTTCGACTCCACACTCTCCTTCTCTCCTCATATTTCTGACGTCGCTAAGAAGTCACACTACCAGCTGCACCTCCTCAGAGGTATTCTTCCCTTCCTCTCCTTCCCCCAGAAGCTCACTGTCTCCCGAGCCCTGGTTCTCTCGAAGCTGGATTACTGTAACAGCCTCTATCTTAATCTGCCTGCCTCCACTCTCCGCCCTCTGCAACTCATCCAGAACAGAACTGCGAGACTTGTCCTTGGCCTCAAGCCCAGGGACCGTATCTCTCCAGGACTGAAATCTCTACACTGGCTCCCAGTGGCTGCGAGGATAAAGTTCAAAACCCTCTGCATTGTCCACAAGGCCTTCTGGGGCCTTGGTCCTAAATACCTTCAACTCTCTCTTCCCAAATATCTTCCTTCCCGAGCCCTTCGCTCATCCGCCTCCAACTCCCTCAGGGTCAGCCGCTTCTCGAAGCAACGAGCTGGGGGTAGATCTCTCTCCGCGGCAGGGGCCTCCCTCTGGAACAGCCTTCCTGCCTCCCTGAAACTTGAGGAGAACCATCTCCGGTTCCGGAAGCACCTCAAAACCTTCCTCTTTGCTTCTGCTTTCTCTCTCCCTCTCCCCTGCTGAACAGCTAATATTCTTCACTGAAACTCCACTGATTCTACAACTGGACCACTCTTAATGGCCTCGGTCCTGGGCCCAGCCACTCTCCACTTGCACTGATGCCCTGGAACCCCTCTGCACTGCGGGACTGTCTCTGTATCCCTACAGCCCCCCCCTTTTCCAGCACTTGTTCTGCACTTACCTTGCACTTGCCACCAGCTGGCCCTATTTATTTATTACTTTACGCCACTTACCTTATACTGCACTTCCCCCCTCCCCCTTGCACTTTTCCCCCTCCCCCACCCCTGCACTTGCGCGATCTGAATGACACCTGGCCTAGTAGGATCGTTGTCTGTCTCCCCTTGTTCCTCCCCTCCCTGCCTCGTCGTGCCTTGAAACACCTGTGTATAGGCGCGTTACAACTGCCATATCATATCATAGCATGGAACAAGCCAATTTCGTCTGGCGGAGACGGAGATCTGCTCCGTCTTTGCCGCCGCCGTCGTCGTCGTCCGTCCCTGCCGTCTCGTCCCACGGCGGAGGGGATGGAGGCGAAGGATGGCAGGGTGGGGGTGGATGGACTCGCCTCTGCTTGGCTGGAGGGTCCCCTGACAGTCCAGGTGCCGCTGGATCGCCTGCCGAAGGCAATGGCATCCTTGTCCTTATTTCTGAGCACAGGGTATGCAGGGCTTGTAGGATGTCCTACGACATGCCCATCGGTGGTGGCAGCAGTAGCGACGGGAGCATCGGCTGCGGCGTGGTGTCCTCCGGTTCTTCGCCGTCCTGCTGCCCCCTAGTCGGTTCCTTCGTCGCTTTCCACATCCGCCTCGTCGGGGTCCTTCCTGTAGGACCTGGCCTCGATGAACTTCTTGTCAAGAACTGCCTTAAGGCCCGAAAGCTTGTCCTCGGAGGAGATATCTGAGTCCGGCAGGACTATCGTGCCCCCCTCTTCTCGGCCGGGGGCTTCACAGGGGTCTTTTCAATGGGCAGGAAAGAAAATGACCTCCGGGTGGGCAGGGAAACTCTTAGCTTGGGGTGGGTCATCGCCAAAGGGGCTGCATCTGCGGTCTTCACCAGGATGCTACCACTCCCTCAATTGAAGGCTTAGCCTGGTGAATCTGGGCCTTCACCGCGGGGAGGGGGGTGGGGAGGAGAGGTCACTCATGGCTCCTCCTTGGCTTTCTCCGTCAGAGTTGCCGGGCCTTCTCCCGAAGCTTACCCGGGTGCTCTGACTTCCTTTTCGTCGAGCCGGAGCGTTGGCTCGTGGTTGTCGGCGATGCTGCGCCCGGCCTGGCTGCCGCAGAGCCCATAACAACGGCGCTCCGGGTGCCCGTGGTGCTTTGCCTTATGTTGTGCCTCCGTTGCCGGAGCACCCTCAAAGGTCTCAGAAGACCGCTCAAATTCCTTTTTGGGAGAAGTATGCTGCCGGCGCTCACCTGCCGCCGGGTTCCTCATTTCCAGCCACTCGGCAAGCCGCTTGTGACAGTCCTTCATGGTGCAGGAGGACATGTCCTTGCAGAACGCACAGGCCTCCTCCACGTGCGATTGGTCTGCGTGAAGGCAGTAGAGGCACAACGAGTGTCCATCGTCTGAGAAAATGTTCTGTAGTTCAGATCCTGGGCAAATCCTGAACAGAGGCGTTGAGGCTCCCTTATCTTCGGCCATGTCCACGCGGGGTAGGCCTTAAGAGTCTTCTGGAATCCTCCAAGAAGTGGAACTCGATGAAAAATCACCCTTGAGGGGCGTTAGAAGCTTCGGAAAACGGGTCCCCGTTAATCGGATGATGAATCGGTGGAGCTTGAGGCTCAATTGACCGACAAAAATAGAGAAAACTCTCTGAAAAAAACCCACAATACTCAGTAAAAGCTTGAGAGTTAAGCACAAGGACTCCCAACACTTGAATGTGCAGTAAAGATCTGAAGATGGCTGCCAGAGGAGGGGCTTAGGTAGAGGGCAGTAATTGGCTGAGGGCAGTATGACCCAGAGACCAGTGATTGGTTATTAGGAGAAAGACAGTTCAGAAACGAAACCGAGGATTCCCAGCCTGACGACGGGGAATATTCACGAGCATGTGAATCCATGCCAAACCCCATGCTGGAGAAGTCCATGTTCCTTCCATCCGAGCGGGGAGGAAGTGTGGGCGCATGTGAATCTAAGCAGATACAATATCAGAAATGCCTTTACGGTAAATAATGCATGTCTTCTGATGCTTGTTAATCTGCTTAGAATCACATGCTGTGCACAGACTAGCGAGCAGTACCTGGAGTTGGTGGTGGGTTATGAGAAGGAACAGTAGTGAAAAGATGTTAGTACAGCTTGTCCCACCTGAGAATCGGACCAAGAATGAGTGTTTAGGCAATAGTGTTTTGTAAAGGTGTGTACAGAACTCCAGGTTGCCGCTTTGCAAATGGGCTCTAGGGGAACATTTGCAGTGAATGCTATGGAAGCCCCCGTGCCTCAAGTGGAGTGTGCTCTAGGCTTGAAGGGCAGTTCTATCTTAGGAAGGGTGTTACGCTCACCTGGTATCCATGGGGACGCCACCCAGCCCTGGTTGGATGATTTGCACTCGAACCCTCTCCCGGTCCCTTGGTAAGGCCTCTGGTTAAAGATGGGTCTGCAATATAGGAGAGCTGGATTCAATACCAGATTGTCTTTGTTTTCCCACCTCCCTTGGCCTCAACCCCATCCTCCCGCTTGGGCCCTCTCCTCACCTTAATATTGTAAAAGGTGGATCCTCCGTCCTGCTCCTCGTGGCAGGGGCGCATAGATGTGGGGGATGAGCAGCGGCCAAGTTACTTCACTGGTGCAAGCCTGTGGGAATCCAGGCCTGCTGCGACTCCGTAGGTTTGCTGCTTTACAGTCTTTATATGCAGTTCTTATGTTCCTCTTAGTTCGAATAATAATGTCTAGCTTCTTTGCTTTTAGGTATGGAAAGGTATTTTGGTGCTGTCATGCAGTTTGAAGATGAGCATGGGCCGGTAGGCGAAAGCGCGGTGTGCGTGATGCTGTCCGGTGAGTAATGCGCGATGTGCGGCGCTGTTTCGCCTTTTATATTGCTAACCTGTGTCTTTTCTCTCCTTGCAGGTTGCGATGTTCCTCGCCGAGCGCCGTAATGCTCCATCAATGATACTGGCCAGGAGATGACTACCCAGGTAACATTTGTGTGGCCTTCTTCATTCGGGAGGAAACGTGAGTAAACGTTTACTAATGTTGTCTTTCTTTCTCCTCTTTCCAGATTATGGTATTCCAGGATGGATGCAGTGCCGGATGATGGAGTTCGTACCTTCAGTTGAGTGGAACTGAAGTCGGCGATGGATTGAAGACAGGATACTGTTCCAGGTAAGTTTCGTAGTGTTCTTTCTCTCTCTGCAGGTCCTTGGTTTCAGGTAAGCTGGCATCAAAGAACTGGACACGGTGAGCGTTACACTGCCCACAGCAGAATAACGCAAAGCATGTTCTGCTGTTTGGGTGCGGTTTAAATAGTCTCCGGTAAAGTAGTCCAGGTAAAATAGTCCCGGGCCTGTCGCACCGAAAAGACTAGACCGCATAGCTCAGTTCCTTGTAACTGTGTGCCCCCCCCCCCCCAACCCCCCCAAGTTAAATAGTCCCATTCTAATGTTGGTGTTCATGATGGTTATGAGCCTGGCGCCAAAGGCCAGGACTGACTCCAAGAGAGTCTTGGATGAGGTTTTAAGGCCTTTGGCCTGGCCCTAACTGGAAGGCTGACTTGCCAGTGAAGGCCAGGGGCAAGGGTCATGACAGGTGTAGCAGAGTGTGATGCATTTGACAATCCACCTTGAGATAGTAGATTTGGAGACCGGGTCTCCCTCTCTACCCGTTGCCACTGAAACAAAAAACTGGTTTGTCTTTCTTAGTGGTAGAGTTCTTTCCAGGTTAAACATGACTGCCCTGCGTACATCCAATGTATGCAGGCTTCTTTCCACCACATTTGAGGGGTTCTGAAAGAATGTTGGTAGTTCTATGGACTGGTTCACATGGAACTTTGAAATGAATTTAGGTGCAAGCCTAGGGTGAGTGCGCAGAACCACCTTATCTCTGTGAACTGTCACAAAGGGTTCTAGAACTGAGAGGGCCTGTAGTTCACGGACTCTTCTAATGGAAGTGATAGCTATTAAGAAAGTGGTCTTATAGTTAAGATCCTTAAGACTTGCTTTATGCATGGGCTTGAAAGGAGACCCCATAAGTTCAGTCAAAACCACATTTAGGTCCCATCCAGCAGCCGGGTTGGAAATGGGGGGGTGAATTCCTTTTACTCCCTCCATGAAAGCCTTAATAACTGGTATCTTCCACCACGACAACCTTTGTTGTGACGTAGTTTAGGCTGAAAGAGCAGCTAAGTGAACCTTTAGCGAGTTAAAAACCAGGCCGGAGTCTAGTAAATGAGTCAGATACAATACAATGTTGGTAGGAGAGAAGTCAATGGGGTTGATGCTCTTGGAATTGCACCAGATGACAAAGCGCTTCCACTTACTGGAGTAACACCCTTGGTGCTGAGGCAATGCCAAAGGGTAGTACTTTGAACTGATAGTGTTTGTCTTCTATCATGAATCTGGGATATTTTCTCTGCGCTGGCAACATTGAAATATGAAAGTATGCATCTTTCATGTCCAATGTTGCCATGTAGTCTCCCTGTGTGAGCAGGGGAGTTACTTTCTGCAGAGTGACCCTACAAAACCTTTGAGGTTTGACAAATTTGTTTGCTGGGCGCAAATCTAGTACAGGGCGCATGAGGAGATCTTTTTTGAGTACAAGGAATTACACTGAATAAATACCCTTGTTCACCTGTAGAAGAGGTAAGACTTCTATGGCGCCCTTTTCCTGCAGGATCTCGTCCTCTTGCAGTGGGATGCGCAGGTGTTCCGGCGTCAGGTGTCTTGATCGTGGAGGTCTGAATTGGGGGTCCGGCAAATTTCTATGCAGTATCCGTGGGCGACGGTCTTGAGTACCCACTGGTCTGTAGTTATCCCCTCCCATGCTTGAAGAAATGACGTTAGCCGGCCCCCGACCAGTGAAGCATTGGAGAGGACCCGGATCTGCTGGTCATTTCTGACCCGAGGCTGGGGAGCCTCTAGGGGTGGAATTCCGGCCCCTTCCTTTTACACGTTGTTGACCTCTTGGGTGATTACAGGATGGCATAACTGGTACCCTGAGGCGAGCACCAATTACTTACAGCGCCATATTGATTGTGAGGGGAGCGAGATTGGCCACGAAAGGAATGTCGAGAACTGCCCCCTCTGCTTTGGAAAGGCCTCTGGGAGATTTGACCGAGGGTCTTGAGGGTGTCGTGTTCCTTCTTAGGTGTCTCAAGAGCCTCATCAACAGCTTCCCAAAATAAGATGGTCTCATCTAACGGCTTATTTATCAATGAAGCTTGGGTCTCTGGTTTGAAACCAGGCATGCCTCTTTAGGAGGGTACCTTGTGCTAAGGTCCTGCCAGCATCCAAAGTATTCTTGAGAATTCTGTGATTAACCCGTTTGCCCTCAGCTACAACGGAAAGCAGGCGAGCCTGCAGCTTGTTGAGGGACTCATTGTGCGTCTGAATAGCTAGACAACAATGTGGTGTTAGCTATGCGAATGGAAAATGCTGCAGCAGTTGTGACTCTCTTCCCCAATGCGTATAACCTTTTGCACTCTGTCAGGGGGCGCTTCCCCTGTTGACAGGGGGACCCTCCGTCCTTTTCCTGGTTCTAGTTACCACTAGGGTATCTGGAGTAGCATGTCCCCTGATGTAGAGGGGATCAGAAGGGGAAGGGCAAAACAGTTTTTTGACTCTAGGATTGACGGCCCTTGTTAGGGCAGGTGTCAACAATAAAGGAGCAAAGCGTCTTTTGATTGAGTTCAGCAATGGAATAGCTTGCCTGGAAGGTGGCTTTTCTTTTAAGATGTCCTTGACTAAATCAGCCTCTGGTACAGCTTCCTGGGTAGCAATCTGGAAATGTTCTGCTGCCCTCCTTAAAACAGCGTTAAATGCCATCTGGTAGTCAACTGGAGAGGTCTGTTGAATAGGTGTGGTTTGGCGGGGGGGGTGAGGGGGAAAGAGTCGATGCACAGGGAGTCAGGTTCCGATGCTGGGGTAGGTGATGCCCAAGGCTGAGGGTTGACTGGCTGGACGTGGTCATCCTCCCAACCCTCTGTGGGATCAATGGGATCACCCACAGGGTCCCCTAAGGGGTATTCATCTTGATTGTATTGGTCTATAGGGACCTCATCCTCGGTGAGGTCATAGGACTCCTCCTCCTGAAAGGTCTTTTGAAATTTTGGTACAGGAGTAAAAGGCTCTCTACTCAAGGCTTTTTGAGTGTGAATTTCTCTGAGAAATCCACAAATCTCTCTAACCTATTCATACACCCCTCAAACTTCACCCTGGTCCATAAGGAGGAGTCTAGAGGTGGAAAAGGATATTGTAGTTGATCTTCTCTAGAACGTCAAGATTTTTCCCTTAACGTCGAAAAAAGAGACACAGGGTTCTCTGAAAAGTCTTTGAGGTTCCGTTGGTTGAGGCGTGTCTTCGGACAGGTCTTTAGGCCTAGCTTTAAGTTGCGATGAGTTCTTAGGCCGTTCTCCTTGATTTGCCGCCGAAACGATCTTAGCGATGCTTTCGGTAATACTTGGTGTCACAGGAAAGTGTTTAGAGTGGGCCGGCGGCTGCGCGGTTGTTTTCGGCGTAACCGTGACCTTGTGTGCTGCCAACGCCTTCTTCTGATGCGTCTCGACGGTCGCTTGAATATTGGTGGTAGTGGATTTAGACTGCCCGGTCGCATGCCGCACCTGCGGTTGCGGGGAGAGCTGCCGATCATGACGATCGGCGGGCACTGCCAAACTATCTAGTGTGCCTGTTGGCACGATGGAACACTTTGACTGTTTCGTCGAAAACAGACCGGGGTTGGTGTCTTTAGTGTGAGAAGAGTGTGCGTCCTTGTCACCGGGATGTACAGTCCCCATAGCAGGACTCGCGTTGTGCCTGGTGGGGACGGATGACACAGAGCGAGAGCGCTCTGCCGTGAGATCAATGGCCTCCTAATTGGAGACCTGTTCATCACTAAGCCCTTCGTCACACAAAGGCGGTTGTGGTGGCAGGGGAACTACCCTCGGCCTGTGACATTCTGTAGGCCGCCCACCGCTTGACACGGTGCTCCTTTAGTGTCTTGGGATGCAGGAGCTTATAAGCCGCCTCGTGTTTAAGGGGAAGACACCTATTTATTTATTTTATTTGTATTTGTATAGGGCGCAACAGCCCAAAGGCATTGTGTCACTTGTTACAGAGAAAGAACATACTTAGTTACGAATTATCACGGGACACTTGTAACAGAGAGTGAGCATATTTGTAAAACATAGTTACACAGTTGTCATACGAGATGTTTAGAAATAAAATATATGTACATAGATTACATTACATTTATATTACAATATACATATTTAAGGAAGAGTGGGAGTTCCAACGGAGTTAGTTCAGGAGAGTGGTCTTGAGATTTTTACGGAAAGCATAGATGGATGATTCAGCTCTAAGGATGGCAGGGAGCGAGTTCCATAGTTTAGGTGCAATTTATGAGAAGCCTAACCCTCCGGCTTTGGCTCTCCGGATGCGGGGGGATGTGCAATTGGTTGGTATACTGAGTTCTGATAGGGCGCATAGGACGCTTAAGGTGTTTGTCTTTCCACAGGAATTTTGCCTTGCATGAAGGACAAAATCTAAATGGAGTCCTGTCCATTGCGCAAGAATAACACAGTGACAACATGACCAATGGAACAAAGAGAGGAAAGGGAAAGGCATTCTTAAAAAGAAAATGTCAACACCGACCCCACTCTCCCTACTGTGTAGGCTGGCCAGAGGGCCCGGCCACGTGGTCGGCAGCGCCGACCGGATTAACTGCCATCGAAGTTCTGTAGAACAGGCTTCGGCGTAGGTCAGGAAACAGCCGTCGAGGGAAGGACGGTTAAGAGAATATAAAACGACCAAAGGTCGATAAATATAACAATGCTTCTGGAAGAGCTCTGCATAAGACGTCCAGTTACACTGGGTGGAAAAAAACAATCTGAGGGACCTCTCATCGCGTGAGGTATTTTGGGCACACTACACGTCACGTTAGGGATAGTGTTACAGGCACGCCCATGTCGACGTCCCCTTTCGATTCTCTAAAGACAAGATGCAATACTCCGCAGTTACCACTGGATGTCGGACTATATGCGCAGCATGTGATACTAAGCAGATTAGCAAGCATCAGAACGGTAGTTACAGATGCCTCACTCACACAATGGGGACCACGATCTGACAATCAGCGGTCGTTGGTCTCAGAGTCCAAACCACAGATCAATCTTTTGGAGCTGAGGGCAATCAGACGTGGGCTAAAGGCTTTCTGCCCTCTGTACGAGGAAATGAAAAAAGGTGGTCATACGCACACTCTAGTTCCCAGTCAAAAATTCTTGATGCAAATAGTAACTGGGTTAAATCCCAACAATATGCAATAGTAACAGGGTTGAATCCCATGATACAATAGTAACAGGGTTGAATCCCACGTGCTGCTGTTCAATTCCTCTGTTGCTTTTCTCCTCAAAGTACTTTTTTGTCACAAACAATCTTCAGGGAGTCTGTGTACCTTTTCAGGTGTTACTAATTAATTCTCAATTACAGTCTCTAAGGATTCTGGTATCTGTAGTGATACAGTTCAGTAATTTCAGGTTGCCAGGAACCAACACCCCTCCAAACACACAATTCTTACCCATGATTGGGGGAGTGGGGAAACCATTATTATGGTCCTCCACAGTGGGGCATGGTAACCCTGGTGCTGCTCCCTCTAGACACCGGAACTCACGTAGAGAAATGAAAAAAGGTCAAAAATTATTGATGCAAATAGTAACTGGGTTAAATCCCAACAATATGCAATATTAACAGGGTTGAATCCCATGTACAGGGAAAGAATGTCCTGATAATGACTGACAACACAGTGGCCATGTACTACCTCAACAAGAGAGGAGGCGTAGGATCACTACCAATGTGCAGAGAGCCAATGCAGCTCTGGGCCATACACAAGCAAATCCCCATATCAACAGTTCACCTAGCCAGAGAGGAGAATGCAGCAGTGGACTCTCTGAGCAGGCAGTGCATTCTCCCACAAGTGGGAACTAGCTCAGGCAGTCCTTCAAGAGATCTTCACCCTTTGGGGAACCCCTCAAGTGGATCTGTTTGCGACCAGTGTCAACCGGAAGTCCAAACCGTTCTGCTCCAGGGAATTTCCCCCAAGAGTAGTTCTAGGGGACGCGTTTGTAGTGGACTGAGAGTTTCCACTTCTATACGCATTTCCTCCGGTCCCATTCATTCCTCACGCGATGGTCTTTGCCATCACTGCTTGTATCAGACTGCATTAATCAGAATCTTCAAAAAATACAACATTACATGCTACAACTACGCAGATGACGCTCAAATCATCTACAAAATCGAAGACACGCAAGCCGATCACTCAACCCTAATCGAGTGCCTAAAAGAAGTCTTTAACTTTAACTGGATGAATGCCAACAACCTGAAAATCAACCCATGTAAGACAGAAATCATGATCATATCCAATAACCAAGAGAACACCACCTACATTCCTTGGCCAGCGGAAATGTGAACCGCACCAACACCATCTAAGGTAGTAAAACATCTGGGAGTATTGATGGACAACCCCCTAACCTTAGAACCACAAATTAATGCAATCATCAAGAAATGCTTCTTCCTCCCCCACACGCCAAGAAGAATCCTACCTTTGCTCTCCTTCACCCACAAAAACATTCACAATCGTCACCCTCATCATGTCAAGAATAAACTATGCAAACAGCCTCTACCTCGGGATACCAGAATACCTCCTGAAGAAACTACAACGGATCCAAAATACAGCAGCCAGACTGCTCCTCAAACTGTCCAGAAGAGACCACATCACCCCAGCCATAAAAACACTGCACTGGCTCCCAGTCAAACATCGCATCACCTTCAAAACAATTTACATAACAAACAGGGCAATCAGCGGACAAGAAGCTGAATTCCTACAAAAGAAAAATAACAATCTACAAGCCAACAAGACTCCTCAGATCAAGCAACGAAATCTGCCTGGAACAAAAACCACACCTTAAGAAAAAACTTGGGGGCTCCTCCTTCTCCCACTTAGCTGCAAAAACCTGGAACATCCCAAAAGAAATAAGAAACAAATCACTAAAAACCTGGCTCATCAACACCACAGATCCAAACCGAAAAACCAAAACAACCGAACGGGAAACACAAACAAAAAGAGGACTAAACTTAGGACGACACTGACCGCAGCCAGAACCGACCAGAGAAACCCTCACTACAACAATAGAGACAATGCTTAGTCAAATAGGACACAAACGACACATATGAGGACAGAAATCGGCATCCCTAGCCAACAAACTCACCCGCAGCATAATTGCTACCAGATGTCAGACTTGTATAGAGTTGTGTGAATGTTAGCACGGGCCACTCTTGAACTAAGTTGTGGACATTGGCATGGGCACTGACCTTGTGGAGTTATGAATGAAGGTGCCGCCCCTGGACATAATTGGCTCCAGGGCCTAGAAGGAATAGCCGGCAAACAACTGTATAAGACAAATGCCAACCACCCGCCACATATGGATTGAGTACCATTAGCTAGTCAACGTTGCGCACCGACTGGATTAGGAATGCTCTATGGGACAAATCTGAAGGAGGCACAAACACCTGCCCGACCCACATACATACAGACAGGTGTCAAGTAGGTGGCCGAGGCCGAACTGGGATAAGGTTATGAATGTAACTGGATGCCATGCATGAAAGGAACTGCGAGTATCGGACGGACCAGGACAGACGCAGAGATACTCCTGCACCCCACCTAGAGAGAATAAGGAAATTCAAACCCTCACTTCCAGACAGCAATACCAATTAACCTATCCACTAACAATTTCACCTCTCAAACTCTAACCAAACACAACCACAATCCTACAACACAGCAATCCGCACAAAATTCATTACACTGCATCAACAAAACAAACCACACAGACTCGCACAACAGCACACGACTACCTACCGTAAAACACCCCAAGCCCAACCAACGGACCTACTGGGTTGAGGCTGCCAACAGCACAACTGCTCTTGTGCACTTTTCCAGCTTATTCCCACTAACTCACCCCCCCCCACCTCTCTTTTTTCAGAGCGCCAGGGGACCACTCTGGTGGTGATAGTGCGTGGTACAAATATCCTTTAACATTTTATCATTATCCATGATCGTAATTGCTCCGGATTGGACCAGGAGGACGTGGTACCCGGACCTTCTGGACATGTCCATCTGCCCTCCAAAATGTCTTCCACAAAGAAAGGACCTTCTCTCGCGAGAGGATGGTCGGGTTCTCCATCCAGAGGTCAACTTGCTCAACCTTCACGCATGGTTTCTGAGAGGCTGTGACACAAGGATTGGGACTTCCCAGAGGACAAAATGAAGATCTTGCTTTCAGCCAGAAGGCCTGCACCAAAGTCTTTGTACTGCTGCCATTGGAGCAAATTCTGCAGCTGATGCAGGGAGAAGAGTGTGGATCCTTTTCTATGTAAACACCAGAGGTGTTATAGTTTCTTCTGCATTTGGCCAATCTGGGGCTCCAGGTTGGTACCAGTAAAGGTTATTTGGCGGCGCTGTCCATCTTCAAGCGCTCATCTGAGGAAACGTCATATTTTAAAATACCTTTGGTAGTACAATTTCTAAAGGGACTTATTAACATGTTCCCTCTCTCTCCTTTTCAAGTTCCTATTTGGGACCTTAATCCCATTTTAAATTTCTCATGTGTGCACCATTTGAACCACTCCATTCATGTCCTTTAAGACTACTCACATTCAAAACCATTGTTAGTAGCAGTAACATCAATCAGTCTGTAGGGAGAGTGAGTTGCAGGCACTATCTTCTAAACCCCCTTTTAGAGTCTTTTATAAGGACACGGTGGTCTTTAGGGTCAAACCTTCATTCCTACCTAAGATCATATCAGATTTTCATTTGGGACAAAAGTTAGTATAACCTACCATTTATCCACCACCTCATCCTGGCAAGGAAGAGGAAAGGTTACATAGACAGGACCCAAGAAGGGCTCTCAGTTTGTACATTTCAAGGATGTCAAAGTTTTGTCTAGATGAGCAACTGTTAGGATTATATTGGTCATAGAATGGGACAGACTGTAACTAAGCAAACCCTGTCCAGATGGATATTAGCTATTACTGAATACTATAGACTGGCTGGGAAAGATCCCCCAGAAGGCTTGAGAGCCCATTCCACTAGGGGCATGGCTGCTACTTCTGCTCTGCAAAGAGGGGTTCCAATAAAAGATATTTGTGAGGCAGCCACATGGTCTATCATTCACACTTTTACAAAACATTACTACCTTCATTCCACCTTAAGCCAGGATGTAAGCTTTGGGAAAGCAGTTCTTCATACTGTTCATAACAACCCTTGATTACAAAAAAATTTGTACTCCCTCCGCCAAAACTAATACTGCGTTTGGAGTCTATTATAGATGAGGAATACGTGGGAGAACAAAATCCATACGAAGAACAAGTTACTTACCCCCCCTGGAAACTTTCTTGTAACTGGATGTCCCCTCACGTATTCCACATCGCCTCTCCCAGCCTAACCTGCAGTAGAATTTCCATGTCATTGCAGTTTACGCTCCTTCAGATTCTAGTATATGATATGATATGATATGGTATTTGTAACGCGCCTATACACATGTGTTTCAAGGCGCGACGAGGCAGGGAGGGGGGGACAAGGGGAGACAGACAACGATCTTACTAGGCCAGGTGTCATTCAGATCGCGCAAGTGCAGGGGTGGGGGAGGGGGAAAAGTGCAAGGGGAAGGGGAGGGGGGGAAGTGCAGTACAAGGTAAGTGGCGTAACGTAATAAATAAATAAATAGGGCCAGCTGGTGGAAAGTGTGAGGTAAGTGCAGAACAAGTGCTGGGGGAGGGGGAGGGCTGTAGGGATACAGAGACAGTCCCGCAGTGCAAAGGAGTTCCAGGGCATCAGTGCAAGTGGAGAGTGGCAGGGCCCAGGGCCGAGGCCGTTTAGAGTGGTCCAGTTGCAGGATCAGTGCAGTTTCAGTGAGGAATTAAATTAGCTGTTCAGCAGGTGAGAGGGAGAGAGAAGGCAGAAGCAAAGAGGAAGGTTTTGAGGTGCTTCCGGAACCGGAGATGGTTCTCCTCAAGTTTCAGGGAGGCAGGAAGGCTGTTCCAGAGGGAGGCCCCTGCCGCGGAGAGAGATCTACCCCCAGCTCGTTGCTTCGAGAAGCGGCTAACCCTGAGGGAATTGGAGGCGGATGAGCGAAGGGCTCGGGAAGGAAGATATTTGGGAAGAGAGTTGAAGGTATTTAGGACCCAGGCCCCAGAAGGCCTTGTGGACAATGCAGAGGGTTTTGAACTTTATCCTCGCAGCCACTAGGAGCCAGTGTAGAGATTATAGTCTAAACCACATCAATGCTGGTAGTTATACTGTAAGAAAAACATGAGAAAACAGAACTGAAGTGAACGGGCGCAGCATATGATACATTACTCACCGTAATCGTATTTCTGATGCTTGCATCTGCTTAGATTCACATGCTGTGCATAGGCCGACATCTAGTGGAAGCTGCGGAGTATTAGTTTGTTTTTCGAAACTCGAAAATGGGCGTCGACACAGGGCGTGCCAGTAATACTATCCCTAGTGTGAGGTCCACTGTACCCATGATCCCTCATGCGTTTAGGACCCTCAGATTGTATTTTTTCTGACATGAGGTAGCATGAGGAGTAGCGCGAGTACAGATAATCCAAGCAGATAGATAGATAAATAAGACTACAAGCATCCATGCGCCTTCTCTCAGAGGGGAGGAAGGGTGGGTCGCATGTGAATCTAAGCAGATACAAGCATCAGAAATACGATTACAGTGAGTAATGTATCTCTTCTGAGGCTTGTGGAATCTGCTTAGATCACATGCTGTGCATAAATTAGCGAGCAGTGTTAGAAGAAGGCGGTGGGATGTGAGAAGGGTCATGAGCAAACAAATGTCTTAGAACCGCTTGTCCCACTTGAGTATCTGTTTTGGAATGGGTGTCAATGCAGTAGTGCTAAGTAAAAGTATGAATGCAAATGGTGTCAAGGGGTACATTTGCAATGAAAGCCAGAGTGGCCCCAATGCCTCTTGTAGAGTGGGCTCTAAAGGCAGAGTTTTGTCAGAAAGAGTAACACAGCTGGATACAGTTAACAATCCATTTAGAGATGGCACCTTTAGAGACACGATCTCCCTCTCTGCCTGTAGCTATGGAGACAAACAGCTGATCTGTTTTCCTTAGCGGTCTGGTTTTGTTTACATAGTAGAGGACCGCCCTACGCACATCTAGGGTGTGTAGTTTCACCTCAGCCGAGCTTTGTGGGTCTTGGAAGAAAGCCGGAAGCTCGATGGACTGGTTCACGTGGAATTTAGAAATAAACCTAGGTGAGAACCTCGGCTGTGTACGTAAAACCAGTTTATCTTCATGAACTGTAAAAAATGGATCCTGCACTGAGAGAGCCCGAATTTCACTGACCCTTCTTATAGATGTTATTGCTACTAAGAAGGCCGTCTTATAAGTCAGGTGTTTGAGACTGCTTTTATGCATGAGTTTGAAAGGGGGGCCCATGGGTTTAGATAGCACCACGTTAAGGTCCCATCCTGGTGGTGGGTTTGAAATAGGAGGGTGAAGTCTCTTTACTCCTTCCATGAAAGCTTTAACCACTGGTATCTTCCACCACGACACCTTGTTATGTGATGTGGTGTATGCTGACAGCGCTGCCAGGTGTACCTTCAGTGAGTTAAATACCAGTCCTGCATCCAGCAGGTGGAGCATGTATGTGACAACTGTGGAAGGAGTGCAATCAACTGGGTTGATTTGCGTTTTCTGGCACCAGATAACAAATCGTTTCCATTTGTCAAAGTAGCAGTGCCTCGTGTTTGGCTTCCTAGATTCTTTTAGTATGTCCATACATCTCTGTGGTAATTTGAGATGTCCGAACTCTATGACCTCAGGAGCCATGCTGCTAGGTTCATTGAGTTGGGTTGAGGGTGCACTGTTTGACCTTGGTGCTGGGACAGTAGGTTGTACCAGCCCGGGTGTTTGATGGGTTCGCACACCGTTAGTCTGCGTAGGTGTGGGAACCACGGTTGTCTCGCCCACATGAGAGCAACTAGGACGAGCGTCATTGATTCTCTGTTCATCTTGTTGACCACCTTCCTGATGAGAGGTGTTGGTGGAAAAGCGTACGCAAACATCCCTGACCAGTTCATCCACAGGGCGTTCCCCTGGGAGTCTGGCTGGGGGAACCTGGCTGCAAATCCTGGGCACTGTCTGTTTTCGCTTGTGGCGAATAGGTCTATAGTGGGGAAACCCCACTGAGAGAAGATTTCTTCTACGATTTCTCTGTGTAGACACCATTCGTGGGAGGGGATCTCTGCTCAAAGCATCCGCCAGAGAATTGAGATCCCCTGGAACATGTTGAGATGACAGGAAGATCTTCCGTCTGAGTGCCCATATCCAAATTTTCTGGGTAAGCTTGGACAGATTTGGCGAACAAGTCCCACCTTGATTGTTTAGGTAAAACATGGTTGTGGTGCTGTCCGTCCGGATCTGCACTGACAGATTCAGCAGGTAGGGCTCGAACGCTTGAAGCGCTCTGAATACTGCCAGAAGCTCTAGCAGGTTGATGTGATTCTTGGCCACTGAGTGAGACCAGAGACCCTGAGCTGTGTAGTGGAGGTGGTGCGCTCCCCACCCTGTCAGGCATGCATCGGTTGTGACTACCGCCTGTATCTCGGGATCGTAAAACGGTTTCCCCTTGGACAGATTTTTCTCATGTCCACCAGTGAAGGCTTTGTACCAGTGTTGGCAAAACGACCACTAGATCGTCCCACTGACCACTTGCCTGAGACCACTGTTTCGCCAACCATTCTTGCATGGGACGCAGGCGCGCGTGGGGGACCAGGTAAATACAGGACGCCATCATGCCCAGCAAACGCATTGCTTTGCGTACCGTTATCTGGCGACCGGCCTGATATTGCGGAATTTGCAGCAGTATATTCCGAATTCTTTCATCTGATGGAAAGGTCAACCCCTCTTGCGTGTCTAGGATAGCTCCTAGGAACTGTTTGGAGGTGCTTGGCACCAGACTGGACGACTTCTCGTTTATTGAGAAGTCTAATTCGAAGAGGAGGTCGATCGTCCTTTGAATGTTTGTTATGCAAATTACTGGGGTCTCCCCCGTGATGAACCAGTCGTCCAGGTAAGGATACTCCGGGATTGCCTCCCTGCGTAGGTGTGCTGCCACCACCGCCAGTACCTTGGTGAATACCCTTGGAGCCGAGGCTATCCCGAACGGCAGCACCTTGAACTGGTAGTGCCGACTGTCCACCTTGAAGCGCAAGTATTTTCTTTGCGCAGGGAACATGGAAATATGAAAATAGGCATCTTTCATGCCCAATGTTGCCATGTAATCCCCCTTTTTTAGGAAGGGGGTTACCTCTCGGAGAGTAGTCATGTGACATTTTTGGGGCTTGACATACTTGTTAGCAGGCCGTAAGTCCAATACTGGGCGCATTGTCAAATCTTTTTTTGGCACAAGGAAGTAAGTTGAATAAATACCCTTGTTTACCTGGTGTCCCGGGACGAGTTCTATCGCGTCCTTTGCTAGAAGATCGATGATCTCCTCGAGGAGGATCTTCTGGTGGTCCAAAGAATGTATTCTTTGTCGTGGAGGGTGGTTTTGGGGACGCTCTAACAGTGCTATGCAGTATCCTGCGTACACTGTGGACAGCACCCATCTGTCTGAAGTGATCCCTTCCCAAGCTTGGGTGAAGTTGGAAATGCGTCCCCCTACTGGGGATGCGCGAGAAGGGACCCTGAACGAGCGTCACTGTTTCGGTGGAGGCGTGCCGCCGCCTCTATTGGGGCTGCCTCTATCTTTACCACGCCCTCTCTTATTACCCCTGCCATAACCCTGGGTAGACTGCTTGCTGTTGTTGTTCCATTGTGTACCCTGCCCCTGGGAATAGTTAGACCCTCTCTGGGAATTTTGTCCGCGTGGGTGACGAAAATTGCCATTACCTCTCTGGTTTGGGGGTTTATTGGTTAGCTGGCCTAGGGATTTGAGTGTCTCATACTCGTCCTTGGCATTTTTCAGCGCGTCCTCGACCGCCTTTCCAAACAATAGATCCGGCTCCACCGGTTTATCTATCAATGAAGCCTGGGTTTCGACTTTGAACCCAGAATGTCGCAACCAAGCATGCCTTTTGATAACAGTACCTTCTGCTATCAATCTGCCGGCGTTATCCGCGGCATCAAAGGTTGCTTTTGATATGCAACCGGACACGGCTCTTCCTTCCACCGAAACTCATGCCAATTGGCTTTTTACGGGTTCTGCGGCGGAATCTATGAGTGCCGCTACTTCTTCCCACTGGTGGCAGTTGTAACTCGCCAGCAGGGTGGTGGAGTTGGCAATCCTTGCCTGGTAGGCGGAAGTGGAGGATACTTTCCTGCCCAAGCCATAAATCTTCTTGCTCTCCTTGTCGGGAGGAGCTTCCGACGATGACAAGGGTGTTCCCGCCCTCTTACGGGTGTTTGTAACTACCAGGGAGTCCAGTTTCAGATGCCCTCTTATGTACAGTGGGTCTGTTTGGGCTGCCCTGAAAAGCTTCTCAACTCTGGGGTTTACCACCCTAGTGGGATAGGGATTAACAAGGGAAGGGTCTATCCTTCTTTGTATTGACTTAAGGATAGGGATGGCCTGGGAAACAGGTATCCTTTCTCCCACTAACTCCTCGGCAAAGTCCCTCTCTTCCCGAGCACCCTGGGTGTCAATGTGGAAGTGTTCTGCCGCTCTGGACAGCACTTCATTCAAGAGAGGGGAGTCGGTAACCGGGGGTTATCTACCTGGGAATCTAGCCTGTAGGTTTCTGGGTTGTCGTCCTCCTCCTCCTCCTCCTCTTGGTCCTCGTCATCCCCATAGTAGCCCGTCCCAGTTTGTTCTTCCAACATGCCCAAATCTGGATCCTCATAAAGGGATGATCTCCCCGATGTTGAGAATAGGGCTGTATACTGAAGGGGTCTGAAGTAGGAGCTTCAACCCGGGACTTCTTACTTGGGGGTATAGGATCCTTAGAGCCTGAGGGAGTTGACCAGTCGGGGGTAAAAGAGAGAAAGTGTTCAGTGTTTTTGGCATAGAAATCTGCCAATGATGACATCCTTGACATGACTCTGAATATGTCATCAGTAGACCATTCTCTTGAACTGGGAATGATCCTTTCTTGAAGGCCTTTCCCTGTCTTATCTAGACTAGACCCTACTGGTTTGAACAGGGGTCTTTGGGATAACAGAAGATCGATACTTGCCATCTGTTTATGTGGGGTAGAATATTTTTGAGGTTTGGAAGGAGGCCGAGACTGCTTCCTCTGTTGTTTTTCCCCTTCTGCGTTTGTGGAAGAGTGTTTACCCTGTTTTTTCACCCCTCCGGAGCCTTCCGACACCTGGCGCCGAGGTTCGGGGGTAGTGTCCCTATCTCTGGATAGTGGCGGTTGGGACTCGGAAGCAGCCGTTGTGCGGCCTGTTGACGCCGACTCCTGGAGTGTGGACTGGGGATAGAGGTCGGTTTCGTCTTCTGACGATCGAACCTCCGTTACCTTGGGGAGCGAGGCACTTCTGGCAACAGTGGATGGTTGCCTGGAGTCATGCGGCGATCTAGATCGAGAACGGCCAGAAGACACCGATTCAGATCGTTCTCTATGTGCCTCTTTCCGAGTACTTGACGTGCGCGTCGAGTCTCGGTTGGACTTCATGTGTTTTGTGGAAGTGCTGTGGGTAGCGCTTGTGTCGCCGGGGGTCTTCCCCATAGCAGCCCTGCCGGACGACCTTCCGAGGTCAGGGACTTGCACTTGGCTGTCAATTGACGCCACGTTGCCCTTGCCGTCCGAAAGCACGCCATCGCTGCTTTGGCCTCTTGACGCCTGGCACGGTGGGCCCAACGCTTGATCGAACGGTCCTTGAGTGTTTTCGGTTTGAACCTACTACACGCTCTGCAGTTAGCCTCGGGGTGGTCCCTCGGTAAGCAGAGATTGCACGTGGCATGCCTGTCAACCCAAGGGTACTTGCGGTTGCACTTGGAGCAAAATTGGAAAAGGGTCCCCTCCATATGCACCTTGTGGCAGTGGGCTAATAAGTGTAGGAATATATAAGCATGTACCTACATACCAAAAGTGTGTAGAGTATGTCCACCCCCCACTCTCCCTACTTGCAGGACCAAGGCCAGAGGCCTTCCGAGGCCCAAATCCGTCGTGCAGCTCTCGACGGTCGATTCTTTCTCCGGGCCGGCGTCGAGTGTGGATGCAGTGACTCGACGTTGGGGTGGAGAAATGGGGAAATATAACAATATTTTAGCAAAAGTATGGCTAAGGCCAGAGAACTCCGCGGAATGCTTCCGACCAGTATGGCGGAAAAAAACAATCTGAGGGTCCTAGACGCATGAGGGATCATGGGTACAGTGGACGTCACACTAGAGATAGTATTACTGGCACGCCCTGTGTCGACGGCCATTTTTGAGTTTCGAAAAACAAACTAATACTCCGCAGCTTCCACTAGATGGCGGCCTATGCACAGCATGTGATCTAAGCAGATTCCACAAGCCTCAGAAATATATATACCTTCGATTACATCATCCTCTAGACAGAGGCCCTCAATGGTCATTGAGTCGACCGCGTAGACGCACAGCGCTCTCCGACGAAAAGAAATTCCAAAGCATCTGAAGCTGAATATAGGAGATATAGATGAGGAATACATGGCAAGAACGTCCAGTTGAAAGAACGTTACCAGGGGTACGGAACTTGTTCTTCCCTTGCAAAGTATGCCCTTAATGTATTCCAACTGCTTTGTAATCAATTCAAAGCATGTGAATTCAATCTATGAAAGACCCAGTGCTGGAGAAGGAAAAAAGTTACTACATGCAACTACAGTTCTCCAGCATTGGTATCTTTCTTGGATTCACATACAACCTACCATTCTACTCATACGAGGCTCATCACTTCTGTACTCCAGTGTTACCAGAATCTGAAGATGGCATCCAATGATGAACTTAGGGTCGCCCACCTTATTGGTCAGGGGGTAAAAGACAAACTGAGGTGGATAGATCACGGAGTGCAGTTTTCTTTGGTACATGTACAACTGCTCTGTAAACTTACTGAGGATTTCCATTCCGATGGGGACTGTTCAAAGACTGAATCTATGAAGGCTACCAGAGAACTGTAGTGACAGATGAGTAACTTTTTCCATATCTTGCATTACTGGTTCAATATGATCTACAGGATCCTTGACAAAAAGGAGGAGCTAATTAGCATATAGAGATATAATCTGCAGTCACCGCCAAGGTTTTATATGCCTATGACCATGCCTGGTCCTAATTAGGTGAGCTAGGATCCCCACAACCATAGCTTACAGGAGTGGGAACAGGCTTCTCTAGTCCCCCTTCCTAGTGACTGCTCCAGAGAAAGTACGCTATTAAGCCACAGTGTTTGTGTATAGCAGATTTGCTATCTATAAGATAGGCCAAACAGATTAATATTTTTCCAATACCAAAAACTGAAACCGCCAAGAAACCGAATCAAAGGCTTTAAAAAAAATAAAACGTAAGGCTGCCATCACACCATTTGCTCCAGGGCCAATATCTCCAGTATAAGAGACTTTGACCATCCTGGGATAAACACATGGCCTAAGTCCAGCAAACAATATTTTGACAAAGATCTCTGTATCAATATTCATAAATGATGATTAACATTAGGCTGGAAGCAAACGCTTACTTGCAGAGTATTGCATCTTTTTTCGAAAATCGAAAAGGGACGTCGACATGGGCGTGTCTGCAACACTATCCCTAACGTGACGTGCACCTAAAATCCCTCACGCGTCGAGGTCCCACAGGTTGTTTTTCTTCTGCCTTGTGGGAGCCCTGCAGAATGTGTGATTGATTACAGAAGACAGAAGGTGTAACATATCTATGTTCCTTCTACTACAAGAGGGGAGGAAGGGTGGGGCCATGTGAATCTAAGCAGATGCAATCATCAGAAATACGATTACGGTGAGTAATGTAGATCTTCTGGTGCTTGTGAATCTGCTTAGAATAACATGCTTTGCATAGACTAGCGAGAAGTACCCGTAGATGGTGGTGGGATGCGTGAAGGAACAGTAGCAAAGAGATGTCTTAGCATCACTTGTCCCACCTGAGACTAAGACTTAGTGTGTGTCTAAGCAGTAATGTTGGGTGAAAGTGTGAGTCGAACTCCAGGTTGCTGCTTTGCAAATGGAATCTAAAGGAGCATTTGCAATTAATGCTATGGTAGCCCCTGTGCCCAGAGTAGCATGAGCTCTAGGCGTGAAGGGTAGATCTCACCTGGCAAGGAGTGTAACACAGTAATGCAATTTACAATCCATCTGGGAAATAGCTGATTTTGAGACAGGGTTACCTTCTCTCCAAGCTGCCATAGATACAAAGAATTGGTTTGTTTTTCTCAGTAGCTTCTTTTTTTCAAGGTAGTAAATTACTGCCCTCTTCACATCCAGTGTGTGGAGGCTTCTTTCTGCCAAGTTAGTGGAGTTTTGGTAGAAAGTGGGAAGTTCGATTGACTGATTCACATGGAACTTCAAGATGAATGTAGGTACAAAGCGTGAGTGTGTGCAACACTATCTTGTCTTTGTGAATAGTCAAAAAAGGATCTTGAACTGAAAGGGCCCGCGGTTCACTAACCCTCTTTATCGAGGTAATGGCCACTAGGAAGGCAGTCTCTTAGGTGTGGGCCTTAAGGCTATCCATGGGCAGGGGCTCAAATGGAGGCCCTGTTAATCTGGTAAAGATGATATAGGCTGGATTAAGTCTTTTTACCCCTTGCATGAAGGCCTTAATGATGGGAATTTTCCACCATAAAACCTTGCTCTGGGATGTTATAGACAACCTTACCATGATCAGATACGCGGGCGGTACAGCAGGCCTCATTCTCCTGGACCTGTCGGCCGCTTTTGATAGGATTGATCGTGGGATCCTGATAGCTAGGATAGAGGAGGCAGGGTTCTCCAGGGAAGTGTTGGATTAGTTGTGTGCCTTTCTGGCTTCACGTTGTCAAATTCTCCCTTTACCCGTATCGCTCATCTCCAGCTGCGATTACTTGCGGTGTTCCGCAGGGCTCAACCCCTTACTTTTTAAATTGTATTCCTGCCCCTTGATGGTTCTCATCCACTCATTCAGTTTTCGGATCTTCTCTTATGCAGTTTACACACAAATTCCGTTCTGACTGGACCCAAAGCAGGCAGACTTGTGTGATAGATTAAAACATTATTTGGAATCTGTTCGGGTCTGGATGGAGTCAAACTGGCTCAAGCGGAACAGCAGGAATACAGCGATCCTGATCTCTGGTCTGCCAGTGGCAGCCAGGGGATGGACCAACAACTTCTGGCCATCATCGCTAGGCCCCCTACCAAACCCAGCTCAAACAGTTCGCAATTTGGGTATTAAGATACCAGAATCTCTGTCTATGGAGGTCCAGGTCAACACAGTATGCGGATCAGGGTTTGTTAAACTCATTGAAGAAAGTTCTTCCCTTTGTTCCGGATATATTCAATGCACAGATAGTGGCAGCATGTGTAAATGGAAGTATCGAGATGATTATAATGCTATGTATTTGGCACAACCATCTTTTCTCATTCAGCGCTTGCAAATACTACACAAAACAGCAGGATGCCTGGTTACAAATACCCCGGCTGGAGCAGGAGTAAGAAGGGCCCAAAAATCTCTTCACTGGCTGACAATCAAAGCCAGGGTCGACCAGCACAGACCTAATCCACCTGCCCACTGTATATTTTGTTTATACATTTAGAACTGTACTATTGCCTGTATTTCCGTGCACCAATCTAAGATTGTATTTTCCATTGTCTATAACTACGTCGTGATACCTCAGGGTCTGGGCTTGTAACAAATGTAACAACTAAATAGAGGGCGCTAGAGAGCCTCCCAAGATGGCAGCCTCCCTGTGAGCTCCATAGAGCTCCCTAAAAATCCTGAATAATCCTGCGTTCTGCAGCATTTTCACAGTGCGAGATCACCAGCCATCGACAGCTGATACGCTTTCCCACGGATCCCTGCAGGCATTCCACTTGCCCATCACGATCTCGTCAGCGTGCGGGGTGCGGAGAGGCCCGCCACCCCCCCTCCCGCTCCTCATCCGACTGGAGGACGCGGCCCCGCTGGAGCCGAAGGAGACGATCGCACGGGAGGCGGAGCTGGCCGCCCCGACGCGCATCGAGACCTGCGCCTTTTTTAGTTGTTTCCATGCCGCGTTGTGTTATTCGAGGAACCGCTTCACTGCGACGCCTCCAGTGCTCCTGAAATCCGCGGCTGCGGCAGCTGCCACGCGATCCGCGGCCCTGGTGGGTCCCGCTGGCGCCGAGAGAGACAACGCCGAAGTCGGAGGGGCCAAGCGGCGGGAATTCAGGTACGCGCGCCCTGCGTCTCCTCCTCGAGGCGGGCCTGGCGGCTCCATAGACCCCGTGATACGGGCCGGTGGCCCTCGAGTCCCTGCGGGCCCCGCGGTCCTAAAAATCCTGGGAGAATCGGCGCTTGGCTGGGCGCGCGGCGGAGACCCCTGCATCCCGGCGCTGAGGCGTCCCTGGGGTCGCGGCTCGCGGACACGGGCGGAGAGACCGCACTCACCGGGAGACCGCGCGAGAGAGCCTCATCCAGCATACACGAGTGACTCCGACTGCTCGAAGGGAAGGCCAAGAATAACCGGTTATCCCCAAAACAGCGAAGATCCCCCCCTCATAGCACTTATTGTGCGGACACCAGATCAGCCTTTGATGTGACCACGACCCCTGAACCTGAGCGCAGGCCTGCCCAGTCTGGAACACTATCTAGGGCCTGCTGAGGAGAGTACTGGAGTCGCGTCGTCCTGGCCCTTCCCCTGTGACCGCGACACGTGACTCCTCCCCACCCGGGGCGGTCACTGCACCGGCACTGAGCCGATAATAAACCCGAGATCTAGGAACTGCAGCATCCACCGACGACCCCCCCGGCCATCTGGCTACTGAATTACCCCGGACCCCCCAGTTAACCTTCACGGGGACGTCGCGGGCCGCATCCCTGGTGCCCCGCCACCCGTATCCAGCACAAAGATGGGGAAAAATGACAGATCACAGCGCAAGCTAAATTTTGAAGGCGGCTCCTCCTCCAAGGCAATCCCAAGCAGCAGTCCGCAATTGCCCGATCAAGAACTGCCCCATGAAGCCGGAGAGTCACAGGAGCACAAGATCAGGGAAATCCTGCTAGATCTCAAAGCAGGAATCGGAGGCCTGGGCAGCAAGTTGGATTCCCTCTCTTCCAAAGTCGACCAACTCCAACATCGGCTGGACAAACATGCTGATAGACTAGATACCGTTGAGCAGAGGGTCTCTGACCTCGATGACGGCTCGACGGCCCTAACCACCAGAGTATCCCTACTAGAAGCACAGGTGAAGGCGGTAAGCGCCAAGAATGAAGATACTACAAGAAACCCATCTTACATCGTCAGCAGAGCATCTCTGGGCCCGCTCATGGGGCTGTCATAGATACTTTTCTTCATACTCCTCATACGCAAGAGGAGTGGCAATACTGATTGACAAGAAAGCAAGCTTTAGCCTGATCAGCTTCAAGAAGGACGAAGAGGGCAGGTGCCTGTTGGTAAGAGGCCTGCTTGCTGGGCGGTCAATAGTTTTGGTGAACACTTACGCCCCCAATGTTGATGGTCCGAATAACTTTAATTGGGTTATGTCAAACCTAGGTGCATACACCTCTGCGACGATCATCTGGGGTGCAGATCTCAACACCCCGCTCGACCCCCAAATCGACAAATCACACGGCTCCAACAGCAAAACTTCCAAGGCCAGTCGGCAGGTCTCAGAGATCTGCCAGGCCTTTTAAGTATCCGATATCTGGAGACACACTCATCCAAATTCCCAGGACTATACCTTTCACTCAGCAGTCCACAATACCAGCTCCCGCATCGACTACTTACTGGTGTCAGCAAACAGTCCATACACATGGGGTTCCTGCCAAATCATGCCACGTACCCTCTCAGACCACTCCATGGTTACACTCGACTTTCTGCTATCTGCGTTCCCAAGAACTCCCGTGAACTGGAGATTCAAGTCTGGTTCGCTCTCAGATCCTGACTTCGCTGATGAGCTACGCCAAGACATCTCCACCTTCCTTGAGATAAATCAGGGCTCAGTCGATTCAGCCAGCACGTTATGGGAAACACTGAAATGTTATGTGAGAGGCGTGTGCATGGCCAAAGAAAATGGCATCCTAAAACTGATTAGACGTGAACTAACGGAAAGTGAACATCGCCTGAAAGACCTAGAAAATACACAAACCGCATCCCCAGACGCGCAGACCCAGGCAAATCTAAAGATAGAATTATCCAAATTTCAAGAGACAGCCGAACGTGAGCTGAAATTTTTGAGCCGCAAACACATGATTAGGCAGTATGGGGAGGGGCAGAAACCCGGGGCGCTCCTGGCCCGCCTTCTGAGGCTAGATCAAACTCCCCCCCGGGTGGAATGCATCCGCGACACACAGGGAAATCCGACATATACCGAAGAAGGGATTGTACGCACATTCCACAAATTCTACCAAGACCTGTACAGCTCCCGTATCACTAGTAACCCCGAAGAGCTTCAGAACTACCTTAACGATACCGAATTGTACTGGGTAATCCAAGATTTACGCGAACCACTGAACGCACCCATCACACAAGAAGAAATCATCGAGACAATAAAATCTCTCCCAAACACCAAGGCACCCGGTCCTGATGGCCTGACAGGCGAATTTTATAAGGCCCACGCACCCGCGCTGGCCCCATTACTCCTCCAAGTGTACGAAGAGGCCCTAGAGCGGGGGATCCTTCCTCCCACCCTCCGCGAAGCCAATGTAATTCTTATCCATAAATCAGGCAAACCACAGGATGATTGCGCCTCCTACAGGCTGATCTCACTGATTAACCTCGATAACAAGATTCTGGCCAAGATTCTCGCAAACTGTCTCCTTCCTCTCATGCCCGCACTGGTCCTGGGAGACCAGGCCGGTTTTATTCCTGGCCGCAGCACGACGTACGCTATTCGACGACTGTTTGGCGTCATTGCCGCACTCGACCCTTCACAGCAGGCCATTGCAGTGCTGTTAGACGCTGAGAAGGCATTCGACTCCGTCGAATGGCCTTACCTCTTTGCAACACTCACACAAATGGGTCTGGGGAAAACTTTTATCAAGATGGTCTCACTACTATATAATGAGCCCCGCTCCTACATCACCCTCGGCACTGCAAGGTCTCCCGGAGTCAGGTTGGAACGCGGCACTAGGCAGGGATGCCCCCTATCGGCCCTTATTTTTGCCTTAGTTATGGAACCACTTGCCTCTAGGCTAAGAACACACCGTATGAATAGTGGCATCACCCTGGGACCACACAAACTGATCCGTCTCCCTCTATGCTGACGACGTGATGCTCTTCATCAGAGATCCCCAAACGAATCTTAATCCAATTATGCGCGAGGTGATCCGATTTAGTGGCATCTCTGGTCTCAAAATAAATCATTCGAAATCGGTAATTTTTCCGCTGACAATAACCACTCCTAAGTTTCGTGATGACCACGGATTTAAGTGGGAAAGCACCAGGGTTCGCTACCTTGGCATCCTTATGTCGCTTAATCACGACGAGATCTTTAAAGACAACTACGGCCAGGTATTCCAATCCCTCCGTGAGCGCATCCAAAGATGGAAGTCACTTCCCCTGACACTATGGGGGAGGGTTTCACTGACCAAGATGATGATTCTCCCCAGACTTCTTTACTTGTTCACTAATATACCCCTAATACTCCCACGCACATTTCTACAGAAAATCAGAAGCCTCATCTTGGAACTAATATGGGCGGGCAAACCAGCAAGAGTCGCTTACACGACTCTGACACTACCGGTGGCTCAAGGCGGCCTTGCACTTCCCGACATGGAAAAATACTATTGGGCCGCTCAGGCCCAATTCCTCAGCCATTGGTATGCCACCGATTATGTCTGCCCACACGTTCAAGTTGAACGCGCCCTAGCGTCCTCTGACTTCTTGACAGCAGTCATCTTCAGTGATCGACCGTTTCCGTACAACACGCTAAGCCCAGTCCTGTCCTCATATGCCATCTGGAAAAAAATTGCCCGCAAATTTGAACTACAGATAAGATACTCTCCGTTACTACCCATCAAGTTTATCCCCGGCATTCCCCTGACCAACGAAAAAGTCTTTTTGATCTGCCTGGACAAGGCCAGCATCCAGACATTTGGGGACCTCTTTCCAGAGGATATGTTCATAACCCCACAAATGATTAGGGAGAGGGGTTGCGACACCTCGCTCGACATCTTTATTTCAGGCTGCGGCATACCTTGCAGGCCCTCCTCCCAACATTCCCCAAACAACCGCCGACATGGACCCTCCTACACAATGTGATAAGGGCAAGAGGCGAGGGGCGTTTGGTCTCCACGATCTATAGATCACTGCTCGTCGACACAACCACGACCGCCGCAAGGACGAAACGGCGTTGGGAGAGGGCCCTCCATGCCACAATACCCGACGACGAATGGACCTATATCCTTCAACAAACCCAAAAAGTAGCTCTAAATACTTGCTATAAGCAGACCCACTTCCACTTCGTCCACCAAACATACTATACCCCCCAAAAGAAACAGCGCCATCACCCCGAAACCCCGATCATTGCGAGAGATGTGGCACCCCGGCCGCAGACTTTGTTCACCTCGCTTGGCACTGTCCGGGTGTAGCCCGATTTTGGTCCTCAGTTTTACAGCACACAAGTGACATTGTCGGTGAGGTGCTGGCCCCAGTCCCGACCACCGCCCTCCTGAGCATTACAAAACATCTACAAGCCCCAGTGAGGAAGCTTGCCTCTTTGCTCCTGGTGCTTGCCCGCAGAAGAATAGCCCTGACTTGGGGACGCGGCCCCCTTCCCTCCCTAGCGGCATGGAAAAAAGACATTCTTTACTGTCAAGACATGGACACCGAGTTCTTACGGACCCTTCCCCTGCATGCACGCCCTCCAGATATCTGGGCGCCCTACATTAGCTATTTACTTTCCACTTCTGACGTCACTATCTCTCAATCCTCACCTGTGAACCACAACACTGCTGTAGGTCCGTCCCTCGCTATCCCCTCAGACCCTCGACGGAGCGTGCTGCCTTAATGAACATTCACGATGATGGAATATCGTCTCATAGACTTTGAATGTGCATTGTAGGTGCTATGAACGTACTGTTTTCCCTTTTTGTTGATTGGACCTGCTAACACAGGTCGTTACTGTATGCTCATGTTAAAACCAAAATAAAGTTTTAAAAAAAAATGAAATAAATAAATAAATAAATAAATAAATGTAAAGCTTTGTGCATTATGCACCGGGCGCTGAATGGCAAAGGATGTGTAGCCATTCAGGAGAAACTGCATAGAAATACTCCTGCCCGTCCCCCGCGATCTTCGATGCAGCTTTTCTGCATATACCTAAATATAGGAAAGAGCGGTGGCCGAGCTTTTTCGGTTGCACGGCCTAAACTTTGGAACTCTTTGCCCCTCCATCTAAGGACCACTGTGGACTTTCTATCTTAAAAGCAAGCCTTAAAATGTTTCTTTTCCGGTAAACTTGGTTCTCTGTTTGCGATTCCTTTCACTTTTCGGTTTGGTCTGCTTTAAGCACCATGATGCCATTGGTGAAAGTGCGCTATTCAAGTAGTTGACTGAGAAAGCAGCCAGGTGGATATTTAGGCAATTGAAAACCAGTCCTGTGTCTAATAGGTGTGTTAGATAGACAATGGGCCTCATTCCAAGTGTGGCGGTCCACAAACAAGGGTGCCAGTAAGCGTACAGGCACCCTGGTTTCCGGACCCCCACACTACGAGCCTGCCTGCCGAGGCTGCTGCGCCAGACATGTCTGACCCTGCCGGGGTGCATCGGCCCCGGTAGACAGTCGTCAGGAAAGTACAGGCTCCATTAGCAACGGTGCCAGGGCTTACGTCTCCCCAATCCCATGAGTCCTATGGGACTCCATGGCAATGGGGACTTACAAAATCCAGCGCCTGACTTCCCGTGCCATTGGGACTTATTTATTATTTATTTATTTGTGTATGGTTATTACTAACCTTTACAAACAAATTACAGAAATAAAACAGCAGATTAATAACAAACAGATCAGTATCTACAACAAAGAACACAGAATCAAATAAAAGAAAATTTGCATTATATATGTCAAATAACCTCCATTTCATATAGAACAGAAGAACCACCATAGCAGCATTTAGTCAAAGTAGTTTTGAATCAAATCAATGCAGAAAGGATAAAACATTCTCTTTACACGCTTATTTAGTCAACATTTCATTCTGTATCATTTTGTATTTCTAGTTGGCATACATTTCTCAGGTACCTCACCATGGCAATATGTAATGAATTATCTTTTCCGTGCAACATTTTCCACCACAGTGAATCCAGGTTGATTAGGCCCGTGGTTACAACAAATGTACTAAAATGCTGTATCCTCTGTGGTCTCAATACTGGGCAAGCCAGCATCAGGTGGTCCAAAGACTCAGTTACATCTGTTTCCTCACAGAATCTACAATTTCGAGCCCGCCCTGCCTCGTTATTTCGTGCACAGATGATTTCTCTTGTGGGAAGAACATTACACCTACATCGCGTGAATAAGTGCCTGGCCGATTTAGAGGGAAACAGTATAAGATAGGATTCAACACTGCCCAGTTTTTTATAATGGGTTACCATATGTTTCTGGAACCTTGTAGCTCCCACTGCTCTCATTGTTGAATCCCAGTCCCCCAATTCTAGGCATCTTTTTACTTTGGTAGGGTTGAACATTAACAATTCGAATGTAAGGCCCAGGGTTTCCAAAAAATTCATGCATTCATCCTTGAGTTCGAGTATACAGGCAGAGATAGAGTTATTACTGCGTATACCTGATCCCGAGAGATCATAAAGAGTTCCTCTCTCGGTTGTGACCAATTTCCTGAAAAGGGACAGTTTTTTCCATATTATCAAAGACGCCAATGAATTTACGCCTAATTCATATCTTAAAATTGACAACGGTAGGCACTTTGGTAGGCATGAGAAAATAGTCCTAAGGAGTCGTCCTTCGTATTTATTCAATTCTACCATGAACCATCTCGGATAAAGCTCCAGTCTGTAGCAGAGCTGTGGTAGTATTTTTTGCTTATAATAGCGCAGGGCTGGTAGAATTGAAAATTTTCCCTATTTGCAATCGATTTTTTTTTAATTGGAGCATTAATGGTTTGGTTTTAGCATCCATATGCTGTCTGTAATGAGATTTCTGCTTATTGCCAAAGATGGGATAACCTAGGTAGCGTAGATTATGCTTTACCACTAGTTTTATGTGGTTCAAAACCCTGGAGTATTGTTTGAGATAGGGGCACAGATGTAATCTGATAAACGAGAATAAAACAGTTGTTATTAAAAGCTGGTTTGCTTCAGTATAGTCTCGAAATCTACACAGCAGACGCTGAAGCCCTATGGGGGTGTGGTCAAAAAGCATGAAGTCGTCTGCATATGCCGTCCAAAAGATTTTAATTCCCTCGATTGTTGGGGGTGCGAAGGCTGCAGCTTCCAACCCCTCCCCTACATCAGAGACATATAGGTTGAATATAGTAGGCGCGAAAACGCACCCCTGTCGTAGGCCATTCGGAGCAGCAATTAAAGTGGAGAGACTACCCTCGTTGTTCAATCGGACCTGCAGTTGGGATCCCTCGTGTAGATGTATTAAAATAGACAGGAGGGCAGATGGCATTCCCAGTTGTTTTAGCTTTCCCCACAGGAGTGTTTGCTCCACTTTATCGAAAGCCATTGACAGGTCAATGGAGGCAATGTATATTGGCACGGCATCTTTTTCTCCAAGCTATATCCTGCATCACAGTTAGCAACAACCCCCCCTCCCCCCAACGTCAGTTCCCACACTTTTCCTGAACCCAAATTGGAACTTGGACAAGATGTCATTTTTATTTATCCAGCTATGGATATGATTTAGGATAAGCCCTGAGAATATTTTAGAATCCGCATCTAGTAGGGCTATCGGCCTATAGTTAAGAGGATTGGAGCGGTCACCCTTTTTGTAAATGGGTATCACATAAGAGGTGTGCCAACTAGTTGGGATGAAGCGAGATTGAAGGATATCCTGAAACAATATATAGAGTATTTTTGTCCACAATTGTTTGTTTTGTTTAAAAATAACATTAGCCAAGCCATTTGGGCCGGCAGCCCTCGAGCCGGAGGCCCTGTTTATCAAGACACCGATATCCTCCTGACTGATGTCTATATTCCATTCAATGTTATGCAAGTCTAGTGGAGCTTGCAGAATGACCTTTCTTGATTGGTATAGATTGGCAAAATGCCCACCCCACTGGAAATCTGATATTGTGGTCGAAAGTGCAGAGCAATTCATGGTAGCCTTATTATTGACCAAAGCCCAGAAAGATCTAGATGTGTTGTCCTTCAGTGCATATAAAATATTTTCCCCACCCATCTGATATTGCATGGTTCTGCGCTCTTTGATCTTCCTTTTCCAGAGGTAAGCAGTTATTTTTTTTAGTCTCAGTTTCTCCACCAAGGGGAGTGTAGTTTTAGCAAGCAGCCTCAGTGATTTTTGTCTCTGGTTTTTATATGTTCTCATAACAGGGTCATAAGAGTGTATATGACTAGTCCTGGGCCTACCTGGTTTGGGGGGGAACTGTCGTTTGAGCAATCACATTTCCCACATATTGTGAAAAGGAATCTTTATTATACCTTATATGCTTTTTCCCCAGAGTAGAGGAGTTGAAGTCATTTAGGAAAAGTGCATTTACCTTTTCTTCATTGCCCTTGTGCCACACAATTCTATTTTTTGCCCGATTTATTGCTAAATTCGCTAGGTTCTGTTTACTACTGACCAGAGCCCCCTCCCCTTAAAGTTTAAATACAAGATCTTATGGTCACTACATTTCGTCTTCAACAACCTGAATTCCCTTACCATCCATACAAGATGGTCTGGGAGGAATATGTAATCAATTGCACTTGTTTGCGATCCCCTAAACCAGGTAGTGTAGGGGGCTTTACTTCTCAATAGACCCATTGTGTTTGTCAAACCCCATGATTCCAAGAAAACCCTCCAAAGATGCCCCTGTGTGGATTTTTTGCCCTGATTCCAGTTGTAAATATCTGCCACAGCATTAGTAGGAGAAAAGTCATTGTTAATTCCAACATTAAAATCCCCTACAATTATCATTACAACATTGGGAGATATTTCATGACACTTCATCATCAGGTCCTCCAATTTTTTAAGCTCTTTATCAATGTCCAGTTTCGAGTTCCAGTAGACATTGATAATCAAGAGATTACAATCCCCAAAGAGCATATTGTGGTCTAAACGTAATAACAATAAAAGACACCACTCTAAGTACCTATACATTTTGATGACTTTGGGCCCCAGTGCTATTGCAACAGCTGTAAGTAGACCACCCGCTGGCCTACCTACTGGCCCTTGTTTTGCAAGTATAGAGTGGACAATAAAACCATCTAAAACAAAATCCATAGTAAACCAGGTTTCTTGTATACAGAAAATAGAGCATTTTTTAAGTAGTGCACACATTTCAACAGAGCTCCTCAATGACCAATTCCCCCTCGAATTCCAACTTATCAGGGGGAAGGTTGAGCGACTACTAACTGTTGGGCTTTAAACCCTGAAGCTGGAATATAGAATCTCTTAGTTGAAGGGCTAGCCATCTGAAGTTAGGCTCTTCAAAGGTGCTCTCTGTTCTGCTAACATTAGTGCTCAATTGCTCATTCACAGTCATCCCCCTCCCCACCTGGGCAGGGGGGCCCGTGTCCGGAGCCACCCTCTCCAGATTGTAACCCAGTTTATGAAATGAAGTGCTTTCTTTCAAAACTGCATCTATAATGCTGTTGGAGTAAAACACAACCCTTACATAGTCATATCTCACCGGGTGCACAAAATCCACCAGCTTAATATCGCCCGTAGTGATCAGGGAAAGACTTGGTATTTCCCCGAGTAAGGCCAAAACCATTGGTCTATTCAGTGATGGTGGGCCTACCTTTTCAAAAAGATAATATAACATTATACTCGGATTGTCTACATTTTTAAACGGGCAATAATTTATTGCTGCTGGTCGTGCAGCTACTGGACAAAGTTCCGTATGGCCCCGTGGAGGCAAAATTGGCAGAAATTCACTGTCCTGACAATCCGGGCCCCGTCTATCATCCATGACTGTCGTATTTGTTTCCCTGCCCCCCTCCAATTCGGTTTGCATTCTATCATTCCGTGAACCCCATGCTGTATTTACAGCTTTAAAATTCTGGTTTTGGGACTCTTCACTCACAGCCGGTAGGGGTACCTGTGGCAAGGAAGGAGTTACCTTGGGGACAATTTCACCCTGAACAGCATTCTCATGGCCATCAAGCATTATTTTAATGACTCTTCTGATGACCCGTTCCATCACGGGTCCACCTTTCAAGAGATTTTTGCAAAAGTTGCTTCTCTTGGATCCTCACCTCCTAGAGAGTTAGCACACACTAGCGATTCTATCTTTCCAAGTTCAGTCTGGGTTTGCAGGCATCTATTACGCCCGGGACCGTTAGATTGAAAACACAGTCCTGCAGTCTTCAATTCGTTAACATGGTGCATAGGCTAAAGAGTGCCATTGCTTGCTGCTGTTTTGTCTAAATTAGGTATATTTGTTTGGGTCTTTGCAATGGCCCCATCCCTATGGTCCCAATTCTCTACTAGGGAGTGCCTCCTATGGCCATCAAGAACCTCAATTGGCCTTTGCAGCGAGATGCCCTTGTCTGTGTATGCAGAAAATATTGCGGCTGGGTCAGTTTTAGTTTTTTCCAGCGGTTTTGGTTTTATAGGGAAGAAATTTAACAGACTTCCCTGCATATTTGAGTCTGACACCATAGAGCCCCTGTTATTACAGATAGGACCTCTCATTGAACACTTTGTGCCTTTGTTTTTTAAGGTCTCAGAAAGATAATCTGGGGCTACTCCTGACTCTCTGAACAATAGCACATATGGTCCCTCATTTACCTCGATGATGTCAGAATCAGTGTCTTCTGCATCACCTCTCAGCAACCATCTCCAATTATTTCTAGAGACTTTATCCTGTCTCCGTTTATGTCCTGCGACATTCTTTCTTTTCTGAAGGGTTATTTTTTTTCTATTTTTATTTTTGTTTGTGCTCTGATTCATTTCTTTCTGCTTCGATAGCCTATCTTCATTTTTTTCACCATCATTCTTTTTACTGGGACCCGATCTCTTAGGGTCCTTGTTTGTTAACACATCTAATTCTTCTAGATATTTCGGGGACGCAAGCATCTCCATTGGACTGACATTGGGATTGGATGCTCCTCCCTGAGGGCCCGAAGGATCCAACAAGTTAGCATCAGCCATTCCACCGCTGCCAATAGAGTCGTTTTGTCTTTCTACTGCAGCTATCAGCTGCTTAAGTAGGATGGTATGAAGTGCAAGTTCACTTACATGAAGACTCTGTAAATAAATCGATATTGAGTGCCCTCCCACAGACTCCCGACCCATCGATTGTGCCGAGGACAGCTCCCATTCCACCTCCTTCCCCAATGGGTACTGGGATAGGGCCAAAAGTGAGCTATTAATCATATCAGGGGTATATTCACTTTCATTAGGATCTAAAAAGGGGGGTTCTGCTAGTTGACTAGCATCTTGAGGGATCTTACCAGACTCCCCCGAGTCAATTAGCAAAATAGACTCATCAGCTACCCCCCATCCTCCACCAAGTTTATGGCAGCACTTTCTATCATAGGAGGAGGTAAGGGCAATTTGCAAGCCATACTCATAGTGCCTTTAACAGGGGGTAAATACCAACGGTGCAGACAACATATCGTCAAAGGGGCCAGTCACAGCCCTAGATTCTCTCCTCGTCAGAGAAACAGTCTTCTTGTAACTATAGATTGCTCTCTTAGTTTTCCTCATGCTGCTTACATGAGTGAAAGTGACCCAACGTGCACTTAGAGAAAAATACAACACCAGGTCTATAAAGCTTTAAAGAAGTACATACAAATCAACCCGAGGAGCACCATATACAATACACAATAACTAGTCACCTAGATGTAACAGGAAAAAAAAAATGAAGAAAAGTAAAATGAATTGGACAAAAAACCCCTCACTGTACTCCCACCCACGACCCCGCCGAACAGCCCAACAGCCCTTGCAGGGCACTTCCGGGTGCACCCGAGTTTTATGCAAGGCTGAAGGCTGCAAAGGACGGGAGGCGGGGGCGTGTCACGCAGGCATTGGATCTGCGTGAAAGAACAGAAAAAGGGAACGTAAGTATCCCACCAATAGTGCACTTTAAATATCAAAGACTATGCTTTCCAACACTAATGGCATTTAGTCTGTAAAGTAATGTCCTTAGACAATATCCTTGGACCGTAAGAAAGAGTCCACAGAGTAATGCTTTTAAACACAAAGACTGGATAAAGTGTGTTGATATTTACTCTGGTAAAGTGAGTTCAATGTCCCGTTTAGCTGCAAATTGGAGTGCACAGCTTCCTCTTGTGCATGGGCGCCTCCACGAACACGTCCCAGATCTGTTTGAAAGGCGAAGCACACAAGCCAGACAGCTCCCCCAGCAATACGACCAGCCCAACAGCACTTGCAGGGCACTTCCGGGTGCGCGTGCACCTGAGTTTTATGCAAGGCTGAAGGCTGCAAACGACGGGAGGCGGGGGAGTGTCACGCACGCATTGGATTCTGGTAAAGTGAATTCAATGTCCCGTTTCGCCGCGAATTGGAGTGCACAGCTTCCTCTTCTGCATGGGCGCCTCCACGAACGCGTCCCAGATCCGTTTGAAAGGCGAAGCACACAAGTCAGACAGCTCCCCCAGGAATACGACCAGCCCAACAGCACTTGCAGGGCACTTCCAGATTCAGGGTTTCCGGGTCGGCGGAAATTCAGGAGGAAATTCTGATGAGGACATCGGTACCCACGCTCTTTTAAGAGTAGTGCCGACAACCAGGGAGTCTGGGATGGTGTGGCCCCTGATGTAGAGTGGGGACCATTTTCTCCACACGGGGGTTTACGCACATGCAAGTGATGGTGTGAGTAATGAGGGGGCGGGGGCAGGCATTTCTTGATGGATGGAGGGAGTGGGTTGGGTGACTGGGGTCTTTTTCTTAAGAAGATCTTCCACAAATTCTGAATCAGGGGCAGCTTTGTGTGTGGTAATCTTGAAGATATCCGCAGCTTTCATCAGAAGGTTGTTCTCTAGGCTGGGAGGCAGTAGGCGCATCCAAAAAGATGTCAGTGGCATGTGGCGGGGAGTGCCACGTGCCCTTGTCATCCACAGCGTTCCAATCTGGGTCCTAGGTGGGATCCTGGGCATAGGAAACATCCTGGCTAGGATCATCTGGGTCATCCCCCAAAGACGTAGACTTGGGGGTCCTGATGGGATTCCTCAAAGGAGCCTCTGGGACTTGGGAGGGATGGGGCACGAGTCCACATCCCTATACCTCTTCAAAATGTTCTCGAATTGGCCTGAGAAAGTAAATAACTCTGCCATTTTGTTCTTACAGGCCTCAAATGTGTCACTGGTCAATTCAGAAGTCTGAAGGATGTGAAGGGGTAAAGCCCTGGCAGGAGGAGCTGGGTCATGATGTAGGGCCGTGGAAAGAGGAGAGGAGGCCGGAGAATTGCCCTCTGGCAAAAAAGAGGGCTTTTCTGGGGTTGAAAACGGGCGAATTAGCCTTAGAAAGCTTCTCCCTAAGCTTTGGAAGTGTTTTCGCAGAGTAGGCCCGTTTCACAGCGTCTTTCAGTGCTACTGCGTCAGAGGTTGAAGTTTTAGAGGGAGCGCCTGTTACAGAAGGATATTTAACACCATGTGTCGGCCGCAGAGGTGGTTGCGAAGACGGTGCCGAAATGCAAGGTTCGTAAGGCCCAGTCGAAGACTTAGACAGATCTGCTGGTCTGTAAACTTTCCCCAACAGGTCAGCCGGGGAGAGTTTGGGGGTTGTAGGCTTAGAAGCATGTGGTGCGGGAGTGTCCGTCGCCGGGATGAGACTTCCCCATAGTACTGCCAGCGGCATGCCTGTTGGGGACAGACACGTGGGAGCGCAAGAGCTCCACAGTACAGTCAACGGCCTCTGAATCGGAGCCGCGGCTGCCCGACTGATTCCACGTCTGAAGCGACAGCGATGGGAGAGACTCCCAGCCTGCATTGCGTAGGCCGCCCACCGGTTTGTACTCCTGCCTTTCAGGGTCTTGGGCTTTACACAAGCGTTCATCATGGTGACGTGGAAGACACCAATTGCATCAGTGATGGGTGTCCTTTCAATGGGATTTGTTATTCCAAGACTAACAAAATTTAAAGGGAGTCCTCTCCATAGCAGAAGGAAGCAGCAGCCAGACCAAGAGAAAGGGAAAAAAGGGTTCAAAAGGGGTAGAATAGGTAAAAAAGGCATTCTCAGGAGAAAATATGAACAGGGCCCCACAGTCCCTACTGTGAAGGCCGGGGGGCCAAGGCCACGCAGTAAACAGTCACTGAGCAGCCCAGGATGGAACGTCGGCAGACAGGACCAGGCTTCAACAGCGGTCGAGTAGCCATTGAGGGCAACGAACCACTGACGAACAGTGTAATTATCGATAAATGGAAATAGCAATAATAACTCTTACAAGCTACGCATTATGTGCGGCCAACTAGGTAGGCGGAAATAAATCATCTGTGGGACATTGACGCATGATGGATTTTTGGGCACACTACGCGTCACGCTAGGGATAGTTTTACAGTCATTCCCATGTCGACGTCCCTTTTCGATCTTCGAAAAAAAAAAAAGATGCAATACTCTGCGATTACCACTAGATGTCGGACTACATGCACATTCTAAGCAAATTCACAAGGTTCAGAAATATCATTTCTATCTTCAGTGTGATAGAAGACCATGCCTTCTTTAGCACAAATGAAAGGAATATTGTCCCCCTACCTCACCTAAGCAGGTGAGGTGGTGTCTGGTGGGCCTATCTGCCTCCCCTTACCAGCGAGCCATGATGGATGTTTTCAGGAACTTAACTTCCTTCTAGGCAACATCCCTACTAGGGATGTAACGGTATACCGTTAAAGATACCGTGAACCACTCAATTGAACAATAATAACCGTCACATTGTTTATACTGGTATACCGTTTACACCGTTAAGTGTGCTTTTCAATCTGATTTGGAAAGGCTGCAGTGAGCAAGTGCTGCGCAGTCTTGGTCTTGCACTGTTGGATGTGCCATCTGCCAAGTAGTTTCAGTTGGAGCAGTTTTTAATGCCATTCCATAAACCACACGTGCCTGACACAAAATCAATATGTTAGCAATAGGAAGAATAAATACAGTGCCAAGAAGGAAAAAAGTTTACTTTGGGTTGGCGGCTTTGGGGTTTATATATTTATAATGGATAATATTTGCTAAACATATGACAATGGGGGGATTTCCCTGGTTCTATCATTGAATTTACATATAATAAGTCACACTGCGAAATTCACTCATCTCTGTAGGTATTCCCTGCTGCCACACCAAAGGGTAACATGTCCGTGATTACTGAACACCTTTTGGCCTGCAAGTAAACTAAAGGCTGTAACGTAAAGAGAGCGTGCGTGTGTGTATACGCACAAGCGTATACTACCATCAGCCTTCATTGATCTGTGGCATGCAGGTTATAAAGATGGCAACATGTTCATCTTCACCAGTAGCCAGTGGGGGAGCTAAAAGCCTAAATGACCACTTAAGAAAAGCTATTCAATTTGCTTTGCCAGTCACAGCAGGGCTCCCCCCTCCTCCTCTCCACATGTGTGTTTGTGTTTGGTGGAAGCAAGGGGTGGCATTTCAGTGGAAAGTATGTTGAAAAGCCCAATTCTGGCCCAGGGTGCCTGGTTTTGTTTGTGATGATAAATCCGACAATTTATGACCTTTTAGAAAATATTTGTTAAGATTGGTTAACTCTACCTGCTATACCGTGATAACTATGATATACCGTCATTTGGCAAGAAGGTTATCGTACCGTCATAAAACTAATACCGTGACACCCATAATCCCTACATTCATTCAGTGCAGTCTTATTCTCTAATCTTACAGCTGTTGAAGGGTCAGAGTTATAGCTTTGCTTAATAATTTGCAGAATTCCCTCAGCTTCTGTAGTTTAATGTTAAATAGTCAATATATCAAACATGAAAGGACAATACTCCAAATGTAGACTTCAAATGCCTTCCAAAGAGAACCCGCTGATGATATTGAGCCCTCATTCTTCTCAAAGTATAGTTTGATTTTGACATTTATCATTGTTACTAAAGGTTATATCCATCAAGGCAACAGGTTTAAATCTCTGTGGGAATTGACAACCCACCCCTTTCTCAGCTTTTAATCAGCTTCACAGGTGAGTGCTCAGAATAGGTAAGAGGCAAGAAGTTACATGCAACCACATTCCTCAACATACTTGCAGACACCAAACACTGATCAAATTCGCGAGGACATGATATACGCTCTATAGAATTAAATCTATGCTTTCAATCATTAGGATGCAAAGTCCTCCAAGCATCTACAAGTTTCACATGTTTCATCACACCAGCAAGTCTCAGGCAGCTTTAGTTAACATTGTGGGAGCGCAGCCAGTACAATCCAGAGTCCACATCTAGAATCATATTGATATCCCCTCTCCATAGTAAGGAAGCAGTAAGATAAATACTTTTGTCTTTCTCAGAAGTCCCTGGACCCTAGTTTGCGCATTTCATTGGGTTATCGAGTCCTCTTACATTCCAACTGGCACAAATAATACCATTACTGCCACCCATAGTGAACCTGGAGGATCCACTGACCAGATTTCACTATCTCAGGAAAAAAAACAACTATCCAGCTTTCTCATTTCAGAGTCATAAATGTGACTTTTATATAAACAATCCTTGGTTTGGCCCCACCCTCACTGCCCCCAAAAACCCAGCAGTGCAATCAGTCTCCCCAATTACTATAATTAACTGTATGCATTCACAAACTGGGTGACTGCGCTCTGGCCAACTGGCTTCCATTCACACAACCTAGTAATATATTCTGCTGCTATAGATTCAAGCACTATCTTTTTCATAGTAGGTGTTGGGTAAGATTTTAACTTTAGAGCTAAATCTACCTAACTTGTGAGAAACCCAGAACTTTTTGCTGGACTAGTAGATTTCTTTTCCCCCTGTATCTCAGTGGGTGGGAACCTTTTTCCACACTCACAGATCATTTTACTCTTTATATGGATGTCATTTTTAAGACTCTCCATAGTGTCCTCTGACAACTTTTGGTATATAACTTTTTATTGTTACAGGCAGTGCTCCAGATAGGATTTTGAGGTGGGAGTATTTTACGCATGATTTTTGAAATTAGAGAGTAAATGCAATTTTAAGAGAGTAAAAATGAGTTTTCTCCTCTGCAAGAGAGTAAAACGTATCCAACATATACACCCAATGCATACGTAAAGTCAGACCCGTAGACAAAAGGAGTTGTAGATCAAAGTTGTCTGGCTTGCCTTTAACCATTTTATTACACTTGTGGAAAATATTCTGACATAAAATAACTTGTGAGTACATGCTACATACGCAGCTTCATTTTCAAAATTTTGGGCCTAGAAACTCTGTTAAGAACTATAGAATGAGACTAATGCATTTCCTGCAGATGGAGCGTGAGTAAGCAAGTGTTACAGTACAGAACTTGCTTACATAGTTTGAAAGAAGTGAAAGCAGTCAACAAAACAGTGCCAGGCTAGAGTTTAGGAACTATATAACTTCAAAATCAAAATCAATTTCTATAACATGTTCTGTGTGTTGTTCTCATTGGAAAGATTACATGTGGTCTCCTTTCCTATAATTTAAAACAGACTTCACAAATTCTGAAAATAACATGCAACGCTTCACAAATAAAAGTGTTACCCTTACGTAGAGCCAAGGTAATCTGTTTTGATCACCAAGTATTCCACACATTACTCACTAGCCAGAATCAACTTTTACTGGCTTACATGGTAGCTCGGAGCAAGGTAAACTGAGCCACCCATTACACAATCACACACTAAAACATGAAAAAACAGCCTGATACACTAAAAAAGCAAGCTGATTATAGGTGTGTGTGATTGTCACCTAGAGAATGGAGGTAAACGGATCAGTCTACATTTCAAAAGACAATCTTATATATTGTTGCAAACATCTGCATCCACTAACACTCCTGGCTACTGCATTTCTATGCAGCAGTATTGGAGCTACTAGCATAGGAGCACCTGCGTACACCAATGTGGCCCTACTACACTTATTAAAACTGTCCTATTGTAAGGGTGTACCGTGTATATGTAATCATTCATAAGCACTCCACTTTTTGCAGTTGAAATTAGGGTGAGATTACAATATTTGCCCAGGATCACACACTTACCCTAAACAGCGAAGCAGGGATTTTAACCCACACTTTGAATTTGGGCATGGCCACTTTCTTCCACGCTTTACTTAGAACAAATATTTAAGTTTTGGGTGTCAAGACCTACACACAACGAAATCGTGCTCTAGCTGCTAACTCGAGTGATAATAATAGCGCAAGTTCAGTTCAACGTTATTAGCAGTCGCCATGCTCGACCTGCTCCTTTACTTAGAAACAAGTGACCTTTAAAATAAAACATGTGACAAAGAGTGCATTTGAAATGCAAGTCATGACATCAAATAGCTCACATCATGATATCACATGAGTGTGCCAATGGCGCCATATAATGTAAGCAAAAACAAAGAGGTGATGGCTGGAAGGCTTAGAATTGATATTAAACCACTGGCATTGCTCTGGGCAACCCTCCTGACCATCGTTTTTCACCTGCCAAGTCATTATAGAACGGGGAAAAACCATATGCAATTCAGGCATGGCCCCATCCCCAAAAGGGCAGTGCAGCCCGAACTGCTAGGTCACATCCCTTCTGCACAGCAACCTGGGCTCCACATCTGGGTATACCGGTCCCAAACAGGGAAAGGTACACGAGGGAGACATGGGGCATGTGCTGGGGTGGGGGGTACAGGACAGACATGGGGCATGAGCCGGGGGTGGGGAGAACACGGCAGACACGGGGCATGAGCAGGGGTGGGGGGAACAGGGGAGAGACACAGGGCATGAGCAGGGGGTGGGGGAGAAAGAAGGGAGACACGGGGCATGAGCGGGGGGTGGGGGGTAAGAAGGGAGACACGGGCCATGAGCGGGGGGTGGGGGGAAAAGGAGGGAGACACGGGCCATGAACAGGGGGTGGGGGGAAAAGGAGGGAGACACGGGCCATGAACGGGGGGTGGTGGGGAAAGAATGGAAACACGGGGCATGAGCGGGTGGTGGGGGGGTAAGAAGGGAGACATGGGCCATGAGCGGGGGGGTGTGGGGGGGAAGAAGGGAGACACGGGGCATGAGCGGGGGTTGGATGGGAAAGAAGGGAGACACAGGGCATGAAGGGTAAGAAGGGAGACACGGGGCATGAGCCGGGGGTGGATGGGAAAGAAGGGAGACACGGGCCATGAGCAGGGGGTGGGGGGTAAGAAGGGAGACACGGGCCATGAGCGGGGGGTGGGGGGTAAGAAGGGAGACACGGGCCATGAGCAGGGGGTGGGGGGAAAAGGAGGGAGACACGGGCCATGAACAGGGGGTGGGGGGAAGAAGGGAGACACGGGCCATGAGCAGGGGCGTGGGGGCTAAGAAGGGAGACACGGGCCGGGGGTGGAGGGGAAGAAGGGAGACACAGGCCATGAGCAGGGGGTGGGGGGTAAGAAGGGAGACACGGGCCATGAGCGGGGGGTGGGGGCTAAGAAGGGAGACACGGGCCAGGAGCCGGGGGTGGAGGGGAAGAAGGGGGACACGGGCCATGAGCAGGGGGTGGAGGGAAGAAGGGAGACAACTCTATTGGCAACCCTGTACGATCCCCGGGGGGGTGCCATGACAGCAGAAATAATAGACATCACGGTGGCGACACTTAGAGACTGGGTGGTACTCTTCCCAGGAGGAACCATCATCGTAACTTTGGATTTCAATGTAGACTGCATGCAAGAACTTGAAAATGGGGTGCGGGGTTGGGGAAGAAAAGAGGACAGTCTGCGACGGTGAGGGCTAGGGAATGGTTGGGAGCCCTGGTGGAGTTTGCACTCTCACCACCAAGTTGGGGAGAAGGGATAGGTAAGACAACCTGGTCAAATGGCCATGCCTGCAGTCGAATTGATTTTATATTTATAAACAACTGTTTGCTCAGGCTCAATCCTGTGTTGGAGATTAGATCCACTAAGGCAAGTGACCATGTGATTCTGTCAATGAATTATGGTGGGATCCAGGAGACCGGTAGAGAAAGACTTGGATGGTCAGTGAGAAAGATTGAGCAGTTGAATCTATACTTGAGAAATAGTGGTCTTGCTGAAAGCGAACTGCCGTCACAATATAACAAAGATCTAAGAAAGTTACACTCCCTATATGATCTGCCGGAACACAGACAGGTGTTTAAACAAAATGGCCATCGCAGGGCGACCCACTGCTTTGATAGTGCTATTTCCAAAAAGAAGCGCAAGTTAAATGCAGAGTTACGAAGCCTAATTATAAATAGCACACGGCTAGCTGATGAAGAAGGAAGGACTAACCAGCCTTAGGACTAGGTATACAAACTGGCTCAGAAATCACAAGTTCTCCCAAAATGATTTGGGATGGAGATTTCTAAACGGGTTAATTAGGATAAATGATTCCAGGAAATGTTGGCACTGCTTGAGGGGTATCACAAATGAATGCTGCGGACCCCAGCAAACTATTAGGGGTAACTGAGGATAACTGGGTCAGGTTTATTTGAAAGGGCCTTTGATGGTGGGCAAAACTGGTCTTGGGAAGCCAGGTTCATGGCAAACTCAATAGTGAGCTCACATATAAAAAGGGCCGATCTAGAGGCCCAATTTATTAAAATTAAGGCCTTGAGTGCGGTAGGCCTGGATGTCCTCTCAAACCTGGTTCTGAAGGCAGATGCGTTACTGTGGGCCCACATTTTACAACAACCTTTCACATATCTTTGTGAAACGGGAACCATTCCAAGAACTTGGAATACTGCAATCTTAATTCCAGTCTATAAAAAGGGGCCACGTGATCTGCCAGACAACTATAGATTATTGGCTATGTTGGACTGCAATGCAAAGATATTTGCCAACTTGCTGCTAGAACTGCTCACAACGTGGGTGTTTGAGAAGGGTTTACTAAGATATCACCAAACAGACTTCAGAAAGGGCTGTGCTACATCCCATTCAATCTGGACGCTACTGACCTGGACGTCAGATACCCAATGCTATCCAGGGACCGAGTTATATGTCTGCTTCGTAGACTTCTCAGCTGCTTTTGACAGTGTTGATAGAGCTAAATTGTGGGACATGCTAGAAAACTGGCAAATAGACCCATCTTTGCTCTACTTCATTAAAGCATTGTACAGTGAGGAAGAGGTCAGAATCAGACTTTCCCAGGAGGGGGACTTATCAACTCCAATTATCACTAAGAGGGGACTAAAACGGGGGGCTAATTAGCCCCTCTGCTTTTTAACCTATATATCTCCCAGCTCATACAGAGGTTAGGCGAGGTGCTGAACGATCCCCCTCCCCCCCCACAGGGGGAGAGGGGCTGCCGTGCATGTCATATGCAGAGGATTTAGTTATACTTGATCGCACAAAATAATAAAGTTACTCAATGTAGTGACTAACTTACTCCTAGTCCACAGTCCCCTTTCCTCCATACTTGCGGGACATTCAGTCCTTCGGGGCGGGACCACTTGTAAAAAGCAACACATTTCAAATTGTTGTCCCTTTATTTTTACGCGGGTTACTGCACAGCCGTAACCCCGCCCTCCTGAGCCCTGTCCCGTACATCGCCCTTCAGTTCTTTTTTTAATCGCCAGGTCTGAGATCATTTAAGCAATAATAGAGGATACTTTTTAAAGGGGACAGCAGGCAGGCGTACGGAGGAAACGGGACTATGAACTAGGAGTAATGTAGTCACTATGGTGACTAACTTTATTTTACTCCTACGTCCCGTTCCCTTTCCTCCATACTTGTGGGAGATTCACAATCACGAACCACAACTAGTTCAGGTGGATGGAGAACCCCCTTACTGCAATACATTGTTAAGGACAGCCTGGCCAAACTGGGCATCAGCCCTGGAGCTCAGGTCCAAGCAGTAATGTTTACAAAAAGCTGACGGGGAAGCCCACGTAGCCGGCTTGGCGATGGTTTCCCAAGGGACATACTTTCGGAAGGCAACAGCAGCCACTTTGCCACGTACAAGATGGGCATGGATGCCCTTTGGATGTTGAAGGCCCCGAGTGGTATAGGCTTCAGAAATGCAAGAGGCAATCCATCGGGAGATTAGTTGCCTTTGAAGCTGGTTTCCCTTTCGGATCTCAGAGTTGTGAGGAGCCCCTGAGCTCACTCGTCATGTCGAGGTAAAACTTTAGAGCTCGTCTGACACCGAGGTTGAGCAAGACGAACAAGTTACTTTCTTACCTGGTAACGTTCTTTCGATGGGATGGTCCGACGACGTATTCCATATCTATGACAGGTAATCACCACAGCTGTGCTGCTTCGGAAACTTTTCCGGCGTCTGCGTCGATGACGTCGATGCGCCGACGTCGAGGACCTCCTCCGACGTCTGACGTCATCCGATGTGATAAGTAGGACGCACGACGCCTGTAGCCGCAGTTGTAGTTTTTTCCCCCAGAACGTGTGACATAAGTCAACTGCCAGTCAGACACAAAGCCTTGCGGAACGTAAGCTGCAATCGCAAAAGAAATTCTGCAGCGGGGAAGGCAGGGCGGGAGCGATATGGAATACGTCGTCGGACCATCCCATCGAAAGAACGTTACCAGGTAAGAAAGTAACTTGTTCTTCGAGGGGATTGGGTCCTCCGACGTATTCCATATCTATGACAGACTCCCAAAGCAGTACCAGAGCAAGGAGGAGGGAAAGAATTTATAAACAAAATTTATAATAGCCAATCAAACAGCAGAGCAAAGGACCGCCTTGCCAAAGGCCAGATCCTGCCCTCTGATGGAATCGAGGGAATAATGCCGTACAAATGTATGTACCGAAGCCCAGGTGGCTGCATCACAGATGTTGCGAATAGGAACACCCCTCTGCAGGGCAGTAGACGCAGCCATACCCCTGGTAGAATGGGCCCGCAAGCCAGCCGGTGGGTCCTTACCCGCCAAGCGGTAACACTCCGAGATGGCCAAAATAATCCAGCGGGACAAAGTCTGTTTCGTCACAGCTTGCCCCAAACGCTTACCAGCGTAACCAATAAAGAGTTGATCGTCCACTCTGACCCGGGACATGCGTGAAACATAAAAGCTTAAAGCTCTCCTAGGATCAAGCCTATGGAGCCTCTCCTCTTCCTTACCAGGATGCGGAGGAGGATAGAATGCCGGAAGAACAACCTTCTGGGCCAAATGAAATTCCGTCACTACCTTCGGAAGAAAAGAAGGACGAACACGAAGGACAACCCTATCCTTGTGGAAAACAGTGAAGGGTGGCTTAACTGAAAGTGCCTGTAACGCACTCACTCTGCGAGCGGAAGTAACCGCAACTAAAAACACAGTTTTCAGAGTTTACAGCCTCAAAGGGCAAGAATGTAAAGGCTCAAACGGAGCACCCATAAGAAACCTAAGAACAAGGTTTAAATCCCAACCAGGCACCAGGAAAGGTGACGGAGGGAACACATTAGTGAGCCCTTTCAGAAACTGTGAAATTAAAGGGATCTTAAAGTAAGAACACTCATCAGACGAGCGCTTAAAGATGGACAGCGCCGCCAGGTAACCTTTAATGGTACCCACTTGCAAGCCCCTGTGGGCCAAAGAAAGCAAAAAGGACAGAACCATGGGGATGTCACATGCAAAAGGATCCACATTCCGAACTCTGCACCAGTCGCAGAACTTACGCCAACGGCAACGGTACAGAGACTTAGTTGCTGGCCTTCGGGCCGAAAGCAACACCTCCATCACGTCTTCAGGGAGGTCCCAATCCCTATACCTCAACCTTTCAGAAGCCAAGCGTGAAGGTTGAGGGATCTGACCTCTGGATGGAGAACCAGACCCCCCCTCCCGTGAGAGCAGTTCGTCTCGGTAGGGAAGACGACGTGGAGGGCAGATGGACAAGTCGAGAAGGTCCGGGTACCACGTCCTCCGAGCCCACGCCGGAGCAATGAGGATCATCCGGGAACCGAACTTCCGTAACCTCCGCAGCACTTGCGGGATGACGGGGACTGGAGGAAACGCGGACAGCAGCGGGAACGACCACTCCACCACGAACGCGTCTCCTAAGGCTCCTTTTGGAGGAAATTCCCGCGAGCAAAACCTTTCGCACTTCCGGTTGACACTGGAGGCGAAGAGATCCACTCGAGGGGTCCCCCAAAGGGCGAAGATCTCCAGGAGAATCTCCTGAGCCAACTCCCACTCGTGAGAGATCGTGCTCTGCCTGCTCAGAGCGTCCGCCGTCACGTTTTCGATTCCGGCCAGATGAACTGCCGAGATCGAAACTTCCTGCTGGATGGCCCAGAACTCGAGCTGCATCGCCTCCCTGCACAGAGGAAGTGACCCTGCCCCCCCCCCTTTTTGTTGAGGTAGTGCATGGCCACTGTGTTGTCCGTCAGGATCAGGACATTCTTTCCTCGCACAGTCGGCAGAAAAGCCCTCAGGGCTAGCCTGACGGCCCTCAGCTCCAACAGATTGATATGGAGTCTGGACTCCGACGGAGACCAACGACCGCTGACTGTCAACCCGTTGGCATGAGCTCCCCATCCCGTGAGGGATGCATCCGTCACGATCGTCACCTCCGGCCAGGGAAGCCAAAATGGAGCCCCCTTCATCAAGTTGCCTTCGACGGCCCACCACAGAAGGTCCCGGGCGACCGAGGGCGGCACCTGAATCGGGTCCGACATCCTGCCGGAGGACTGCGACCATTGCATCTTGAGTGCCCACTGCAAAGATCTCATTCGCAGGCGAGCCTCTGGCACCAGAAGAATGCAGGATGCCATGAGGCCGAGCAACCTCAAGAACTCGAACGCTGGGAGCGTCTGGGCATGCTGAAACTTGCGCACCATCTGCTGAATGTGAAGAGCCCTCACCTGGGGAGGAAAACACTGCCCCAGGGAAGTGTCGAGCACTGCTCCGATGTACTGGAGCCTCTGCGTTGGCGTCAAATGGGACTTCTTTAAATTGAGGGAGAAGCCCAGCCTGTGAAGGGAGTGGCAGGTGACGGACAGATGATCCAGGACTTGCTCGGGAGAGCTCCCCCTGATCAACCAATCGTCCAGGTAGGGGTAGACGTGAATCCCCCCTTGCCTGAGATGCGCTGCCACCACCACCATGAGCTTGGTGAAAACCCTCGGGGCGGAGGTCAATCCGAACGGCAGGACCCGAAACTGAAAGTGCGAGTCGCCAACCGCGAACCTCAGGTACTTCTTGTGCTTGGGATGGATCGGCACATGGAAGTAAGCATCCTTGAGGTCGAGTGACACCAACCAGTCCTGAAGCTGAAGGGCCTGGAGGACTTGAGAGAGAGTAACCATCTTGAACTTGTCCTTCCTGAGGAGTTTGTTCAAACCGCGCAAGTCCATGATGGGTCTCAATCCCCCGTCTTTCTTGGAAATCAAAAAATAAGGGGAATACCATCCCTTGTTCCTCTCCGCTACAGGCACCAGTTCTATAGCGCCTTTCTCCAGCAGGGCTTGAATTTCCTGCGCAAGGAGCGGATCCGGACACTTCAAAGAGAGGTTCCCCGGTGGATTGTCGCGAGGCCTGTGTGCCGAAAGGGAAGACAGTAGCCGTGGGCTATGATCTCCAGAACCCACACATCTGAAGTAATGGCTTGCCACTCTACAAGATGCAGCGTCAGCCTTCCCCCAACCGGCGAACCATGGGACATGGCCTCATGACTGAGTAGGAGCGGCTGCGGCGTTACCTGAGGGCAAAGAGGCAACTGCCCGAGCCGCCTTGGCACCACGGGTACCCTGTCGTCCACCTCTGGTACCCCTGCGCTGGCCTCTTTGACTGCCAGCCCCTCTCGCTCTACTGAAGGACGAGTAAAAGCGAAAGGAACCACCCCTCCACTGCTGTCCCCTAGGACGAAAAGGCGGAGGTTGGCGAACTGCAGCGCCCAACGACTTCGCTGCAGCTTTTGAGGTCTGCAACCTCTCAAGGCTCTCGTCAGCCTTGCTGCCAAAAAGGTGTTCACCGTCAAAGGGCATGTTGAGGAGCCGGGACTGCACATCAGGAGCAAACCCCGACTTCCGCAACCACGCAAACCTGCGTATCACAGTGCTCGCCGCCATGGACCTACTGACGCATTCAGCCAAGTCCAGACCCGACTGAACGGACTCACACATGGCATCCTTACCATCCTGGACCATAGCAAGGAAACCATCCCGTTCATCCCCTTCGGGAATATGCTCAGCCGCTAACGCAACACAGTTCCACAGAGTGTGCGTGAAACGTGACAAGGCACAAATGGAGTTGGCCGCCTGAAGCGCCATACCACCAGAAGAAACACTTTCTTCGCCCAGCCATCAAAACGCTTGTCGTCCCTATCAGGAGGGATGGTAGGGTACGACGCCTGCTTTGCCGGGGCCGTGGCCGCCTGCACCACCAAACTTTCCGGAGTGGGGTGCCTGGTCAAGTAGCAGGGGTCGCTACTGGCTGGACGGTATTTACGCGACAAGGACTTGCCCACCGCCGGGAGACTCTCCGGAGCAGTCCAAGCCGCCGCCACCCTTTTCTGTAAAGCCATATGGAACGGCAGTACCGGGTCAGTTGGGGGACCAACATCCAGGATGTCCGTCAGGTCATCCTGCACAAACTCCCCTGGGGGAGCAGACCATCCCAGATACTCAGAAACCCTAGCCATAAGGCGCCGGTACGAGGAATCGGCATGGGAGCCAGGCTCAGGCCTACAAAATTCCACCTCCGGAGAGGTGTCCAGTCCACTGGCATCATGCAGAGACTGCCTCAAATCGTCAAACTGACTATGGCCCGAGACAATGTCATCTGGCACCCGACGAGGAACCAGGCCATCAGAATCCTCATCCGCCTCTGAAATATATTCCAGGTGGCGAAAAGAAGGCACCCGAGAGTGCCTGCTCTTAGCCAGAGCCTTCCTAGGGGGTACACCCGAGACACGGGGCACCTCCGACACGAAAGGCGTCGATGGCGTCGAGCGAATCGGCGCCGCCGTCGAGAAAACCGGCAACGGCGCCGAGAGGATCGGCGTCGACGTCGAGGAAATCGGCGTCGACGTCAGATGCAGCGCCTCCAGTATCGGCGGCGTCGACACAGCCCTCGAAGCCGGAGCCCCGAGCGTGTCCCTCGACGACCTGACCGTCGACGGCGTCGACGACTTCCTCGGAGCCGGAGCCTCGAGAAAACCTGTCGACGCCCTCGACGCCTCAGACGTCGATGTCTTCCTCGAAGACATCACAGGTGCACACGGTCTCGATCGCGTCGAGGACCGGGACCTGGAACGGGTACGGCGAGAACGAGCCTCCCTGTCCGAACGGGACCTCTCCCGTGACTCGTGCCGACCACTCTTGCGAGCGGTGGCTCTCGACCTCTCACGGCCGACCCCACTCGGGGGCGCGGACGGTTGAGTACCCTGCGACTCAAGAATCGCCAACATCTACTTCCCGAAGGAAGCCCATTCCTCCGGCGTCGCACGGCTGGTGGGGAAACCGACGTGCCGTGCAGAGTCCTCTGAAGAGGACCTGGAAGGCGACCGGGGTCGGCGCTTCCGAGAATGCCTCGAAGAGGCTGAGGAGTGGCGAGACCGACTCCTAGAAGAAGACCGACGAGACTTCCGACGAAGACGCGGAGAGTCACCCCTCGAATCATCCGTCGAAAGCCCCGCCGACTTCGATTTCCGGGGCTTGGACACCCGACCTACCGACAATTTCTTCTTACGCTCGCGTAAGGCCTTGGACGTGAGCGACTGGCAGTCGACACAGTCATCCGTGTCGTGGGCCTCCCCGAGGCACCAGAGGCAGGCGTCGTGCGAGTCAGTCACCGACATCTTGGACCCACACTCCCCGCACTTCTTAAAGCCCGGACGCGGGGTTGAAGACGAAGTGGAAGACATCGCCGAAGGAAATTCACAAACGAACAGGTTCGAAGAACCAGAAAGAACAGAACTCCAAAGAGTCGAGGCTTAGAACCGAGAAACACGAAGCAACACGTTCGCGGAAAAAACGGAACTGAGGCTACAGGCGTCGTGCGTCCTACTTATCACATCGGATGACGTCGGAGGAGGTCCTCGACGTCGGCGCATCGACGTCATCGACGCAGGACGCAGAAAAAGTTTCCGAAGCAGCACAGCTGTGGTGATTACCTGTCATAGATATGGAATACGTCGGAGGACCCAATCCCCTCGAATCTCTCTGCATCTGATGGTGGGTTAGGAAAGAAAGACTGGTAAGGAGATAGATTGGTTCAAATTAAAAATTGGTAACCACCTTAGGCAGGAAAGAAGGAGTACAGAGCACAACCTTATCCTTATGGAAGGTGAGGAACAGATGTTCCACAGAGAGAGCTTGTAGCTCGCTTACTCGCCTTACTGATGTCACTGCGATCAGAAAGGCGACTTTCCAAGAAAGTTATCAGAGATCGGTAGTGACCATGGGCTCAAATGGTTTATGGCATAAGGCGGTGAGTACCACGTTCAAATCCCATTTGGATGAGGAGTACGTACAAGTGGAAAAAGATGTTGAAGACCTGCAAAATGCCTTTTAATGACTGGATTAGTCAAAGAAAAGGAACAGTTGACAGATAGGCCACAATGGCAGATAAGTAGGTCCTGCAGGACAAGACATGAATGCCTGAAGCAGCGAGGTGAGAAACAAACAAAATAACAGTGTCAATTGCAGCATGCCTGGGTTCAAGTTAGTTAGCCAAACACCAGTGGCAAAACCAGAGCCATTTGCTCCTATATTGAGACCTTGTAGAAGGTTTTCTGGCAGCTTGAATAATGCGCATATTGTCCTCGGACAAATGAAACTGTGCTAAAGATCTGAATTCAGGCACCAGGCCTCCAAGCTGAACGATTGTGGGGAGGGGTGCCACATCTGGTGATCACACTGGTAAAGCAGGTCGGAAATCAACAGCAATCTGATCGGCGGAAGAATAGTCAGACACTGAAGTTCCGAGAATGAGAATCTGGCTGGCCACCAAGGAGCTATGAGGAGGAGAGTGCAGTTCGATACATTCCTGAGCTTGCAGAGTGACTGATTAATCCGAGGTAGCGGAGGAAACGCATAGGCCTTCAGGTTGTGCCATGGAATCTTGAGAGCGTCCCGCAGGGAGGAGACCCCGAGACAGTTTCTGGATGTTTATAGAGGAAGTTTCCTGTTTGTAAAAGTCGCAAAGAGGTCCATATTTGGAGTGCCCCACTGGCGAAAAATGGCGGAGAGAACATTTGTGTTCATTTCTCGCTCGTAACTGGCTGCTGACTGGCAGCTCATTGAGTCTGCAGTCACATTGATGTGCCCCGGAATGTGTACAGCCAGGAGCCAAATCGTGTGCTGGATGGCCCATTCCTAAATCTCTATGGCTAGGGCCACAAGGAGAGGTGACTTGGTGCCACCCTGCTTGTTAATGTAAAACATTGCTACAGAATTGTCCATGCGAATACGAATTACTTTGCTTGTGATGGACGGTTGAAAGGCTTTGAGCACCAGAAAAACAGCCAGGAGTTCCAGATAATTGATATGACATAGCCTGTCTTGAAGTGTCCAAAGGTCGAATACTTTGGGGTGACCCAGCGTCGCACCCCACCCCAGAAGAGGGGAGTCCATGGTAATCGTCACTTTTGGGCAGGGCTCTTGGAAGGAGGCCCCCACAGAAAGGTTGTCGGTCGAAGACCACCATTGCAGATCCGCCATCATAGAGGACGGAACTGGAATTATCTTGAAATCCGGGTTCGCAGCCTGAGACCAAGAGCTCTGAAGAGCCATCTGGGTATGCCTCCTCTTCAGACATTCAAGAGGAAGAGCTAGCACCCAAGAAGCCACGAGACCCAGAAGTCTCTGGAACCACCAAGCCGGCATGTGCAATGACTGGAGGAAGAGCTGATAGCTGATAGGTCTGCAAACCTGTTAGCCGTTAGGAACACCCTGGTACTGACTGTATTCCAACGGAATACCCAAGAAAATCAGGTCTTGAAAGACCGTCATGGAAGATTTCTGCCAGTTGACCGACAGCCCAAGGTGGAACAGGAGCTGGAGGAGAAACCGAGATTGGTAAATGCTGTCTGCGGGCAAGGACTGCGCAGGAGCCAGTCGTCCAAATATGGATTTACATGAAGGCCCTGTGGCCAGAGGAAAGCTGCGATGACCGACCTCTTCGTAAAGACATGCAGCGCTGAGCTGAGACCAAGAGGGAGCACACGCAACTGGAAGTGTGCCCCTCACAATGATAGGTCGACACCAGAGGAGAACTGAGTCACATGTGGAGATGAGGCAATTGTCTCTTCAGGGGAATTAGGGGACTTAAGTAACACCTTAGCCTTGACACAAGGATCTTCGGCAGAACCAGTACTGGGGGGGGGTCTCTGATGTTTACTGGTCATCTTAAAACTGCCCCAAAATTAGCCTCGGGAGGAGGAACCTCGGCAGAGCTGGTAGTAGAGGAATTATGGTCTGTGACCGCACTCTGTGCCCCCTTGACGGAACCGGTACCACCACGACCCTGAGCGTGGGACGGTTGAGGAATGTACCTCACTGATAAGAACTTCAAAGAAGATCTACCGGTTCTGTCGGTGCTGACCTTAGCCCCAAGAAGAGGAACCTCTGGTTTTAACCCAGGACGTATAGCTCCCTCAAGAGGGGCCTCGAGCCGTGGTTCGGTAAGAAACGCTACAGAAACAGAGAACTCAGGACGTACCCCGGTATCAGTGTGGAAAGCTTCAGAAATGGAGACCTCAGGCCGAACCCCGGTATCCAGAGTCACAGACGAACTGGGATGAACTTTAGCACCCAATTGGTGAACCTCGGAACAGTGTCCGGTTTTGGCAGGTCCGCTGAAGGAAGCCTCAGAACACTCCAGTGCTCCTATTAGGCCCTTTGTGGCACCTCAGGGGAACCCCTGGTGACAGAGTTACACAAGCCCCTCCCCCCTGACCTGGAAGGCCCTCAGAAGGAGTACCCTGACCGGGGCACCCTCAGAAGTAAAGAATTTACCGGGTGTTTCTTCTTTTTGTCAATGAACAGCTGGAAATGAGGTGGAGGAACTTGCTAAAACACTTCCTCCCACCGAAGAAGACGACGTTTGAGTGCCCAGACGGAGAGGGAGTCTCAGTAGAAGCACGAATCCGCAGCGATGTTCCGGGCCAAGACACTCCAAGTAAAGAGAGTGGGGATCCGACCTTGTGAAGCGACGTTCGCATGAAGAACAGGACATGAATCCCAGACATAGACGGAGGACTAAATGACAGAGGAACCGGAGCAGGAAGGAAGGACAAAGGGAATACAAATAAAATTCCCGTGATGCTTGTGCATCAAAACCCAACTGTGTGGAGAAAAGGACTGAAGGGCGATGCACGGGGCGGAGCTCAGGAGGGCGGGGCTATGGCCACGTGCAGTACACCGCGTACACATAAAAGAAGGATGAAATGTTGGTTTCTTTTTTACAAAAGTGCTCCGGTCCCGTCCCGAAGGACGGAATGTCCCGCAAGTATGGAGGAAAGGGGACAAGACATAGGAGTAATAGGGTTACAATGCTCATTAAAGGCACTATAAAAAAAAAACCTGCAAAATATGACCACCAAATGCAATCTGGAGCAAGTTCCTCTTAGGGGGATCTCTGCACAAGTGAAATTTAGCCCATCTCCTATTTCCACCACTGAGATGATAAAAATGGTCTCATCTATGAACCCTACTTCTTGTGCTGAAAATCTCTTTCCACCCAAAATTATTTTAGAGCACAAAGATCTTTTTGCCCCTTTTCTGACTAGGTTTGGAAATTCCTCTTTTAGGGACAGTCAGGTGCCCGCCTCCATCAAAACAGTTACTGTTAATCCTCTTCTGAAAAAAAAACTAATCTTGAGCCCAAGGAAAGCAGCAATCTTAGGCCAAATACTAATTGTAATTTCCTCCTGAAAATTATTGATCAGTTAGTCCCGCTGAAACTGCAAAATGTTGTCGAAAACAATTCCATCCTGCATTATAGACAATCTAGCTTTCAACCATCCTGAGACTGCTCTAGTTGACTTGCAGACCCATTTGATAATGCTGATGCTGCTCAACTTGTTGACAGCGTTCAACTTAGTGGACCACAATCTCCTCCACGGTACTCTCAGTAACTTGGGGCAATGCTCAGAGGAAGCCACTGGATGGTTTCACTCCCTTCTTACCACCAGGGAGTCAAGAGTCCAATGGGGCCAAGCCTGCTACCTCTCTGCTCCCATTTTATGTGTAGTACCGCAGGGGGGACTGTCTTTCACCTATCTTGTTTAACTTGTAAATTAGATCTTTGTTTGCTCCTGGAACACTGCAGTGTGAGGTTTACAAATTATGCAGACACCAAGGTGGTCATTAAGCTAATCAGGAACTATGTTCAAGACCTGGCCCCCCTGACCAGAGTGTATAATCAAATAGAATCTTGGATGTCTGCAAACTGGCTTTGTTTGAATGGAAACAAGACACAGCTTCTTCTGGTGGGATCTCAGCAGGCTCGGACCAAATTGAGCCCCAGCTACAAATCTTTCGAGTTAGGCTTAAACACCATCAATGTCCAAAAACTGGTCCAAACGTTGGGTGTGAAGATTGAATCCTCTCTCAATGCTGATGCCCACGTTAGCCAGCTGACCTCCACCTGTAATTATCATCTGCGCCCCTTTATTTCCCACAACAAAAAAACACTGTTGCTTGAGCAGCTTTTTTGTCCAGACTGGACTATTCCAACTCCTTAAACTCCTTACCGATTGGAGCTTCCTCAAGCAACCTGAAAAAATGTCAGATACTGCAGAATGATGCTGTACGTATATCCAAGAAGATGACAAGAAGATGCAACATTACCTAGTACAGAAGGGCTCTGCACTGGTTCCCAGTTAAAAAGCATATCCTCTTTAAAAGCGTTACCCTCGCTCACCGTTGCACCTTTGGAATTACCCCCACGTATTTAAAAGCTTGGGTTCCCTTGTACACTCCAAGTAGAACGCTGCGCTCTTCAACTCAGTCTCAGCTTCGTTGTCCAACTTTCAAGCGCACAAGGGGCATGGGAAGAGCCTTCCCAGTTAGAGCAGCTAAATCCTGGAACACTCTGCCCCCTGTTCTTCGGCAGGAAGTAAACCTTGGAATGTTTAGGAAAACTTTGAAAACTTTTCTGTTCAACTAGTTTCCAACTGGATTGATTCCCTGAATGATTACTTTCGATTGTTTTTGATGGTTGTCTTGTGTGTAGTTGTTGCGCCCCGATGCCCGTGGGCTGTTTGCGCGGTACAACAAATAAATGTCTTTGCGACTGACTTAGGCCTGAGACCAAATACCAATTAGACCAAGGTTATGGTCTTTGGCAACGGGGCACTTGCAAAGAGCCCATACAATTGATGGTTTGGGGAGGGGGCTGGGGAAGGAGAGCTGGAAAGGACTTAAGGAGTACAGATTCCTAGGAATCTCTATAAGGACAAATCTTTCCGGTGTCCACCTGGTGGATGACATTACCCAGAATGTCTGACAGAAGTGGCTTACCCTCAAAAAAATGATTGAATCCCAGGGAGGAAGATGTATTGAAGCTAAGATTCTGGTATACAAGACCTCAATCGTCCCTACAATGATGTAACCTTTAGAGGTCTTTCCATGGAGGTTAGTGGCTCCCTTGGGTAAGTTAGAGGGAAAGATACTCCGGTTGCTGTTGAACCTGCCGGCATGTACACCGATACAGGCGATTAGGCTTGAACTTGCACTACCCTCCCTTTTGACAACATGGTCACTCGCGTCCTGTAAATTCTGGGGGAGAATACAATATAAACTAGTCGGGGGGGGGGGGGGCGATTCTCTGTTGGCCCATTCGGTCCAACATGCTCTGAGATTTGCAAAGAGTGAGTGGTTCAAGAACCTAGATACCAGGGACAGAAGATGCATGGCTGACATTGTGGTGTCCCCAATCCAGGACTCTTGGCTCAGATTCAATCTGGCCAAGATATCAGCGAGAGCTTGAACTTTTGATGCCAATCAGGCCCTAACCCACTAAGGAACCTTGTGGGGTACTCCCACCAGGCATTTGTTCTGGGTGTGCCAAAGACATACTGAAGAAAATGGTGCAACCCGGCCTTTACTAGGTTCATCCTCTCATTGAGGCTCCAGACCCTCGCGGGCCTTGTAAATACAGAGGCGTCGGTGGGCATACCACATAAACATAGAATTTGCAGATTGTGTGCAACAAATATTGCATCTGCACACATATCCAAGTGCTGGAAGGAATATATGCGCGAGCTTACACTAAATTTGCTATGCCTTAATCTAATCAAATCTGGAGTTGTGTTTTTGCTGCCTCGCATGTATGGGAAATAGCCGCCAGTAAACTTTTGACAGTGCCGGCAATCCCATGAACTCGCTATATGAAATCAAACCAATTCTAATTTGTAATTCTTAGTATGTTTTAACATTAACTTTTATTATGGTCCTGTATGAATTTTAGTAGAGATTTTAGGGAACATGAATTTGGAAAGCAAAGTAAGAGACCATATTGGTTTTTAGATATTGCGGTTGTATTTGTATGTGTATATGATGGCGTTGTATTACTTTGTCATAGTGTGAAAAGGTTACAATGTAACCAAATGCACTTTAAATAAATAGAAAAATTAAAAAGTGCTAGGGAGGGAAAGGTGGAGTGGGAAGTGCAGGTGTTGTGAGGCCAAAGGACGAGTGCCGTGGGGGGCAAGTAAGCACAAGGAAAGAGGGGGAGGGGCGTGGTAGGACTGGGTGGAAGGGGGCCTGGGGCCCTGTAATACTCAGAGGGTACCAGGGAGGCAGTCATAAAGGAGGAGGAAGGAGTTAGCAGGTGAGAGGAGGAGAAAAGAAAGTCTTGAGGAGCTTCCAGAACTTAAGGAGATCTGGCTCAAGCCTGAGGGGCAGGAAGACTATTCCAGAGGGAGGCACCTGCAGAGGAGAGACTTCTACCCCCACTCTTCGCTTAGAGAAACTAACAATTCGTAAGGAGTTAGTTAACAGACCAAAGGACTCTAGTAGGAAGGTATTTAGGCAGAGAGAGAAGGATATAGCAGGATCCCAGACCCCAGAAAGCTTGTGAATGATGCAAAGGGTCTTGAATTTGATCCTAGCAACAATCCGGGAGCCAGTAGAAAGAAAAGGAGGGCTAGAGAGATGCGGTCCCTGGGCTTGAGGCCAAGTCTTGCAGTCCTATTCTGAATTTGTTGTAAGGGAGTGAATGGAGGAAGAAGAGAGATTAAGGAATAGGCTGTTACAGTAATCAAGCCTAGAAAGCTCCAGAGCTCTGGAGACCGTTTGAGGGAAGGTGAGTAAAGGACGATACCGCCGAGGAGGTGAAGTTGATAGTGGGCCTTCTGGGCATCTGTATTGATTACAGATACTGGTTTCAAGTCGTTAGAAAGTGTGTCCACTTTGTTCTTCAAATGCTACATGTGTTCTCAATAGCTTTAGCCACCTACGTGAACCTTGCACTTTGCTTCTAAGATCGGATATAAGTTACATTTTCTGTTGTGTTATCCAGTTTGTTGATGGAGTTACATCCTTTTTGCATACTATTAAGGACTTGATGTATATCTGAAGGGACTGGTACACGGGTGTCTGTTTGTAGAACTCTCTTCGGAGGGCACAGGCAAGGCACCCCCAGCACAGACTTGGCATAACTACCCATAGTGCCACAAAAGTATGAATTCAAAGATGCAGCGCTCTTCAAAGAGTTCGGGAAGGTGTTGCTCTGCAGCAGAATTTATGGTGATAAAATGGTCCAAGTGTCCCAATAGATTAAAGTATTACAGAAGGGTGTGTTAAAGGTGCTAATTCAGCGCCAGACAGGGGGACTCACCTACCAACTGCGAGAGTAAAGAAGGTGGACGCAGCTACACAGGCAATGCAAAGTATTTTTAGCCACAGACGCCCCGTACAAAGAGCTTCACCGAGAACGGGGGGTAGTGATGCAGTGGGTGTATACATAGTCCAAGATACTGTCCTATGTTTAGCTAAAAAGGGGAAGCATAAAAATAGCACCATCGTAAACACACGTAGTGGGAAATCCATCGGGCGGGCTGGAGCTGGGAAACCTCGATCTGAAACACGTGACCAATCCAACAGGGATCTACATACGGGGGTGCAGGCTTAAGCTACTCATCAAGAGAAAAACATCTTAACTAGAACAAGGTGATGTAATTACGGGGCAGTCAGCCAAACTAGCCGCCCTACACAGCAGCAGGAAGGGTGAGACTGTACCAGTGTGCCAGTCACATGACCGCCGATGCCAATCGGCAGGTGGCTATGAGAGAGGAACGCTGGACAGAGTGGTACCCCCAGGAACGCCAATCAGATGGTAAGATCATGAGCTCTGGGGAGGTGGCATGCCTCCAAAGTATCTATCACAGAGTTTGCAATGGGCATTATCTAATGGGTATCTTTTGAATGTCCCCTTTCCCACCGCTGCAGGGGTCTCAGTGTTCCATTGTCAATGGTGCTGACCAATAGCATCGTATTAAAGTTCCGGCGGTCAGCACAAATGTTACTTCAGTAATAAACTGTTCCCGGGGTGGGGTGTGGACAAATGTGGTATCACATGGAGAGCCATTGTAACAGGAAGCTATTAGAGCCTTTCCACTGTTCCGTTGGATTTGTGTTCACCTAGCGGTTATATACAGCATTGCTTCATGCACATTTGAGTATGTGGTTTTTATTATGCTCCAATTGGTGGATCCCGGACTACAAGGGTATGACTAATGCTACCACAGTATGTAAAATGCTGCAGATATTTTAGAACAGTTTCTTATAGGCTACAGAACCGGACTTACAACATGAATGTTCTGTGTTCGGTAAGAATTGATGCAGTCACACTGTGTGAGACTGCACACCACATATCTGCTTGGTATTAGGTAACCCACCCTTGGTATAGGTCTGTACTACACAAGTTGGTAGTGTGACTGAGCAGCCAGGCCTCTCTCAAGAGGGGTAAACGTGAGCTGTAGAGCTGTACAAATGAAATCCGTAAATACAAGTAGCCAGGGAACACTTACACTCAAGGTTTATGTTATAAATAGTTATTTAACATTCTGAGGTTGCAGAAAGGAAAGGTTAGGGAAGGAAGAAAGGTTAAACAGTTTCTCAGGATATGTGAGGACAACTAAATCCTCCAATGAAATCTTGATCAGCCTTTCCCAGCAGTAACCGTATACCCTAAGCTACCACCTATGAGGGACAAACAGTATCAAAGTCAATGGACTTGAAGAGTCTTCAGGGAGCCAGGACAGTCAAAGTCAACTGGGACACAGTCTATGAGTCTGTTGCACTTCTTAGTTCGAAAGTCTTGCAAAGTTAGAGAGTTTGTAGAAAATCACTTGTAGGGTCACAAACTGTAAAGCCTGAGGAAAAAGAGTTGGAATCAACACTAAAAAAGGTAGGCCAATGCAATTCCCAACTGAGAAGAGCACGGCAAAACAAGGCAATAAGGTAAGTACCCCAAGCCTAAACAGTAACTCTGGTTTGAAGAAGAGTGGTCCAGCTGGATTGTGTCTTGCTACAGTGGTGCAGACCCTTGTTCCTGAGCCTCAGTTGTGGGGACAAGAAGGAGGATGTCTGAAGGGCTCCTGCGGCAGTACTTGGGAGGTCGTATGCAGCTACGGCTATTTTCGGTTCAGCGGCACTTTGCAGTTTCAGCGCTTAGAAAACAGCACTGTTGCGGATCTTGGATACTGGTTGGACTCTCTTTGCTCCCTCGGTCCTGCACTCTGGTGAGGGGACTCTGGATATGGAGGTCCTGCTTTGGGATGGTCCTTAGGTGTCTCCTGGAGCTTCTAGACTGTTTCGTTCCGCGGCAGACCTTGCACTAGACTACGGACACTCAACCCCTGGCATTGGGTTCTTACAGCAACGAAGAAGCACAACCACTTGGGGATGGTGATCCAGTGGAGTTAATCTCTGGGTTAGTTGGCCCCACTAACCCAAGGAGAGAAGTCAGTCTGTCCGGAGCTTCTCCGTCGAGGTGAAAAAGGAGTTCAGCACAGCAGCAGGGCTCCATCAAGCAATTCAAAGGTCCAGGAGGTTGCAGCAAGCTTCGTTCACGGTTTCTCAGTCGGGTGTTTCTCCCAGCGGTCGACTCTGCCTCTAGGCCTAACTCCTACCTTTTAAGCACGTGAAAGGACGGCCAGCCAATAAGGACTAGTTGCATTCCTAGAGACAAAGGACAGGGGAGTTTCGAGACCCTCCCTCACATCCTGTCCTTCCAGACACAATGGGGCCAGAGGCAGGCTTCAGGGCAGAAGCCCGCCAAAGGCAAGACAAACAAAGGGCTCAAACCTGTCTCAATGCACAGAGTAAAACCCATGAAAGACCTCACAAACAGAATAGCAAAAAAAGAAGACAGTGGCCATTTTGACAAAATGGTCACCCATGGGTGCTGTACTGCAGCTGAGGGTTCAGCCTGCGGTAGAAAAGCACAATGGTAGGAGAAATTAAACCACTGCCACCAGCCATTTAAAGTAGTGAGGGTAACCTAAAAAGGTTACATGAGTAGGATAAGGGGATACTAGGTAACCTCCCAGCACTCCACATAAGATGGTGTGTGCTGTACCTACAAAGAGAAAAAGGTAAGTAAAGTCAATTTCATTTTACTATGCTTGGGAACTGTAGTTCACACAAGAAAGGGTATTTAAACCTTATGAGAAATCTAAAGGATTTCCCTGGGACACTGCACTGAAGGTGCTGTGTGTCACCAAACAAAAAGTAGATGCCTATGGAGTTTGTCAGACTTCAAAAACAGTGAAAACACAAAAATCCAAATCAGGTAAAAACACATGAGAGAGTGAGAAAAAGGTCTCACTCACTCCAGGGTTAAAATTAAAATGTCCCAAGTCCAGCAAAAGAGCGTGGGGTCTCTAAGGTTGAAGGGAATTAGCAGAGAAATGAGAATTCTCATCAACACTATGTTCCTGCCTTCACAATGTATAGGTTGCCAGAAGTATGTGTAAAACCCTTTCAGTCTGTACTTGTGAAGCAAAACTACCATACAAATTGAGAATCATGTCAGGTGCAAGGTTTTCCGATATATGGCATTGTTGCAATCTCCAGGGACGACCATAAATAGGCTGAACATTAAATCCAATTTATTTAATAAGGGCAACTGTAAGTGTATAGCTAGTAGTAACGTGTCCACCAGAACCTGCAGAGTTTTGATGTTTGGTGTTCTGTCTATACATATGCAGCTATATGTAATATATCGAGCCACTGAATCAAAAAGTAAGCACTTGGATCAAGAACACTATGTAGAACCTGCTAAAGCGAGTATGTACACGTCTGTCTTCGATTTGTACATACTGAGCTATAGGTAATAATTTGAGCCACTGTCGCTGAAAGTATTTTCATACAAGACTTATTTAACTGCTGGCTAAGCAATGATTAGACGGTCAACTTTCCATTCAGCAAAGCTGGTTAATCGTGGGTAATGGTTCTACACAAGAAAGAATGGGAACCCAACAAGGTTGGTCATGGCATGTGTTGACCCAAAGATGTCCCTGTGTAAAATTATGAACTCCCTCTAAACGACACTGAACATCTTTAAACAATTCAAAACGGTCTGGGCGTCATACTTCTGTTCAATTTGGAAAAATGTAAAACCGCAGTAGGATTATTTTTTAACCCTTATTACCAACTTTTTTTTGTGGTTCAGAGGAGGTGGCTTTTGACAGTTGCTTGACGGCTTGATGTATTTCAGAAAACGCTTTATCCACTTTTTTTACCTTCTCGTTGTTCATGATATTTATCTGCAAGGAAAATGGGAATGATATGATTTTTTACAATCGGCAGGAATCTTTAATAGTAAACCAAAACACTGGATTGGTAGTCGGAATTACTAATATATAACACAATGGAAGGGAGAGCTGAAGCGCAAAACGCTGGAAAACTAAATTAACGCTTCTGGTGCAACTAGGTATTTTCTTTTCTTTACCAATGTAAAACTCATCTTGCCCAAAGTGTTCTAGACGCAGCACAAGTTTGAATAAATATCAACTCGTCTCTTAAAATATTGTTAACAATCACTTTTATTGACTTTCATTTGCTTAATGCTCCGACCTTAAAATCAAGAACCAAGTGACATGTGTTGTATTCAGGCAAACTGTATCCAACTGGCTCTGGTTTGAGCATTAACAGAGCAAGAGTTTGATATAGCGTTTTTTTAAAAGCCTATCAGACGCTGGCTTATTTGAGATCTTGGGTAAACAAATCTGACCACAATATGGAGTGAACCAACAATAACCCATGGAAAGTGGACTCTGGAAACTTGAGGAAAACTATCTTCGATTCCGGAAGCACCTCAAGACCTTCCTCTTCACTTCTGCCTTCGCCCCTCCTCTCCCCTGCTGATCTGCTCTCTCTCGGCACTGTGCACCTGGCCCACCTTCTGACTTCTGGGCCCAGGTACCTGCTCACCTTGCCACCCATCCGCACTGCCTCGGGCAATCCCTTGCACTGGGGCCTGTATCTGTAACCATACAGCCCCCCACCCCTCTTCTTTCTTTCTGCACTTACCAGACTCACTTTGTCGGTCGCCTTAAACCTAGCACTTGCCACTTGCTGGCTGCACTACCACAGTTTGTTGCTTGTTATTATTTGTTATTTATCTTTTTCCTTTGCTCTGCACTTTCCACTTCACCCCCCCCTTCCATGCACTTTTCCACTTTTCCCTCTCTCATGCACTTGCACATTCTCAATGTAACTAGGCCTAGTAAAATTTTTGTGTTTGTTCTCCCTTGTTCCCCTCCCTTGTCTTGTCGCGCTCTGAAACACTGGTGTACGAGCGCGATATAAGCAAAATATCAATAAAGTCAGAAACTGGGTACTCGCCCAAGTTTGTATAATGTTGAAGTAGTTACTTAAAACTGATTGAATGTGTTTTTGCTGCTTTGACTTAGGATTCATGGCAAATGGTGCCAATGTCCATTGTTATTTCACAAGGTGAGAGCATGGAAGAGGTACAGGAACAAGTAGTCTAGTAGTCTATTTTTGTTTGTCCCAATTAAGTCTGACACTTAATTGTTTCCATTGTGGACACTAGCGCTGTGACTCCATAACTAGTTTCAACATCTGCATATACCAAAGGCGAGTATGTATATTTTCTTCAGGACTTGGATAAACAAGGAGTTGATTAATCCTCATTAGCATCTTGGGTCTCGTGACTTCAAATTGGTGTGAATAGTGGGACGGTCTTCCCTCATGGAGACCAGACTCCAGCGTAATCGCTTAAATTCGCGTAGAACGGATTTAATCTAAAATTTCTTAATCTTTTTACCCACTCTCCATCTCTCACCTACAGTGGGTTTCCTTTGATTACCTCTTGTGGTCCGTGGAGCGTGTGCACCCATCTCCCAGTCTTCTCCTGACGGAGAATCCCATTCGATCTAACCTAGATTCCTTTTTTAACATGAAGTGGAAGCATCTCTAAAATGTAATACATTCTTGAAGTCGTCATCATCTTGATTGTATTCACCTTTTCTCACAGGGCTAGATTTAAGTGCTGCCCATCTCTTCACATTTCGCTCAAATCGTTCCAGGGCGCATGACATATTCACAACCATCAGCTGATCTAAATCCTTTGTGATCCAGATAGCCAAATATTTCATATTAATCAGGCACCACTGAAAACCTCCATCAGCTAAACCTGATCTGAAACAGAGTGATATCGGTAAGGCTTTGGAATTCCTCCAGTTCACCTTACAGTTGAAACCTTGCCAAACAGGTCCAACATCTCCATTATAGCTGGAATTGAACTCTTGACATCTTGCACTACCAGCAGCAAGTCATCCGAATAAAACCACACCTTCTTTTCAGTTCCACCATAGTTAACGGTCTTGATTCTGCCCTTTCTCTGAAGGCTATAGCAAGCGGTTCCATTGCCAGGACAAAAAGTAGAGGTGACAAAACTGTCTTGTCTAGTTCCCCTCTTCAATTCAAAAGATTCGGAGATCTATCCGTTGGTAATTACTGCAGCTGTTGGCTTATGATAGAACAGTTTCACCCAACCAATCAATTCATCACCCAGGCCTAATCTTAATCCCCCAAGCCGGATCATATTAAGTTCTGGAAACTTAATAAGACTTTCCTTTTCTCCTCTTCCTTCCCTCTCCCCTCCCGTGTTAACTCTTCCTCTGATGCTGTGACTGGGTCCTGGTCCCTTCAGCGTCATACAGGGGCCAGACCACCCCATACCAGTCCCCCCCAGCATCCCTTGCCAGCACTTGCTCGGAGGCTCCCTTTCCCGGACTAGCCCAAACTGGTACCCCTGTCCACCACACTCCTCCTCCCTTCCCCCCTCTTCACCTGACACTTGTCGCCTTGGCCTACCCAGCATTTGCCCGCCCTCACCCCTGGGGGCACCCCAGTCCTGCACTTCTCACTCTATCCCCCTAGCCCCGCACTTACCCCTTGTCATGCACTTGCACCATAGGTTTGCCACAAGGGCAATATAACCGTTTTTTTTCCTCTACTTTTGTGATTTCCCATGTCCCTCAGCTGTCGACCAGTGCATGTGTGGCGCCTGGAAACACTTGTGTATAGGCGCCATACAAATGTTTAATAAATAAGCGGTAGGTCTAATCAATTAGATCAAAGGCCTTCTCTGCATCAAGAGAAAGAGCCACCACATCCTCCCTCAGTATACCCCCCTCCTGTAAGGTCAACAACAGCCATCTCACCATTGATAGATGGGTGCCTCCCCTACACAAAACCTGTTTGGTTAGGGTTGATCAATTTGGGGAGGATCTTTCTCCAGGCGTTGGGCCACTAGTTTGGCCAATATCTTCCCATCTGCGTTTATCAAACTAGTGAGTGTGAAGCTGGTGTCTTAAGACCTTGACAATATGTGGTGCTGGCAGGGCACCATCGGAGGATTTGAAAAAGGCTGAATACCATCAGGCTGCAGTTCATTTGGCTCACAAGCTTGTTGTGCAAGTAGAACAGGATGGGTACACTTATTGTTCAACCCTGCAGGTTCCCAGTAAAATGTAAAAGGTTGAGTTACTCTTTCTTTCTGCTCAGGTGGCTTCAATGGTAGTGCTTGAAGATTTGACTTTGGATACGATTTCAAGGTGCCATACTGGGGTGCATGACTCCCCCCCCCCCCCTTGTGGTACTTCTGGCGAGGGTCTGCATCTATGTTCAACATAAGCCTGTGATTAGTCATAGTTCCTGTGTAGTGCTAGGTCTGCTTTGGGCGTAGGGGGTGGGAACAAGTCTATAAAGGGCCCATCTCATTTTGGAATCTGTGTGATCCTTCTCTATGCTGTACTGAGCATTCACAAACTCCCAGAATGTGAATTCAACATTGTATCCCTGGAACTCCCCAACTAATCGCATGCCCTTTTTCAGTTTTGAAATGCCTTCCCTGATGTTCCAGCTGACGTTTTTTCAAATTTTTCAGTAAACTCTACTTGTGTCCAGTGTGTGGAAATGATGGCCTTTAAAGGGGAAAAGCAGCTTTTCTTTTTCACAATTAACAAAACAATGGGGAGGAAGTCAATGTATCGTTTTTCCCCTTGGGAGGTTGGCTAACACCTATTCATGCCCAGAACAGACACATCCAGCCGTGAACTACCAGGGAACACCCTTCAAAAAACGCACCAAAAAGGTCAGCCTCAGACCAGGGTGTTGCATACCAAAGGCCCTTTGAAGCTGCAGGCCTAGGAAAGGGGCGGGTTTGGGACAGTTAAACAGAAGGCGTAGTGGCAAAAGGTTCTGTCATCTTGTTTTTCTGTGGGCCTCTCTTTTGTTTCCTGTATCCTACACTTCCAGCAGAGTGAAGAACTTTGGGTATGATGATATAAGGCAAATGTCACCTTGTTTCCTTTACAGAGATTGGACCCCTTAAAGCAGGCTTGCTTTCATCCAATCCCCTGTATATGTTTACCTTTATAAAGAAGGGGTGTCCCGCTCCTTTGAACCTCTGCAAAAAGAACTGAAGAATGTGTATAGACCCTGATGGGAAAGCAGTCATTTCCAAAGTTCTCCAATTGTGCAGTGAAGCCAGGTATTCCAAGGAAGTGGAAAGCGCTGCTCCCTGGCCACCCCCCAGGGCACATTGGGGGTGGCCAGCTGTTGGGCAAAAGCCTGCACTCTCTGCCAGCTGCACCAGTAGCCAGGCTCCTCACTGGAGGTGAAGAACTCCTTCAGATGCCAGCTAACTTCTCCCGGTGGGAGCGAATTGAAAATGACTACTCTTGTCCCGAGCCCCTGGTTTGGGACTCAAAGCACCAGAATAAGCCGAGTAGCTGGATTCCTGCATTCAGCAGCATTGAACCCAAACTGATCATGTTTGAATGCCGTCAAACCATCAGAACCTGCAGTCCTGCCTTTGACGCTTCTTTGAACTTAGAACCGCTGTGTGGCTGCATCAAACCAAACCGCTGCTGTATCACACCAACTGAACGCATCACCTGCTGCGGCTCTGAAAAGTAGCTCACCACTGTGGAAGCCTTTGTACAGCCACATCTCGAACAGTGCCTCGAACCACCAGCATATTAGTAATTGACATAAGCTTGACCATTGAATCGACCCAGCTGGGCCTCATTGACCAGCCTCTCTCAAACACAGCATCTGCATAAACATACACTTCTAACCTGACATGATGCAGTCTGGCTAACCACAACCTGCTGCCTACAAACCTGGTTCGACCGACACGCACAGCACTGAGAAGGCAGGTTCAATATCAAGTGACTTTAGAACAGATTCAGGCACTTTTGGAAAGTCCAGTCCCTATGGTCCACTTTTGGGAGCCTAGAGACCGATAAGCCACCCATTTGTACACTACTAAGATGTTTCTTTGTGTGTATCACTGCCCAATTCGTGTCTTTCACACCTGCTACATTTTACATTGTGCATACCGTGTATTCTTTCCACAAGGATGGGTTTTTGTTAGTTTTTTCCAGTAGAGTATTGCATATGGTGTTTAATTAAAGCATATATATTCTATAGAACCATGATTGGACATTCTTTTATTTTGGATTGTTTGGGTTACTATTGTTATCACAGCCACACACACACCTTAAGTGTATAGCCCACCCTACATTACCACAAAAGACAAAGGAGGTATGTATATCTCTTGATTGTGCCTTTTTCACCTTTATGGTTGGGATAACGGTTAGTTTGTGGTAGTGTCCATTCTAAGGAGGCAGTTTAGACACTACTCATCCTTGTTCTCATGCACAGCAGTAGGCATTTGATTACAGATGCTTGCTGTGAGATTGCTGTACTGGTAGCATCTTCCGCAGGTGTTCCCTCACACCGATCTGTTGCCCCTTTTTCAGGTTTTTCGGCATGTCATGCATGTAGGAAGTCCATTTTAACTCGGACCATACTGAATGCACTTTATATTACAAATGACAAACATTAACATATCAGTAAGAGGGTTTGCTTTAGTCAGAAAATAACTTGTGCAACAGTTTGGAAGACTTACATTATTCCATACCTTCTGATGTATCTACACATTGGATGCCTCCCAAACTACCCATGTCCATGATGGCCAGTACCCTCTCCTGGAAAGGCATCTGCTTCAGCGTGTGGAGGACCCACCACCTGTTTCATTGGGATGTTTCTTGACCTCCGGGACCGTCTTTTTTTTTAATTAATATAGTGTGTTATAGTTACAAAAAAGGAACTTTTCACACTTAAAAATTAAAATTCAAGTTCAATTACATCCTTTAGAAAATGGATCTAAACTTCTTGTAATACAAATGCATAAAAACAGCTCAAACATACACAACAATAACACATAACATAAGCACATAAAATACGGACATTAAAAATTACCTAGCTCTTATATTAAAGTATCTAGCCAAAAATAAAACGTACACCAAAAGACCTCTGTAATTAGTGGATGGTAAAGCGCCTGTTCTAAACCTCTTAATAACAAACAAAGAAATACTTTGACCGCACTAGATGTTCAGTTTATATCATTATCATAGTCCTTCATTTTTCGGAGAAGTTCATCTTCGATTTTAACTAGTAATCTGGCAGGACCTTCTCCCAAACTCTTCGGCAACTAGTTTGGGAGCAGCAACTGCATTTACTTGCAAGAGGATCTTCTGCGTATGGACAAGGTGGTGTGATGGGCACAAGACCCAAATAGTTGAGGCTCCAGCTGCAGGACTCTAGCAACTAGCAGCTCCAACTTTCTTGATAAAATTGAGCTTTTCCTCTTTCTGCACACCAGGCAGCCATTTTGCATTGAACTGAGTGTTTTCACCATTGTACAACACTGTTACCACAAGATTGGCTCCTCTGTTCACTGATTTCGGCACTCCTTGCAATCATTTGGTCCAACCCTCCTTGCAATCATTTGGTCCAACCCTTCCCAAGTGCATCAGAAATTGGCATTTTATGTATTTTAGTAAATGTTGAAAAAGTGTAGCTTTGCAGTGCAAACACTACCAAAGTGCATTATTTGTTTATTTCTTGAATTACTGAACAGCCTCAGTATAAAGGAGATTGGAGGGCGGCCTTTGACGACCATCTACTCTCACCCACTAAACACAATCTGTTCAATATATTAGGAATCGCTCTGTTGGGACAACGGGACGTTACTGCCCAGTACAGCTTGACACACTAGGCAATATTGCAATGAGCATCATAGAAAAAATGTCTATTGTGATAATGTTTTGGGTGTGAAACAAAGACGGGTGCAAGAGCGTAGAGCCATCTTTAAAAAATTAAAACACTTTTACCACCATGAAAATAGGCAGCCGTTGATGTAGAAGGGAGGAAGGATTGAGGCTTGTATCTGCTTAGTTACATGCTTTCCATAATGCACCAAGTCAAAAAATAGGGCGTCGGCAGGGGTGTTCTTGTCATCCTATCCCTATCCCACGTGTATAGGTACCCATGATCTCATGTGTTGACATCCTGACAAGTGACAAGAAAACAAGTGTTGCATGTACGGTAACTCATAGGTTGGTACCGAATTACAGCGACTTGCCCCAACTACCCCATTTAACATGGGTGTGTTAAATTGCCCCTTTTGTTCCTCAACAGTTTTCCTTGCCCAGAATGTGTTTGGATCATATGCTGGTGGCCGCTGTGTACCTCTTTAGTATATTGGTAGTCACTTGCTACCTGAGCAGGAGCAAAATAATGGAGTCGTCGAAACCTGGTCATATTCTTTTTAGTGCTTCTTTGTGGGGTTTTTATCATGGGACCAACCATTTTGCCATTCTGCCTTTGGGTTCTGGTTAGTGCTTTCAAAGCCTCCTCTGTGTGAATGGGATCAATTTCTGACAGGGCAAGAGTCATACAAACAGCTCAATTAACATCCCTGTGTGTGCGCACCATTGAAAATGGGATTTAGCTGGTTATTCTTGAATGGATTTGCCCTACCTGTGTAGATCCTTAACCACTGATGAAAACAAACTTATTGATCTGTAACACTGCCTTTCCAACATGGGTATCACATAATGTACATACGACCAGCACACCCAAATCTGCCTTGCAACCACAACATTTGAGGACATATCCGCTTCCTCACTTTTGCAGAGCTACAGTCCACGTGACAGCACTGACAAGCTATCGCAAAATACCCCCGGCCCCTCCACTGCATCCTTCCCCCTCTGTTTGTAGCATTCATTTCCCATCCTCTTATCTTCCCATTGCTCTTTTTCTTTCCTTCAGCTGGCAACAGATCCATTTCTACGATCCAACATGGCAGCGTGCACAAAAAAACAACGTAACAAATGTGTAATACAAATTAATAATTAAGCATAAGTAAACAAAATAGTGAGCTACACTTTATGCAGTCTGCCAGGGACAGCACAAAGTTACAGCTTAAATGTTAAGGCACAGAAAACGTCTTACTGGTATAGGCATGCACATCATAGAGGCATATTTACATACTGTGAATACAAACAGTACTGCATGCAGTATAACTAAATGGCTTGAAATATACTGAAATATACTGACCTTTTTAAGATTGGATGTAACTGGTTTTGCTTTATTTTTTGCTTTCAATGTTTTGCTGTTTGCCACATGGAATACGCTTTTTGGCTTCTGTCCTTTGGTCTTGTTTTTAGCCATTGCCTCTGGATTTAAAAAAAGATCAAACTTAGATATGTCATCAAAAACAATTGTGCACCTGGTTACAGTCATTAAATGTACACACTTCAATGCTTGCCTGCCAGCACAATGCCTACATACAATAGACCTCTTTCTATGTTACTGCAGTATTTACACATATTTCTACCAAATACCAGATTTACAACTTTCCACTTGTTGGGATAACCTTTTTGTGTACCATTTTGTAGAGCAGTGGGGGCGGAGGGTACACAGCAGGGTGGGAAAACACATACAACTGATGAAGAATGTTAGCCAATAAGATAGCTCGGATGGTTGAGCACTCGTTGCTGCAATCTGTGTGTGAGCTGTAGGTTGCCGGTTTGAATTCTGGCAAGGGCAACGTAGCCTTTCATTCTTTCGAGGTCGATGAAGGAGTACCGACTTTGGTTTGGTGACAATTGTGATAAATATGTTCTATGTACAGAGCTTTGCCAAAAGCGCTATATAAATAATCATTTGACCATTAGATTAGATATATAATTTAGCATGGTGTCCTTGTCTCTCTGCACTGTTGTATCATAACATTGGCATACCATTAGGTAGTAATAGTTCCAGGAAATGAGGACTTTCATTAAACCTCAAAAGACAATTCTGCTATCGAACCGCAAAACACACAATACAATTCATGTTGGCTTTACTATGTAATTGGCTAGGATTTTGTGATTTCAACATTTAAATATATACAGGAGAGATCAAATGGCTAGACCTTTGAGAAATAATGAAAGGTGTATTCTGTGACAATGCAGAAATCTGCAAAATAGTAATGATTTCCATACAGTTTTTGCACACTTCTGCTGGATGTCACATACATTTTACTCTCTTGCAAAGGAGAAGAGTCCTTTTTACTCTCTTAAAATCACATTTACTCTCAAAGTTAAAAATTAGGGAGTAAAATACTCCCACTTCAAAATCTTATCTGGAGCACTGGCTGCAAGAGACCCATATTAAGCTGCGGGACAAAAACAAACTGAGCATAAAGGGGTATGACCTGCTGGGGCAGTCCAACGCTCAGTACAAAAAGGCAGGAGTCCTGATTGTGGCACGTAAATAAGTCAGAATATCCACCTTCACGGAACGCTAATGGATAAGGCGGGGAGGCACTTGTTTGCAAGGGTAACGATAGACGGGCTTCGCTGCACGTTAGCAACTATATATGCGCCAAACACGGGGCAAGACGGATTTCTGAGGGAAAAATTGGGAAATTGGAGGGATGTGCGGAGGGGGAAATTATTCTGGGGGGGTGTCTTAAAGGCATGGTCTAGTAAAAAATGTTATTGTCCCTACGGGTCGGCCATTTTTTTTTAAGCCTAAGTGGCTCGATTTTAGAAAACTTTCCTATGGACCTTACCCGAGTTTTCGTCCATTAAACGCACGCAAAAACAAGCATCAGGGAGCCGCCATTTTCTGATAATCCTATCTTTTCCCCCATCGCACTGGCTGACCCGCTTTTACGGCACTAAATCAATTCCCCCACCCCTGAGCCTGTCATCAGCAGACTCGTACCGCCCATTTCCCAACGCCAAAGCATGTCTCGTGTCAACATTCGCTGCGCTGTGTTTTAGAGACGAACATACTCCATTGAACTATCCTTGCAAGCAAATAGTTTCTGATCGGCCGTAATAAATAAAATGAGTAATATTAATGAAGTTCGGCTAGCGAGACTAATTATAATTTTTTTGTTTTCATAACAGGTATTTGATTCCATTCTGCCACTGCCATCTGTTTGAGACACCGGCGGATGGATTCTACAGCAGACACCTGCAGCTTTGTGTCAACAACTGGAGCACGATCACCATATTATGGGACGATCGCCAAGGGCCCACATGCCCTTACGCTGTATTAGTGGCTAGAAGCAACATATCAACCTTTAGGATGGACTAGTGCCTAGTTGATGGAACAGCCTTGCGGTTCACCGTGCTTCCAAAGTGATTCTTTTTACGAAAATGAACACCCTGTGTACCATAAAGGAACAGCGCGTGACTCAAGATGAAACGGAACAGTTATTACGGATACAGATAAATGACTTTCGGAGTTCATATGGCAATTGCTGAATATTCTCTAAACATTGAATGTCAAATAAATGTACTTTACCAAATGTACCGTGTTGCTGTTTCATTTTAAAGTACAGTTTCATATTCCGAATTGTGGCGCGCTGTGTTGTGAGTTGATCTGTGTTGGTTTCCGGGTTCTGTGTGGAGTCGCGCAGAAGACGACTGGGCGCGTTTGCCTACGCAGCACAGTAACATCACGGAGAGAGGCGGGGAATATGAATGTTTTGATAATGTCAGGCTCAGGGGCGGGGGAATTGATTTAGTGCGGCAAAAGCAGGTCAGCCAGGGCGATGGGGGAAAAGATAGGATTATCAGAAAATGGCGGCTCCCTGGTGCTTGTTTTCGCGTGCGTTTAATGGACGAAAACTCGGGTAAGGTCCATAGGAAAGTTTTCTAAAATCGAGCCACTTAGGCTTAAAAAAAACATGGCCGACCCGTAGGGACAATAAAATGTTTTACTAGACCATGCCTTTAAATATGGCGTGGCAACAGACTATAGATAGGAGCTCGGGGGAGATCAGGGGCTGGGGGCGCCCTCGAAATGACTCCGACAGTTAATAAGCTATTTGATGCTGGTAGATGTGTGGAGAGAGCGCAAGGCTCAACAACGTGGCTTCACCCACTATTCGCATGTTTATGACTCAATGTCACGAATAAGATTACTTCTGGGTGACGGCAGGACTGTTGGGGAAAATTTCGAACATAGAAGTTGGGCAGATATCGATCTCTGACCATGCCCCCTTGATGTTGAAAGTGAAACTGCCACACAGGCATACGGGACTTTGGAGATGGAGGCTTCCGTCTCCAAAGTCCCCCTGTATCTTCCCCCTGATTTCTCTCCCATACTGGGAGAAGAAATCAGGGGGAAGATACAGGAGTTTCTAGCCATCAATGATACGGGTGAGGTAAAGCTGGGAGTTGTATGGGACACCCTGAAGGCGGTCATAAGGGGGCAATTTATTGAAAACAAAGCGACTAAAGTCAAGCAGAGGCAGGCTTGGGAAAGAGAGTTGGAAGTGAAACTATGCCATACAAAGGGAATGTGCGAAAAATCCGACACTTTATTTGAGAAGGGCCATGAGGCACGTGCAGGGACAGTTAGATGCCTTACGCATGAAAAAAGTGGAAATGAGTCTTCTGAGCCTCAGACACTGGTACTACGCTAAAGCCAATAGAGCAGATAAACTACTCGCGAGACAACTACGTGCACAGCAACAGATGGGGTTGATCAGGGCACTTTATAATAAACAGGGGGAAAGGCTCTCCACAACCACTGAAATAGGAGAGGAGTTCAGAGCCTTCTATAAAGATCTGTACTCCACCGAGAGGCCAAATGGGGACGATCAGGACAGCTATCTAGACTCTCGCCCACTACCACGAATATCCAAAAAAGATAGGCACTTGCTGGACGGCGACATAAGGGAGGAGGAGGTGCACCAAGCCCCGGGGCCTGACGGCTTCACTGCGACCTTCTACAAGAAATACGCAGAGGATTTGATTCCTTTCTTAACCAAATTGTACAACTCATTTAGATAAGAGGGTAATGCGTCTCCGACCATGAATGAGGCGAAGGATGTTGTTTTTCATAAAGCAGAGAAGGACCCGACCTCCGCGAGCTTGTACCGTCCAATAGCCTTGATAAATCAGGACGCTAAAATCTATACTAAAATTCTTGCCTTTAGACTATCTCTGTTGCTTCCCGAATTGATCCATGAGGATCAATCTGGTTTCATTCCGGGAAGGCAGACTCATGATAACTTGAGGCGCATGGCACACTTGGTGGAGAAAGTGGGTATACACGGCATCCCCGCGTCTCTCTTAGCGGTCGATGCCGAAAAGGCATTCGGCCGGGTGGAATGGTCAATGCTATTTAAAACATTAGAGCAAATGGGATTTGGAGACAGCTTCCTCAAGATGATCAAAGCAAGCTATAATACTCCCTCGGTCAGGATAGCCGTCAACGGGGAGATCACTGACAGGGTAGATCTCTCCCGAGGCACCAAACAGGGATGTCCCGTCACCGTTATTGTTCGCCATTTCCCCTAGAGCCACTGTTAACAAGAATACGGGAGTCGAGTGCGATAGAGGGGATAGTGATGGCAGGGAGGCAGCATAAAGTGGTCGCTTATGGTGATGATCTTTTGCTGATCATGGGGGATCCTGCCCGCACTCTTCCGGTGGTGATTAAGGAGTTAGAAGAGTACGGGGCATAAGCGGGTCTAAAAATAAATAGGAGCAAGTCAGAGTTTCTCCCGCTGGCGGGGGACATGGGGGAGATGAAGAGAGACACTGCGACACTGGGGTTGAGTTGTGCGGATAAAAGGCATAAAATATCTGGGGATCTCCCTGATGAAGGGGGTGGTTTGCATGTACAGGGCGAACTTCCCAGAGCTGCTAGGGGAAATTAAGTGGGACTTTGAAAGGTGGGAACCACTGGTGGTATCGTGGTTGGGGCGGGTGGCCGTGATTAAAATGTCCATACTACCGAAGCTATTATATTATTTCCAAGCCTGCCCAACAAAAATCCCCAGTTCATTTCCTTTATATGGAGGAAGAAGGAGGATCTCGAGGGCGGTGTTAACAGCCCCGGTGGAAAAAGGGGGCGGGGTTAGCCCTCCCGCACCTCTATAAGTACTATCAGGCGGCGCAGCTTTGGGTGCTCAAAGAGTGGTTGGGGGAGGTGCAGCAGAAGGTGTGAGCTGTTCAGGACAGGGCGGTAGCAAGAACGCCCCTGCGGGAACTCCTGTGGAAGGATAAACGGCATGGGCACGTTAACTTGCGACTGAGTGCGGTAATGAAAGCCCCCCTCGGAGTGTGGGATGAACTGACGAAGTGTGGTGTATTGTCAACGGTGCCGGGTACCTTCACCCCCATGTTTGGGAATCCAGACTTCCACCCGGGAATGGGGAAGCGTGCATACAGAGACTGAGAACTAGCTGGGTGTATGAAAACAGGGGAAATGATGGAGGGAACAGAGGCCCTACCCTTTGAGAAGTGTGTGGAGAACTTGAAGATTAAATAGGCAGATAGATTCAAATATGAGCAACTAATATGAGCAACTAAAGCATTGGCGGAATACCCCCCCCCCCCGATAAAACAGGCGGCTACTCGGGAGCCTTCTCGTTTCGAGACCTTTGCAATAACCAATCCGGGCACAAGGAAACTGGTATCCACTCTCTGCATGTTAATAGTTGGGCACAATGAAAGGGTTAGCTGGTCATATATGAGGAAATGGGAATAGACCCTGGGGGAGCCCATCAGCAGAGAGCACTGGGAAGTGTTGTGGGGTGAAATTCCAAGGCTGACTCGCTCAGTGCAGATGAGGGAAATGTGGGTCAAGGTGATGACGCAGTGGCATCTGACCACAGAAAGACTGCATGTAATGTTCCCTCGGGTGTCCAACCAGTGCTGGAGGGATTGTGGAGGAGTGGGCATATGGAAGCACGTTTGGTGGGATTGTAACAAGTTGCAAGGCTTCTGGGGGGGATGTAAAGGTACAACTTATTTTCCGAAGGTAACAGTTATAGGGGAAAGAGTGTGGTTGTGTGGCCTTAAGGACGCATCAGCTAAGGTACTTAGCAAGGAACATTGGAGATGTTTTATGGGCCTGTTGATAGCGGCTTGGGCGGCCATAGCACAGAACTGGAAGAGCCCAAATCCCCCTCTGACTTTCAATTGGTTGCAAAGGGTATGGACACTGATTACGATGGAAAAACTTTCATACTCCCCGAGGGGTGGGAATGACATTTTTGAAAAAGACTGGGGGAGTAGTGCTGGAATACCTGCAATCGGACTACATGGTGCAATGGTGCCCGCACATTATAAGAATTCTGGACCTATTTAAGGCATGAGATGTTTAGATGACTCCGAGAGCAACTTCTGGTGGGAGGAGGGAAGGGGTAAGTTCAATTGCTGTTGTATGTTTGAAAATGGAAAATAAAGTTTTTTTTTAAAAAACGGACAAAGATGACATTAAAGTAGTATTGGGGTCCAAGATCGACAGCATCTGGGGGTCCGAGGCGTGGCCACTGGGATTGCAGACAGATGGCATGGCCGCTGGATCAAAAGCTCAGTCGAGCCGTGTGTGGGACATACCTATCAATGTTATGTTTTCCACACTAGAGCTCGCCGGGAGCACGGCAAAACCATTCCAGGGTTAAAATTAAAAAGTCCTACAGTCCAGCAAAATAGCTGGGGGTCTCTAAGGTTGAAGGGAATTAGCACAGAAATGAGAATTTTCCCTAAAATGACTCACACAGTATTCATGTTTGCTTTGCGCAAAGTCCAATAATCAACAGCCATAATGAAAAGGACCTCCAGGATAAAAAAAAAACTAAAGAAAAGGATCAAAAAATAAAGAAGCAATAAACAAATGGAACCACAAAGTCCCATCAACCGAGGTCTCAACTACAAGCCAAAACAAACCACAAACAGCAAAGACTAAACCCAAAAGACCCTGAAAAACACCAATCCAAAGAGGACGCCCTCTTAGGAACACAATCCACGCATCAAGCCTTGCCACAAGAAAGACAAAGAAGCCAGAAATAATAAGAAATCCCAAACCACTCCAGAAGGCACGGACCAGCATGATCCCGCAACCCCAAAAAACTCGACAAACATCTGAGATGGCCTAAGGAGACATACAAATAACAGAGCAAAGACAGACTACAATGCTTGCTACCTATCCACATACGACAATGTGGTAAACAAAAACAGCACAGCAACAACGAACCGACAGCCAACAAGCTTCACGAATACAAACCCAACCAGGACACCAAACGGATGACAACTAATAAACCATCCCAACCCTGTCTCCACCATGGACAATACCCCAACCAGAACAAGCAACAAATTGAAAACCATCACACTCCCCCTACACTCCCTATATCACCAAGACTGGAACAAAAGAGGGGTAGCTACCCTATTTACCACCCGGAAACAAACCAAACCCGTCATAAACCTTATCGATCTACTCGACAGAGAGGCTGACCAACAAAGAAGCCACCCACCCAAGAGACTCAACCGGGAAAAACCCACCTGGAACGGAAACCCAACCAACACCACACTGGTCAGAACAAATACTAACACTGACTGGGTATGATGCAGTGTAAGTACCTTGGTGCAATTTAGTGTGGAGCACAGTGTGGGCGAATCAGTTGACCCCAGGTTGCTCTGTCTATATAACAAAATATTTCTGTGCGACTATAGATTCCTTTCTGTATTCTGTAGGGTGGAACCCGACTAATGATGGTTCCCTTTTATGCCACTGTAACTCATATAGTATCTGTTTGAGGTTGTCTTGTGCACTGTTTACATTTTTTCATTGTATTGTGTTTATGAAATATGAATTGCTCCTCTGAGGAATTCTCTGTTTTTAACTATTGATAATTTATTGAATAAAAAATTTTATACTGTGATTAAAATTTCTTTTTTGAAAGTGCAATGAGTAGCACTAACCAGGCTATGTGTTCCTATACTCCACTGTGGAGAATAATATGCTCTTTATGTGTAGTTTAGAAAACCTGATCTGGCCTTAGACAGATGCATCACCTGAACAACACACTGCTCACCAAACTCTTTGTATTTTTGTAAAGGGTTGCTTCCCTAGTTTGGAGGGTTGTTTGGTGAAGCAGTATAAATACCCTCCCACCTCTTCTTGTGTCAGTTGGTCCAAATACTAACAACAACACAAAAGGGAAATCCAGCGAACTACACTGCAGCCTCCTCAACATTAGATCCATGGCAAAACAACAGAAATTAATTACCTCCTAAGCGAAGGAGGCAGACGTGCTCTTCCTTACAGAAACCTGGCTATCAGCCAACTATAAAGCAATCGCGAACAAAGCAATACCCAGCAATTATAAATTAATACACACCAACAGAGAAAACCGAAGAGGAGGTGAAATCGCAATTACACAAAAAACACGCCTGAGCATCTCAAATCATCACAACCAACGTGGAAGACTATGAATCCCTCCTAATCAAGATAGAACTCAATGACCAATCCAACATAGTATTCCTACTGAGCTATAGACCATGTTCTTACAACCTCAACTTTGCAACAAAACTAGCGGACGAGGCCGCCATGCTATCAACCTACCACAACAACCTAGGTGAAAGAGATCCCACCGATACACACTCAACAATTGGATCACCAAGGCCATTGACCAATTAGCACTAGCTAAAACATTCAAAGCAACATCAAAAAAACTGGTAGCGAAATGGTTCACAGAAGAACTGAAAAAACGCCAAAAAACGACCGCAAAATGGAAACAAAATGGAGAGAACAATACATCAGACAAGACTAAATAAAATACCAAAGACAACTCAAACTGTACAAAGCAACAGACCTCAAAGCAAAAAAAAAAAAAAAAAAAACTATTTGGCCACAAGAATCAGCAAACAATTCACAGAAAGAACTCCATCTCCCCTACACAAACACTTTGTGACAGTCACTTACACCAGAGCAGGGTCTGTGTAGTAGCTGCACAGCAGTTACTGCGTCTGCGAGCATTGCAGATCCTGAATCGTACCGTAAATGAGCTTCGGAGCAGCTACTGTGTCTATAATACCAACAGGCTGCCCCGTGTAATTTCAAAATCAGATGGTTAGAAAATCACGTACTTACAATATTTAATTTCAACAACTGATAAGTACAATACAGGGAATTACAGCTTCAACGTGCATTCCTAGAGTTTGCAAAGGGCTCCTTTTAACAATATAACAACAAAGGGGAGAGAACGTCTAAGTTGATGGATGCTAAAAGAAATACATATAAAATTCACTACAAGAGCTGGATCGCATGCACTCACCTGATGCTGCCGGGAAACTGGACATGCGTGTTTCGTAAGGGTAGTGTTTAGTTCCCATTCGAGAAAGGGACCATACCAATGCCCCGCCCCCAGTTCATCACGTGGGCTACTCTGCATCATGTGGGTTTCAACGCCCACTACTTCATCACGTGGGCGTTCACTTTGTTATCTTGTTTGCACTAGCCGGAAGGCAAGGCTTTGCCGAAGCGATTCCTCCGTTGCAAAGCACATTTCGTAAAGTTATTTGGTTTCTGCTAAGTCTTAAAGTTACCTCGAGTTGATTGTTACTTTAACGGAGAGCGCCAATATTGGGAAGGGGGTATTTCTGTGTATTTTGGTGGTTTGTAATGTGCATCAGGGGTGAGATTTACTTAAAGTACAGGCGGGTTCAGTTTTGTTTTTTTCGTTATTTCAGTGTATTTTGAGGATATGTAATGTGCATCAAAGGGGTGAGGCCAGCGCTGTTCATTGGGACGGCTATCGCCGGATCTGAGATCCGGCTCCAGATGTGTAGCCGGATCTCGGGATCCGGCCAGAGTCAGCCCCCAAACCCATGCTCTGCGCTGGGTTACTTTAAACAAAAATAAAAAGGGAACCCACGACGGCGGGTGCGGAGCAGCTTGTGCACAGTGCTCTGCTCGCACAGGGCAGATTAGATCTCCGAGCCCCCACCTTGGTGGACTCGGAGTCTAATCTGCCCCACAGTGCAAGCGGGCTGTGCACACGCACATAGCATTTGTTATTTTGTAGACTCTCCCCCCCTCCCCCCAGTCTCCCCACCCTGGGTGCTTTAATTTTCACTGTGCATCCATTTCCTTTGTCTCTCTGGTGTTTACTCTTAGTTGGCTATACTTCTTTGTATAACCAACTAAGAACAAACACCAGAGAGACACACGGAGCCAGCACACATTCAAACTGACCTCTATAAAATGCAGCACATCAGATACGTTATATATTATGTGATGTGCTTCATTTTTTAGAGGCCAGATTTTAATGTGTGCTGACTCCGGTGACCCTATGTAATTTTGTCTTGTTTAGGTTCGTGCACGGAGTAAACGTGTGATTTGTGAGTGATGCTGTGGGCAAATGTTATGCCTCTGCATACTGGCTGCCAGGGTTGGACTGGGGCATAAAATTGTCACGGCTCCAATGCAAAAGTGTCCCACAGTTGCACATGGCCATTCATTCCTTTTGTGCCCGAATGTTTGATATTGCTGTTTTAAACTATTATTTTGGATATTTCCTTTGAGCGGAGGTCAACTGCCAGCTCTGCCCCCTCTAAGGCCCGCCTCAGACACCGCCCCCGCCCCAAACTCCACTCAGGCCCTTGTGGGATCCCCCCACCACCTTTTTTCCATTTCCTCTACTGGGTGAGGCGTAATTGGGGAGTGGGTATTTCTGTGTATTTTGGGGTTTGTAATGTGCATCGGTTGAGATTTATTTAAAGTACAGGTGGATTCAGTTTGTTTTGGGGTTTTCTCATTTGGATGTGCCATTTGCCCCGGAGGAGATGTTTTATTGAGTGGGGCTGTGTTAGGAAAGATTTCATAATTGTATGTAATTTTCCCTCCATGTGGCAACCCCCAAACTTTTTGTTGTTGTTTTACACCCTTATCTAGACTTTTCCAGAGAAGTGCAGCCTTCTGCCGCACACCTCTGGGCTTTCGCTCAATTCTTACGGGGAAACTGGCATGCCCTTAAGACAGTCAGTACTGCAAGACTTTGTTTCCCTTAGTCCTTTCCTCATGTTGCAGCTTTTGTGCAACATGAAACAAGAGTGCACCATAATTTACATTACCGCGCTCTTGGGTCTCTAATCATTCCAAAGGCCCTAGAAACTCTTGCTGGACTTATTATGAACTGTGCAAGTGTGTCACGGACGGGACTGGTGGCAGCTATCGTTTCTCTTGTGCTTTGAACCCTTTTTTGCCAGGTTATCCGCGCTTACCGCGTTTGGCACAAATGGGTGGCCTGGCTCCAAAATGGCCATGCCACGAGGTTCTTTGTCCTGTCCGCTGACCGTCTTGCCTCTTCACCTTCCCCCAGGTCGAGCCGACCTAGGGCAGTCCTTATTTGGTCATGCACTTTCCTGCGAAACCCCAAAGCGTTTGCGGGCTTCTGCATGCCTTGTGTGTGCCTCCAGGATGTGGGCTGGGATGTCTGGTCCCAATACACATCCTGGGTGCCAGAGAGTCTGGAGTGTCCTGAATGCCTGGGACCACCGTGGTCCGTGATAGGTCCACGTATGGTGTGAGTAGATCTCCCATTGGGTCCTCTCCGTTTTTTGCGCGAAGGGAACTTTGGATAAGAGGAGGCTGAAAACACCACTAACATGTCGATCTCCTGAGTTCACACTGAACAAGGGATAAGGAGCCAAGTATCCTGCAACAAGAAGCTGAGTCGAGGAACCGCTGATGACCCGCTGAAGGTTTGGCACCCTGAAATGCTGTCGTCCTGCGAGACCCATCTGCATCTGATCGTCCTAGAAGGTCTGCGAAGGCGCTTTGACCCATTGGAATAGTGGGACCAACTATTCCCGGCACCTTCATCAAACCCTGCAAGTAAGCCTCTTCAGAAGTGTCCCTGGGCCAACCAGTGGGCTGACCAGCATACGCAGGACACTTTGCTCTGTCACCGCTGCCATTTCGGGGAAGCCCTCGAAACTTGGTTTACTGCTTGCTCTGCGTCCACGGCACCCTCTCACCGAATTTCGTACACTTGGCATTCCCAGGTCTGAAGTGAGACGAGTGCGCCCGGACCAGAGTAAACGCGATTGCTGTGTTGCCCTGCTGTGGTAACAACCTGTGCACATCCGTTGCATTTGGGACACCCTTGACCCTGCATCCTGCTACGCAGAATCTACACGGTGTCAAGACGTCCTGATCATCGCAGCTGAACCTGCCAGCAATGTGAACTGAACTGGAGAAGTCTGGGTCTGCCTGCGTCGGGGACCGGTGAGTAGTCCATACCCCAACCGGTGGCCCCTCGAGCAGGAGCCCATTTCTTTTCTACCACTGTTGCGAAATAGCGACTCTATCCCGCACTCTCACCCTGCCTCTGAAGTGGAGGCCTTGCTTGAGTAGTGGGGACTTGTTCTGCATTGCTTCATTCACCTGCCTGATATCCTCGAAGAGGCCCTCTTTTGTCCATTGGCACAAGCGTGTGCATGTACTGTTGAGCATAAGATAAGACTCCTCTCTTCGTAGGGCTCGGACTTCCTCCTAGTTAGGTGGAGTCGAGACGTCCTGATTGTCGCATCCGAACCTGCAGACAAAGTGAACTGAACTGGCGAAGTCTGGGTCTGCCTGCGTCGAGGACCGGTGAGTAGTCCATACCCCAACCGGTGTCCCCTAGCGCAGGAACCCATTTCTTTTCTACAGCTGTCGCGAGATAGTGGCTCCATCACGCACTCTCACCCTGCCCGCAAGCGAAGGTCTTGCTTGAGTAGTGGGGACTTGTTCTTCATCGCCTCATCCACCTTCCTGAACTGTCAGAGACCCTTGAAGAGACCCTATTTTGTCCATTGGCACAAGCGCGTGCATGTACTATTGAGCATAAAAAAAACTCCTCTCTTCGTAGGGCTTGGATTGCCTCTCAGGTAGGTGTATTTCTGATGTCGAACTGGGTCTAATGATTACTTGCACTGCCTGTTTTCCTCCCCATCTAGGTGGTCTACATATTTCGTGCATTTAACTCCTTAGACCCCTCGGTCTTGTATATATATTGTATTGATTGTGATGTGTTGGTTTACTTCAGTATTATTGTGATTCTTTGCTATGGTCGATGTTACAAAGGCCTTGTAATAAATGTGTCTATATTTTTAATATAACACATGTATGGAGTAATTTGTAAGTGTCCTTGCTTTGTGTGCTTATTGAGGTATTTCAGTCACCCCCACACCTCTTGAGACTTAGTCTTGACCGCCGCCATCGCTACCCTGATTGGTCTGGCTTGTCCAGAGGTTACCCTGTTCCAAGAAACTAGGTTGGCCTTCTGAACCTCTGCACCTCCAGGTCAGAGTTCAGAAATCCATCTTAACAGGCTGGGCACAGTGCGTTCCTCCCTTCCCAATGGGACTTCCACTGTACCAGTGAACAGTACAGCGAACAGTTATCCTCCAAGCTGGAGGGGTTTGGAGGATTTGGTATGTGCGGCAGATGGCAATATTTGTCTTATGCAGACAGACACATTTGGGTACAAATTTCCAGCAAAATAGTTATTTATTTCTCCTGCATGGGGGGGGCGATTTGGCATTCCCCGGGGAGGGGATTGTTCATTTACCCCTTTGCAGTGTGTGGAAGAGAAGGCTAAACTGAGGCCTTGTATTGCTCACCTTATCAATCACACATTTAAAGTCCCTATGAGACCAGATAGCCAGACCCTCCAGCTTATAGCGATTTTGCGATCCCGCAAAAAAAACTGTTTTGCGTAAAATTATGCAAAAACTGCCGTTTTGTGTAAAAACAGCATCTTAAAAAAAATATTCTTTTAAAGTAATCTGCAAAAATTAGTTACAAAAAATACAAATACTCAGGGTGCCAGGTTCTCAACTTTTTTTTACACAAGAAATGAAATGCGCTATCACATCTCATCACTTGTGCCCCAAAAAAGTGCATCCCAATCCACAAGGGACACATGAATGGGCACATTTTATATGCGCACCCATTCAGATGGCCCTTTTCACCTCCTTGATCAAATAAAGTGACATTTCTGCCAATTTAAAAGCGCATCCCTCATTTCCAAGCAAGATGCACTTTTAAATGTGCAGAAATTGTAGGCAACCCTACACGCTGGGATGTGGGGCTGCCACTGCATGACAGGGCCTTTCCTGACCCTGTCATGCATTTCTTTTACGGTATGAACCGCTGCTGTCGCTTGCATTTCTGTTCCTCAAACAGGATAAAATGCATTTTTTGGGTCGCATTTACAGTGGCAGGCCCCTGGAGGGCCTGTCCCTGTGAAAGGCGCTGGGAGCTTGCAGAACACTGTCGGGAGAGCGATTCTATTCAAGATACTGGCCATTTTGATGACAAAAATTGATCGAATGGTACAATTTGACCTATTTCGTCCAGTACTATTTGATCGATTTTTATAAATAACGAACATGTGCTGCAGGGGTGTCACCCGCTCCCCATGTTCAGCATTTTTGGTCTAGGGTGGTTGCAGAAGTGGTTTCCCCTTTTTCCTCAAAATTGGAGGCAGGGACAGAAATAAAAGAAAATAAAAAAGGAACCCTGCAGAGTCGGATCCGACGCGGGTTAGAGGGACGGATCTGGCACTGCAGGGTTGCAGGGGAAGCAGCAGCGACCAAGCAGTTAAGTAGGGGGGGGTGGTGTTGAAAGGTACATTTTGGGTTGTTTGGCTGAAGTGCAAATCAATTCGCAGCGAAATTGACTACGGTCAATTCCGCCGCAAATAATTACACTTCGGTCAAATAACCCAGAACACCATTCAAGGCAGCTTGCCAGACACAATTTGCACTAGAGCTCAAGCCTGTGGAAATGCGCCGGTCACCTTTGAGAATAAGGTGACCTGCTCATTTAAAAAAATGGGTTGCCTAAAAATAGCATATACTCCGTGCTTTTTTTAAATGCCCCATTCTTTGAGGATCTGTGTCAAAATCTACATTTTAAAAAATGGTTACACTATGAGAGAGAGGGAGAGTGATGGGAGAGATGTGAAGTGATACGTAAGAAAGCAGAGTGAGAGCAGTGGGTCAGAGGAGGAAGCGCTGCACAAGAGAGCAGAGGAAGCAGCGATGCAGTGGGCCAGAAATCTGAGGGCGAGCAGAGGTACAGAAAGTAGAGGGACCGTGTGGTCAGTGAGCCAGAAAGCAGAGAGGAAGCGGTTGGCCAGAAAGAGGCAGTGAGCTGCAGATTGGGGAAAAAGGATGAGGGAAGAGTGCGGTAGAATGGGAGAAAGGATGCAAGATGCAGAAGCAGCACAAAAGAATGAAGGACTGTATATTGCGGGAAGAATTGTAGAGTGTGAGTTGGGAGTATGATTTGGAGTGTGGCAGGGGCTGGGCAGTGCAAATTGTGAATTGACAGTGTGACATAGCACGTGATTATTTGTATGACAGAGTGAGAGGTTAAGGAATTCAAGTTGTGATCGGGAGTAGGTGAGATGTGTGTTGGTGAGAGAGGTGTGTGGGTGTTTGGGGGATTTGAGAACATAGAAGGGGAATATTTTCAGCATTACAACTGATAATGATCAATTGAGTTACTACTATTAAATAGGCATGCACATTAAACCAAGGATGTAAGGTGTGAGTTGAGAGTATGATGTGGAGTGTGGCAGGGGCTGGGCAGTGCAAATTGTGAATTGACAGTGTGACATAGCACATGATTATTTGTATGACAGAGTGAGAGGTTAAGGAATGCAAGTTGTGATCGGGAGTTGGTGAGATGTGTGTTGGTGAGAGAGGTGTGTGGGTGTTTGGGGGATTGGAGAACATAGAAGGGGAATATTTTCAGCATTACAACTGATAATGATCAATTGAGTTAATATATTAAATAGGCATGCACATTAAACCAAAAATGTAGCCAAACCAAACGCTGTTCTGCCAAGCCAGAGACATCTGGGACTCTTCCTATTAAATTAATACAAAAGATACATAATAATGATACCCTGGCTCTCTTGTAGCCTTGCACTCTGCCTATTTCCTGCAATGTGGCAATTTTACATCCTCCAGTTAATACAAAATGTCCTGCAAAAATGCTGCAATAAATAAAGGTTTGTGCCGCAAAATTTGCCATTTCATGCCGCAAAATCCTGGAAGGTCTGGATAGCATTGTGTGTTTGTTTAAAAGTTTGCCCATACTTTCTGAAATGCCTTTATGGCGTAATGACGTGTTTCTTTTATGTTGTCATGACGTTTTCACGTGGGACGTCTATGTGCTTAGGAAGTATTGCGCATTTATAATGCACTTATTTATCTCGGGGAAGCGCCAGGTATATAATGATGATATTTTCATTTATATCTCGCTCATACATAGGTGTTTCAGAGCGCGAAAAGGCAAGGGAGGGGAAAAGGGGAGAACAAAACCCTGATGGGTTTGTTTTTCCTATTTTGATTTTAGTACACCAACAGTGGATCTTTGTGTGTCTTCTTGACTGGTATCCCCATCCTCTGCTCCACCCACCCCCAAACAGAAGTTGGGAATTTCAGGGCAGATTGGCTGCCAGCAGCAAATCGGATTGTATGCCATCTTCATCCTTATCCAGTAGTGGAAATGGAAACAATTTGGGGGGGGGGGGGGCTCGCAAGTAGTGTTGCCAACTTCTCAGTCAGGAAAGTAGCTAGTGGCAGTCCTAGAAGTAGCTAAATGAAGTTATCACCTGATTTGCATAATTGACTTTGCATGTTATGTAATGGATATTGTAGGAGAGAGGACCAATGACGTGGCAGTGACAAAAAGTGAATAAAAAACACCCTAAATATGCTTGGAAGGCAACAATGACCCAGAAATACACACTGGCGGAGTTGCTTTCTTTGTTTTTTTATTTTTGTTTTCTTATGTTTGGTTTTTAATCATATGGCCCAGTTAGGAGCCCTGAACAAGTTACAGTAAAATATGAGCATACATTTTTTTAATACAATTTGCATTAAGTTATCTAAAATGGAAGAAAAAGACAATAGAAAAAAACTGGCAATAGGAAAAAGCTGGCAATGTGGGAAAATAGATGGGAGTCTGGCCTTAATTCAAAGTTCATTGTTTTTTTTCCAGACCCTCCTCCACATACACACAAGCCGGCTCACAGAAAGAGTGGGTCATCATCATTTGCGTCAAGGCAGGCTATGGCATGTTCAGCAACTGAGGGAGCTGACTTAAACGAGTAAGCAGCTGATGTGCCAAATTGCTGCAAAACACTGTCAGGCAGCTGGTGCTCATAGCAGGTTTCACCAGACAGCTTCAGTCCATATCGGATGTACAGGACAGAGTTAAGGGTCTGCAAGGACATCCGATTTTGAAGTTTGGTTTTTACTACACTCATCTGGCTGAATACTCTTTCGACTTCAGCATTCAAGTGTGGCAATGACAACACAGACACAGCAGCCATTGCAAGTTCTTGAAATGGATTGATAGCCGCTGCATCCCTGAACTTCCAAAGCTCACTCCAGAAGCCCAGTGTGCTTTTAGTCTCGTTCCATTTACTGAGGTGGATGACAAGCCATTGCTGGACAATCTTGTCTATCTCTGCAGGTGAGTAGCCAAGGAGCTTAGCTATTTGTTCCACCTCTCCAGGGCTCTTATTGTGCTTCAGAGTTTCCTGAACATTGAAAACAGACATACTGGAAAGCTTCATTGTTGTCCGGCAGCCGCACCGTCAACTCATTGGTGAGAGAGATGGTGAAGGATGTACACCGCTTTCGGAAATTGCTTTCAACTTCTGGCGCAAGGCAGAGCTCAGCTGCCTTGGACTGAAAAGGGTACCCAAGGTACGGTTTTGGACAGATGTAACCAGCTATTGGCCTTTTCAGTACATCACTGTTTGCCAGAGGATTGAGCACCCTGCTGCTCACAGACTTGATCAGGCTAACCAAGTAAGAGGATCAACCTGCTCTCCCTCAAAAGCATTGATGGTCAACTGTACCTCGGCGAGCACTGACTTTAAAAAAAGTCAGATATATGTTTTGCGGATCACTGTACATGGAGTATAAAACCTCAGCCATGTAGCAGTGTTCACTGTACTTGGTAACTTAGAAATGCAGCATCTCCTCCCACTGGTCAAAAATGCGTGAAACTGCAGGTTCAATGGAGAGCCAACGTGTGGCACACACCTTTGTTATCTATAAAGGTTTCTGCCCACAGCCTGGTAGGTCTCCCTGCGCTTGAGAGACACTGAAAACCAGTTACAAGTCTCCCGTACCAAATATTCCACGCTACGCAGGATGGTGTCATTGGAAGAAAGAGTTACAACAAGCTGCAGAGAGTGGCACACAGAGCGAATAACGACCAGATCTTTCAGGTCATATTCATCCTTCACCACTTTATGGACTCCATTGTTAATCCCTGTCATAACAGAGACATTGTCAGTCCCTATCCCCAGGAGTTTCTCTTTTTTGAGAGAACACCTCGAGGAAAGCAACAACAGCACGGGTTATAGATCTGGAATCGCCTCCCTCCAACTCAACAAGCCCCAGAAATGTTGACACAATTGTCTGCTTGGTGTCACTAAAGTACCTTATCACAACCCCCAGGTACTTGGAAACACCTACATCTGTGGACTCATCGAGCAGGAGGCTGAAACACTGGTCACCCATATCCGCAACCAGCTTTTTCAGAAAGTATGGTGCTAGAACACCATTAATCATTTCTGTGCACTTTGTCCTGTGCATTTTGAAATGGGTAGCAATAGTGGAGTCTGAGAAAGCAGCTCTACATGCTTCACAAGGCCTTCTGCGATCAGCAGGCTGCGTTATTACTGCAGGTGATGGTGTTAGCAAGTGGCTGAGAATAATATTTGTCTGCCCGAACGGGCGGGAGAAATATTATTGTCAGACACTTACTCCAGCACCCGCCGCCGTAATAACGCAGCCTGCTGCCTACTACGAGCAGCAGGCTGCGTTATTACGACAGGTGCTGGGTGTTAGAGAGTGGCTGCTCTCTTAACAAGCCTGCTCATAGAAGAGGCAGGGGTGCTGAGTACGCAGTAACCTGCTGGTGGCGAAGGCCGTGGCTGCACTGTGGTGCGCACATTTCAAAATGAGCCCTCTCCCCTAGGCCTGATATTGGTGGGCCTATTGGGCAGGGCTTAGTCCTTCCTGCCTGGCCCGAGTCGAAGAGCAGGTAAGTGCGTTATTAATTTTTCATTTCGCCCGGCCCGCTTCTTCCTTTCTTCCTCCCTCCCCTACTGTCTCCTTGCAAACTCCCCCCTACCCCCACCAGACCCCTGTTCTTTATTTCTTTTGTTTGTCTCCCCCTTCCCCAAATGGCATGCACACACGTTAACTCCCACAATGCCCTCTCTCTCTTCTGGCCTCCCACCCTTGCACCGGTAACTCATGCAGGCACCCATCTTTCGCATCCTCTTTCTCCTGTCCTGCACATTTAATATCTTTTAACTGACCCTTATTTTCCCCCTCCCAGCACTCCACATGCAGGCACCCATTCTAGCACCCTGCTTTCTCTCATGCACCCAGTCACAAAACACATGTACTCTGTCTCTACCAGCTTCCCACACACCCCTTCTTTTGCACCCTGGCTCTCTCCAACACCATCTCTCACACTCTTTAACCCTGGCTCTTTTAAAGCCTTGTCCAAACTCGTCTTTCACACCATAGTTCTCACTCTTGCATCCAAGCTCTCACACCTTAGCCCTCTCAAAATGCACACTCACTACCCTCACACTCACTATTGTATTCAAATGCTACTTCTCGCACTCACTCATACTTTCGCTCTCATTTGTACCCAAACCTAGTTTTCTTGCATTCTTGCACGATGGCTCTCAATCGCAGTTACCCACACGCTTACTTTTACTTGTACCCGAGCTCTCACTCAAAACTGCGCTCTCTCTTGCCTATAGCCCCCCACTCTCCCTTGCTCCCTGTGCCATGTTGTCCTTAGCTTTCATTCTTGCTCTCACTCGCCACACACACCCTTGTTCTCTCACACACTGCCTGCAATTAAAGTCTTTCAGAGTTTTTAAAATGTTTACCAGAATCCAACTGCACTTTGATCTTGTCTATCTTGCAGCCTGATGCCTCCGATGAGAAGCGCATGGCAAAAGGTCCTGATCTCAATTTACCATACCCTTTGCGGCTAAGCCTACATATCTCTTAGTCTTTTGAACCATATTTTTTGCACCCCTAAACTGCCCACCCCTGCCCCAATATATACTTTTTGGTAGCTGGCATTAGTGGAAGATGGCATTTTAACACACAACAAAAACAAATAAAATTGCAGAATCACAGATGCAGCCTGCATCTATAATGATTCTGCAGTTTTATGCAGGAAACTCATCTATTAGAGCTCTGTACAGGCACTCTGTGGCAAAATATATGCAAACCTCCTAATTTAATATGCATATTGCACCAACAGAAATGACTTCACAGAAAAGGACATCGCAAATCGGCATCATCAGTCTTTGATAGTACTGGAGGCACGATGGAACTGATTTTTAGAATAAGTTGCCATAAGGCTTGCATCTCCTTCTTACTTGACTTTATTTATTACATTTGTATAGCGCACAGCAGCCCATGGGCATCGAGGCGCTGTTACTTGAAGGGAGCTTAGTTACAAGGAGCTGCACACGGGGAGCAGCAGTTATACTTTGAACAAATATACATTGGTTTGGCTGGACATTATGGCATAGTACTTGCTAGCCAATGTTCCCACTGTTCTGCACCCCCCCTTTCACCAAGTTGGCGAATACGTGCAAATGCGGGTCATATAACTGCCAGTGATGTCACTTCCCTGTATTTGGGCACCCCCCGGGAAATTCATAAGTCGGCTCCCCTGAGAAGAGGCCTTCTACGAGCAGCAGGCTGTGTTATTACAGCGGATGCTGGGTGTTGGAGAGTGGCTGGCAATAATATTTCTCCCGCCCGTTCAGCCACTCTTAAACCTAGCACCCACAGTAAGCAGCATCAGTCCCGGGTGAAGATGTGTGCCCTTCGGGCCCCCCACTGCTGATGGTGGAAACAGTGGGGCAGGGTCGGACTGGGGTATACAGTTGTCTCGGGCACCAACAAAAAAGTGCTCCACAGTGAATTAATTCCTTTTGTGACGTTGTTTGAATAACCCAAGGGGGAGGTGAGGCAAATTGTACATTTTAATTCAGCAACACTGCTCAAAACTATTAACCATTGGGGCCAGTGAGTTTAGTAACTCATCAAACTGGCCCACATTGGCAAAAAAAGGTGTCCCACTTTGACCCAATAAATGGGCCCACACAAGCATTTTGCGTTTTTGGTTAAGCCATAGGCCTATTGCCCTATATAGGCCAGTCCGAGCAGCTTGCAGTGGTGCTGGGGGTTAGCTGCCGAATTAATCACGAGGCAGGCAGCCAGAGCCAGTAAGAAGCTTTACTCTGGCCATAACTTTAATATGAGCACTGCAAAGCACATATAAAAAGCTTTTTTTGCTGTGCTTTGTGGACTGGAAACATGGGGGCAGTTGCTGGCCCCCCCCCCCCCAGTGGCTTGAGGCCTCGTTTGTAAAGGTGAAAGGCCCCAACATTGTCACTGATTGCTGGGCTGGGTGTTGGCAAGTAGCTGCGCTGGCATTTGTTCGGCTGTCGATTCTTGAGGGCCCCCCCCCCCAGAGTGAGTGTGCATTGTTGTGGTTAGGTAATGAGTTGCTTTTTGCCTATTTTGTAGGAACTGGTCTGCAGTGTAGGGGAAGATTAGGCAGAGAGGACTTTCCCACTGTGACTTGATAATAAAGGGCAGAAGAGGTAAGCAAGTCTTTAATTAATGTCTTATTAACAATATGAAGGACGCAACACTGTGCTGCAACACTGACTACATGACCCAGCCACACATCCTTGAACTGCAAAAATGTTTTTAGAGCTTTATTTGTTTGGCCATTCATGCAGCGAACCTTTGCATTTTACCGACATTGCACTGAGGTTATTCTTCAGAGGTATATAGAAATTATTTCTGCATTGTTGCTCATTCTATATCTTGGGGTACAACTAATTCTGGTGACATTCAATGTTAGTACAAAATTGCTAATCAAACTAGTTCATTTGCTAATCAAAGAAAATTTTAATTGGCAAAATCTGCTAAACAATTTTTGAAAACTAATTTATTCCTTGCACTGTTGTCTGAGCTAATGCAGAGGAGTATTTTTTTTTTTTTTTAAACTTTTATTTTTGGCGGCAGAGGTAGCATGGTACACACATCCAGGCAACAATCACAATTTAGACGGTATAGGATGAAGCAATACATGAAGCATAGTACATTGGTGGTAATAGCGTCAGACAATAGACATAAGGGAATCATGCAGGTATGGGTTCATGTAGTAAGAATGGTCACTGAAGGAGTGGGGGACGAAACAGAGCTGGAGGTGCCCTCCCCTCGACAGTTCAGGTATGAGTTGAACTCCGTCCAGATGTTTCTGGGACGAGAGGTGGCGGGGAGCATAGATATAAATTCCTCCTCACAGTTGCGCGACCAAGTTAGCATGTGAAGCCATTTCTGGTGGGTCGGGGGGAAGGGACTTTTCCAGCTCTGAAGAATGCATTTCTTGGCTATCATACAACCAATATTAAGAAATCTAGCCGAGCCCCTGGTGTCCTCTGTTTTCCAGGCACCAAATAGGACAGCCAGCGGGTCGGGGTCAATTACAGTGTCAGTGATGGCCGTGAGTGTTTCTAGGATAGTTTCCCAAAATCTAAGCAATTTGTCACAGGACCAGAACATGTGTAAGTGATCAGCCTCTATAGCCCCGCAGCGGGGGCAGGGGTGCACCGCAGCTCGGACGAATCTCGAGGTCCTGTGCGGAGTGTAGTAAAGTCTATTTAGGAGTTTGTACTGCATGGCGCGGAAACGGAAATTGAGGGAGACTTTTTGGGTGTGTAGGCACATAGCCCACCAGGTCCCGTCTGATATCTCCAGGCCTAGTTCGCCGGCCCATTCATCTCGTGCCTTGAGGGTGGGTGTAGGGGTAGTGGCCTGAAGGATCTTGTAAAGTGCTGAGACTATTCCACGGGCACCACCGGAGTTAGCGATATATGCAATGGCCGAGTTGTCAGGGGGCTCTTCAGGAAATGAGGGCCATTTGGTGCGGAACGCAGCCCTTAATCTAAAGTATTGAAGGGTCTCCAAGGCAGACCCAGTGTGGCCCGATTTCCAAGTTTGGGGGTCAATAAACCTGCCATTGGGGTAGAAGTCCGTCAGTGCTTGGTATCCCAGCTCCCCCCAGTGTCGAGCCAACGACGCATCATGAGTGGGTTCTAGGCCGGGAAAGTCCCACACAGGAAGCCATTTGTAGTACGGGGAGGCCTCCGGTGTCTGAAACAGAAGGCGAGCCCAGGCTAGTAGGGTCGTGTTGAGTGGGTCAATGGGAGAGTCGGGTGTGTATTGCCGATTTAGTATGATGGACATTAGGTCAGTGCCAGTCGCCGCCAGCCGTTCCAGTTTGACATGGGGACGCACTGGAGTACCAGGGTACCAGTGAGTGGCAAACTGTGCCTGGGCCGCGTACCAGTAGAGTGATAGCTCCGGAGCCGTGAGTCCCCCTAGTCTATATGGGAGTGTCATGTCCGTCCACTTTTTGCGCACTGCACCAGAGTGCCAGAGGAACTGTGCACAAATTATGTGTAGTCTAGCAAAGTAGTCCCTCCCGGGCCACACAGGTATATTGCCAAAAGTGTAAAGAAGTTTGGGAAGAAGGATCATTTTAATGAGGGAAAGCCGACCCTCGATGGATAACGGAAGGGCGCGCCACCGTTGGACTTTAGTCTCGACTATCTGTGCTACCGCAGAGTAATTATCAGCAAGGAGGGTGGATTTAGTTAAGGATATTTGCACACCCAGATATCTAACACCCTTCGGTGACCAACGGAGGGGGTATTCAGTGGTGGGTTGTTGGGTGGATTGAGTGAGCGGAAAGATCTCAGATTTTGAATAGTTAATGGTGAAGCCGGAGTGGGTGCCAATACGGGTGATATCTCTCAATATTGGGTCAAGATGTACCGTGGGGTCTCTGATGTATAGCAAAACATCATCCGCATATAGAGATATAATCTCAGGGCTGTCTTTCAATCTTATCCCCTTGCGGGCATGGTGAGCACGGACATAGTCCGCCATCGGTTCAATTGCTAGAGCGAACAGTATTGGGGAAAAGGGGCAACCCTGTCGGGTACCCCTAAAGAGTGTGAAAAGGTCGGACGTCAACGCATTGGTCCTCACCCTCGCCACGGGAGAGGTGTATAGCAATTTAATGAACCTGATCATGTTTGGGCCGATGCCCATAGTCTCCAGAACGAGCCATGTGTATTTCCAGGAGACCATGTCGAAGGCCTTCTGGGCGTCCAGTGTGACCGCCACCGCTTGCGTATTCTGATCGATGCGGGACATTACATTAAACAGTCTCCTAATATTATGGGAGGTAGACCTACCAGGTACAAAGCCGGCCTGATCCTCATGAACCAAATATGTCATAATGGGCAAAAAACGATTCGCAATGATTTTCGCAAAGATCTTCGTGTCTATATTCATAAGGGAGAGGGGTCGGTAGGACACACACTCATCCTCCGATTTACCGGGCTTGAGCAGCACAATGATAGCTGCCTCGCGCATGGAGAGAGGGAGGATGGATAATCGGAGCGATTCATCCCAGACCTCAAGTAGCCTGGGGGCTATTATGGCGACGTGTTCTTGGTAGAAGGCGGCAGTTAGGCCGTCAGGTCCCGGGGCTTTGCCTTTGGGCAAGTCGGAGATGGCTGTCACTATCTCATCAAGTGTAATGGGGGAGTCTAACCCGTCTCGAGTAGTGGAGGAAATCTCTGTGGTGGGGATCTGGCTGAGAAGTTCACGCATATATTGTTCAGTGTGTTCAGCGGGTTGGGAGTAGAGGGACCTGTAGAAGTCAGTGAATGTGTCCAGGATTTGTTGGTCAGCCCATTGAGCATTGCCAAGATTGTCTTTAATGGAGGTGATTCGCTTTCGGCCAGATTCCCATTTAATTAGTGACGCTAACGTTCTCCCGGGCCTGTCCCCCTCCCCATATTTCCTGGCTGCTTGAGGGCGGCCAAGGTATTGTATTTCGCTGACGGCAAGCGTGTTGAACACCCGGAGTTCATCGGAGACTTGGGCAAGTGTGGCAGGGTCAGCCTTGGCGGCACACTGCAGTTCCAGCTGTTTCAGTTTGGCTTCAGATCGACCCAGTGCGGTTCTAATCGTTTTCAGCACTCCAGCCTCACGGGAGATGGACATACCCCTAATATACACTTTGAAGGCGTCCCATCTGACTGCAGCCGAGGTATCCCGGAGAGTGTTGTGTTCAAAGAAAGACTGGATGTCAGCAAGTATTTCAGCCTTAAACATCACGTCCCTAAGGGCATCCGATTTGAAACGCCAGGTGCTAAATGTCGGGGCAGGCACACCCAGCCTCACCGAGAGTGTAATAGGGGAATGATCAGACAGTGTGCGGGGTAGGATCTGGGAGTCCACCACTCCACCCATGATTCCCCTTGACACAAGAAATGGGTCTATCCTGGAGGAGCTATCGTGCACTGATGAGTAGTAAGTGTAGTCCCTTGATTGGGGGTGTAGCGATCTCCAGGCATCACAGATGTCAAGGTTCTTAGTGTGGGAGTGCAGTCTGCGTGCGGCACTGGACAGGGGACGGGGAGCAGCACCAGTTCTGTCCAGGACCGTATCCAGAATAAGATTCAAATCTCCACCCCAGAGGATCAGTATGCCCACATATCCCAACAGAATGGAGGCAATAGAATCGAAAAATCCAGGAGAGTCCACATTGGGGCAATAGGTGTTGACAAGTAAATATTCTCTGTTAACTAGAGTGCAGTAGTATTACATAGCGTCCCTCAGGGTCAATGTAACTTTTGTGTAGTGTAAACCTAATGGACTTATGAATCATAGTTAGAACCCCCCTGGATTGAGTGGAATAGGAGGTGAAGAATCTTGCCGGCCCCCAGGTCGGAGCCATGGATCTAGGGATGTGGCCATCGGAGTGGGTCTCCTGTAGGAACATTACTCTACAACCATGTCTGTTGGCATAGGCCATTATTTTACGGGCCTTAGTATGGTTACTTAACCCCCGGACATTCCATGACATTATGACGGTAGACATTGCGGTGACAGATATTTCATTACATAACACATATTCTCAATGGACATCACGGACCCAACAATAGTGCGTTCTCCAAAGTTCGGAATCAATCTTGCAGTCGTGGCCTTTTAGTGCGCGCCTCATGCAACCTCGTGTGCCTTTTGTAGATAACACCCCGTTCCCTCCCCCCACCCTCACCACCAACCCAAGTTTAGCAGTGTGAACCCAACCCATCCCAACCAGTGCACAGTCGGGTCGACCCCAACATGATCCAACCTGTGCAAGAGCCCAACAGGGGCTAACCCAAAACAAAATTATGAAGAACAGTGCAATCGCAGTGGGGTACGCCATTGCCGTGTGCTAGCATGCTTGGAACCAAAGGAATTCGAGAGAAAACAAGCAGTGTGTGCGGTTTGGTAATGTAGGACGCTGCAACTATAAGTGGCCGTGTCGAGCCTGCATGCGAATCCAATAAGCATTCCACTCAGCAATAATAGACAGTCAACATGGGCAGGATGAGTAGTTCAGCAGCATATTAACTTACAGGAGCTTATTTGAGAGAGTAGGTGCAGCGAGTGTAGCCCAGAACATGTGAGAAACATGAACGTAACAGCAGAATAGTTGTAGAGGAGGCTAATGAGCAGTGGAACCATCTAAAGCGCCCGACCAGAAGCTGATCAACAAGGGCAAGCCACAAGCAAAATTTAGTCATTCCCCATCATGTCAGCGGGCGGAAGGGGGGGAATATGTGCTTCTATGAATTTCACCGCTTCCGAGGGCACGGTGAAGAAGTAAAGTTTATTGTTAAATGTGAACTTTAGACGCGCAGGAAATAGGATGGCATAAGGAATACTTCTCTCCCTGAGCAGCTTTTTAACGCCAATGAATTGGCGACGCTCCTGCTGAACTCGATCGAGAAGTCAGGGAAAATTCGAATCACTTGCGAGTCCAATCTGAGCTCGCCTTTTTCACGTGCAAGGCGGAGGATCTGGTCACGGTCTCTGAAGCTCAGAATTTTCGCAATAATGGGCCTCGGGAAGTCCCCAGGCTTGGGGCGCGGAGCCAGTGCTCTATGAGCCCTTTCGACAGTGAAGAAGGGGGACAAATCAGGATTGTCTAAAAGTTCCTTCAAGAGGATCTCAACAGCCAGTTCAAGTCGGCCCTTCAGTGCATTTTCCGGGACACCAATAATGCGTATATTGTTCCTACGAGATCTGGATTCGAGGTCATCACATTTGGCCTTTACCGACTTCATGTCTGCGACAAGGGTAGATACTGTACTCTGCAGTGTGACTATATTGTCCTCATTAGAGCTGATCCTGTGTTCAGTTTCGGTGATTCGCATCCCCTGTTGATCTAGTTTAGCCTTTAGAGACGCCACATTTGCATTAATGTCGTCCAGTTTTTCATGAAAGGCTGCAAAATTTCTAGCCATTGACTCCATCATGATCGTCAGGTCTGCAGGGGGCCCTACCGCAGGGGGTGGTGGTACGTCCTGGACGCACGATGCATGGGGCGATTCAGACCTCGGGGTGGCTTTTGCGAATTTGTCCATGGCCCCGGTCTTGCTGGTGTTTCTGGACCTGCTGGACATCATGTGGTGCGGAGTCTGAGAGTGCCGTGGTAAGATTAGTGTGGGTGCAATAGCACCGTGCGGTCACAGGGACGTGGTGGAGGGCCGCTATCCTGTCGGCGGGCGGAGCTATCAGGGAAGGGTCACCCCGAGCCGGGATTGACCAGGCGGTTGGCTCCTGTGGGCCTCAGGAGGTGAAATGGGCACACGCCGCGCCGCGGGGCCCAGTCCTAGCGAGGAAGCGGGGGGAAGCAGCCGGGTCGGGCCAGGGAATTGCAACTCCTCACCTCAGGAGCGGCCGCCCGGCCGCGCGCAGGAACAGGATGGCGGAGTCCCAGCGAGACCACGCAGTCCCAGCGAGACCACGCAGGGCCCCCGCGGCCGTCACACGTGGCCGACAACCCAGCTCCAGCGACGTCCAGCGAGGCGATGGCCTCCAGGCGAGGCAGAGGCACCGCAAGAGCGCAAGGCAGCGGGCAGGGAGATCCAGGCAGCAGGTGCCGGTACCCCACGTCGGATCAGCTCCGCCGGCGTGGGTCACACAGACAGCCCCCTCGCATCAGCTCAGGCGCCCGGCCCAGGGCAGCCGGCCGCGGCGATCCAGATAGAGGGCCAGACAGGCAAGCGAGCCGCGGAGCCGCCAGTAACGGCAGGGGTATCTCAGCGCCGCCACACACCCCGCTCGTCAGAAGTGCGAGGGCCCAGAGCGGACCAGCGCGGGGGGCAGAGCCCGCGGCCGGACCCAGAGTCAGAAGGTCCGAATCGGGGCCAAATTTCGCAGGTAGGTGGCTCCGAGTATCAGCAGGGTGGGAGCCAGGTCTCAGATCGGGGGAGAACAGCAAACCGCAGATGGAGCCAGATTCGTAGCAGCGGCACACGGAGCTGAAAGGCTAGGCAGCCATTTTGTCGGCTGCTCAACAGCGCCCCATGCAGAGGAGTATTTTAGGCAGACTGTGAAAGAATCATTAAGAAGAGCAATTACTCTAGCTAATGGTGAAAGAGCAGATCTGTGAGGAAATCCTGGTTTAAACCAAGGGATTGTCCTGCAACCTGATTCTTGAAACCCGCTGATTTCTGTTTGCCACAAACATGTTTTCTTTTACTTGAACCACACCCGGCACAGTTCCTGCAGCTCCCCTCTGAAAGCAGTTGGGTGGCTGTATTGTATGTGATAGTTTCAATAATAATAATAGGAGTATTTATTCATGGAATGTTTGTCGGATACCTGTGTATTTATTTTTTTATGCAATGTTTATCCGACAAACATTGCATACATAAATGAATACACAGATCCATGTATCCGACAAACATTGCATAAATAAACCGGGTCGTGGCTGAGGACTGTAACTTCCTCTGGCACCCTGCACGGGGTCACCAGAGGAAGTTAGTTTGCTTTTCCTGCACCTATGACCTGTATCAAAGTCCTGCTGTGTACACGTAGGGGGCGGAGCCATCGGAGCGCTCATGGCAGCAATGAGCTGCTCTGCCCCCCTACTCCATGCCACCACGGGCGCTTTCTTTTCTTTTTTTTTCCATAGTAACCCAGCGCAGACCATGGGTTTGGGGTTTGCGGTGACTGACTCTGGCCGGTTCCCGTGATCCGGCTACACATCTGATGCAGGATCTCGGATCCGGCGAGAGCCAGCTCATTGACCAGCGCTGCCGTTATATGCGCAACACGGCTTTCACTGTTAAAACAGCAATGAGCTCAATACCACGGCATGCAGTTCCATTGGTATGATTTCTGTAACTTTACTGCCTTTACGAGGTGAGGGGTTCTGAACATTGCAGGGAGATGTGCCTGACTTTACCACTCGCTGCTGCCAGGCAGTGCATTGAGCTGTACCGCCAGAGTCTGTACCACAAGATGTCTTTCTTGAGCCCCCCCTACCCCCATATTTATTTCTCTGGATAGGACCGACTTTCTTCATTTCCCTGCGACTTTCTTGATTTACCTGCGTTGTCTCACTGACTAGGTGCCTGCATGTTGCTTTGCTAGTATGCAGTGAAAATGCAAACTCCTATGTAGACTGGCCAGCAAGACAGCAATGAGTATTTAGCCCTAATAAGAAAATAGCCATATTGTAGGCAGAGGTCTTCAATCTGTGGGGTGTGTGATCCAGGACAGCAAGAAAAGAGAAAAAGCTTGCTCAGTCAGTGCAACGTGATGGGGGCACAGGAAATAAATTCAGCCTGGACGTGCACTTTCCTGTCATGATGCCTACCTCCAAGGAGCCAGACCAGGCCCAGCTACCCCAGAGGCAGACATCATGTCCCCGAGGGAAGTCTCAGCAGCCCCAAGTAGGGGCCCTTTGGACTCAGTCCTGGCGCCTTTGGCGCCAGGCTCATATTGGACAACAGTCCTGGCGCCATAGGCGCCAGGCTCATAAAAGATGACTTTGTGTTTAAAGGTGCTTGGTGTAAACTTAACTGATGCAGACCATGCTGCAACATCCGGGCCATCTAGAGGCCTGAATGGGACTACTTTCTCTTTGAGGACTACTTAACCGGGTGTGGCCGGAGGAAGAATACATACCTGAGAGGAAGGATACATACCTGGAACTACTTTGAAGGCTATTTAAGCCACGCCCATGCAGCAACTCACGCTTCGCGTTGTTCTGCATCTAGCAGCTGGACGCTCACCGTGTCTGCTCCTGCATCCTGACTTCTGCCACGCCTGCCAGCATCCTGGAACACCTGCAAAGGGAGAAGAGAAGAGAATAGGAGAAAGAAGAGTCCTTACCTGCTAAATCCGCATTCCGGAGACATTTCGCCGACGATCCTGAAAAGGAAGACCTTCATTTTAAAAGCACATCGCATCGATCGCTGCAGCGCCGCATTCCACTCACCTTTACTAGGCGCCTCCATGTTCATCAGCGACCATTTGGATCCGCAACCACATTTCAGCGCATAGGGAGAAAAAGACAAGAACAAAGGTGAGCTAGGGAAGAGAATAAGAAAACCTTAATTTGCCATCATAAGACGTACCTGTTGGATCATTCCCACTTCATTTCAGGTCGGTGCCGCATCCTGGCATTTCCGGACCCCGGCCCCTAAGGGGGAAAAAGAGACATCAGCGTTAGTGAGCGAATGCTAAGACATTACCTGAACACTCATTAAAGACTTACCTGATATCTACTGGAACTGCACCTTTCACTTCGGGTCGGTGCCATATCTCCGGCATTTCCGAACCCCGGCCCCTATGGGGAAAAAAGACACAAGCATTAGTGCATTAATGCAAGGACACTAAAGGAACCTCTCCTCAAACAACTCACCTGAGTTTCCTTCGTCGGTTCCATTGCTCATCTCGGAATCTTTGTTCTGCACCTGAAATAGAGACAACGGACAATTATTATTTCAGGCTCATACTTATAAACAGAATTCTCACAGTACTTTACCGGGAAGGTCAAGCAAACTTGAACTCTCTACAATCCATGATCCAGTGAAGTAACTGGATTTCAACGCGCCCCTGCATCAGAAGCAGGATGGAGAGCTTGTCCTTTCAGACCCTAAGGTGAGACTTCACGGGGAATCACAGAAGGGTTTCGTGGAGGGTGAGAAGGGAGTGGGAGGCTTACACATTATCCCGCAGATTGTTAATACTCCCTTTTCACACACAGAAGGATATTTCTGCGAGTCAGACAAGCCAGATTTGAAGGTCCGGTCCTGTCCATCTTCCGAGTCCTACGCTTCACCATAGAAGAGGCAACAGCACTCCAAACCAGGCCTGCGCCTCCGTGCGAGTCAGGTGAGCGTAACATTTCCTGCATTTGGATCACGTGTCCATGCTGCGTCGTTGCTTCCTGCTGGTGCCGCCAGCGTCTTATTGCCTAGTGAGGGATGCTGCTTCTCGGCTCAGACGCCACACCACAGTTGGAGGGAGTGCCGGGAAGCAAGCGTTTCAGGCCTTGTCAGTCCCTCTGCTTCCCTCTCCCCCTTTGGACCCACAAAGACTAACACATGGGGAAAGGTGAGCAGGGGGGCAGGATCACTGCAATGCTGGTTACCCCTGCGCCCCTCTCCCTCTGTGCCCCCACCTTGCTTGGCCATGGGGGAAGAAGAGGCGAGCGGTGACGGAAACACGCATTGCCAGTGTTTTATGATATCCAACTCCCGCACAGCATATTGCTGGGCTCTAGAGCAATCTGCCGTGGGGGAGCCAGATATCATAGAACACCGGTCCCCCTGCTTTGGCTGTACCTTTCCCTCGTCTCCCCTCTGGTCCATGGGACGGGGCTGGCTGGGTCTGCGATCCGGCATCAGATGTCTAGCCGGATCTCAGGACCCGGCCTACCTCAGCCATGACCAGGCTTTACCAAGCCCCCAGCTTTGCAGAGGGAAGCTGGGGGCTCGGTGACCTAACCTAAGTAGTGTTCCTTTCCCTAGCCGTCACTGGCGCATTTCCTTGCTCTGTTTGCTCATCCTGTTTGTTTTTTCTGTCCTGAAAGGGACACCATGGAAATCAATGGGCCATGAACAGGGGAGGAGGGGGGTGGTCACTGTTGAAAGCGGACATTCTAAATGCTGGACACATTGTTCAAATGTGCGTTTAACACATTCAAAGGAAAAAAGTAATTTCCAAACTCAAAAATGCTGCTGAAACATTGCGTTCACCAGTTTTCTTTGAAGTGTTTTTTTTTCTTTTCCCTGAGCACCACATAAATACTCTTTCATTTGTGTGCCCCTTGCTTTGTGTTTTATCACAGGTTATATTATATATAAAGATGTTATGTCTACAAATAAATAAGAAAATTAAACTGGGTTCATGGGTGCCAAACGGAGGAAGAAATACCCCAACCCATCCCTTGGCCAAACACATTTTATAGCACTTCCTTTTTTTTATAAGTAATTACAAAAAGTAATTCAATTAACACGGTTTGCATATATTTTTTTGTTTTTATTGTTTTGGTTAAATTCCACCTTTAACACAGTCTCAGCAATGGTCTGTCAACCTGCTGAGGTACACCAGGAGCCATCTACTATAGAGCAAGTCTATGCATCCATTGTTGTATTAAAATCACTGCATTACCAACAGTACTCTGGGTGCACCGCTGCCATAGAAGTGATTTAAAGTGGAATTCATGTATATCCTCCTACTGTGGGTGCCAGGCCTTCGCCTGCATGTGGCACCATATGTTGCAGAGAAGCCAGGGGCCCTCGTGTCTGGCATGGCATCCGCGGCAGTCTGCTGCTACGTCAGTGCTGTCACCTAATTGCAGTATAAGCTACATGGCTATTGCTCGATGTTTCAGAAAGTTAGCTTGGTGAGTTACTACTGTGTCGTATTCTATTTAAGATGTGTAGATGAATGATTGGAATGCCAGTAGGTTGGACGTCTCAACTGTTAAGGGTAAAATATAACAAGCTGATGCTCTTTCTCTCGCTCGCTCTATTATTTTCTTGTTTCTGTGACTGAATATGAGTCACGTTTTCAGGTATGTGCTCTGACTGCTCTCTCTGCCAGATGGGGTGGACTGGCCTATAGGGAACTTTGCCGATTTCCCGGTTGAACCCTGCACCATAGGTCCCTTTTGTGTGCTGGGGAGGATGTGTGCCGACTGGTAGATTGACCGTACCAATATTTGCGCGCTACAATCTGGTACGTCTAATATTTTTTTTATTGTAATTTTTCAATTGCAGGAACACAAATTGGCTCAATCATCCCATCTTGGACAGCAAAGTCCCCAGCACCAATGGCACCATAAAAAATCCTGACATCTGTATTAGGACTTGCCGACGGTAAGAATGTCTTTTTTTAAAATGACTGTATTTTGCTGTGGGTGATGGTGGGGTAATTTTAAAGGTATAGTAGGAGTCAGAATCAGGGATTTCAAACCTATTTTTGAGGCTGTTCCTTTCTCGTGTCCAGTTTGGGGCGGTACTGAAAGTTCACGTCTCATGTGGGAGTTGCATTTACAGTGCACTGTGTACTCTCTCCTGGTTTCCCAGCATTGCGTCCTGCTTACTAGCTGATGCCCAACGCCCAAGAGCTGGTTTTAACCCCTGCTCATTTTTGAAGTCGCAGGTAGACCCATGTATCCTTGACTAACTGTTTTCATTGCAGCAGCATCACTCCAAGCGTCGGTGTGTCAACCTAACCACCTGTGACCCAGTAAGAAAAATCCAGTGAAGCACTTGACCCAGTCACACAGGCAAGTAAGGTTTTCTTTTCTCTATGTAGCATTGGTTGAGTAGAAGTGCTGAAGGTTTATATCAGCACTGTGCAATGTGTATCCAGGTGTTGTTTTCGCCACCAATCTGTGGTCTAGGCCAGGACCACACTTCAACAAGAAATGTGAGTTAGAACTTCACGATCTGAACAGGGAGTCTTCTGAGACTTCTATCATTGTGGCATGCAACATTTCAGACCCATTTCTGCTGAGTTTATTTTCCCCCAAGCTGTTCACGTAGTTTTGTTTGCGGACTCCAAGTCCATCCCACCCCCAGCCTTTTCATGTGGTTTGTTTTAAATCTTATGTGGTGTTTGTCAATTTAAATCTTTTAAAGCATTTTTATTTTTGAAAACATTAAATGGTTTTTAAAAAATGACGTAACCTAAATTAACGTGGGGTTTTGCAATGTTTTCAGATTCGGGCTCCTTTTTTAGATGGATCGTTGGTACTAAGTGAAAACATCTTTTTGGTTTCACTGTACCGACTGGGGGGGAGGGGTTGATTTAGAAAGACCGTTCTGTGACCGCACAGAGCAGTCTTTCTAAATCAAACTATCATACTTGTCAAACCCCTGTCGCACACGAGGGCGCGCAGGGGCTGACTGGCGCTGTGAGCCCCAGGAGACTCGTCACAGGAGGCAAAGGTGAGTTTTGGACTGTATGTGTTTGCGCATGTGGGTAGGATGCATGTGTTGGGGATGGGCAGGGAAATTGTAGGTTCAGGGGGGTCCCTCCCTGATTGACGAGTTAATGAGCGGGTGGGGAAGGAGGGGCAGTATGTGATTTCCGCACTTTAAAGTCAATACAAAAACAACTGGGGAAAAAAATTAGTCTTTTTTGGTGTTCAGGCTTTAAAATGCAGAAACAACACATAGAACTGGATAGTTTCCTAGTGCCCAAAGATGGTAGGAATCTCAAATGAAAAGCAGAAGGAGAGGTGGAAACGGACACGAGAAATGCAAAAACACAGAAATATATCTTTTTTCACTGTTTGAGCCGCTGTGTGGTAAGGGGTGTGCTGCACACACCTCAGGCTGGGAATGAAACGCCTTGATGAATGAGTTCTTGGATTCCTGCATTCCTCCTTCTGGTGGCACAGGGTGCTTTGGGCTTAGGTTTGCTTTTGTGATTCTGCGCACAGAGAATGGTTGCAGATATTGGCCATCCAAGCTCTCATGAAGAAGGGAGAGAAAAAGACTCCTCTAACCAACAGTGGACACATGCCCCCATCCAGTTATTTCTCTTAACAATGCTTGCAACCTGATCATTGCTTCCACTTAAGCCATTGAACACCAGCCAACTTTAAAAAAAGTGGCATCCATTAATTGTCTAGCAACTGAATTTTGCCCTCTCCCCCCATCCCCTTTCAAGCTGGGGAAGATTGTTGTTGAGATTTGTGTAATGTGAAAAGTGTACAGGGCAGGTACTCTGAAGTTCAAGGTCAAAGCACCCCTAAGGAGGTCCTGTAAAGCTGCCCCCTATAAAAAGCGAACTGTCTGGCATTCAAAGACTCATTTTGTACTGTAATGCTTTTGAATATTTTTATTTCACTGCTGGAAGTTACGGATGCTAGACCCTGAGGCAGAGCTTTTTTACGCCATTTATTTTAAAGAGTACATAGATGGCTTGTTTACCCCCGTTTTCCATTGCCTTTTCGGTTCACAGTAGGGCTAGTTGTGCCAGCCTTTATGCGCAGGGGACCGTGTTCTAATTCCCCCCATGACTCATGCTCTACTTCATCTACGTTTAGTTTGTTCAACACTTTGGGGAAACTGCTACATGATTTTAATATATCCAAATGTAAGTTTCAGAGACTCTGGATTACTGCATGTTCCAGTTCTACTTATGTCACATTCTCTATATAGGTTGATGAGGTTCCCGGAGGGATTTTATTGCCCCTTCAATGCGGTTTGTTTTTTTTCCCAACCTCTTGACCTCAGCAGTTAATTGAAGATAGTTTGCCTTTAAACTTTATTGAATGCTTGCTAGGGATAGTGATCCCTGTCATTAATTTTGAAAATATATTTTTTGATCATTGTTTATGATGATCTGGGGTGAATTTATTTTAATGGTTTTTCTTTTTCTCTAATTATGGGAACCAGTTCATTCTCATTAGATGATGTTGAGCTATTCTTGCTTGTCTGGATTTTTCAGCAGCCTTGTGCTGGGCATGAAAGGAGTGCTGTAAATTGCTTTGCTATTTGAAAGTGGGAGCTCACTTTATTCCCTTAAGGCAGTGGTCTTCAAGCCTTCTTATGCTGAGCCCCCCCTGAGTAAAATAATTTCTTCCCCCTGCCTCAAATGCTTATACTTTCTATTAAAAAGTCACCATAATCCTTCAAGCCCCCTACCACCTGGCATCCTTTGGGCCCCCCCAGTTTGAAGGCCTCTGCCATAAGGCACCCTAGCTATTTAGCATACAGAGGCCCCCTTTTCGTGGGTGGGGCGACTGCTTCCCAGTTCCACACAATTTTTTTTTTTTACAAAGTATTTTATTGTTATTAACATAATAGAATAATCACAATAAAGCAACAAACAAACAAATCAACTTAAAGACTGCATTGGTCATTCATAATCAGTGAAGATAGTACCCATAACATCAGAAGTCGAGCGGCGTCCTCAGTACGTGTAGCAATGTGTAACACAAAACACCCAGTGCACATTCCCCAGCTTGTAGGAGGGATTCACAGGTCACTCCTTCTTCCCATCTATCCCATATTTTCGAGGCTTTGTTGGGACAGCCTCGTGCTGAGTAAATCCTATGCTCCATCATAGCGCATATGTCCATATCTGATTTCCATTGGTCCAGTGTTGGGGAATCAGAGGCTCCCCATTGTTGCGCTTGATCAGTCCCATCGCCGTGTGCAGGAGTAATCTCTCCCACTTATTAGCCTCTATCTCGTCAGGCACACCCAGGAGTAAGGCCCTTGGGTCCAGTGGTATGGTGCGGGTCAGAACTCTGGAGAGTTCCTTACAGCATGCATTCCAAAAAGTTTGTATCCGGGGACATGCCCACAAAATGTGAATGAAGGTTCCCTCCTCAACCCCGCATCGCAAACAGTTCGGGTTTGGGGCCCGTTTCCAGCCATATAGGCGCGTTCTAGGGTAATGAACCTGGTGCAGTATTTTCAGCTGCACAAGTCGAAGCCTAGAGGAAATAGCGATTTCTCGGGGGTGCATGAGGACTTGTATCCAGTCCTCTGGATCTATCTCCCCCACATCTGCTTCCCATTTCGCCTTCAGCTCGTTCAGGTCAGGGGTAGCAAAGGAGGATATGGCATTGTAGAGGATGGAGGTGCATTTGGTGGGAATATACGCCGGCAGGATGTTACGCTCTATAGTCTGGTAGCTGTGTATCTACTGTTAGGTAAGGTCTTAGGGCGTGGGTCAAGCGTATGTAGTGGTATCGTTCCGTGTTTGGGATCTGAAATTGCAGTTGCAGGTCATCAAATGAGGTCAATCTCCCCTCTGTGAGCACATCCCCAACCCTAATCATCCCCACTTTCACCCACTTGGGCCATGGCTCAAACTTCCGGGTCTCAGCTAGGTTATTGTTTTGCCAGAGGGGTTGTGCGGTAGTAACTTTGTTTTCCCACCCAATGAATCGGTGTGCTTGTCTCCATACAGTAATCATGTGTGTCGTGGTTGTGGGTGGGGGAGTTCTCGGGAGGGGTTGATAGAGGAGGTACAGCGGGTCGGTGTTCTGCATAGTGGCTATCTCAGCACGTATATGCGGTAGGTCTCGGTTTCCATGAAGAAGATCATTAACCACTGCCAGTTGTGATGCCCAGTAGTACGTTTGGAGACGGGGAACTCCTATTCCTCCCTCCCAGATCGATCTTTGGAGTGTGATTAACGCAATTCGTGGCTGGCCTCCCCCCCCATATGAAATCTCTGAGAAGTGTCTCCACTTGGTGAAATTCCAGATCTCATGGATTTTAAGTGGGGCATTCTGAAGAATGTAAAGGAATCTAGGAAGGGTCATCATTTTAAAGAGTGCCGCTCTTCCCATAAGTGTCAGGGGGAGGAGTTTCCAGTGTTGGACGTCAATAATGAAGCGGTCTGTGATCGGTCGGAGATTGTGTTCTATATAACTTGTCAGGTCCCCAGATATCCATATTCCCAGGTATCGAAAGCCCTGTCGTTCCACCCGGTACGGGCACTCCTGGGGAATTGCTTGTTCTCCACCCTTTACCGGAAAGAAAACTAATTTCTCCCAGTTGATTCTGAGTCCGCTGAATTCCCCAAAGCGGATGAGCAGTTGTGTTACAATGGGGGGAAGACCTTGGCGGGTCACCCAGGTATACAAGGAGGTCGTCTGCATACAGGGATGTACGATCCTCATGTCCCTCCAGCCATCTGAATCCTTTCCAGGCGGTGTTTTGGCGAAGCCAAAGAGCCAGTGGTTCGATTGCAAGGGCAAATAGGAGAGGGGACAGTGGGCATCCCTGTCGTGTACCCCGACCCAGGGGGAAAGACCTGGAGGACCAGCCGTTTACTTTCACATCAGCTTTGATGTTAGTATAAAGTAACTGCACCCATCCCAGAAAGGCCTCTCCGAATCCCATACGGCGCATGATCTCCCAGAGGCAATCCCATCGAATGGAATCGAACGCCTTTTCGAACTCGATTGCCAACAGGGCCAAGGGTTTGTTTATTATCGGGGATCTCTCCAGTGCTAAATGGAGGCGGCGTAGATTCATCCGAGTCGATTTGCAAGGCATAAATCCGCATTGGTCCGGATGGACCAGGGTGGGTGCAACTAATTGTAATCGGTTCGCTAGTAACTTAGCGAGGACCTTAGCCTCCCCGTTGATCAGTGATATAGGTCTATAGGAGGCACATTCATGTGGAGGTTTGCCAGGCTTGGGAATGACCACGATGGTCGCCTTGCAAAGATCTGGTGGGAGGGTCCCTTGTTCCCGGGCAGCAAGGAACATTCTGTGCAGAGGAGCTGCCATTTTATCTGCCCCTAGCTTTTGCCGAGTTTCAACAGGGAATCCATTCGGGCCTGGTGCCTTCCCTGATTGGAGTTGAGATAGCGCCTCTGAAATCTCAGCCTCCGATAAGGCAGAGTCCAGCTGGTCTCTCTGTTGCCCCGAGAGAGTCGGCAGCGTTACCGCATCTAAGAGGGAGGGGTTTAGCGATGAGGTCGGGGCTCGGTACAAGTCTTCATAAAACTCTGCAAAGACCCCAGCAATCCTAGCGTCTGAGTGATAGTTGTCGCCCTGTGGTGTAACTATTTCCCGGACATGGCGTTGTCCTTCGTCCCTTCTCTGTAGCCAGGCCAGCAATTTACCCGCCTTGTCCCCTAGTTCGTACACCCTCGCCCTAGCCTGCCAATGGGCCTGCTTAGCGTCATCCATCACTCTGTTCCGGAGGCACTCTTGGGCGCGTTGGAGGGATCGATGGGTCTCGGGCGTAGGGTCAGAGATATGCCTAGTCTCCCAGTTACTCATTTCCTCTTCGGCTTTTAGTATTTCCCGAAGCCGGGTGTTTCTCTTATGTGTCGTCCAGGAGAGAATCTCACCCCTGAGCACTGTTTTATATGCCTCCCATAGTATCACTGGGTTGTTCACCGACTCCTCTTTAATTTCGAAGTATTCGGCAGATACTTCCTCAAGGCGATCTATCAGTTCCGGGAACCCTAGATAGTAGCTGTTAAGTCTCCACGTTTTAGGGGGAAGGGGACCCTGCATACACATTTCAACTAAAAGAGGTGAGTGGTCCGAGATGCCCCAAGGGAGCAGATCTGCAGACATTGCCCTGTAAAGGTCGGTATGTGGTAGAAAGAGGTAATCCAGTCTGGACATGGAGCCGTGAGCGCCGGAGTAGAAAGAATACTCCCTAGCATTCGGGTGTAACTCCCTTCATACATCTCGGAGCCCAAAAGCAGATGTGAAGTTGGCTAATCTAGTAGGAGTGTTTGGGTTGCGATTTCGGAGATGGGAACGGTCAATGTTATCATTCATGGTGTCATTGAAGTCTCCCCCCAGAACGAGTATATCAGGGTGGTGTTTCCCTATAAGGGTAGTCGGGTCGTCCAGTAATTCCTGTCCCAGCCCAGGTGGAGAATAGATTGAGGCAATAGCCACTGTCTGACCCCAGATCGTTCCCATGACGAACACGTATCGGCCCCTCAGGTCCCGTTCAACAGTTTGTTGAATAAATGGGATGCGCTTGTGTATCAGAATGAGGGTGCCCCTGGAGCCCATTGTGTACCCCGCCTGAAAGGCAAGGTGGTACTTGGTCCTCTGAAAAAAGGCACATTTTGATCCGGCCAGGTGGGTTTCTGTCAGAAGGGCCACATCAGGGGAGTGTCTATTCAAAAACTACCTGAGAAGACGCCGTTTAATTCCCGACCCCATCCCATTCACGTTCCAAACAAGGAATTTCAGAGATTTAGTATGTCGCATGGGTGTTCTGCTAGTCTGTGCGGAGGATACTTATTACACATGATGGGGTTTTCAAGGGTGTAGCGATCAGTGAGAGATGGCGATATGGTACCCGCCTGTATCACAGGGGCGGGGGTGCTCTGTAAAGTGGTACGGAGCGTCTTCGACCAGAGATAATGGTTCGTTGGACCTATGAACATGTGACAGTCTTGAAATAACAAACAAAATTTTGAACATTCCCAACTCACCCCCACCCCAACACGAAGTACCTGTCGCCCAAACATAGCTGAACCTTCAACTTAAGGTGTCAGCTCAAAAACCAGACCCTTGGGTAGGGTCTAGATAAGCAAGAAAGAGAGAGGGGGGAAAGAGAAAGGGCTTGACTAGGGGAGGGATGAGAGCTTCCTCCAGAGTTCCCTCCCTTGCGCCCAATGTCAACATCTTCCATGGTGGATTACTTATGCGTCAGGCTCAGAGGTGCGGAAAATGCACGCCCACATGTCAGAGCACTGCTCCTAGGCCCCGGGAGTAGGGGACATTAGTTTGCTTAGTGCTCTTCCTGTTCTGCCACTGGCTCCAGGATCTCCTGTCCTTCGCGGTCTGGGTTTCTCCTCGGGGAAGCTCACCTAGGCCTCGGTCGGGGTCTTCCTCTCGGTCTCCTCGGTCTTGCAGTCCAATCGCCTTCTACGTGAGCCTCCGCCCACATCCATGCCTCTTGTGGGTCATTGAAGTGAACAGTAGTTCCTTTATGGTATATGTTTAGTTGGGCCGGGAAGAGCAGGCCATATTTCACATTCAGTTGGGCCAGTTGTCTCTTGAGTGGTTCAAACGATTGTCGAGCCCGCTGCACTTCTCGGGTATAGTCCGGTAAGAAGGCGATTCGGGAACTGTTATGGGTAATCTCCCTTGTGATCGTGACAGTTGCAGGAGGGCATCCCTGTCTCGGTAGTTGAGTAGGCGGGCAATGATAGTACGTGGCGGAGCACCCGGGAGTGGTTTGCCCGGTGGCATCCTATGAGCCCTCTCCACTGAAAAAAACATTGAGAAGGATGTGGCCTCGAAGATGTCCACGAGCCACTGCTCCAAGAATAGTTCCATGCATTGTCCTTCCTCCCCCTCTGGCAGGCCCAGGATGCGGACGTTATTGCGGCGGGATCTTCCCTCTCCATCATCCACTCTTGATTCAAGGGTTTTAAGGCGGTTTAAGGCTTGGGACAGTTGACGATTAATCCCGCCAATGTTGTCTTCCACTTCAGAGATGCGGTGTTCCGCCTCTCCTGTTCTGGAAGTTAGTTTCTGCAGATCGTGGCGCAGGAAGGAGAAATCCGCCGCCATACTGTCTATTTTGGTCTCCATGGAGGATCGGGAGTTAGCAATGGCCGCCATTACGTCATGTAGGGAAAGAGAGCCGTCCCCCGTGGGGGAGTTCGGTCGTGTTGTTGGGCCCGCCGGGGCCGGGGTAGTAGCGACAGCAAATTGGTCCATACTCTCTGTGTGGATGGTTTTTTCTGCCTGTCTTTCCCCATAGCTCCGGAGGCCGTGGAGCGTCCGGCACAATGGGTCGAATGATATTATTTATACTCAGTTGGACCCTCTCCGGTGTGTGGTGTTGCAGCCCTGCAGCGGGTCAGATGGAGAGCCGCGGGTCCCCGAGAGCGTCCTCCAACAGGCTAATATGTACTTTCGGTTGCAGGGGCTCGGCGTCCTTTATTGGGGATTCACGGGGCCTCCAGAGACTGTGCAGGCCTCCGATGTATCTCACAGTTCACCCGCTAAGTGGTGGTCCCCTTACGCCTCCTATGCGGCACCAGAGTTCGTTTTCTGTATGGAGCAGGGGGGGAAACCCACCTACCTCTGGCGCGGTCGAGCCGAGCCGCTGCTGTCCTCCACCGCTCGGCGCCGAGTCGAGACGGCCCGAGAGCAAGAGCCGTCTGTCACCGGGATCGCAGGAGGGCTCGGGTCTGTCCGGGCGTCCTCCGGATGTCAGCAGGTTCGACTGGTGTTCGCCTCGTATACCGCTCCACACCGCACCACGTCAAGCTGCCCCAAGCCCCAGTCATGCGGAGGAGGTCTGCCCTCAGGCCCCGGCGGCCATCTTGGTTTCGCAGTTCAGACGGGGCCGTCGGCCTTCAGCAAACTGTAGATTTGGCCCGTCGGGTGGGCAGATAGGTGCCCAGATTTCAGTCGATCCCAGCCAACAGCTTCACGGGCACAATCGCGGCGTTGGTGTCGCCCGAAATCCCCAGGAATCAGGATAAAAGTACAGCGTTGTATCGGCGCTTACGGGAGCTCACTCGGCTCACGTCCGCATCGTTTGCGCGCTAGCCACGCCCCCCCGGTTCCACACAATTGACTTTTCTACTGATCAGGCTGATTGCTTTAAAACCGTCGCCAAGTAGGGGATAAATGCTCCTACTGGCTGCCCTTCTCTGGCTTTAATGCTCCAATGCCCCAACAATGTTTCACACAAATGGTACATGCCTTCCTCAGGTGAACCCAACCCTCTACGTAATGGGTTATCTACATGTATCCGGCCGTGGTGCATGTGTGAGAAACCATGCCTCTGCAAAGTTTACCCATGGCTTGGTTTACTTTTTTGCAGGATTTTTCCACTGTTAAGAGCGCTGCACTAGTTCAGCTGTAGTGCATAATTTATTGCAAATTAGCGATGCTTATGGGGCCGTGGGCGGGGGAGACTTCTGACCCTTCTAGAGGATAGTGCATGGATCATATTAGCAAAGGCCTACCTGCTAAGGTGTAATATTTACTTTTTGTTCCCGCAGTAAAGATCACTTTGGTCATGGGTTCTGTCCCTGCATAACCTCCTATTTCCTGTACATGTTGCTGGCTGCAAGCTGGGGCTCTCTATCATTGATATTTACATTTAAGAAACGGAAACAGGTGCTTGTCTTTTAAAGGACACACACAAAATGACTGCAGCATTTTAGGTACAAGAGCTCTACAGTTAAGAACGTATTGCCTCTCCAGAACACCCACCTCTTATTTTGCGAACAGATGCAACTAGTAAAACCACAATGGGTGGAAGTCTTGGAGGAAGTTAACCAAGCACCAAGAGACGCTTCACTCATAAATCGGGACACATCAGGCAGGAACATCCATAGCAAGCCCACTATAATTTAATGGTTTTGGGTACAGACCTGGTTCACAAATACTTGGCGCATACTAAATTTCCTTTTTTTTACTTCTTCTTTTAGACAATAACTCAAATAGTGGCACCCTTTGATTCCGACAGTTCTCTGTGCATTTGAAAGGATGGGGAATTTGAGCCTTTGCAATTCCTGGTGAAGTTAATTGTAAATTGCTGATAGAGGGGGTATCAATGAAAGAAGAAGAGAAATACTTGAAGAAAAGGATTTCAAGGCAGTCATGCTTTTCTAGTTAGGTAAGCAATGTGTTTTGTTTTTTTTCTTCATCTATTTTATGTTTGGGGGAAGAGGGTACATCTGACGTCCCTATGCAGAGACGTTCCCTTTTTTTACACACACAGATGAATTCTGCACAATGCCCACCTAATTTACAGCATCTCTTTCCTCTAGAGTAACTCTCTGAAGTATTGATGGTCTACTGATTTCTCTTACGTTATTGGCAAAGCTCTATGGAACGCCCTCAGGGACAGTAGTCCAGGTCAGAGTATGTGTGCAGCTAGGACAGAGAATGGATTGGTATTGGCGAATCGCACTCTACCTCCTTAAAGTTAGGTAAACAGTCCTTTAGAATGAAAGTAAAACTATATCATCGGGAGGTCCGCCGACAGATGTTTCGGCCTTAGCCGTCTTCAAGGCCTTGAAATTGAACACTTGGTATGGTGACCAGGTTTGGAAGTGGATTGTGAAAATATCTTGAAACAATTTTCTGATAGTACTTTATGATAAAGGGTCGAGTCCTGAGAGACCTGTCAATGGCTGGCGCGTTGTGCTAAAAGTCTTGAGTGGTGCTTGGGCATCCTGGATTGGTTCCCCAAATCGAAGATGGGACCACTGAGTAGGACACAGGGCATCCATTTTTTTGTACCCCCTTTCGACTCCATCTTAGTGACCAGGCCTCACTGCGACAGTACGAAACGCTGCTCTCCCTCTCCTCACTACGGTCAGGCACACAGAGCACATGGCCCCCACCTTCGTTCCCACTCTGACTGGAAAACTCTGCGGCTCTATTCTCGCGCTGAAGCCGGAGGTATTTGCAACAACTAATAAATGTATCGCATCAGTCTTCCTCTGAGATCACTGTCCTGCATGTGAACCAGTATAAACTAAGCACATAGCTCGTTCATCTCCACAAACGTGTCCTTGCCCCCGCACCCTCTCAGATGGAAACTTACTGCCATTCAGACCGTGTTTCCCTGCAAGATATTCCTTTCATGTGCCAGACCACTGACCATGCCATGATGCCCACCCAGCAGACTTCCAAATAACATTAGACCCTGCTGCAGTATATCGTGCCTAATACTAACAAATGCCACATAACTGAGATTCTTGTGAAACTAAACCTACAGTTCAATCAGTGTATTATAGTGGTCAAGACCCTTAACCTGTGACCTGTATAATCCAAATGTTACAGTTGATATAGACACCTGTATGATTTGTATAGTGACATGATAAACTACTCAGACTCTTTAGAACAACTATTATTCAGTGCATGCATTATTTAGAATGTATTCATTAGCTTAGATAGTGACCACCCTGCTTCACGACGACCTGACCTTCACCCATTCGGAGGACAGATATCTGACGTCCATCCTCCCGCCAACCAAACAACCAACCAGGAGGAAGAGATGATGCCCACACCTAAGACACCACCCTGGCTGACCAATCCGGGTCCAACGTAGCATCATATGTTAGACGTGTCATTGTACCTATATAATGTACTGTAACATTAATTTTGACAGAGCGCTCTCTGAGATCTTGATAAACCTTTCCTTGAACTCGTGCAGCCTGCTCTCATTGCCTTATTTCCCGTCCGTGGAGTGTCCGTTTTATTCTCTTGCAGGTTGAAGACGGGGAGGGCACAAACATTTGGTGACCCCGACGTGATTTGGAGAGGTGCCTCGAGGCCCGCACTGTGCGGCGAGATCCGGGCCGCCCCCCAGAAAAACCATTGCCTCCGCAGCCGACCAGCCTGTGCGCACTACAAGAAAGGGTCAAAGGTTCCCGGTTGACGAATACCCGACTGAAAAGCTGCTCGCCGAGGCAGGCCACGGCTTGGTTGGGGTGCGGACCTGACTGGGGTCGGATCGCGAACGGTGACCATCGGATCCCCTGACTGAACATGTGAGTGCCGGTTGCGAAGGTTACCAAGGAAAGGTAAGGGGGAATAGAAGGGAACAGGGGAACAAGTGGTAATGGGTTTTAGCGAAGAGCAGGGCCTGTGTGAGTGATGATGAGTCTTTTCTGATCTGTCCTTTATATGGCCATTAAGTTTCGTGAGAAGTAAGAAGAAGAGAAGAGGTATCCTAGCCCGAACGGGGTAGAAGGCGGCGCCGCGTAGCATTGTCTCGTCCAGTGCAGATAAAATAAGAGTAAATAGTAGGGATCTCGTTTATTGAGTAGACTCGGTGTAGTTATTTAGAATATTCTTTTTCCGTGTAAGAAAGAATTCTTGGGGAAGAGTAAAAGGGTGTAAGAGGTGGGGAGTGAATGAGAAGAGTAGGTGAAAAGGGGAATGGTTTGGTAACGGGAACAAAGAGGAAATAAAAGCACGCAGGTAGTGCATGTTATGTGTTGTGTTTCCATGTTCTGTCTATTTTTTGGTCAAGAATATCAAAGTATTGTAATTGATTTATTGGTAAAGTGGTACACATGCGAAAATGAACTGTTGAATTTGGAAATGCAATAATTACAAAAGTATCAGTGAATACTAATACATAAAATCTACTAGTAATTGAGAAGCACTTGATATATTGTTGGTTTAAAAGAAAGGACGAGTGGGTAGAAAGATGATTAGGGGGAGAAACATCGTCATGGGGGGAATAACACCACTAGCTCATATTTGTCAACACCTTCCGTTATACAGTGAAAAGATTCAAAAGTACCATGATCAATGGTTGACAGAGATAAAAGGAGACAGTGTAACGCCGATTTGGCCAGAAGGAGGGTCATTTGATAAGAGGGTGTTAGATTTAGTGTCTACGCACTTGCTAGCAAGATATAAGGGGAAGTAGTTACAAAATAGAAGGGACGTGCTGGATTTATGGCGAATGTTCGAGGAAGTTACCCCCACAGCAGAGGTAGGTAAAGAAAGAACAACTGAAAAACAGAAACCACAGGAAGAGGTAAACGGAACGCCAAAGGGCGAGTGCACAACAACCACAGCTGAGGGAGATACAACCAAAATATATCCTTTAATGACAAGACCAGCAGTGGGGTACAGTGAGCCTATGTATGTACCGGCGTGCCCCACTCCCTCAAATGGAGTGGTAACTACAGCACCACCACCCTATGACAAAGGAGGTTTGTATGGCCCAACGAGTGCACCCCCGTGAATTTAGCACACTTAACAGGAGAGTTAGACCGCCAGCTAGCGCATGCACAGATGGAGATAACGCGGCTAAGAGCACTGCGATAGGGGCCAAATGCTGCCAAGGGGAGGGGAGGTACCACCATTGTCTATGACAGATCTCACACCCTCATTAAGTACAGCAGGAGAGGTGGCGCCAGCAATTTCAGAGCCAGCACGATCCATATCATCGCAGGGGACACACATACCAAAAGGGCGAGAAAAAGAATGGCAATCAGGAGAGTTCCTGTTCCATCTGAATGACAAACCAGTGAGAATCATACGCCCAGCTACCATAGAAAGCCAGCAAGGGGAAGGACAGGAGGTGAATGGTGAGCCAGAAGCAGAGATAGAAGAGGTGTGGAGTGATCTAGACGAATACGAGGAAGGAGTGGCCGCTGTAGGATCCCCATTGCCACATCATTTCGATGACTCAGACCCACAGTTACCCCCACGATGGCAGGGTAGGTTAAGACGGCGAGTAGGGAATATGTTGGTAAGTAAGGTAAAAAAGGGGACGGTAAGTAAAACAGGAAGGAGACATAAGTTACAGATGCCGTTGATACATAAGGGAGCAGGTAGGCCGCACTACATTCCGTGGGCACAAATGGACAAAAACAACCTGCTGAAAGTGCTCCCCCCCACAGCGGGAGGGGCTGGGAAATTGATACATGCGTTCGAAAAGAACACGGCAGGAGTGCCACTAGCAACAGGGGATGTGAAAAGCTTGCTAGTGTCAGCAATTGGTGACCAGGCAGACTCGGTGTGGGAAAAGGCAGGATTTCCCGGAGTAACAATGAGTTGTAACCGCCACGATGGGTCACCGTTTAACAACATTCGAGCACAAGTATGGGATGCATTGCGGCGCACATTTCCAGACATTCCAGATTTACATTTAGTGATGCAGTGTATAATGGAGGAGAACGAGGATCCTGCGCAATTCATACTACGGGTGCAAGATTTGTGTAGAAGCGAAACTGGTACGGCGTGGGTGGAACCAATACACTGCCTTGTTCTATTTTATCATCAAGAAAGGGCTCCCGAAGGAGGTACAGAAGGCCTTGGATAAAATAGCTAGGACAGAAGCCAAGGGTTGGCCTGAAATTCAGAGTATAATTGTGCACCGCTGCAGGAGGATCAAAGAGAGGGAAAAGGAGATAGCACAAAAAAGGCTGGCAGACGAGGCAAAGCTGGTACAGAACAAATTAGTGAAGGTTGCCGCCATAAACGCCAGCGTAGCCACGGATAGAGAAAACGAGGGGGATGAAGGAGCAGGAAACCGACCAGTTGCAATAGCAGCGTTGCGGGCAGCAGGAGAACACGGACCGTGGAACGAACAGGAGTCATACAGAAGATCACAGTGGCAAGAAAGACTGGCAAGAGGAAGAGGTGGGTACCGTGGCCAGAGAGGGGGATTCGGAGGTATGGGGAATAGAGGATTTGGTGGGCAAGGGATGAGAGGAGGACCGCAAGGGTCTTGTTGGAACTGTGGGAGATGGGGGACACTATTCAAGAGATTGCAGAATGCGGCCTTCAGGGTATTTCCAAGGGCAGCAGCCCATGGAAAACGAACAAGGATGGGGATGCCCACACCCAGGTAGCCCCTATGGATTACCAATGGGAGGGGGAAGACAACAAGACCAGTGCTATAACGAACCCCAAATGCAGCAAAGACAGCCACCCCCACAACCACATCACAGTGCATCGCAACCCATGGCAAGGCAAAACGCTGTAGGAAACGCAAACAATAACTGTTTCGCAACAGCTGCAAATGGCGCAGCTGCACCATTCCGTGGCGTAACAGTGGTTGGAGATAATGGGCCTCATCCGGCGGTAACCGAGGCGGTAAAACCGCCTGGTTACCGCCGGACTCGTATTACCATTCTGCCTCTGTGATTCCCGGAATTACTGGGGCATTACAACCCCAAGTTTCCCGGGAATCACGGAGGCGGAATGGTGTTAATCCCCATTCCCATTGAGTCCTATCGGACTCAATGGGAATGGGGATCATGGAAACACGGGCAGCATCTCGTAATGCTGCCGGTGTTTCCTCGTCCACCTGCAGGCGGGCGATATTAAACCCGCCAGGTCAGACCTGGCGGGAACATCACCTCTCGCATCGCCTCCCGCCTGCAGGAGTTGTGATCGCCCCGGCATGGAAACAACGGTGGCGGCGGGTTTACCGCCACCGTTGTTTCCATACCCGGCGATTTGTAATGAGGCCCATTGTCTTTTCAGTACCGGGGCAAGAAAGGTATGCAGACTAGGACATCCACCAGGGAACACTTGCGTGTCCAGTCCTATCCACCACCCTACGTGCAGAAGAGGAAGCACTAGTGGGGGCAGAGATAGGAAACAAGCAGTTTATCTTCATGGTAGACTCAGGAGCAGAGAAATCATGTCTTATTGGGCGTTTTCCGCTTTTAGGCAGGAATTTAGAAACGCTGGGGTTCTCTGGGGCTATTTTAAAAGTCCCTTACACTAAAGATCTTGATATAACGGTGGGGGGAAAAACCATGCGCGCACCCTTACTGTACCACGAAGACGCGCCAATCAATTTACTGGGAAGAGATTTGCTAAGTAAATTGAACATGACCATTTTGTTTACTGAGCGGGAATAGTGTGTTCCACCCCAGTAGTATGCCCAGTACGAGCAATGTTGATGATTAGCACAGTGATGAATGAAGTTCTAGTGTGAGGAATACCCATTGACATAGACATGTTTATCTATGGCATCAAAGTGTTAGCCCGGGTGGTACCAGAGATAACGAGAAAGGAATGGAGAACACCATCAGATTTTATATTCTGTGTGTTGCACACACAGATGTTGTGCCAGGCATGATCATGTCCATAGACATTGAGGCAGTTCAGGTATCAAGCAAACGCATTGTGGTCATAGGATTGGACGCGCACGGGTGTGAGTGGAGAACTGTTATGCATAGATCCAAACATAATGCTAAGAGACATAACTGATGAGGAATTATGTACTGATAACGAAGATGACGGAGAGATAATAATGGAAATAAGCATACCATGTGACATCATGATCCAGTACAGAGAGGTACACAACCATGGCTAGCATTAATGCCCCGCCAACAATATTTGAGGAAGACATGGCAAAGGTGGTGCCTGAAATTTGGACTACAGGCCCCCACGATGTCGGATTACTCCATGAAGTGACACAAATAAAGATAAAACTAAAACCAGGTGCCATACCGCCATGAGTGAAATAATAGCCCATATCCAGAGAAGCAGAGGAAGGGATTAGGGAAACAGTAAATACACTCCTAAAACAAGGGATTATAGTGCCATCAAACTCCCTGTGTAACACGGCTATCTTCCCGATCAAAAAAGCAAAAGGAGGGGCGTGGAGGATGATCCAAGATCTCTGCCCACTCAATGACGTAATTCAAAAAGAGTTCCCATTAGTGCCTAACCCAGCATCAATACTGTGCAGCATACCCAAAGAATCTACATGTTTTACTGTGGTTGATTTGAAGAATGCTTTCTTCTCCATACCACTTGACCCAGGCTCGCAGTACCTGACAGCATTCACACTAGGAAACAACAGGTATGAACATCGCAGACTCCCACATCGGTATTGCGAAAGCCCCAGCATTTTTAACAGAATATTGCGTGAAGATATTGGAAACATAGATGTAGAGAGCACCATTATACAATACGTAGACGATTTACTCGTCTGCAGCCCTACAGAAGAAAAAGTGCAGAGAAGACTCCATAACACTATTAAAATTGTTGGCTGCCAAGGGGTATAAAGTGGACAAAGGAAAATTGCAATACTGCCTTGCCGACGTTGTATACCTCGGACAGCTAATATCAAAAGATGGAAAACGGATATTCCCAGACAGGGCAGCTGCTATACGTAACATAATCCTACCTAAAACAGTAAAAGACATGCAAAAATTTCTTGGCATATGTAACTATTGCCAAGCATGGATCGTTGATTACGCAGCATACACACGTCCACTGCTACAAGCATTGAAAGAAGCACAGAAGAGTAGAGCCCCAATAAAATGGACACATGACCTGATGAAACAGTACTTTAGACTAAAAGACCTCATTGCAGATGCTCCAGTACTCGCGAATCCAGATTATGAGAGGGAATTTTTCTTATTTTCACACTGCAATGCAACACTGATGACAGCAGTGCTCACACAGAAAACATCATTAGGACACAAACCATTGGCCTATTACAGTGGAACATTAGATGTGGTGATGCAAGGACACTTCGCGTGCGAACAGTCCCTCGCTGCAGCAGCTTTCGCCATTGAAAAAAGTGCCACAATCGTGATGGGATGTTCGGTAACATTCTATGCAGAACACTCCTTATTTGCAATTCTTGAGAGGTCAAAATCAACATTAACAACACAGTGAGCAACAGCATATGAGATAATAATTTCAAGCCCCAACATACACGTGTCAGGTGCAAAACAGTAAATCCAGCAACATTTATTACAGAACCATGCACCACAGAGGACATGCAAGAACACGACTGCACCACCTATGAAGGGGAGGGCGATGACATTCCCAAAGCAAGCGAAAACGCCCCGAAGGAAGGAGAGATATATTTCATAGATGGGTCAGCATCGATAAACCATGAAACGGGGGAGAAGCATGTAGGGATGGATGGCAGTAGTACGCATGGAGGAAGATGGCTATGAAACAATTTTCCAGAAGCGCCTCCCGTCCCATTACTCCGCACAAGCAGCAGAACTAACTGCATTGATTGAGGCACTGCACACAGCCAAAGGATGCACAGTAACGATATATTCAGACTCAGCATACGCAACAACCACAGTACATTCGGCTATCCCGCTGGCATAGGAGGGGTTCAGAAGAGCGGATGGCTCCCCAGTACAGCACGCCACACTATTGACTGAATTGATAGATGCATTAGCAGAACCATCGGTAGTGGCAGTGGTGAAATGCCAAGCCCATACCAACAACACAGATGCAGTCTCATTGGGAAATGCGGCAGCTGACGCAGCAGCGAAGGAGGCCTCGTATTTCAATACAACACAAACAATCGAATGTGTTGTGAAATCAACCATTACAGAGCCATTAGAAGAGGCATACAGTAACACACCAATAGCGCAGATAATAGAACTACAAAGGAGAGCACCACAGGAGGAGCAAGAGTTGTGGAGCAAACAGGGGTGCAAACAATCAGCCATTGACCTAATTTGGAGACAGGAGACAACGAGAAAGGTAGTGATGCCAGTAGAATTACTAGAAGTAGCATTCCAACAGCTGCACTTCCCAGCCCACGTAGCAAAACAATACATTGCCGCAGACATCCAGGAACATTGGTTTGTCCCCAATTTACAGGAACATTTGTCAGAATTTGTAGTAGAATGTACAACATGCCAAAAATACAATTCAGGGATGACACTGAGACCACTGCGTGGTACCCTGCCCCGACCAACAGGACCATTTAGGGAACTTCACATAGACCACGTGGATATGGGAGAGCGATGTAACGGAGCAAGGTATTTAATTGTGGTGGTATGTCCCTTTTCAAGGTGGGTGGAAGCGGGTCCATGTCCCCACCCAGACGCGAAGTGTGCAGCGAAGTTCCTGGTACGAGAAGTTTTTTCTCGTTGGGGAATATGTGATGTGATAAGATCAGACAACGGCACACACTTTGTGAGTGACCTTTTCAAGGAGGTGACGTCACTCTTGGGGGTGAAACACAAACTGTGTTCCATTTATCATCCGATGGCGAATGGGGTGGTGGAAAAGATCAACGGATTACTCAAGAGTAAACTATCGAAATTGTGTAATACGCTGAAAAAAAACTGGTTGTATTGCTTACCCCTAGCACTGTTCCAACTCAGAATGCAACCATGCAAGGACCACCATCTGAGCCCCAATGAGATTGTGACTGGGAGGCCAATACACACATCGCTCTCCCTGATTAGGAGAGCATCAGACGCACACAGAGCTGCCACAGTGCTGGGGGAGGAATTTAAGGAATACCTGACCCAGCTGATGCACGTAGTACCCAGCATAGTGCGACAAATTGCACCACCATTTACTGAGAATGTAGCAACTGATACTACCACGCCAGCTGCAGACAGCCCAAGTGGGCCACTGATGCCAGGAGCACAGGTCTATGTTAGGCGTTTTATGAGGAGATGGAATTCACCGAGGGTTCATGGCCCCTACACGGTCATTTATAGTACACCCACTGCAGTTAGTCAAGGGACTGAAATATTGGGTGCACCTCTCAGATGTGAGGAGGGCACGCGATAGTACACTCCCTCTGACTGAACAGGAATGTGCAAGCGGCACCGCGGATGAGGTTCAGACACAAGGATGATGTGATTTAAGTAAACGGAACCTGTAAAGGGCGAAAGTGACGACGCGCCCTCTGGTTTAAAGTGAACTATGTCCATGTAATTTTCTCCTTCCACTTTCTTTTCATCACTATCTCTCTCTCTCTTGATATGAAATGCCTAAAGCAAAGGACATAATTAAAATAAGAGTAAAAAAAGTAAATAGAAAAAATGAGTAAAGAATGAAAAGTAAATATGTAGATATACAACTGTATTTATACTGGTGACTTAACTTTGTATCGCCCCTCCAGGTGGCAAATGGACCAACGCAGCGCAATCACCGAAAACACCATTATGTTAAATAGCGATAGGGACGCCATTAGGGCTAATATGTTCAGCAATGTTGAATGTGTTTTGAAATGTGCTGCAGTTTTGTTTTCGGTGATGTTGTTTTTCATGGCCTGGTACTATACACTTTTATCTTTAGTTAATGACATGCACAAGGGCGGGAGCGGGGCTAACCTGATACGAGAAGGTTCGCGCTTAATATGGACTGGAGTAAAGACAATGTGGAAAGAAACATGACATTGATGCTAATGGTACAAATACAATGCAACCTTCAGAACACTCCGCCGCAGATCCAACAAGTGTCTCCTTGTTAAGTCCGAGTATAAATATAAGTAATGATTATGAGTTGAATGTATATGATGGCGACTACTATTGGCCAAGCAATGCAGCTAACACAAGCTCGCATGCACAAACAGTAGAGCCTATATTACGCTGCTGCCACTAATGAGTACACACATGATAACATATTTAACGGTAATGACACAGCTTGGGCGGGCATGTTCCCAATACACTACCAAAGAGTGAAGAGCTACAAGGAGAGTGGGAGGTCGAAGGAAAAGGAAGAGGGGGGCGGAAGGGAAAAGATATGACATTTATCATGACCTGGGGTTAGATGAGATAGAAGACCCCCGCCACCCAGATCAATCAAACAAGTGGTATTCGGACATGAGTGCCACAGCAAAGCAGGCGACAAATGAGAGCTACCACGTTTGGTCACTCATACCACATGCATCAGGGACACCGAAAATGTTAGTACCACAGGAAGTGTCCTTGTCGGAGGCCCAATGTTTGAATCATTTAGTTTTGTGTAGCATAAAAAGCACCTTCCAAGCACACACTGTCACTATGGAAAGACTGGAAAATGAGAGAACATGCATAAGCAGACGCCAAGGAGTAATTTGCCTTAAGGAACCATTTCTTGTCATCAAGGGAACAATGTATGCAGAGAACAAGTGGCACGATGAAACTATCGAATGCAAAGCAGAAGCCCTCCGGGGTCTACCTGAAGACACCTTCCAATGGATAAAAGGAATATGCGCCCCCATCTGGTCGCAACACATGACTAAGCTAACATGGGTAACAGAATTGGAAAAACCTATCAAAATACAGAAAGAGGTACCACATGAACTGTGTTACCATGGGGAAGGAAGAGTGAACATGGGGGAAACAAAGAAATGCAACAAGATGGTAATTATACCTGACATGAAGAAAGGTACCGCTGCACTAACGGGCATGTACTGGATTTGCGGCAAACAAGCCTATCTACACCTCCCAACAGCATGGAAAGGTACTTGTGCCTTGGCCACCCTCCACACAGCCCTGATGGTAATACCGGAGAGTCATATACAAGGAAAAGTAGGAGAATCGGATGGCATATCGGCAGCAGGGCAATCGGCTGAACCATCGACAGCGCCCAAACTAATGATAACAGAAGCTCCAGCTTACAAACTATTGTCAGAATATGAACTGAAGAAAAAACTATCACAAAGTAAAAGGTCCTCCAATTACATCTCATCAGAATCATCGAAACTCCTTGCTGAGATCCCGCAGAAGTACAAGCTCTTTTCATCAGCAGAGGCATTTTTCGCATCGCTCCTTGCTCCGGGACTCCCAAGCACAAGCAAACGCCAAATGGTTGCAGATAGTGTGCTGGGAGCTCATCCAACTGGCTAATGACACTGAAGAAGGGTTCAACGTTATAAAAATAAAGCTCTGTGCACTGCGCCTAATGACAATGCAAAACAGATATGTCCTAGATCTCCTCACGGCAATGGACGGTGGCGTTTGCCTAAAAATCGGGGGGGCGTGTTGCACGTTAGTGCCAACTGAAGATGCTGATAACTGGACACTCTCACATGTGATAACAGCAGTACATAATTTAGGAGAGAGGATGAAAACGGAAGGAGGCGCAGAGGAAAGCACATGGTTCGACAATATGTTTAGCTGGATACCATCATGGGTAAACGTGGCAATGAAAATACTCGTCCCCATCATTGTCTTCGTGCTTCTATTCTTCTGTGTGTGCCAACTGGGACTCCGGTGTTGTGAAAAGAGCATGCCTACCTCCACTTATTATGATGGTAACAATGGGCCGACCGACAACGGTAGCTACTATGATAGATGCACAAATACAAACTGGGGAATACAACACACCACAATACAGGATGACAGCCATTTACAGGCAATACGGGAACAGGGTTCAGAATTTGCACCACACAACAATAAAGGAACCAAGGGAGCTACAATGGTACAGAGAGGTATGGGTGGACTTAGATGGAGATGGTGGGATCTACTTGATGTGTACACCAGACGAATATGCCAGAAGAGGGAATAGCTTAAGAAGTGTATGCAGGGCGTGGATGCCAATAAAGGGCACCCCAGCGTGGGACGAAGCAGTTGCGGAGGCTGAGTACTACCAAAGGGAGAATGAAAAGGGTAAAAAATAAATATTTGTTACTTTAGATGTAACGAAAGGGGGGAATGTGTGGAAGCAAGGGGCCAGCAGGCACTTCTCAGTACAAAACTTGGACCAAGTGCCTCCAGTAGTGGGTTCGCCCCTTGCCCTTATACGATGTTAACTTTCGTTGACTTTCGTGTAGATGGGACCACTGAGCAGGACACAGGGCATCCATTTTTTGTACCCCCTTCGACTCCATCTTGGTGACCAGGCCTCACTGTGACAGTACGAAACGCTTCTCTCCCTCTCCTCACTGCGGTCAGGCACACAGAGCACATGGCCCCCACCTTCGTTCCCACTCTGACTGGAAAACTCTGCGGCTCCATTCTCACGCTGAAGCCGGAGGTATTTGCAACAACTAATAAATGTATCACATCAGTCTTCCTCTGAGATCACTGTCCTGCATGTGAACCAGTATGAACTAAGCACATAGCTCGTTCATCTCCACAAACGTGTCCTTGCCCCCGCACCCTCGCCGATGGAAACTTACTGCAATTCTGACTCTGTATATATATATATATATATATATATATATATATATATATATATATTGTGCCTAATACTAACAAATGACGCATACTTGAGATTCTTGTGAGACTAGACCACCCATAATACACTGATTGAACTGTAGGTTAAGACCCTTAACCTGTGACCTGTATAATCCAAATGTTATAGATGGTATAGACACCTGTGTGATTTGTATAGTGACATGATAAACTACTGAGTCTTTTGAACAACTATTATTTAGTGCATGCATTATTTAGATTGTATTCATTAGCTTAGATAGTGACCACCCTGCTTCATGGCGACCTGACCTTCACCCATTCGGAGCACAGATATCTGACGTCCATCCTCCCGCCAACCAAACAACCAACCAGAAGGAAGAGATGATGCCCACACCTAAGACACCACCCTGGCTGACCAATCCGGGTCCAACGTAGCATCATATGTTAGACGTGTCATTGTACCTATATAATGTACTGTAACATTAATTTTGAGAGAGCGCTCTCAGAGATCTAGATAAACTTTTCCTTGAACTCTCGCAGCCTGCTCTCTTTGCGTTATTCCCCGTCCGGGGAGTGTCCGTTTTATTCTCTTGCACGTTGAAGACAGGGAGGGCACAAACACTATCTTTTTTTATTTATTTTTATTTTTTTTTATTTATTTTTTTTACCTTAGATGCAATCCTGAAAATGTAGTGCACGGGTTGGCGAACCAATCTAGGATGTTCAAGGTAGAGCGCGATTTACAAATACCAATCCATTTTCTGTCCTATTCATTCAAGGTCTTTGTGCGTAGACCTTGTGCAATTGGTGATGCAGCTCGCCACTATTTATAAATTATGGTGGTCACAGTGCACTCCCAAGGGTATGTACCCATACACACTTTTATGTGTGCAGCTGCACTGAGTTGTGGGTAGCGGCATGGGGAGGGAGGGAAAGCGCCAAGGACATCAAGAATAAGAAAAACTCCAAGGGGGCGGATAGGTTTGCGCTTAAGGGGAGTCACCCCAGTGTACAGCTCAGGCAAAATGTTTGTTGTATTGGTAGTCACATTATGAAGTTAAACTTGCCTTTTTCATACCCACAGCCAAGAAACAGTACACAGGAAACATTTGATGAAATAACAAAAAGCTATAATTGAGGCTTTAAAAAGAAAGGTAGAGGAGAAAAAGCAGCTACTGGTGGAATCTGGAAAAAGAAGATCCAGTGAAAAAAACAAGAGAATTATATTATAAAAGCTGATGGGTGAAAAAGGACTATTCCAAAACGTATTAATGGCTGTTTACAAAAGCTGGAAAACTGTCTTTTGGCAGGGATGGCTAGTGTTCTTCATTCCTCCTACATTCCTTCTTCAGAAGCTGCCTCTTACTTTAACTGGGCAATTGATAGACACAGCATTAAATCGGCAGATGTCTGTGTAATGTTGCAGTTTCCAGGGATGTAGGCGTGCAACAACTGCAAAATATTGGACTATAAAGTAACCCATCAATTGTCTGTTACAAATGTTTTGTCGGTCAGATCTAATTGGACAAGCTCAACTCTTATCACCCACGTCCTAAATCATTTGAAAGCAACATCCTCCTGAAGTTGTCTGTAATAATCGTTCACAATTTCAACCCCATCCTAAAGTTGTCACAGGGTGATCCTGGAGTAATCTGCCCAACTATCCTGAAATTGTGATGGGGTCATCCTGGAGTAATCCGCGCCGTCCTGAAGTTGTCATGGAAGTCATCCTGGAGTAATACAAGATCATCACTGGAAGTAATCAGAACTCCTCTTGGAGCCGTTTCTGTGATAACTCTAGAGTCCTCTCATTTGAATGTTTCAGCCTATACACATACTTCAGGGTGGTTTCAGATGCTCTCCCTGAACTAGCCATGGATGACTCTAGGATGGAGTCACCTGATGACTCAAGAATTATTCCAGGAAGATGTTCCTTATTGACTTGAGATCTCCTAGACCCAAATGACAGGAGTAGTGGCTTTGGTGGCGACCCTGAACGCTTGCGGCCTTAACTCCCCAGTCAAGAGGAGGTCAATCTTGAGGAAGCTGCAGACGTCCAAAGTAGCTGTCGTTGGGATTCAGGAGACTCTCCAGATATCACAAGATGAGCACAGGTAGAGATTTAGGGCCTTTCCCACAACGTCCTTTAGGATGAGTAGTGCTATTCTGATAGCGAAAGACATCTGCTTAATTAAAAAGGGTATTACTTTAAGTATCCTGAAGGGTGATCTCTTCTATTGGGCCGCTGGCCTCCATATATGCTCCAAACGATAACCAACAGGAATTTCTGACGACACTTCTCCCAACCCTAGCTGCGTTTGAGGAGGGTGAATCTAACATGGTGCTGGATTCGGCGATAGACAAGATGCTTCTGTCCACTACTGTGGATTACAGGAAAGCCCTTGCTCTCATGAGAACCTTATGGGAACTGGGTGTAGTGGACATCTGGATACTACTCCACTGGGCTGATGGATGTTGAACTCACTTTTCGCATGTACACAGGGTTTTCCCGAATTGATCTTTTAGTCACTGCCTCTCTGGTTGCCTTTGTCTCAGGTTCTGAGATTGGTCATAGATTATTTTCGGATCATTCCATGGTCCTGGTTGCATTACACTTTAATAGGACCCAACCTTCCTAGTGGCGTGAGTGGAACAGAGGGTGACCAGGGGCGGGGGTGGGGGTCTTGCTTCCAAGACAATCGCGTCGTCCTCCTGGCTATCCTTGTGCCGAACAAAGTCCCTCAGGGCCTTTAGGGAATTGAAACTGGCTAGGTCAAATCTAGAAACTATGATGGTGGCGGATACTGCCACATCCCCCCTGCCTATTAAACATTACCAAGCTGTTGGTATATAAACTTTAAAAACTGAGACTCAAAAACCGCATAAAGGGCGTTGGGGACGCTCCGGGGGAGGTTTTACAGTTTGCCGTGATGGAGAAGCTCAATGTTTTCTTGAGTTTCTATAAACACTTGATTGCTTCGGAGGGCTTAGACTTCGCAGAGAAGAACACTTACCTTGCTTCCAAAGTTCTCCCAAAAGCTTCATTATAAATTGGAGCTTCCTATCACGAAAGAAGAAACAGAAATGGCAATCACCTTGCTTCTTAATAGGTTTACAGCGCAGATGGTTTCATTCTGTTGTTTTACAAAATGTTTAAGATGCAGTTGATTGCCCCTCCCCCCCCTCTTTGCTTTATTTAACTCCATTCTGGAAGCGAAGGCGGTGTCAGAATCGCAGCAATCCTTAATTCTTTTTTTTACAACTTTATTTAACTTTGCACACAGATTATGCAGTTACATTTGTGACATTCAATTTCAGTGATCATAATACATGTGTTGGCCAATTCCACATTACATTTACATCCTCAGAGGGTGGTAGCTCTGCTAGATACTGTTTGTACCGTGTCCTTATATTTCTGGGTCTAGAGGGGGTCATAACTGAGTCTATGTACAGTTCTTCGGTGTCATTAGCCCACAACATGTCTCTGTTCTAGTCCTCTACTGTTGGCGGGCGAGCGTTTTTCCACCTCATCAGAATGACCCTTTTTGCTAACAGCAGACTTAAATTGAGCAGTTTTCGCCAAGTTGGGTTCATTTTCCCAATCGCCCCCAATATACACAACTGCGGTGTCCATTTGACCGGTTGGTCCGCCATGTTATCCAGAGCTCCACAGACCCCGGCCCAGTATTGACTTAGTTCTACACAGTCCCACAGCATATGGTATATATTAGCATTTTCAGAATTGCATCTTGGGCAGTTGCCAGAGAGGGTGGGATATAGACGCTTGAGTTTCGCTGGCGTGTAGTGGGTTCTATGGATAATTTTATAGTGTATCAATTTGAATCTCGAGTTGCAGGACACCAGCTTAGTCAGTGCACAGATCTGGGACCAATCCTGTTCTTCTATCGGCTGGTCCAGATCACGCTCCCAGCCGGCCTTTGCGGTGTGGGGTGTTTTCGGGCGTGTTTGCATTATAGTTTTTTAGAGAGTGGAGGCCGTAACCTTCTGAGTCCCCCCCGTGAATATGTAACCAAGGCCCATGTTTATTTCGGGTTCATTTGGGAATGATGGGTAGATCCGTTGTGTGGCTGTTGCAACCTTGTGGAATTGCTGTGTGTGTGTGTTTGTGTTTCCTACCGTGTCCTTAATCTCATCCCACTCCATAAACTGTTTGTCCCGAAACATCTGTCCCCATTGTGTGATTCCTTTGGCAGTTCAGTGTATTGCCACTGCAGTGTCTAAGGGGAAAGGTTTGTGGGGGTCGCCCCATATTGGCATGCTCGGGTGGTATAGTTTGCTGGCTGCAAACATCATTTATTCTGGCCCATGCAGTGATTGTGACATTGGATGGATGCATAGTGTTATATCGTTTAGGTGTGGGCCTAGTGATTTCCTGTAGGGCCAGTATCGCTTCCTGTTCCCTCGCGGGAGGGGGTGGGGGGCGAGGGTTGAGGAAGCATGTAGCCCAGTCGGCAGCGTAATGTGCCTGTGCTGCCAGGTAATACAATTCCACGTTGGGAGCCATTAGGCCGCCTCTGGGATACGTATCTGTTAGCACCCTCCAGCTCAGCCTCGAGTGACCTCCCCATACAAACGCTATGTATGCACTATTAATTTTGGAGAATAGTGTGCGACCCTGCCACACCGGTACTGTACTGAACAGGTAGAAAAGCTTAGGCAGAATGATCATTTTAATTAATGCTATCCTACCCATCATTGATATTGGAAGGGCATTCCAGCGCTTTATTTTGGTGCAAATTGCGTCTGCCAGTGAGGTGTAGTTTAGTGTTCGGGAGAGTTGAGCTGATCTGGCGACTGCCACCCCTCGATAAACAATGTGTAATGGACTCCATATAAGGCTGTGGAGGTTCTTGGGCTGCATGGTGGCATCTGTGAGTGGGAATATCTCCGACTTATTGGGATTTAGGCGAAGACCCGAATATTCACCGAACTCTTTCACTGCAGCCAGCACCTTGCCCAGTGTGCGGTCTGGTTTTTTCAGGTATAATAAGATCTAATCCGCATAAAGCGTTATAATATGTGGCTTACCCTCTAGCCATATGCCGCATGTGCCAAAAGGGAATCTGAGTATGTCCGCAAGGGGTTCAATAACCAGGGCGAAGAGTAGTGGGGAGAGTGGGCAACCCTGCCTAGTACCCCCCAGTAGTTCAAGTATATCTGTGAAAGATCCATTCATTCTGATCTTAGCGTATGGTCGCATGCAAAGTATTCGGATCCACCTTATGAAGTTTGGGCCAAATCCATAATTTCGTAACACCCCGAACAGGAACGGCCACGAGACAGTGTCAAATGCTTTCCTCATATCTAAGGAGACCGCTATACCTTGGTTTCTGGGGGTATCGTGGCAATGATTTGGTGGCATCTCCTTCTATCCGTTGCCGTAGATCTGCCTGATATAAACCCCACCTGATCTTTGTGTATCATGTATGGCATCAGTGGTGTAAGCCTAGATGCTATTATTTTGGCCAGGATTTTGGCATCAGTGTTTATTAGGGATAAAGGTCGGTATGATCCACAATCCCCAGGGGGCTTCCCCGATTTCAGCAGGAGAGTAATTATAGCTTCCCTGGTGGTCTTGGGGAGTTCCCCTGTGTCCAGAGCCTCCATCAAACAGCGTGGAGCCTGGGAACCAGTTCACTACTAAACTCTTTATAGAACTCAGCACTTAGCCCGTCTAAACCCGGCGCTTTCCCGTTGGGGAGAGCTTTTATTGCATCGAGTATTTCAGGTTCGGTGATGGGTAGCTCAAGTGTTTCCCTAGTGGTGTCCGCTAATAGGGTTGTGGGTATCTGGGCCAGGTAGCTCTCAATCTCATCATCTGTTGCAGTGCTTTGCGGGGAGTATATGTCTTTGTAATAGGCATAGAAGGTCTCCTTCATTTTGTCCTGGTCGGTGGTTACCGCGCCATAAGGCATCTGTATGCATGGTATGGTAGTGGGGCCATTCTCTATGCGTACTGTTCTAGCTAATAATTTCCCCGGGCGTTCCCCTTCCCCATATCTACGGGCTGCAGCTGGCCAATCAAAGTATCTGACCTCTTGTTCTGCAGTCTCGGTGTATTCGTCTAGTTTGGTCTTTAGTTCAGAGCTGATTTGGGGTGACGGAGAGGATGCATACTGTGATTGCAGGGTTGCTATTTGAGATTCTAGCCTAATTAACCTATTCCTAATGTCTTTAAGGATTCCCCCTCTATGGATATTGAGTGACCTCTGATGCAGACTTTGAACGCCTGCCATAGTATAGACTGGGTATAGAGTGTTCGTTGTTATCGAAGTCGTCCGCTATATATTGTTTCATCAAGGTGTTATAGACCAGATCTTTTAGGGCTGCCGGCTTGAATCTCCAAGGTGGTCTGGAGAGGACCTGACCAGGGATTCTTAGTGTTGGCTCTATCGGTGAGTGGTCTGAGTACGTTCTTGGGTGTATATGGGAGTCTGTGACCCATGCCATGCTGTCCCCATCTATGAGCCATAAATCTATCCTGGAGTGCATGTCATGGACTGTGGAGTAATAGGTGTATTCTCTACTGATCGGGTTCAATGTTCTCCAGGCATCTTTTAGTTATAGATCAGCCATAGGTGTATTGCGTGCGCGGCTTTAGTCAGTGTTCTAACTTGCGTAGATGTGCGATCGAGATGTACATCTGGTTGCCAGACATTTGGTCGAAAAAAAAATTGGTCGACTGGAAGAATGGTCGAACCAATTTGGTCGAAAGCCAAATGGTCGAATTTTTTAAAAAATTATTTTCACCCCTTTTTTTTTGGGAGGGGGGGTCCCCCCACCCCTTTTTTTTAAAAAAAAACCTTTTTTTCCCTAAACGAAAACCAAAAAAAGACATATAAATAAATAAAAAATTCGACCAAATTACGTCGACCATTTGTCTTTCGACCAATTTACAGTCGACCACTTGTCTGGACAGCGTACATCTAATATTGTGTTAAAGTCCCCGCCACAGATCACCCGGGCTGTCGGGTATCTTGCTAATTTTTCAAACACTGAGGCATAAAAGTCTGGTTGGTCGATGTTCGGACCGTTCAAGTTTAGAAAGACAAATTCTTTATCATATAGGTTGCCATGAAGCATGACACATCTCCCCCCCGGGTCACACTCAACATCAATGCATTCAAAGGGCAGTGTTTTGTGAATCAGAATTGCTACCCCTCTAGCCGGCTGGAGTATGTCGTGAAATACTGATGTGAGCCCCAATTAGGCATCAATTGTCCTCCCTGTCGCGGACCAGAATGCGTCTCCTGTAGGAAGATCACCCTGGCCGCGTGTCTATTGAGGTAGGCCAGTATCTTCCTCCTCTTAATCCTAGATCCCAGGCCCCTCACATTCCAGCTAAGCATATTGATGTTGTCTTTGTCTAAGCTAGCCATTGTCTATGGGGTGTACAAAGCCATGTGGCCTCTTATAATCTGCCATTGTGGGATGGAATGACGGCATGTCTGAAATCTGTGTGCTTTTTCTTGTATAACAAAACCTCGCAACTCCTGTGTAAGTCCCTCCCCCCACCCTCACAGTTCCCCAAACTTCAACTGTGCCATTAGATATCCCTCCCCACCCAACAACATTTCAAGCACCTGCTACAGGGGGGGCCGCGGCGTCTCCAAAGCCCAAGCCAGCTTCACTTATAGGTATCGTGCCCGGTTTACGCACGTTGCTCTCGCACATCCTACTGGATTCTGGGACGGTGTTTCCATAGCCGATTAGAGATGTACATTCTACTTTAGTGTCCCAGATGCGGGCCTCCAGGGTGGAGGCTTCAGTCGTTGCTGTTCCTTTTCATTTCAAGAACGGGATGAGAATATTTATGTCTGTCTTGTTCAAATCGCCCACACTTTTAATTCTGTCCCGTGTTCGGAGGGATATGCGTTTCTATAAAGGTCGCCGGTTCTTCGGGAAATGTGAAAAAGTAGGACTTGTTTTGATGCTGGATTTTGAGCCTGGCAGGGTAGAGCATTGCATATTGAACTTGCCGTTCGCGTAGCATTTTCTTGACTCCTGTAAAAAGCTTCCTTTCCTGTTGGACCGCCAAGGTAAAGTCCGGAAAGATGCAGATAACATTTGCTTCCCATTTGAGCTCCTGTTTTTCCCTGGCGGTTTTAAGGATCAGATCTCTGTCCCTGTAGTTCAACATGCGTGCTATGATGGGCCTGGGGTATGCCCCGGGTTTCGGTTTCGGGGCCAGTGATCTGTGTGCCCTCTCGACTATGAACATCGGTGACCATCAGGGATCACCCAATAGTGTGGGGAGGAGCTCTTCCACTGCCTTCTCCATTGATCCTTTCATGGCGCCTTCTGGAACGCCAATAACGCAGATGTTGTTTCTCCTAGATCTCGCCTCCAAATCCGCACATTTGGACTTCACCGTTCCAAGTTCGATAGCTATTGTGGATACCGTGGTTTTCAGGGCCTCAAAAGCGTCCTCAGTGCCAGATATCCTAGATTCCGCCTCCGTCATGCGCGTGGTTGTCTTGTCAAGTTGTGTCTTAATGTTGGCGAAACTTGCCGTGATCCCATCTAATTTGTCCATGAGTGCAGCGAAGCCCTGTTGCATCGCCTGAAAAACAGCTCGGGGGTCCATCATTGTAGCCTGGGCCGCCTGGTTCTCCTGCACCGGCGTTTCCTGGTCTGTCTCGGGCTCCGCTTCTCTCTGCATCGCGGTCATGAATTTGTCCATGGTTCCTCTGCCTTTCTTCGGGCCAAAGTTCTTAGGCATCATCCCCAGAATGGGAGATGTGGGTTATCCAGGCACTGTTGGTTCCATCACGATTCGCTCTGTGCTATATCTGCCAGCGGCGGTGGAGGCTGTGTCCCGTCGCAGCTTTATTAGAGGGGGCAGACATTTCTCACTGTCATATATGGACGAATGGAGCGCTAGTTTCAGTGCGCCTACGGTCATCAGTCCCTGGGAGATGGTGGCCTGCGTAGGCGGTGCGGGGAGGCCCCCTCGGGGATAGCTGGGTGGCGTGCTGATTTTGAGGGGAGGGGGGCCTACCTCTTTGAGTGCGGTCCGACCACAGGGCAGGCCTTCACCCGTCCGGGCCTCTCAGGCTCCCATACGAAGAAGGCGGCAGGTGGGCCAGCGGGCAGTGCACGATATCTGGGGCAGTCGCGGCTTCCTCGCGCTGGGTGGATGGCAGGAGCGGCCCGATGCTGCCGCGCCGGGGTGGGGCACCTCTCTCTTCCCGCCGGTCGCCGATCTCCGGGCTGCCCGGAGATCATCCGGGCCTCTATCGCTGGAATCCCCGCACCGATCAGTCTGAAATTTCGTGTGGGGTATCTGAAGATATTGTTACCCGTCCTCTGCAAAAATCACGGGTAACCGGAGCCTGCAAATTGTCTTTTCTGGCTTTGCGGCCCTGGGTCTAGCCGGAGCTCACACGAAAGCCGCCATCTTCTCTCGCGCGCAACAGCGCCCCCAGCAATCCTTAATTCTTAAACTGGGTAAGGATGCAACATTGTGCGATTCCTACTGCCAAATTTCCCTGCTGAACAGTGATGCCAAAATGTTGGCTTCCATGTTAATGGCCAATCTTCCATCCTTGGTGCACTTGGATCTGACGGGCTTCATTGTCAATAGAAGCACACGTGACATTAGGCAAGCCATTAACATGAAGGAGGTTGGCCATAGGCACCATATCCGTTGATGCTTCATGTCAATAAGGCATTTGATAGATAGTGTATTTGAGATGCTTATCCTAGACACTCCTAAGGTTTGAGTTTGAAAATCACTTTATTGCTTGGATAATGGCTTGTTACAAGTTCCCAAAAATGAGAACATGTGTGAACAGGCATTATTCTCAGTATATACCTATCTTTAGAGGGAGACAGCAGGGATGTCTCTTGTCCCCCACTAATCTTTGCTCTGATAATGGAGCCATTGGCCGACCTAATTGGATCGGATCCAGGTACCAAGGGTATTCCTGTTGAGCGAGTTAAGCATAAAAGTAGCTTTGTACATTGACAGTGTCTGTCTAATGATGTCTGACACACTCTTTGCTGTCAACTGTGATGGTAGAACTTGGGAAGCTTAAACAAGCCTCTGGGTATCTGGTTAAATGGGTGAAGGCCGAACAATCAGTCACCAAGCTGGCTTTTCAAGATCTTTTTCCAACAATACCCTTAGAGCTAGTGGTGGTGCTCTCTTGCCCTCCACGCTGGCTTTGCTTGGATACTGGGTTAAAGCTGTTAGGGAGTGGAGGATGCCGAGGAGCCTGGGTCCCTTGTCTCTGGTAACCCTCGTTTTCCCCCAGGAGCACCTGGCTGGGACTTTGGGGAATGGCGCAGAGGGGGCGCTTCTGCATTTGCATACATTATTTTGTGAGGGTACCCCACTTATTTTTGCTGAATGCAAGACCACTTTTAACATCTTATAGAACTCCTGTTTTCGATACTGTTAACTCAGACACTGGGCAACGAGTGTGGTGATGCATAGCGCTGGGACACGTCCTCCCACTGCACTCGAGCTTACTTTGTGGGAGGCTTGTCACAAGAAGATGATTTTTAAAGTATACTTAATGGATCAGACCCAGCTGTGAAGCTCTCTTACATCACAATGGGATAGGGACTTTGAATGGTCAGCCACTGAAGAATCTTGGGTGGAGTATATGGGCGAGAACTGCCACTGCATCTCGATGCATGTCTAGTAGTGCGTGTATGATCATGTATTGTTGGTACATATACCGACCCGACATTTGTCTTTTTAAAGTTTTATCTTAAAAAGTGGGCACTGTAGTTACTTCTACTTTTATTTCCCTCTAAAGGCCTTGAGAGGCAGCAAAGGTATGAACCGTACAACAATAACTGGCTATAATGGAATCTGTCAGGGTGTGCTCAGTGGACACAAATAAGTGAGTAGATGCACGCCTGAGATGCACTCCAATGGTGCGAGTACATGGGGTTCTAATAGCAATACCAAACAGGACGGATGACTCAATGGTTAAGCTCTCGCTTCTGACATAAGGGCCATAAATGTAGAACCGCAATATTGGGTAACAGCAGCTAGTAATTCAGTACTTAGAAGTGTACAAAATTGTGCATGAATCACTGTATAAAAACGTATCACCACATGAAAAGGATCGGGGTACCTTGTGTTTATATGGCAATGTGTGGCTCTGGTTGAGTGTGGTCCTGGACTGGGCTACCATCAGAAGCTTAACTAATTGCAATTACTTGTTTTTTATTAGCACACCTGTCGTATGCAATTGCCATTTTGATGGCACCCTTTCCACCTGAAGGGCCCCCATACAGCTAGTTATTTAGCAAATAGGTGTCCAATTACAAGACATATAAAGTGACACAATAAACCTTCCTTTTTACGGTTCGTCCTAAGGTCTGCTGACTTCACATGCAAAAAAGGGTCTGCTTTATATGAATAGTCTAATGTTCTTAAAATGATCCATAACACCAAGCTGGAAGTCTGTGACCAGCATCATTTTTAAACAAACTTTGCGGCACAACTTTGCACTTTTTTGCATTAAGGGACTACTATTCTTATATTCAGGATGTGGAAAATAAAGCTATGATGATATTCTCTTGGCGTGATGTGTTTGCATAAGGATGTACTTATTGTCATGCTGCTTTAATACAAGATATGTGTATTTTCTATAATACTGCATTATTGTAGGCCTTGAAATCCAAAACCTAAATATTTGTAACCAGTAAGGTATGTGTTCATGCACATAAACTGCAGCATGGATTTAATGCCTAGCTTCACTGTTTTAACATAATTGTATGAGCCTGGGCAAATAATGTAATCACACTTTGACTGGCCTATAAAATGGGAGTTTTAGAAGTGGTGTCTGTTGGAGTGTTGTTTAAGGAGCCACAGTTGTGGTGGGTAAGAGTGCTATTTAGGGAAATTTAATGTACGCTGGCGACCTAAATGCCAACTGTATTCCATCAAGCCTTGAAGGTAATCAGTGGGACTATTATTCAGTGCTTACAGTCCCTGGCCTAAAATAATCAAAAACAGGCTGGCAGTGCAGCAATACTATGACCTCTTTGGGTCTCCAAATGATTAATGGGCAGATATGAGCTGGCTTAGATGTCCAATATACTTGGTCCAGGGGTTCTAGTAGATCAACTTTGGACTATATTTATGCTGATCAAAGGATGTCCAAGCTTTGCTCTGAATTCACGATAACTGAAAACATATGGAGTGATCATTGTATTCTAAGAGCTAAATTGATTCTTCCTCTTAATTAAAGAGCAGACGACAATCGGGCCCATCAATCTGAAAGTGACCTCCAGCAGAAATGTTGTTCGTTGGTCTTCAAGGAACATTGAGATACTGACCAGTGAATTCAATCAGATGATGTGCCACACCACTTTGGTGTGGAAACTGGCAGTCTTCAATTTAAGTGATTTTGATTCAACTGTCAAAGAAATAATGATAGCTGCTATAAAAAATCCAAAGTTAAAAAAGCAGAGAATAAATATGAAACATACTCATGTCTTTGATGAAAAGCTAGCATCTATGAAGACAGACAGAAGACAGGCTCTCAGACTAATAATGAGCTCTAATATGCCCTCCTAATTAAAGCTATCCAAATGTAAAGCTGAAAAACTAAGATATAGATATTTCTGTAAATTCAGTCATTCAGCGCTACTACAACGGGATGCAGAGATGATATTTAAGATACTAACTAAAAAAGATTTGGGTGTGTTTTGGTATATAATCAATGGGCAGGAAAATCAAGTTATTACCTCACAGCTACATGATATGATATTTATAACGTGCTTCTACACAAGTGTTTCAAAGCGCGACGAGGCAAGGGAGGGGGACAAGGGGAGGACGGACAACGATCCTACTTGGCCAGGTGTCATTCAGATCTCGCAAATGTGTGGGAAGGGGGCAGGGACAGTGAAGTACCTGTGAATAGATAATAACAATAGTAAGTAACGGACAGCAAGTGGCAAGTTCATGGGTAAGTGCAGAAATCGGGTGTCATGGTCGGGGACTGTAGGGATACAGAAAACAGTCACCAAGTGCACGGGTTGACAGTCGGGCAGTGCAGGTATGTGATGCTGGCTGGGGAGGGACCTGGGCCGAGATCAGAGGGTGTCCAGGTAGCAGTGCAGTTCCGGATACACCCATTACAGCGGAGGAGAAAAAGCAGAAGCAAAGAGAGAGGTTTTGAGGTGCTTCCGGAACCTGAGATGGCTCTCAGGTTTAAGGGCGGCTGTTCCAGAGGGAGGCACCAGCCGAAGTAAGAGATCTACCACCAACTCGTTGCTTGGAGGAGCGACAGACCCGGAGGGAGTTGGAGGTGGCTTAGCGTAGAGCTCATGAAGGAAGATATTTAGGAAGAGAGAGTTGAAGGTATTGAGGTGTCATGATGCAAACTCCCAAACCTCGGGAGCTTATGGGCCTACCCCAGTCACTGGCACCCTTAGGGGCTTATCAAGCCCCAAAAGTTTGTCCTAGGATTTCCTAGACTCAGTCCTGGCGCCGTTGATGCCAGGCTCATGACATGTGCTAATTGCATGGGACTACATTCACAGCCTAATAGGGCTGAGCCTTTCTGAATACCCTGGGTGTGGCTGAGGGACTACTTTACCTGAGATTGCAGGGTGTGGCTGAGGGACTATTTTACCTGGAACTACTTACAAGGCTATTTAAGCCGCACCCTACAGGCAAAACACACTTCGCGTTATTCTGCACTCCTGCAGCGTCGCGCTCACCGTGTCTGCTCAGTACTCGAACTTCTACAGCCACGCCCGTCCTGAGATCCCAATCCATCGGCACCTGAGAGAAGGAAAAGAAGAGAACAGGAGTTAGTACAGCATCGAAGGCCTTACCTGCAGTATTCCATCCAATCGGCTGCACCTTCAGCTGCTCTCCGGACCACCGCACCTGCAGAGAAGAAGGTATCTGCACAGGCACCCAATACTCACCCGAGGTCTGCATTCTTCAGGTATTTCGTTGAAGCGATTCTTCCCATCGCCGTCCTGGAGCCGCGCCTGCAGAAAAGGAAAAGAAACAGCAGGTTAGTCGTGCACGGAAAAGAAACAGCTATACAGACATTCAGTGCCACTCAGTCGCGCTAATATTCACTTGCAGGAAAACTGCTCAGCATTTTAGGAAGAGTCTAATCTTCATCCGAAAACCGCTGGAGACCGCACCTGAAAGAAAAGAGAAACACAGGTTAAAACTTGGCCAATAATGACTTTAAGCACCTATACCAAGCATCCATTGGCACAGAGACTTACCTGCTTAACCCAGCTATTCCAGACTCAGCAACAGCCCCGCAGGATCAGTGAAGTAACTTGGTCCAGGGAAAGACTGTGCATACCGTGCCCCTGCTAGAGATTGCAGGACGGAGAGCTTAACTTTTAAAAACTCAAGGTGAGACAGACGAGAAGAAGGGCATCAGAAGGTTAAAGGAGGTGGAACCATTCTGGCTCCACTCAGTTAGCCAATATCTTGTTTCGACATTGCAGGCAAATGCCTCCTAGGGTGATAATGAGGGAGAAGACGCAGGCAAGCATCATCATTCAAGCAGTGCAATGCCAGTGCAGACATCATTTGTGCGGCTACGTGCTACGCCCCTGTGCAGACCAGATGAGCATGACATGAGGCCCCAGAAGGCTTTGTGGAGGATGCAGAGGGTTTTGAACTTAATCCTCGCAGCCACTGGGATCCAATGGAGAGATTTCAGTCCTGAAGAGAGATGATCCCTGGGCTTGAGGCCAAGGACAAGTCTTGCAGTCCTGTTTTGGATCAGTTGCAGAGGGCGGAGAGTAGAAGCAGGCAGATTTAGAAGGAGGCTGTTGTAATAGTCCAGCCTGGAGACAGTGAGGTTCTGGGGGAAGGAGAGGAAAGGGAGAATGCCTCTGAAGAGGTGCAGCTATTAGTGTGACTTCTTAGAAACGTCACAGATGTGAGGAGAGAAGAAGAGTGTGGAATCGAAGATGACCCCGAGGTTTTTAGCCTTGCAGGTGGAGCAGGAAGAGGACCAAGAGAGGCCGGCCAGAGAGCTACAGGAAAAGAGGGAGCGGGTGTGCCGATGAGGAGAATCTCAGTCTTACTGGCATTAAGGCAGAGGTCATTGGCGGCACACCACTCCTGGATAGCAGACAGACAGTCTGAGAAGAGGGAAGGAGAGGATGAGGCCGAGGGTAGCCTGAAAATGAGCTGGGTGTCATCCGCATAGCATTGAAAGTTGGGGCAGAGAGCAGCGATGCGGTGGACAAGGAGTGCCAGGTATTGAACAGCCAGGGAGAGAGGTTAGACCCCCTGGGGGACACCACAGGTAGAGATAGAGGAAGGACCTAAGTTGGACCTGGGAGGGTCTATCGGAGAGGAAAGAGGTCAGCCATTCCAGGGCCTGACCGGTGATTCCCAGGTTATTACGGAGACGGTTGAGCAGGATGGCATGGTTGACAGTGTCAAAGACAGAAGAGGGATCAAGCAGGATGTGGACGCACGGGGTGTTAGAATCAAGGTTGGAGAGCAGTTCTTCACGGATGTTCAGGAGAGCAGCTTCTGTGCTTCTGGCAGCTCTGAAGCCAGACTGATGGTCATGGAGACAACCAACAGATTCAGTGTGGAGATGAAGCTGGGAGATGGCCAGTTTATCCAGGAACTTGCCCAGGAAGGGAATGATGGAGATTGGGCGATAGTTGGGCAGGAGGGGTCGGCAGAGGGTTTCTTAAGAAGAGTGTGCACAAGGGAGTGCTTCAGGGGGGATAGGAAGACTCCAGTGGCGAAGGAGTGATTGCAGAAATCAGCCAGGGCAGGAGCCAGGGAGTCGATGTGGTCCTTGATAGTTTTGGAAGAACACCCGTGAACCTGTTTTGATGAGACTTTCATGGATGGGATTGGTCTAGAAACCTTGTCTGCGGAGAACAGGGGAAAGACAGAGAAGGAAGGAGGGAGGAGAGGTGGCTGCAGAAGGGCCAGTGGAAGAGCAGGGAGTACGAGGAGTGAGGGGATAGGAGGAGAGTGAGGACAGGATGTCCTGAGTTTTTGAGATAAAGTGAGAAGCCAGTGCTGTGCAGAAGGCCTGGGAAGAGACAGGAGTGGTAGAGACTGCAGCAGGATTGGCCAATTCCTTGCAAATTTTAAAGTTCAGCCGAGTTGTTTGATGCTGCAGAGACGCAGACTTGGATATGAGCTCTCTTTTTGGTTAGGACAGAGAGCCGGTATTGCCTTTGCAGTAGGCGGCAGGCCAGGTTGTCAGAGGATGTACATGTAGCACGCCATTGCCTCTCGGCCACCCTGCACTTGCGTTTTAGGGTGACGAGGTCTGAGTCGTACTAGGAGTTACACTTGGCTTTGGACTTCAGGCGAATTCTCATGACAGGGGCAAGGATATTGAGAGTATCAGAGATAACCGAGTAGAACGTGGAGAGGGCTTTGTCAGGGTGAGAGTCAGCCAGAGGAGGAGGGGTGTGAGAAGGTGGCAGCGAAAGCCTCAGCTGACACGCGCTTCATGGGTCAGATGACCACGAAGGTGGGTGGCAGTGATGGAAGTGTCTTGGCCTGAGGGGTAGGGAGGGTGAGGTGGGAGGAGAGGAGACGGTGATCACTCCAGGGGAGAGGAGTGGAGAGAGGGACAGAGAGGGGAAGGTCTGTGGAGATCAGAACATCCATAGTGTGCCCTGCAGAGTTAGTTGGGTCAGAGGGGAGAATAGTGAGTGAGAGAGAGTGTCGCAGAGGTCGCAAAAGAGTCCAGAGGGAGGACATGAGGCATCCAGGTGGATGTTTAAGTCTCCAAGAAGAAGGAGGAGTTGAGTGGTCTAGGCAGGGAGTGAGGAGGAGAGGTCCGGCCACTCGGAGAGGAAGGAGGAGATCTGACCAGGTGGCTGATAGTAGCCATGGTAAGGGAATGGCTAGGGGAGAGAGAGAGAGAGCCTGCAGATGAGGCATTTAAAAGAGGAGTAGGCCTGCGTAGTGTTAAGGTTTTCAATCAGGCGACGCTCACCTTAGTCTCGGCCCAGTATGCAGCGCATGATTGAAATGCTTATGTTTATGTTAGATTCAATATTGAGATGACACACCACTCATATCACACCCCCTTTTCAAATACCCCGGGTCACAATGGACCATGAACCAGGCTGGTTGATAAAATGTAATATTTATTTATTTGAAAATTAAAAGAAATCATACACTTTTTAATATTGGGCAGCAATCACCAATGGCGTGATAAGAACAATAAGAATGTAAGCAATGCACTTAGTTGACCTTCTATTGACACATCTATAAAACACCAGGGAATAGGAGCACTTTTTGATTTTAGGTAAGATAGCACTTGAGTTAGAATTTCCCCCTGCAATGTTCCCTCAAACCACAAATAATCAATTCTTAATGGATAAACAGAAACAGCAGGTAATCGGGAATGACAAATTGAAAACCGAATTTAGATCTGACTTTCCCTCCCCAAACAAGAGAGAAAAACGGATTGTAAACCCTGGCAATGCTAAAAATGACACTCGGAAATGGATGAATAAATGAATGAATGTGTGTAAAAACCTTGAAACAAATGATATTCCTCACTACAGCAACCATGTGGAAGTACAAACCATGACAAGCAATATATAACCAAGAGCATACAGTTCGTAAATGAGTGGCAGGTTTTAAAACCTGTTTGCAGCAAATGACACGTTGGAAAATAAGCAAACTTTGCAATTCCCGCCTGAATTTACCAAAACGGTTTTTAATAAAAACGGGTGAAATATTGTAAATCGCAATGCGGTGTTGGGGTCTAGGTATAGATCATAGGTACAATATGGAAGTGAAATTAAGTCTCTAGCTGGAAAATTGAGTGAGTTATACAAGATAAGAGTGAGGTTCGTATTTAGGAAAATAAAACTATGAAAAACAGAAAAGCGGCTTTAAAATGGATTGCAAATTTTACTTAAACTGGATTTAATGACTAAGAAAAAGAGAATGCCACCAGTGAATCTCCAGTTACGCAGCCGTTGTAACTCTTCACGTGGTGTACCCCGTTTCCTTTATGGAAAATGTATTTATTTAATAAAAATCGCTACTGGCTTGTGTTCTAGCAAAACAAAAATGAAGAGAAAATTGTCACTAACACTAGGAATCGAAGGCAGGGTTTCACATATAATGATGACAATTTTAACACGATATCAGGGTCAGAATAGGATGGCTTAGAGATTGGGATGGGACAAAGCACGGCAAGGTATACTATGAATTTCTATGGTTCCTATTGATACTCACAGTCCACTTTTTAGTTTTTGGATTTTGGACAGTCAGCGCTCTGTTCACCACACAGATTGGGTCTAACAAAGGACAGCAATGCTTGGCCTTGTAGTTAGGATCTGGAGTCTGGATAGATGACGGGAACAGGAACGCAGCACAGGAAAATCAGGAAGAGTGTGTGTCTGTGTAAACACACCCCTAGCAAAGGGATTGGACAAGGGTGCTAGTCTCCGCCTCGCTCTCAGTTGGTTGGATTTCTAAGAGAATGATGTCCAGTTTATGAGGTAAGTTTTACAATATCCAGAAACTCCCACATTTACTTTACTGAAAATCCTATTTTGCCAAAAACATATATTTCTTCAATTGCAATCTCTTGGCACATTATACACACAGGTTATAAGTTATGTGCAGCACACATCAGTCCAATCATCCAGTCTGTGCGACCTTGTTTCGCCTCTCTGATACATTTCGGTAATTTTAAACATGAACGTTTTGGTCTAAAATTCCACTATTTTATACACAGATGCGAATTGTCCCCAGGGATGTATGTACAAAATGTTATGTTTGCAACAGTAATACTTTCCTTGGAATCTGTCATATTTTGTAAGTTCTGTTCCCCATGCGACAATGAGTTCTACCAAGTTTTAAAAGAAAGCCCATAAAATTAGATTTGAAACTGCTAACTTTTTACTTTTCTACTAATTCTTGCTACCGAGATAGTCTTTAAAGTTTATTTATAATATAGTCTTTGTGGCCAAAAGACAGTCCCTTTGTTACAAGATTCTGTTTTTTTTTTTCTTCCAACTGCAAGCAACTGTTATTTCCTTCAAGGCAAAGGGGGGTTTCCCATCTTAATTGAAGGTTTCATTGCCCCTTACACTTGACAGATCGGTGCCCCAGGACTTCCATTGTCGCAGCCTGTGACAAATGTCTGACTTGCTTTGTCCTGGCCCATACAAAGTTATTCAAGTTGGCAATTTTCATTTGCGTGTTCTGGGTTTATGGTGTGTCTCCCTTCCTTGGGGAAGTTTCATGGCAGGCAACTGGAATGACTGGTTTTTCTGAGAGCTTGCACATCCAGCCCATGTGTTTTAAACTCTTTAATTTCTTATTTTGGTCCTGAATTAACACAACCCGTGAAAGAAGAAGAAAGCCTGTGTGTCTATTTTCACCACTAACACAATCCCTTTACATTGCTAAGTACGCAGGCTTTTATTCAACAATTTATTTTTAAACAGGCCAATTTTTCCTTCAGTCAGCAAAGCCCATTTTTCCAAGTGTTAAACTGCTAGCATTTCTTTCTTTAAATTCGGTTTTGCAGCTGCCTCAGATTGCCCACTGTCTTTGCAGCTGTAGTAATTTCCTTGAAGCAGAAGTCTTATCAAAAGTATAGATACATTTGCACTTGACCGAGCTCAGATAGTTAGTCTCTTTGAACCGCTGTGCCTGGATACATTTGGAAGGAAAATAAACGCGTGCTCCCATGTGAGTGAAAATGAAGTTGCTTCTTGATTTCTCTGAGAGTTGGTTTGACTGGGCCTGTCACTCAGGAATTATGCCTGGTTTTGGTGCAGTACAGTGGAATATCCTGGGCATGACAGGGCCTTTTGAATCACAGTGGTTTCAAAATGAACAGATAAAATTTGCGTAAAAACAGCATTTTTTAAGGGGTAACAATGTTTCATTTTGAAGGGTATTTTGGGTTTTGCAGTAATGAAGTGCTGCCTGTTCACTTGATTCCCTTTATAGGTTTCAGAACACATTGGCATACTTTCAGTGTGTCCCCTCGTTCCATTGTGCTTGAAATGTGCTAGGCAGGATGGTGCAGCCATTTCTTTTTTTTTTGCTGACGAAACGCAGTTTTGAGGTTCTGGTGCGCACAGGAGCCAGCGCAGCCAGTTTGCTGTTTCTTGCACAAATGCAGCTTAGTGATGTGGGGCAATGCCGTTGAGTGGGTCAATATATCCCACAGTAGGAATGACAGAGGCAGGAATCCAATCAGGGAAGATCAGGGCTACGGTTCCATGTGATTTCATCGCCTGCAGTTTCATCGCAGGGTTTTTTTTGAAAAAAATCATATTTTTTTGGGGGGGTTATCCCCCCAAACTCCCATCCTCTTTAATTATTTTTATATCCCTGTACACCCACACTCAATTTATATAACTTTTTAAACCCCCCCCAAAAATTTGATTATTTTTAAAAAAAAAAAATCTGCAGCAAAATACCCCGCAAAAAAAACTGCAGGCGATGAAATGAGGTTGTACCAGGGCTACACCCCACCAGAGAGGTTTGACCGGGGAACGGAGAGGATCTTGTAGCCGTCAGGAGCATGTCAAAGCTAGTGACAGAGCTGGCCGTGAACCATGTCTCGGTGAGACTGAGGACATCGAGGTCAAGTTCTTCCAGAAGGCGACAGATATCAGAGGAGTGTTTGACAGCAAAGCAAGAGTTTAGAGTGGCAATATGGAGAAGGTTGCCATCCTTAAAGGACTTCCGGGGAGGGTTACAAATCAGAGGTACAGCCTTCGGAAGATAAGAAAGGAAGTTGTGTTGAGGCACGGGAAACGTCTATCAAAGAGGTGAAGGTTGGCCTGAGGGCCTTCGACCAAGACGGTGCTGTTAGAGTAGACATTAATGATGACCTTGGAGGAAAGGAACGGGTGCCGCCATTAATGGGAGAAGAGGAGAAGGGAGAGAGCACAGAGACCATATGAATGGTCCATAGGTCTGGCAAAGGAACGACAAAGAGGATGTCAGTGAGAGTTTCCTTGGAGGAGGCACTAGGTTAGGTGTCAGCGATAGGGAGGCCTGGGTTGGAGACCAGGATGTCCTTTTTAGAGTTATTCCTACCAGATTTAGTGAGGAGGGCAGGATAGTCAATAGAGAAGCAGTTAGAAAAGACAGGAGAGACGGAGAGCACCATAGAGTAGGTGGGTGAGAGGGGAGATGCTAGAGAAGGGCCCTGGAGTAGGCAGACAAGACAGTGAGGGTCAGGTAAGTTGTGCAATAGGACAAGACAAGGCCACTCAGGATTAAAGAGCTCACAGAATGCACGATTAAGACAGGAGAGAAGACACACCTAAGTTTGAGAGTCCTGTTACACGATGCAAATTTTGGTACTAAGCAGTCAAGTTTAGAACAAGAGGGGTAAGCCGGGCAGTCATGGGGAAGGTGACTGGCAGCTGGCATTCCCTGCGGACACCTGCAGACACTTACAGGGAGCTGCCAAGTGGGAGACTCCCTTTGCCTAGGGGCCCTTAGCCGCGGGGCTGCTGGGCAGAGGCTGCCCAGGGAAGGCTAGAGATCAGGGAGGGGAGGCCAATCGGGGGGTGGGCGGGAAGGAGGGACAGAGCGGGAGGCAGGGAAAAACAAGGGCACACGGGAGAATAACAAACTAATAACAGTTCGCCAGGTCCGATTTAAAACAAAGCACCCCAGAAGAGCAGACCTACAAATGCAGGTTTGTTGCTCTGACGCTCACCCCGCTCAGCCAAGATGGAAAGTGACATGCTGTGGAAGAATCTGCTTGGGTGACGTTCTTTTCAGATCTATACTCCCCAGATAAAGCCAGGCCATTATCTACTGTCTACCAGTCTGAGGCTGATATGCTTTTGGAAACTAACATTACAGGTGTGGCGAACAAAGTACATGCTGCTGGTCCAAATGGCCTTACCAATAGCACCCTAAAGAAGGATCCTACTAATTAGGCAAATGCACTAAATATCCTTTGTAAGAGTATTATAGACTCTAAAACCTTGCCTTGATCTTGGCAGACTACCCATGTTGTTCCTATTTTCAAAAACGGAGCAAGATCAGATCTGAAAAACTACAGACCGATCTCGCTGTTAAATGTTGACAGTAAGATCTTCGCATCTGTGCTATTTCAACATGTTGAAACATGGGTTACTTAATCCAATAGGTTATCTAAATTTAAGTCAGGCTTTCTCAAGGCACACTCCACAAACCTAATGGCCTTATATTACAAGCCTTCCAAGAACTAGCCTGGTCTTCACCTGCCAGCTGCACGTATGTTGCATCTGTCGACCTATCCACTTTTGATTGTGTTGATCGGGCCAGGTTGTGGGGAAAGTTGCAGGCTGGGGAATTCCACCTGGACTCTTAAAACTCATCATTGGGCTCCACGAGAACTCAAGTTTTCAGGTCAGATTCAATAGAGAGAGGGTTATGTCCAGTCGTATTCAGGCGATTTCCTGTTTGATAAATCTTGTGAAGGTTTTAAAAGACTGCTCTCAGCGTTTTCATCTTTTGCAGACTACAACAGCCTTCTTATCAACCCCAGAAAATGTAGGAAACGAAGGGTTCAAATGTTGTCCTGGGAGAATACCACAATTAAACTTGTATCCAATATGATATATTTGGGTTTTCCTATTTCTGCCACCCCAGGCTACTGCAATGTAAGACACAGTCTCCTCCAAAAATCTAGTCGCCTGCTCAATCAACTGATAACATTAAATTGAAAATGTTGATCTCCTTCAATTATTCCAGCACTGAAATTTTATGAAGGGAAATTAATTCCAAAACTTATTTGCGGGCTGGAACTTTACTTTCACATCGTTCCAGACTGGTTGGATTTAGCAGAAGCCAAGATTTGCTGCAGAATACTGGGTGTGTCTAATGATGTCCCCCTTGCAGACATAAGATTTGAACTAGGCCTTGTCTCTATCACAGCATAAGTAAAGTGGAAGGTATTGCCTTTATTTAGAAAATTGCTTGTACCAGTTCCTACCTCATTATATGTTGATCTGAATATATGCATGAATCTTAACCCCAAGGGAAAGTCTACTAATTGTATTGCTCCGATTCGTGTAGCTAGTGAAAATATTCTGCTAAGCCTAAATTTGAATATCAACGATCTGATTGCAAATCTGATATAGGTCAAAAATTCAATATATTACAAACATTGGATTGATACAGTAAAGACATTTCATTGCTACCCCTCAATGAGCCACCTCTGCAATGAACATAAGAAAAGTGGCACATTGCAGTCATACTTTATAAGATTTCCAAACATTCTATATAGAGCAAGTTTTCTTAGATTTTGTTGGAATATTCTACCCACCAATGAAATCTCCCTGAGGAGAGGTATCACAGCAGCATTTGATTTTAAATTGTCAAGCACTCAATGACATGAGGAAGTGCTATTTAGGAAATGTGTTTTTATTCAATCATTGGTGTACAGAGGAATATCTTTGGCAGAGATGTCTGTATGGTGATAGTGTTCATGACACAATAGCAGTAGTAGCCTTTTTTAAATCTATTGAACTGTAATAAACAAACTACAATTCTTTTATTTTATAATACTTTTCTGTTTTCTTGTATCTTTTATTTTCAGTTTACCTTAATGTTTTAAATATGACAATGGCGGTGTTGTTTTATTAATGAGATATGTAATGTGATGACATGTTCACATTTTTACTTTGGGTTTTTGAAAGGTTTTATAAGCCAAAAACAAATAAAAATAAATGTATGCATGGCCATGGGAAACTCGATAGCTCTGAATAGATGAGTTTAAGCTAAGTGATGCTGCATTAGGTGACACTGCCATGGAACAAATGTAGGGCTAATTGTTTCTATTCAATTGCCTGGGATCTCCCTTCTGAGACTGCCCACTTACACGTCACAGACCATCACCTGAGACCATCCAAATGTAGATGTAGATGTGGGATTATGGTGCAACTCACAAAGACATAGCGGTTAAGTCAGTGGGCACATGTCATGCGTGATACAGTGAACCACAAGTGGACTTTCTCTTTGGATGCTGAGACTTGCAGGCCCTGGCTTATTATGGGAAGAATTAAACTACAAGTCCCATCATGCAACAGCAAATGCCTTGGCTGGCTTGCTGTGTCAGGCATTACATGGGGCAGCTAAACCCAAAGAGAAGAGGAATGCGACTCATTAAGGAGTCATGGACCAGTGGGCCACTGATCAGAGAAGCCAAGTATGAGCTTTTATAAGTTCTGTATTCACAACTGAAAAGAGAGACTATTTGTCTGAAAAATGAAATAAAATCTTTTTGTTCTAATATACTATGTCTGTGTTCACTTTATGTATGTTTACATTATGTTTTTGACACATATCTGCAGTGTTTTATGTGTTTCAGCTTATTTGGAGGGGACATTCATCTTATTTGTGCGACCAGGCAACACTACCCTCCCCTTTCCACAACCCACTTAATGTAATGCGGCAGTTGTAGCTATTTTGGTATGGGTGGTTAGAATTGCAGTGATGGGCAGGAACGTTTACTGTCGATCTGCATGATCTTGATATAACCCTAACCAAACACTAAATAAGATAATCATTTATACTGTAGTGCAACATATATTTTTTAAAAAATCGACAGAGTAAAACCCTCCTCCACCCAGTATATGTTGTGTAAACTGCCAGAAGAAACACAAAGGCTTGCCAAAAGTCCCAAGAACCATTTCGCGAATCAGGTCTTGTATAGACAACTTGAGGTGATTTACGCATTCAGAGGCAGAGACGTGCAAGTCCACTCGCCGCCACACCCAATAATTAATAATCATCGACTTGCTTAAGAAAAATACCTCTTACATTCCCTCATGCACATCAGTAGGGTAGCGAATGGTAAAAACCCAAAACCTCCATGACACAAAAAAAATATATGACCGTTCGCTCCATCTTTACTAACCCTAGCGATTGCATTCAGCGATCATCCTCATTTCTTCTTGGGGAACGACCGGTTAAGTAGTACAGTGGAGTGCAAGATAACAAGAGAAGAGCACAGCTCATTCCATGGTGCCCTGATTTTTTAAGATTACAATCTGCCGTACAGCTCTATGCTTTTTGCAAGCAGGTAGAACAGGTTTCAACCACGTTAAAACATTCTGATCAGATTATAACTTTATATTTATGGTCTACAAAGTCTTGCCCTCCAGTTCACCTTGCTTTAGTTAGACAGGGTCAGCTGACATAGGATTTAGTCCAATTTGCTGCTAGTACTTTCGTTTGTACGGAACTATAGCCAAGCATTCATTTTTGCATTTACTCCTTGACCTAATATCAATTGCATTTGACAAAGGCCTATAAGTGATTTACATGTCTCATTTGCATTATAGGTTACATAGTATGGAATACCCGTTTTACCACATTGCTATATATGCTTTGTTCTATCATTTGTTGCAAATACATGTGTTGGTCTAAGGTTTTCTTTGTTTAATTTGTTTACTATGAAGCAGATTTTATGGAATCTAAACATTTCTAATTCTTGTAGGAGCTATGGGTCTACTAAATAAATAATTACAAAAATATGTTTTCATTTATGTGTGTGCCCTCTATCAGATTTATTTTGCTAAAGTCCACAACAGCCACTTGTCTTATATGAGAGTGTGACTCTACAAAATAGTTTTTCCAATTGGTTCATTTAGGGGACCACCTCCTTTGTTTGTGTTATCTTTATAACTCATTCGTCCCCTCTAAGCTTTTGAGTTTTCCCTTCTGTTTTGCCTATCTGGACAGGCTAGGCTGTCTTCAGGGTTTCAACTATTTTACTATTTATTAATTTCCTGTTTTCTTTATCCCTTGCTTTTACTTTGTTGGTTGTTGTCCACCTTGTGCATAAGTAATTCCCCCTTCTACTTAGTGGGTATTTTTATGGTTTGTCCACCACATCTCACACCTCCTTTTCTGTTTTTTTCCTTATTTACCTAAAGCGGCCAGTCTAATATGGCTGAGAATGCAACTCTTAACTGTACGGATGAACAAATAAGTGATATAATTAGGGGCCCTTCCCTTTTCCACCCTATGGGCACTAACTCTGACCCATCTCGGACATCATCGGGAGAAGAGCTCTTGAAAATTAAGAAGAAATCTTTCTGTACTGAACTGCATGGCCATTTCCTCCGCAAATATTTCAAAGCTAATATTATTCTGGCTGGCTTAGTGATACAAAATGAATAATGCTTATTCCTAGAGGATGAAACGTATAAGACGAATTTTAGCCACATCGTGATCAAATGTAGCTGGGACATGATGGTCCTTATCTCCACGGCACAATGCCTTTTAACACAAACCCAATTGGAACTAGACACGGCAGAGGCAATATTTCGCAGTAGCACATTGATCACCAATATTCAGGATGAACTCAACGATATCCAGAAACAATTTGAGGAATTTAAAGATCACCTTGAACAAAAAAAATAAGTTGTTAGCTAGGGATATCCAAGAGTTCAAACTGGAACCAATCTACCCTTACCTTGCAGCCAATTACCTTCAAGCTAGAAATACGGGTAGAAATCAGGTTGGGGGTCCACAAAGGGGCTGCACTCAGTGAGTCACTTTCTATGACACTAGAAGTAACTAGTCACAAGGCTCTGATCAAGGCTATAACTTCCCCCCTTATCCTTTCCCCTTCCCCCATCTATTACCGCCTCCTCAATTTGGGGGATATAGGCCTTTTTTAGGCAAAGGCCCTACACGAAGACAAGGCTGGGACCAATACTACCCAGCCCCCAATTGGTACCAGACACCACAGAGACAGCTACGGAGGGCCAACTATTTATAGTACAACAGCTTTCCCTGTCAGTATTTCATCCATTCGGGAAGTCACTTTCCGAAGCTCAGACCAGCGTTTTGACTAAGGGATTATCATTTGTCTCTACTACCTTACAGACTGCACTCAGGCAACCTTATTGTTTCTCCACATTTGGGTATGTGCTTTGGTTCGGTTGAAAAAATTGCAAGTTGGAGACAGAATAGTTAAATATAGTTTTGTTATTGGCATACAGACAAATGTCTGATGAAAACCACAAAATAAAAATAGTATTCAATTCATAGGCTTGAAATATTGCTGATCATAGTAGTATTTAAATCATACACATTGGATCATAAACTTCTTAAAAGCTGTGTATTTTAACACATAAGCTTCTTAATAACCGTGCATAGTCACAACCAGAAAATCTTCTTAATAACTGTGCATTGTCATAACCATAAAATAAGTGTCATATACAACTGTGAATTGCCTCATTTGTCACAAAGAAAACTATGTCACGCCAACACGTGTTTCAACCTGACTAGGCCGTCTTCAGGGCGTAAAAGTAGTACTGAAATCATACATTTATTTATCATACATTACATTAATTTTAGCCATAATGCTTGTTAGCAACTCCTGATAAATTGAGTGAACATGGGTCTGTGCGAATTGCTGGTTTTTTTAAACAATGGTGAGGTAAGTACTCTCTTCTGGTGTTTTTGAGAACTTCTAAGCCAAACTGGTATTTGAAGCTAAGGCTTGAGTAGCTGAATCAAAGTTGTCGTGCTAGAGATTGTAGGGTAACCTCCATTGATAAGGCAGCAAAGTTATTTCTTCTTGAATAATAGCGCCGTAATCGGCAGGATTCCAAATGAAATGGTGGACGCCATCGGGCAGATCTACTACAAATACCGACTGGTTCTCTGTTCAAACAGATATACGTTAATTATTGAGGAAAGTCAGGCTACGTTCCTTCTTTAAAGACTCAGATCCATTAGGAACTGCCATAGACACAGGTCTGCGATGCTCCTCTACTTTCACACCTTCTGACAATCAAATCCCTACAGAAATCATAACATTCGAGGAATATGTCCTAATGAAAGTCAGAAAAAGAGAATAACAAGCAGCCCTTGCGATATAACTTAACTAATGCATAGAGGCAAGCCAGTAGAACACTATTCAATGATCCCCCAACTAGTAATAATACCTGCCGATAAAGGTGGTGGCATAGTGGTGTTCAAACAAATGTCAGCTACACCTACCACAACAAAAAGTATCACTGATTTAAAAATCTGTCTACTTAATACACGATCACTCAATAAACACGCCCAATGTATCCATGATAGGATCATTGAAGAGAACATTGATATCTTTTGTATCACTGAAACCTGGCTCGCGGATCCTATAGGCCCTACTTGCGACATTGCTGTCCCTGATGGGTATGTAATTTACTGTACTAACAGGGAAACCGGAAAAGGAGGAGGAGTTGCAGTTATTGCTAGAAGCTCCATCGCACTCTTCCAAGGCAAATCTTCATGCAGTGGATGCAAAATGATTCACCTCAAGCACCTGCCCACTGAAAACAACTGCCTCAACCTACTAGTAGTCTATCGACCATCATCTCCCACTCCGGAATTCAATGACGACTTTACCCAACTCCTAAACCTCCTGAAAGGACCAAACTGCGCCACATTAGTGGTCGGAGATCTTAATAGATGGTACGGCAACCAGGCAGACAAAGACGCCATCAATCTAGAAAGTTCAGACTACACTATCACAAATAATGAACCAACCATGAAAAATGATCATCAATTGGATTGGATAATCACCAATAATCTTGAAACACACGAACACCAAACCTTGTATTTGGTCAGACCATTACAGTGTCTCATTTCAGATCTCTCTTCCCTTGCCTAAAGAAAAAAATCCCAATCCCCCCAAAAAAAGTTATGCAAAGGAATTTTAAAAACATCAAGAAAGAACAACTCGAATCCTGCATAAAAGACTTCACTACCATTACTAAAGAAGAGGACTCATGCGACATTATGATGTCTACCCTCTTAGACCATCTCAAAACATTAGTAGAGCAAAACGCACCCTTACAGACTAAAACATTTGGAACCAAAAGCAAATTGCAAGAATGGTTCTCTAAAGAACTATCCGAGCTTAAGGGAGCCAAAAGAAAACTGGAAAATACCTGGAAAAAAAACCCTACACCTGAAAATAGGGAAAAATTGAAAATTATTGAAACAAAATACGAGAAAGAAATAATAGAGGCTAAGAAACAGTATTTTAACAATCAAATCGTGGCAGCAGAAAATGCCTCAAGTAAACTTTTTGATATCTTGAAGTCTTTAGACCAACCCCTTGCCATTTCGCCACCTTTCTCACCTTCACAATAGGAATGCGACAACACCCAAAAAGCTTTTTTTGAGAAACTAGAAAAGGCTAGAGACAAAATCACAAGAGCACAACTAAACAAATCTAATACTATTAAAATGCCAGCAGAAAAACCTCTCGAGAACATTGAACCCTTTCACTTCTCGTATATCACCACAGAAGAGATTAAAAAAATACTTGTCTCTATGAAACCTACTTCATGCGCGGAAAACACCCTACCCGCCAAAATAATTATAGAAAACCCAGACATCTTCACCCCTACCCTTGCTAAAATTGTCAACACTTCCTTCAAGGACCAACTTGTCCCCCAGGCCATAAAAAAAGTCACAGTTACTCCACTAATAAAAAAACCTGGCTTGGATCCTAGAGACCTAAGCAACCTTAGGCCAATGACCAACTGTAACTTCCTGCTTAAGATCATGGACAAAGTAGCGACCGCACAATTACAGGCACACATTGAGATCTCCGATGATCTCCACCCACAACATTCTGGGTTCAGACCATCTCATAGCACAGAATCAGCTATGCTGGATTTACAGACAAAGATGCTCAGCATCTTAGACAAGGGAAAAACGGGACTCCTCATCTTGTTAGACCTCAGTGCCGCCTTTTGTCTACTGGATCATAATCCGCTCGAAGTAGCTTTAGGCAAAACGGCAAACTTCTCACAAGCGGCAAAAGCATGGATAATGTCCTTTCTAAAAAAACAGAACATCTCGAGTCCACTGGGGAGACAAATTCTCCATGGAAAGGGAGATCCTCTGCCGGGTTCCCTAGGGAGCCAGCATGTCCCCATTGCTGTTCAATCTCTACATTAGATACCTATGCTACATTTTAGATCAGGCAGATATATTCTTTACCAACTATACGGATGATACGCAGCTGGTACTGGAACTTAGTGGGGACCATAAAACGGACAACGACAATCTAATCACAATATATAACATCATAGAACAATGGATAGATTCCAACTGGATGTGCTTGAACGGCAGCAAAACCGAGTTGATGGTTTTTGGATCCACCCAAGCCAGAAACTCACTGTCCCATGACTACGCAAACTTTAAGATCAAAGACGCCAACATCAAAGTACTTGAGAAGGTAAAAAACCTTGGGCATGATGATGGAAGCATCCCTAGGAGCAGAAGCCCAGACTCAGTATATAAAAAAAACATGCAATTATTACTTGAGACTCCTCAGAGCCATTAGACCGTACCTTTCAGAGAACAACTGTGCCACAGTGGCCAGAGCAACCGTCCTCTCTCGATTAGATTACGGGAACGTACTTATGCTAGGAGCCAACAAAAAAAGCATACAGGCGGTCCAGATAATCCAAAATAACACAGTTAGGATAATCAAAGGCAAATCTAAATCAGACCACATCAGTAACTCCAGGAAGGAATTACACTGGCTCAAAGTGGAGAGTAGAACACACTTCAAGGCGCTTACAATAGCCCACAGATGCATGCACGGGAAGGCACCAGGCTACCTAAAATCCAAAGTACGTCCTTATGTTCCAAGCCGTGCCTTAAGGACCACGGATCAAAACAGGATCGCAGTGATGCCACATAAACGTAGGTCCGGTCTGGGAAAATCCTTCCCAGTCATTACAGCAGGCATCTGGAACAACCTACCAGTCCACATAAGGAAAGAACCTAACTACTTACGCTTTCGTAAGCTAGTAAAAACGTATCTCTTTAATTGACCTCGTCATCCTTGACCCACTAACCCTTTAATTTCATTAGGAACTGTCTTGTCACATTCTTGTTTGTCTTTGTGTCCATGTCTCTGCGTCCTGAAACTCGTGGGTTACCCGCGCATTACAAATAAATAAATAAAAATAAATTTCAGAGAATGGTGACGGACCTCCTTGATGATAGTGAAAGTTACAGGAAACTACGCAAGGAACCATGTGTCGAATTAAGGAAAACGAATTGGAAGTGACATCTTTAGCACAACAGAGAGGTTGGCTCACAGAGAAGGAATTTGATTTCCTTAACACATCTGAGTGCCCTATACCGGCATTCTATGCTATACCAAAGATACATATGGATGCTATGAATCCACCGGGCCGCCCTATAGTTGCGGGCTGTGGATCGTTCTTAGAACCAATTTGCAAAGTTATCAACAAATTCCTACAGCCCCATAGCCAAAAAACATATACATACATTAGAGATAGTATGTCAGTTATCCAACTATTTGAAGGCAGAGCTTTCGTCCCGACACAGGAAATCTTGGTCACCTTAGATTTATGGCCGCTATATACTAGTATTTCCCAAGAGGAGGCGATCAGTGCATCCGGGAGATATTCACCAACGAACCACCACCACAGCATATTCCAGCAGAAATATGGATATGTCCATTAATTGTCCATTTATTATGTCCAAATATGTCCATTTAATTATCATTGGCATGCTTTTATAAACTTTTCGCATCTCTGGAAATCACGGGAGGCCCAAATTACATTTTCCTTAATAACTTTAGTTGTGTTTATCCCACCAAAATCATTTTAGGATGGTTAGAAGGGTTTGACTGTCACCTTTTAATAAAAGCATAGAATTACTGTTGTGTAGTGTACACTGTCCATTTTACATGATGATAAAATGTGTTTCTCTCATTTTAAATCAATGTGCAGTTTCCCTCCTCCTTTGCTAGGCCATCACCTTTTTTAAAGTTTCACTTCTTCTCTTTAGGGACTTGACGTAGGCAGGGTTGCCTAATGGCCTCTAATGTTTTTTCTATGGGGCTTGTGACCTGCAGACCAGACAAGACCTGGTCTTCACCGCATTTCTGATCTCAAAAATATTCCTGCTTGTATTTTTTTTTAACCAGTTTTATTTTTCAAAGGAGGCATCGACAGTTATAACTCACAACATTTTATGCTTTGGTGTATTAATACATAACCAGAACCTACCTTCCGAGTCTAACGTTGTTAGTTGCAAAGTAACTGCCTCCAGTTTTCATAAACATTTAACTATTTCACCCTCCCCTTCCTTTTCCCTCTGTTAAGGATTTCAATCGGGCGACACACAACTTGGTCTCGGCCTAGTATGCAGCGCACAACTGAGATGCTTATCTCCTTATTTTATACAGATTCAATTTGAGATGGTACACAACTCGTATCACACCCCCTTTTCAAAAACCCCGGGTTACTATGGACCATGAACCAGGCTGGTTTGTGAAATGCAATATTTATTTATTTATTTTAACATTCAAAAGAAATCATACCATTTTTAATATGGGGCAGCAATCACCAATGGGGTGATAATTACATTGAGGATGTAAGCAATACACTTGGTTTAACCTTCTAATTGAGCCTATATAAAACACCAGGGAATAGGAGCACTTTTTGATTTAGGAAAGATAGCAACCAAATTAGGATTTGGGGGCAGCAGAAGGTGCAACAAAGGTAATAGAAGGCTTGTAGTTGGGACAAGGGTATTGTGGAAGTGCAGCGCAGGTAGAGGAGGAGGAGCAACCTCAAGGGGACGAGGAAGCAGGACCTGGAATGGAAGAGATAATTACCAAAGGAACTAGAGCTATGGGAGCAGGGACAAAGAGAGCACCTGGCAATGTTAGAAAGGGACCGAAGGGACATAGTGGAGAGGGACACGAGGGAGGAAAGACAAAGGGAAGAGATGGAGAAGACGAGGGAGTAAATAGAGAAGCTGGGTGAAGAGGAAAAGGTGAGGAAAATGGCATTATGGAGGAAGAAAATATTATTGTAGGCAACACGTAAGTATGAGGAGAAGCGGTTGAAGCAGTTGAGGTTGGAAAGGTGGACAAAGGAACACTATTGGGAGGGTGAAGATGCAAGGGCATTGGAACGGCTAAGTGATCCAATCAAAGTAGAATTGGAAAGGAAAAGACGAGATGAGGAGAAACAAACATAAAGGGAAAGCGCTGATGTACGCAAGGGAGGGCCAGTAGCACATTGCGCGGCACACCTGGGTGTGCGAGAGGAGGAGAACGCATGCAAATGAACAGACATTGCACCGCACAACCCCAACCTAATTACATAGAAATTAAACTTTTAAAATGGGTTCTGTAGCCACATGGACGAGGAATCCGACCATGACGATGACCATAATGATGAGGAAAGGGAGGGGCCCAGCAAACTCTACCTAACAAAGACAGTTGAAGGGACTTTGTGGGAGCACAGGTCACAGTAACAGAGGGGTGGAGGGCACAACACCGACAAAACAACCCAAGAATTAGCAGAAGGGGTAGCCCCACAGACACCATACAACAACAGACTAAGTGACCTCCCAGAACGTAGGATGGACAGGACAATGATCGCACAATCTAGGGGACATCCCTGTTCCAGGGGGCGACTGCCAGGGGCACAAGGCACAAGACCATAACAGACACACGCAATAGAGCCAATAGACATTTGTGCAGACATTGAGGATGAGAGAGGGCCCATCCAGATAAGGTAGCACAAACACTGGAGGAAAGGGCTGTATAATCACAGATGCCGTTATTGGAAAGGGGAGGGACCAGACCACAATACGTGCCCTGGAAGCACACAGGTAAGGAAAATATTAATTGCCCTCCCTAAGTGGTGGAGCTGGGAAATTAATTTATGAAATGGAGAAATTAACTGTGGGGCAGAGGCTGGCAGTGGGTGACATCAAGGGCTTACTGGTCTCAATACTGGGTGAGCAGCTGATGACATCTGGAAGAGGGTGGGGTTCCCGGGGTGACCGCCCAAAACACAGCACACAACAGGTCGCCATTTGCAAATTGCAGAGCCGCAATATGGCCGGCACATCGGACATAGGAGCAATTATGTCACGCAAGATGCGTGATGACGAGGATCCCGTTAATTACATCCAAGAGATTTGAGAGCTTTGACGTCTTAAAACTCGAGAGCTGTGGGACAAAGCTATAGCAATCTTTTATCATATCTTGATACAAGGATTACCAGAGCCAGCACAGAGAAATCTGAAAAAACTGGTAGGGATGGAAGCAAAGGCCTGGACGGAAATACAACTCACCATAGTGCACCATTGCAGGTTATGGCAAGAAAAGGTAAAACAGAAGGCAGAAGAGAGGAAGGCAGATGAAGCAAAGTTGGTTGAAAAGAAATTATCAAAATACGCACTAGAAGGAGCGTTAACAACAAGCCCACAGACACAAGCAGTGACTTCTCAGCTCAGTACCAACCATAGCAGCAATGCAGTCCTGTGCAACAATACGTGCCACCCATGGGGGGATACCAACAGAATTAGCGAGGGAGAGGAGGTTTCCAAATTGGGCGGAGGCTTTCACCACTGTCACACCAAACCACATGGGGGTTTCGGGGATACCCACAGCAAATGTCACGGGATCAGGTGAGGGAGGAGGAGGATTCCCATGGCAAGCAAGGGAGCCACCCCAGTGCTGGACCTGTGGGCAGCTAGGACACATTTCCTGTGCATGCAGAAACATGGGGCACAACAAGGGTGGGGGGAACATGGCTACCAGGGTGGGCAGAACAACTACTACACTCCAGACAAGCTTTAACAAGGACAAGTGCACAATACGCAGCAACAGATATCACTGCCACCACAGACACAGCCCCAACAAGCACCACCCACGACAGCGGCGCCCCAAATGACAGTACCTCAAATGCCTGCGCCACTACCCCAATACTTACCGGCAGCACAAAAGCTAAAACAAATACAGGATCATTCCCCAGAACCCATGGACACGATGGCAATGTTACCAGTACGAAGGATGGGGAGGAGTTACCTTAGTGGGGAACAACCCTTACACAGGGAATCGGTTATCTCTATTCCGTCAATAGGACAGCCCAGCCAAACTTGCTGTGTCCCATCCTGTCGGTCACACCCAATCCTGCAGAGGAACCTTGCATAAAGATGGTGATGGGTGACAAAACGTTTTCCTTTCTTTTTGACACTGGGGCAACTAGGTCATGTATCCGGGAAGGGACATTTGCATTGTCAGTCGATGCCATGAACACTCAAGGATTCTCTGGGGCTCGAGAAGTGGTTCCCTTTACTGATAACATCTCCTTCTATGTAGGAGAACACAACTTATCTTTACCCTTACTTTACTCCAAACAAGCACCTGTAAACATATTGGGACGCGACATAATGAGTAGACAAAACATGACCATCTCATTCACAGACAAGGGTATAGTATGCTCCACACAAGGAATACCAGGAATGCACATGCTCGTTGTAAGATAAATTGTTCAGGCATATTGTAGAAACACAGTACAGAGTGGGGAGTCAACCGACCCTGAGCTGTTCCAGTACGGGACAAACGTGGCCCTTGCATGGTTGCCAGGAATTGCAGGGAAGGCATGAAGGAGACCTGGTGAGTACCTATTCAGACCAGAGACACCATTAGATGAGACAGAAGGAACAGTTGTATCTATAGACATCGAATGCGTTGTGGCAAGAAAGGATTGGGTTGCAGTACACGCAATAGATGACCAGGGGAAGGAATGGAGGGCAATAATTGCAGTTGCAGAAGGATGCAGACTGACACACGTGACAGATGAGGAGCTGTTTTCAGAAGACAGAGAGGAGGCAGAATTGATGTTGGAAATGAGTGTGCGCTTCTGGTTACACATCACATACAGAGGTTGCACAGAAAATGGCACTAGCAGTAGAAGCTCCACCACCATTCTGGGAGGAGGATCTGGCCAAAGTACCCGACAACTTATGGACCACAAGTACCGATGATGTGGGGTGCATAAAAAGCATAGGGGGAGTGAGGATAAAACTGAAGCCTGGTGCAATACTACCACGGTTAAAACAATACCCCCTGACGAAAGAGGCAGATGAGTGCATTTATGAAACAATTAACGCCCTCATTGAAAGAGGCATTTTGGTACCATCAGAATCTCCCTGCAACACTGCAGTGTACCCTGTGCGCAAAGCATATCAGGGTCATGGCATTTTATTCAGGATTTACACTCTCTTAACCACATTGTTGAAGCAGAGTATCGTGTAGCAGCACACCCTGTAACGATTCTATGTGGCATCCCAGCAGAGGCAACCTGTTTCACTGTTAATGAGCTCAAAAATGCCTTTTTCTCAGTACCATTACACCCAGACTCACAAGATTTGACTAGCTTTATGTATCGTAACAAGAAATGGAAACACACTAGGTTGCCACAAGGGTACTGCGAGTCACCATCTATCTTTAACAGAGTAGTCAGATGGACCTAGGGAATGTCCGGACAGAAAGCACAGTTTTGCAGTATGTAGATGACATACTCATCTGTACCGAAACAGAGGAAGAATGCAGAAAAGACTCAGTACACATGCTCACAGTACTAGCAGAAAAGGGGTATTAGGTAGACACGGCCAAACTCCACTACTGTCAAAGGGAAGTGCTATATATTGAGCAGTTAATATCCAAAAATGGTAGGCACATTGTCCCAAAAACAGACAATACAGAACACATCACAGCCTAAAACAGTGACGGAACTGCAGTAGTTGCTTGGATTGTGTAATACTGCAGAGCATGGGTTTTCGACTACAGCACTTACACGTGCCCACTTCTAACTGCCCTCAAGGAAGCACAATAGGGAGCAAAGCCACTGGGTTGGACGAGAGACATTACCTAGGCATTCAATGAGCTGAAAGAAGCAATATGCACAGCTCCAGTGTTAGGGACCCCAGACTACAAAAAGGAATTCTTCCTGTTTCCACATGCCGACAGAGTGGTTATGAAAGCAGTACTGACCCAAAGGACAAGCATGGGCCAATTGCTTATTACAGCGGACAGCTTGACCCAGTAATGAAAGGACATTTTCCGTGTGAACAACACTTGGCTGCTGCAGCTTTCGCAGTAGAAAGGGCTTCATCAATAGAACATGCCCTTTTTGCGATACTGCATAAGCCAAAGAGCACACTGACAACACAAAGAGCATCAGGGTACGAGATTATACTATCAAAACCAGAATTGAAGATAGTAAGCTGTAAATGTGTAAACCCAGCACTTAAATACATTAAAAAAAAATGTAAACCTAGCACTATTCATGGCAGATATCTATCAACCAGGTGAATGGGCTGATGACTGTACAAAAAAAATTGAGTTATTCAATGAGACATGCAAAGTAGAGGAAGACGCACTTGAGGGGGAAGAGGTACTGTACATTGATGGGTCTTCAACCATCGATCAAAGTTATGGGATCAGGAGAACTGGAGCTGCTGTAGTGAGATGGAAGGAAGATTGGACAAGTGAGGTAGTTGAGAGTGCTTGTTTACCTCCTCATTATTCAGCACAAGCATCCAAACTAGTAGCACTAATATTGGCACTACAAAAATGTGAAGGGAAGAGGGTGACAATTTACTCAAATAGTGCTTATATCACCTCAACACTACATTAATGATTGGCAAGGTGGCTCAGAAGAGGTTTCAGGACGGCGGATGGGACTCCAGTACAGCATGTCCTACTGTTAGGAGAACTAATCCAAGTTATAGCTCAGGGGTAACGTGCCCTCCTTGGAAGGAAGACGACACGCAGCACCACCGGCTCGATCCCCGGGTCCGCGCTTAGAAACCTCTGTGTATTAAGCACGTTATAAATAACCTCTCATATCATATCAATAACATACCCACAGGAACTAGCATTGGAGTGACAAGCACACTCCAATGGGGAGGATGCTATCTCAAAGGGTAATGAAGCTGCAGGCTATTAGGCAAAATGTGCATCATATTTCAGAGAAATGTGGGACTTGAAGGAGAAGCAAAAGCAAAGGGGAGGGGTGAGACAGATGCTATTAAAGGACGGATACAACTTCCTACCAGAAACTCCGATAATGGAGCAAGAGATGAGAAAGAGCTTTGTGTAAAGAGAGGGTGTTCAATGTCCCCTACCAACGCCCTATGGTGGAAAAACAACACAGGAAAAGTGGTCATGCCACTTGCATTACTGAAAACAGCATTAACCCAACTGCATCATCCCACGCACACAGGGAAAGAGGTAATTGCAGCATGCGCATTGGAGAATCGTGGTTCTGTCCTGACCTAAACGCACATGTAGAATACTTTAATAGCAACTGTTTGACATGCCAGCAGTTTACTGCTGGGCGCACACTGAGATTTGTGAGAGGAACCATACCTAGACCCGAAGGCCTTTTTTTGCATTCCCATGTTGACTATGTGGACATGATCCAAGTATTTCAAGGATACCGCTACATGATCGTGGTGGTCTGTCCCTTCTCGAGATGTATAGAGGCTGGACCATGTTCCCATGCCGACACTGTCTTAACATTTCTCCTTCCTCGCACATGTAGGGTTCTGCGACTGTTTATGTAAAGTGTTAGGAAAATTGCAAGTGTTCGAAAATTGCCTGATGTTACCTCCTATTGACCGCCCTGAAGTGTTCTTTGTCCAATTTGTCCATGCTGTAAGAAGACCCAGACATTTTAGAGCACCATCACCCGAGATTTACTTCCTAGTATTTATAGAATGCCTGTCCCAAGCACACCCACAACTAGAGCAAAGTGCATACCCTGTCCTGCCCACACTCCGAAACTCATCTGTACAGACAATTTGGGAAGATATATTTGCATGGTCACTTAGTGATTAGTTAGTTTGCGGAGCTTGAGCGTACTCACAAATACTAAACTAATAACGCTTCTTATCCTGATTTTCAGGTGGGCAACCTTATCATCTCATCAGCTGCCTCACAGCAGTGTAAGTAATTATGGTAAATGTAATAAAAATGGTTATGTCTGCTGTGTGGTTACTGCTATCAACTGGGCTCTTAGCCACTTCCGTCTGGCAGCTATATCTTGCTTTGCATGTTTCCGCTTTATCCCACACTAGCACTTCTCCGACCCAAACTGCACAGACTACTGTGTCTTGTGGTTCAGAAGACACTGCTGATAAGGTAAGGAGAGGTAAGTGCAGTGTAAGCACAGACATGAAGGGTGTTGGCACGTATCTCACAGAATGGGGCTGAGAGCAGCTATGTCTGCTCATTGATACCCTATGCCATGAGTGCATCCAGAACCTTAGTAGCAACAGAAATACCCACAGTAACAGCACAGTGCCTAATGTATCTAGCAATGTTTCAAACACAAGGAAGATTCCATGGGAGAACAGCCACCTTAAGATGGTCTATGGATGTCCAAGGTGACCGTCCCATACGAAGATAATTATATGAGCACCACACACCGTGTGTAATAATAAGCAGCGCTCAGATGCCTGAGGGTTCGTAGCGCTATGTAAATGATCAATTATTATTATTATTATAATATTATTAAGACCTTACCTATGATGGACAATTACTGGCAACCTGCTGAGGGGCTGAAGTACATAACAGAAGGACCTGAGAAAGTAGAAACAAAAACAATCACATTGCAGTACTTACCATGAAAGTGGAGAGCGAGAGAAATGGGAGGAGAGCCGGGCTGCTGGGAAAGACCACAAATATTGATCTATGGACAAGTATACACAGATGATGGCTGGGTAGACGGAGTGGTGGGAAGCAAAGCAGTATCAATAACAAAGACGGCAGTGAATAAGGTGCAAGAAGAAAATTACAAGTGCCTCAAGGAATGGGACAAAGGCACAAAATTGGTGACATGGGTAGGTAACGAGGCAGGACCTACGCCAATAATTCTACTTGCTACACCAGCTCTATGTTATCAACACAATGGCGAAGAAGAAGTAAGAGAAAATGTTGGATGCAAGAGAATAGAAATCATACCGGAAATGGGAACAGGAACTGTTGTTCTGATGGACCACTATTGGGCCCTTGGAGCTAAGGCATACGACAAGCTACCGCCAAACTAGGTAGGAATATGCTCCCTAGCACACGTGAACATGCCTTCTTTAGTAGTACCAAGGAAAGATGTTAAGCTCGATGACTTCCCAAAAATGCAACTCAATGAACGGAAGAAAAGATCATTGGATACTACAACAACTGACCAACCAGGCAACACCAACCAGCACAAGACCCCCAGCAGGGTGAGAAGAGAGGGCAATTACTTATGGGGAAGGTGAGAAACAGCATTGGATGAAGTACCGGCATCTCACAGATTTAGCAGATCACAAATGTTCTTTGCATCACTATATCCCGGAGGGCAGGCCTATACGAACGCCAAATGGCTTCAAATTACACAATGGGAGTTGATGGTAATCATAAGCTCAACAGTGAACCGGTTCAACACAATAAAAGAAGAGCTCAGAGCAATAAGGTTGGTGGCGCTACATAACAGATATATTCTAGATCTCGCAGCCCTGGAATGAGGAGTTTGCATGAAAATAGGGAGTTCCTGTTGCACATTCACACCTGCCAACTACGAGTATAACGGAACAGATGCACGCAAAGATCGAAGAAGAATCGAAGGGAACAAAGAAAGACGGGAGTTAATTCTCCTATCTTTGGTCGTGGATGCCTTCCTGGCTGGCTAACGGCCTGAAAGTACTAGCTGGGGGACTGATACTGGGAGCAGCATCCCTGTGCGGAATAAAGATATGCATTGGAAGGTGCCAGAAAACAACAGAAGAGGTAGTTGGAATGCAGCTACTAATGGAGCTGGAGAAGGGAGAGGCAATAGATGACCTCATAAAGGAAAGAGAGAGACTAAGACAAAGGATAGCAGAATCTGACATATTCCAACCAGGAATGAATGTAGAAAACCCATGCAACCCAAAGAAGTACACAGGGAAGTGGGTGTACTGTAATCCTGAACGTGGATGCGTCTACATATATTGGTCATTTGAAGATCATGTCAACTACTATGGACACCTGGCTGGGATAATGAAGGTGTGGCATTTGGTAGACGGTGGAAGAAACAATGGTGGTGTGGTCGACATGTCGACCAGAGGGGGTATTGAAGAGGGAAGATCAGAATATGCCTTTCAACCCGAAAAGACCCTCCAAACGGAAGAAGCACCAAAGACAATATAGCCGCCGGTCATATGAGCTCACATAAATTCCCATTGCTACTACGATGGACAACAACCATGAAAGATACCCTCTGAGCAGGCCCTACAACCCTTCAGCAGTACAAACTCTACCCAGAGTGGACAAAGAGACACAAGAAGGAGATGGAAACAGCTACATGGACAGAATTGACTAAAGCACCGAGAAGCCATGCCTGAAGTTGTTAGAGACATCACGACGAAATCCCTATGTCAGACATGAATCACACATGCCATCCGCACATTTGGTACACTCACACACCCAACTACACGAAGAACACGTGTACAGCTCTATGAGTTAGAGGACAGTGACATATACATACTGTGTGCATGTTTATTATGTTGCCATTAGGCTTGCCTCAGCAACGCAGGAATCCAAGAAGCAAGAAGGGCTTGTGTAAAGGCTTGCAGATGCTTACGTGCAAATAACCCCATGGAATGGCAGGAGCACTTGAGGGACTTGATGGCCATGACGCACTATGACCTATGATTCAACCACTGTGAGGTAACTACTATACCTATACAGGATGTCTGCATGGCCCTTTCTACTCCTAACCTGAAATTCATACACCCATAGCCAGCCCAATAGAGCATCCATTGAGATATATGGTTGAAGTTACTGTTTTAAACAGTGCTACTTTTAGCCAAAGGTACTACCTATTGTTCAGTCCTTTTCATGTATATCTGACTCAGAGGCGTATGCGGCGCACTGTCCACCTCTTATCGTACTAATATGTTATGATTATCCTGTGCGAGACTTAAGATTCTGCATCGCTAATATACTATATTCGCCCAGGCTGTGCCCCTCTGTTATCGATGTGCTATACTGACCTTTATTCATGTTACTATGTTATCATTGATTGTTCTGTGAGTTTTATGATGCAGAAATTATGCCTTACCAAGCCTACAGCATTACTAGTGATATTACCGTACAATGATTCTTGTGACTGTATTGTAAATCGTATACTTTTAAACCTGTGTGCCTAATGATACATACGTGTCATACCTAAGCCACTGTAGCACCAGTTTTCAAGACAACTGTGCCACTAGCCTACCTTAACACGGGTAACCCACTTAAGTGTCACCCGTAGCCAATGTAAACCTATTGATCAGCGCTGCCATATACCTAGCCTACCCTGCGGTCAGCAACATGGTAACAAATCCTTGAAAACTAACCATGATCTGTGCATCCCACTGAGTATGCATGTCGCTAGCCTCCTCCTTGTTAGCCTCTGATTCCTGTCATCAGATACCCCAATTCAAATCATAGTGACTGACCACAATCATACAGAGCCTACACTTCCAACGACAAAAATGACCTCCCCCATGCTTGGCACGATCAAACCCACTAAATTTCTTCCACCACTGAAGTATTGCTTGCCGGCATTACACATTAAACCAACCTCATTTCTCCCCGAATTAATAACAAGATCAAGCAGATATATTTCCAACCTAGATTGTCTCACCCCCAGTCAATGATCAAGCTACATGCCACCAAACCTACACCCAATCAGCCTTGCCCCGTCCAACTTAGAAATAAAAGTCTAGGCTCTAGACATTCTAGCCAAGTACCTACTCAGATTGTGCGTCATAATAAACCTATTTGGTTAGCACCTCTAAAACATGCTACCTATAATAGTACTCACCTAAAGAAACCTAAAAAACAATCCAAAGAAGGGCAGCACCTCCCTTTCCCTCCTTACGACACCTGACATCAAAGGCGCACTAATAAATGCCAGATCCTGGGTCGCACATGCTACTGACATAGCTGACATTATTAACATGGAAAAAGTAGGTGTCCTAGCCATAACCGAGACCTGGCTCCATGCCGCAGCAGGACCCTCCCGCCTATTGGCCATTCTGTAAGAGCAGATAGATCTACGACAAAAGGAGGGGCATTGCCTTTATCGCCAGGTCCAGCTTAGCGCTCAGAGTAACCTCTACTCTCCTTGTCAACTCCTGTGAATTACTCCGTCAAATTATCGATATATAAGTCAAGTACTCTAACCATCCACCTAATATACAGACCTCCAGGTCCCATTGGATCGTTTGAGGAAGATCTTACATCCATTCTGTGAGATAGTACTAAACCTGCCTCAAAAATATTACTGTTAGACGATTTTAACCTGGGCTACCAGGGCCCTAATGACATCTCAGCTAAGGCACTTGCCGACTCTCTATCTGAATTAGGGTTCACGCAAAGAGTGGACCAACCTATCCATGAGAAAGGCAGAATACTAGATTGGGTTGCCGACTACAACTGCAAAACTACAATTTCAGCAATTGAACCAAAGACCTGGACGGACCATTATTTAATTCGGTTTTCCACCCATGCCTCACGGATAGTTAACATGCCTAAATTGCTAGCCCCACCTCTCCTTACTAGGAACAAACAAAATATCACGCCAGATAAGTTTATGCCCATTGTGATCCCGACCTTGAACTCATCCAAGTCGCTAGACCCAATGAAACTAGTGGACTTATATAATGCGACGAGGACCCAAGCACTAGACTCCATTGCCGCACTCAAACTGCAGAAAAGTAAACATAAAGCCCACCTCAACACCTGGTGTACCCCACAACTTAAAGCATAAAGGGCAGAAAAAAGAAAAGCCATGTGGAAAAACCTCCCTGCTAAAGAAAATAAAGACATGGCAAACGAAATATCTTCCAAATATAAAGCTGAGATATTACGTACTAAACGTGACGCTTATAATGATAGGATTCACAAAGTCAGTTCCTGCACAAAGGAGCTATTCGCTATTCTGAGGGAAATGGAATCAACCATAACCATGAATGACTCATGTCTAAAAGACAAAGTTTGGTGTACAAACATCCAAAAAGCCCTATCCAACAAAATTGCCACTCTCCAAAACAAAACAAAATAGCAGAAAAAGGCATAGCCTATCTAATCTTGAACCCCACCAGAAACCACAAAAAATGTATCCATTAATCTACTCCAGGAATTTAAATTTGCGCAGGTTACCACCCTAGAGGTCCAAAAGATCATAGCATCTCTTAAACCCTCAAGATGCCAAGGCGACGTGTGCCCTGCTCAAATAATCAACAAAGCCTCAAGAGACCTTGCCCCATTTATTACCAAACTAATAAATGCTTCATTCCATACAGGTAAGGTACCTACAAACCTCAAGGATGTGTGGGTGCTACCTTTGTTAACAGAATCCACATTAGACTCAGCCATTCCAACTAATTACAGGCCCATTACAACGGTCCCATGTTTACTTACCATTCTAGATAAAGCTGCATACCTCCAAATCCAGCAATATTTAGAATCCAATAATCTTCTAGGACTAAGACAATCTGGCTTCAGGCCACTTTACTGCACTGAAACTGCCCTGATCGCTCTGAAAATGCAAATTGATCAACTGAAAGACAATAGGCAAAGTACCTTACTCTTACTACTAGACCTTTCAGCTGCGTTTGACTAGGTGGACCATAAAATCCTCTGTGACCACCTATCAACTGCTGCCAAGTTCTCTCAGGAAGCCACAGAATGGATCAAATCCTTCCTTAGTAACAGATCGATGAGTCTTCTCTCCACTGGCGGCTGCTGACCCATGTCCTATCACATGTGAAGTTCCACAAGGGTCATGCGTCTCCCCGACTATGTACAACATATTCACAAAGCCTCTGATTGACAACCTGGATCATTTGAGTGTCATCTACACTAATTACGCAGATGACACCCAGATACTCATACCTCTATCAGGCAACTATGAGACAGACCTCACCCTAGTCAATAAAATCTACCGTATCATTCAGGCATGGATGGCAGTCCATAGCCTCTTCCTGAATGATGACAAGACTGAGATTCGGATCCTAGGTGCTCCCCCCTAACCTCAATAAACTTGGCAACCAATACTCTACATTTAACGTCGATGCCATCAATGTCATCAAAGTTGCTAAGGAGACTAAAACACTAGGCTTTTACCTGGATTCTACTCTGAACTTGTGCAAACAAGTCAACGCCATGGCTTCAGCAACAGTGTACACTTGCAAGCTTATACATGCTTGCAAGCCTTATCTATCGATTAAGAGCTGTCTCACATTATCAAGAGCTTTAATCTAGTCCAAACTCGATTACTCGAAACTCGAATACTGTAATGTCCTCTAGCAGGTGCCAGCAAACAAATCACTAAAAAACTCAAAATTCTGCAAAATAATGCTCTTAGATCAGCACTGAGCATCTCGAAGAGAGACCATATTTCTGAGGCTTTCCATTAAAGACAGGATTGAATTCAGAATAGTATCCATTACACATAAATGTCTCAACAGCGCAGCCATTCTGTATTTAAGAGAAAAAATTATCAAAAGGCCTTCACTACGCCCAACCAGATCGGCCAACTCCTTTTGTATCACTGTACCTAAATTCAACGTGAAAAAAGCTGGTGGCAGTAGCTTCCCTGCTCAGGCTGCTCGAGCATGAAATGCCCTTCCCCCACCAATCAGACCTTCCAAAGCTTCAGGACAAACACCAAAAAGTGGTTAGTTATGAATGATATCTAACCTCAGCGCATTCCCATATCGCTCTCACGCATTTCCGTGGTATCGTCTTAATGCAGTTGTTCCTACCGGCAGTTTATGTTGCCTCAACTGCCATCACCGTTTGTAGTACATATGTATCTGCATCCCTCGCCCTGTAGATTTGTCATATTACTGATTTTCTCAGAATTCCTCGCATTCCCTTCCTTTTGTATATTCTTATGTATTATAACACTGTATTCCTATGTATTGTAACTAAGAAATGGTATATTGACTGCCTTTTTGTAACTAAGAAACTGCATATTCTTGCAATGTGCCTAGATACCTCTGTGTGTGGAGTGCTCTATAAATAAATAAACAAACTAACCTATGGACACTATGGAAGACGCATATAGTAGGAGCCAGACCATGGCATGGAAAAATCTAGTAGGCTATGATCGTCTTAGAGAGACCTCAAGCCTCACAGAATGCTGTGCAAGCAGAACCACAGAGGCAGGAACGAAGCCACTGCCAAGGTCGCAATGTTGCAAACGACATTTCTCACCCTGAACCAAAGTAACACCGGCTGTAGGAGAGGTGCGCTCTCTGACAAATGCAGAATATTTCAGAGCTCTAGTGCTCAGAAACGTGGTCTCCAAGCACGTGATCCGGCCGAGCCAATGAGGAGCCAAGAATTGGTGGCTAGGAAGACCCAACCGTCCCACGGATCAGACAATGGTCGCAACAAAGATACAGTTCTGCGTTTGGAAACGGAGCGCTCTCATGGCAGTTATGGTTTCCACATAGTTATGCCGCAGACACATTGTTGCACATCACAACACATAGTTGCACATGCACCATGAACAGGTGTTTAGCGGGCTGAGAACTAAGGTTGCCCCAGGCTTGGGGGCCCGCGGCTCAACCGATCAGAAATCCTGGCTCTATGGATGAGTAGCTGGGGGTCACTGACCAATCACAAAGTCTGCACACTGTAACAAATAGTATCAGTTTTCCTTGAATAGTCCAAGCCTAACACCTGACACAGCCTTGTCCAATGATACAACTTCTCTGTAGGCTCCTATATGGGAACTACCACTCAGCAACCTAACCAGAGTGGAGTTAGGTTTTGGAGAAGGGCCTAGAATGTAACGCACATTATGATGTCACACGTCATAAAAACTGGCGTGCAAGCCAGAATGCGGTGAGATGTACCTGGACTTCCCTCTGCGCATTTGTTTTCCCTGGGATTTGTTGGCTGTAATAAACCTCAGTTGCACCTTGCTACTTGTGTGGACCTTGCTTTCTTTTGGGCAGAGGAAGGAGTTAGGCCTTCTATGAGTTCAGCATCTGCAGACTCCTAACAAGTGTTATTAGAATACAAACGCTGAATTGGGTATAAGAGAGTTTCAGGGATATTTTTGGCCCGCAATATCTCCCACAATCGCCGTCTAGGAATGCTATGGAAGGCTGTCTTCAGGTCCACAAACACTGCACACAGCCCAGTTTTTGTTAATAGCAAATGTTTCTGGATTATTAGGTGGAACCTGAAGCTCTGGTCCACTGTACTTATTCCGGCCTGGAAGCCCACTTGTAGATGGTTTAAAGGGCAAGCATCATCAACCCAGGCCTGCAAGCACTTCAGAAGGGCCTTAGCAAATGTCTTGTCAGCCACGTCCAGAAGAGAGATAGGGCGATAATTTAACTGTAAAGCCCTATCCCCCTTCTTGAAGATTGGAACAACCACGGCACTGGTGCAAGTTTCCTGTAGCCTACTTGTGGCCAAAAGGGCATTAAAAAATGTCATCAGTCAGACTGCCCGAGATGTGGGTCTGGACCGGCGCCGATCTGGCACAGGCTGTGGGGTTGCTTGGTGATTGACCAATTTTGGCGGACGGTGATGTCTAGAATTAATGGTTTGTTGAATTTCACTCTTGAATGCAGTCCAAGAGTGTGCTTTTGGGGGCTGATAATGGGTGGGAGGCGAAACAAAGTAAGGAATAGGATGGGCCAATTTATGTTGATGTTGGCAAAGAGAAGGGTGGCAATGGAGTACTGGATGGCTGACATCCGTAGATGGGGGATGGCACAGTTGGTCATTTTGCAGCAAACTCGGGATCCAGAGTTGGAGGATGGGGTGGTGGTAGATTGGCGCCAGTTGTTGAACATACTATATTCCTCAGCGTACTTGAAACCTCCTTGAGTGGTGGAATTGATGTAACACGGACTGGGAAAGCCTTGACAGGGAGGGAGGGGGGAAATCGGAAGGGAGAGGAGGATGGGCGGTGTAATGCTTAGATAGGAACTGAAGGTCAGCCAGGTTGGTTTGTATTGCTATTGAGCTTCCAATTTTCTCCTTATGGTTTTTTATGCACAGTTATGTAATGTAAGGAACTCATGGTGGCAACAGTAAAGACACACAAGTGATCACAGTTCAATGATGTTTATTGAACTATTAATGCAGGGTGGAAATATGCCTAAGCTAAACCTAAATCTAAGATTGGAGCAAGCATCGACCATCAAAGGAAAAATAAAATGGTCCTAGTGGCGTTGTGTTAAAATAAAAGGGCCTAGTCTAAGAAAAACCTATTGCCAATTCCTTACAACTAATCCCAGAAAGAGTGTGGGATAGGGTATCAAAACAAAGGAAACAGTGTTCAAATAATAAGTCTATATGTGATTGCTTTGAGATCCCCATGTTTTTTGCATGAGACAGGTGGGACTTTGGAGCACAGCACACGCTCGAGCCTTCCCAGCATGAGCTAACAGTTCTGTATCAGCTATCAGATTCTTCGATGATTAAGTCTCTTTTCAATAAAAGTCTTTCGCCTTTGAGGCCAGATGCTCTCAACAAACAAACACACAAGTTATGTTCTACGATCACTTTAGGGGATGGCTTCACCTCTGGGTACCCCTCTTGTGGATGCAGACCTCTCAAAAATTGTATTCAACAAATTCACAAGACAGTTCCCTTCTCAGTGAACTTTGGGTGATAGCTTTCCACCACTGGATCTCCCTCGGCCGGGCTCGGATCCCAAATGACAAGGGGGACACTTCCCTTCCCCCTTGTCTTACAATACTTCTTGCTTTCATAAATCCTAATATCTTGTTAAACAGGTTTTCGGGCTTTGCCCCTCGTAGTCGGTTTCCCTCTGCTGGATTCACTCTCGCCGACTTTTCTGATATACAGTTCATGTACTAATTTTCACCATGAGGGATTCACTTCCCTTCGCTTTCACGCTCATCTGCCGGTCAAAGACTTTCAACGGTACAGAGGATTTTACAAGACCTCTGTATGACCGCTTTGACCTTTCTTTGCCTCTTCTCAAGGCCTCCTGGTTACGGTAGTCTTTACCGTGAGGTAATCGCCAAGAGTTTTCAAGGTTAGCACCTACGGGGTTCCGGACTCCTCTGTCTCTGGTTTGCCCCCTCTTTTGTTACCTTTGCTTTGCTTTGCTTTTCAAAGTTTAATTTAGCCCTTGGCTACTTGTTGTTCAACACAGTCCGGCCTCTTATCAATACTGCCCTCGACTCACCGGCTGTGATGAACCACTTGGCTTTCTTCCCCTTTGGAGTCAAGGTTGGTACCACAGAGACAAGCGTCTCTCACCAGCTTGGTAATCAGCAGAGGAGGGTTTTGTGTACTGTTTGCATCTTCTGCAACACACGTTAGCTATTGTTCGCAGACTTATCATTCCCTCTGCGGAGATTCCACAGGCCTTGGTCAGAAAGGGAAAGGTCGATTCTCTCCTTGTCACCCTCTCAGTCTATGCCGTCTTTCGCATCTTCTTGAACTGCCATGCTGAGTTAGCTCTTGCGTCATGCAGTCTGCCTTACTCATCATGTGCTCTTGTGCTCCACCTTTCATCCCTGTGGGGAAGGGAAAGGGCCATCAGGTGTGCGTGATTCTGGTCTATTGCCTGACTTGGTCTGAGCCTGGTATTGGGACACATCAGGTAAACGGCCGTGGTGTTAGTCCGTCATCTTTTGTGTTGTGCGAAAGTGTTTGTGTGGAAAAGGGGGGGTGGGGCAGTGTTTTGGAATATCCTACATGGTAGGATGGGGAAAAGGTGTTGAAACAAGAAGGGGGATACCGCGTATCGCCCGATGGTGTTCCACTCACACTCCCCAAGGACCCCCCCCATCCAGGTGATACTGCATCACTAGTCCGCCTTCAGGAACTGGATCCAATAGCTATGGCCGTATCCTGGCCACCTGGGTGACAGAACCCCCGGGGACTAGCTAGGGAGACACCTTCAGGTTTCTCACAGTACCCACCAATGCTGTACTGTGACTTCTATACATATACAAAAGTTGAATAAACATTTTAACTCTTAAAGAGGTCAATGGGGATATTGTCGGGGCCTGGGGCCTTCCCAGGTGACTGTTATGAGAGTGCCTCATCTACCGCCTTCATGGAGAACACCAAATGTATGTTCCCCGGTTCATGCTAATAAGGGGAGTTCAGGCTCTTCCTGCCCATGCCCAGGTGGAGACCGGTAGAGAGTCTGAAAGTGGTAGGGCCACATGTCAGGCATAATGAAAGCCTGCATGGTTGCACCGCCATTCAGATTTCTAAAGGTGACCAATGTCCAAAATTTGGCAGACTCACCTGCCTCAACAAATTCCAACATCAGGGCCCATTTATCTTTTAAATATGCCTGTGACTTATCTCTTAAAAGTATTTTGCATTTGCTTCTCAGTTCACTGAGGTACACCCTATCTAAGTGTTTATTTCTCTTCAGGTAAGCAAACTATTTATGTTTGCCATTTCTTCAGGCTATTGTCAAACCATGGTTCTCCTCTCTTCGCACCATTGGGATTAGCGGATCTAGTGGTCATAACAAACTGCTGGATTTTGTCAGTTTCCCAAATTCACGCAGGATGTTACCATCTCCACAATCCCCAGAGCATAGCTGCTCGATGCTCCCCACTATGGAGCTATAGATATTGCTGTTTTGGCTTTTCTGGTTCAGTGTAGCCCATTTCACAGAGCAACGTGTATGGCCCATAATCACAATATCAATAAAGGGCATAAAGCCCCTGTTTTTTTTCCTTGCCACTCCCCTTAAGGGCCAGAACTAATGGACTATGATAACTGCCAAGGCGTTCAACCACTTGGAGCCCTACGACTTGTTGCCAGACCCGCGCAAGAACCAAAATGTGGTCAATTCTTGAATTCCCACTGGGGCTGTAATAAGTATCCTTCGCAGGCTGATCAGATAAAAACCGGCTACTCAGCGAGTGTGGGATAAAGTTCACAAGAAAGAAAGAAGTGTTGACAAATGATAAGTTAGGATGTGTTAGCCGGGGGGCTCCCTTGCCCGCGTTTTGAGCACGGGACAAGGCTGGACTCCTGAGCACAGCACACGCTCGAGCTTTCCCAGCACGAGACGACAGTTCAGCTCCAGCTATCAGGACCTTCTGTGGTTAAGTCTCTTTTCTACAAAAAGTCTCTTGCCTCTAAGGACTTGATGTGTTCCAAAATAATAAACAAAAGAGTTACTTTCCGTAGGCATGTTGGGTGATGACCCGCTGATTCCCCTCTTCCGGGCTCAGATCCACCAAAAAGTTCAGGACCTTCGGTAGTTAAGTTTCTTGACTGCGAGGGACTTATGGGTTCAAAATGATAAACAAAAGTTCCTTCCTGATTGTACTTGGGGTGATAATTCTTCACCCCTAGCTCCCCCTCTTCCGGGCTCAGCCCCTTCTTGAATATCAGGCTCCCTCTGTCGGGTTCACCCTGGTTTGTATCCAAAGGTTTTCTCTTTTGCATTCACGTGCCAGTGGGGTGATGGCTTCTCACACCTGGATCCCCCTCTTTCGGGCTCAGACCCTTTTCGAATCTTTGCCTTCCCTCCGTCGGGTTCAGTTCAGCCTTTTTCGGTGGGTGATGGCTTTTCACCCCTGGATCCCCCTCTTCCGGGTTCTAGAATGTGAGCCTCCCTCTATCGGGTTCACTCTGGCTTTTTAATTCAATTTCACTTCTGGCATTCACAAATCTTAATGCTCTTTTTAAACAGCTCACTGTGGACATCCCTCTGTCGGGTTCACCTTTGTCAACACACTGTTCATTGGGACTTTTGGCCTCGCCCCTTTCCATCGGCATCCCTCCGTCGGGTTCACTATTGCCAACTTTAGATTTGCTTCTTATGATGCAGGATTCACTTCCTTTGGGTTTTCACTGGTTTGCCGGTCAAAGACTTTCAACTGTACAGGGGAAATTTGCTAGACCCCTGTATGACCACTTTGACCTTTTCCTTGCGGCTCTCCTAAGGCCTTCTGGTATCAGTAGTTTCATCAAATGCGGGATCAACCAGAGTCTCTTGAATGAGCACCCACGCCGCCTTTCTCCTCCTGCTGGAACTGCTGGACTTGGATAGCTCTCTCGTCATGTGGTCTGCCTTGCTCGTAGTGTCCTCTTATTCTCCACCTTTTATCCCTGTGGGGTAGGCAAAGGGCCATCATGTCTGTGTGATTCTGGTCAATTGCCTGACTTTTTCTGATCCTCGGGTTGGGACATGTCAGGTAAACAGTTTTCATATTAGTCTGTTGTCTCTCGTGTCGTGAGAAAGTGTTTGTGTCGGGAAAGGGGGCGGGGGCTAGAGTTTCTGAGTATCCCATGTGACAAGATGGGGAAAAAGTGTTATAAGAAATCATAGCTCTCGTACATGGTTTTTTTTAAACAAACAGGAATGATCGGGATTATTATCGTGAAATGAACCGGGGGGATTGTGGGAATGGTAGTGTTTTCCCAGGTGGACTGGGAGTTTGGGAAAGAATAATCAGAGGGCCGTGGAGAAGAATATTTGGGAGTATTCTGGTAGAAAACAGGAAAACAGGGACTCTGGGAGTTGTGGTTTCTGGGTGTACCAGGGTTGGGATCTAGGGAATTTGTTATATACGGAGGGGTCGTTGGGTCATGGCAAGAGAGATTCAATGGGAGGCAGATGTAATGCAGCCTACAAAGGTTTTAGGGATTTCATCCTCTTTTTTTCTCCGGTATAATACTGCATCTCACCTGGGGTATTTCCCTGAGCACAACCCCAGGTTCCCCTACCCAGGTGATCTTTCCCCGCTTGTCTACCCACAGGGTTGGGAAAAGAGAGGGGCAGTTCTTCCCAGGCCACCTGAATAAGGGATTCCCAGGATCTATTTGGGAGAATACCCTCAGGTTTCTTACAACTCTCATAGGCGCCACTAGCTAGATTTGGGACGGCATTACAGGATTACATTTGGTATTAGGCATATTCATACTTGTATCTTGTGGAGGATGAGGTGGCCTGGTACCGGGACGGGGGGAGGGGCTCTTGCGACTAGTAGGACAGTTTCCAGCTTGTTTCCCTACCACGAAGATGAGGGTGCCAGCCCACGCGTTGTCTGGTTTGACAGGCAGCACACTGGAGTTCCTGCCACTGATGGAAGTTGGTTGGTCCAACGAGGGGCTCCGATGGTCAACCTTTGGATGCTTAGCATAGATACTACCATTACCACAGGAGTTGACGATCCCATGCTGTGAGTCAGCAGGTTTGTATCTCTTGGACCATAAGCGACATGCAGGTTGAAGTTCATTTTACGCTCACCTAATCCCCCCAAAATCCTGCTTGTTATCTCCTTGCTGTTGGCTATATCTGCCACCAGTGGGCTGTGGAGCTCTTCTTTGGGATACTTATGGGCTTGCACTCACTGTTAAGATGGATTTCTGAACTCTGTCCTGGAGGGGCAGAGGTTCAGAAGGCCAGCTTAGTTTCTTGGAACAGGATACCCTCTGGACAAGCCAGACCAATCAGGGTAGCGATGGCGGCGGTCAACACTAGGTCTCAAGAGGGGTGAGGTTGACTGAAAGCCCGCAATGAGCACACAAAGCAAGAACACTTACAAATTACTCCAGACAGGTGTTATATTAAAAATATAGACACATTTATTACAAGGCCTTTGTAACATCGACCATAGTAAAGAATCACGGTAAAACTCCAGTAAACCAACGCATCACAATCAATACAATTATATATACAAGACCGAGGGGTCTAAAGGGTTAGAAGCACGAAATATGAAGACCACCTAGATGGGGAGGAAAACAGGCAGTGCAAGTAATCGTTAGACCCAGTTTGACATCAGAGGCCACCTAACTAGAAGGAAGTCCAAGCCCTAGGAAGAGTGGAGCCTTGTGCTCAAAAGTACCTGCACACGCGGGTGCCCACGGGCAAAGGAGAGTCTCTTCAGGGAAATCAGGCAGTTCAGAAAGGTGGATGAAAAGATGGTGAACAAATCCCTGTGACTCAGGCAAGGCCTCCACTTGGAGGCAGAAGCAGGACGTGAGTGCGGGAAACGGTTTGCTGTTTACAACAGCGATGGAAAGCCACAGGCTCCTGCGGGAGGGTGACCGGTTAGGGTATTGACTATTCACCGGTCCCCGATGCAGGCAGACCCAGGCTTCTCCGGTTCAGTTTCGGTACTGGCAGGTTCAGATGCGATCAGAGGGATGTCTCGATGCCATGTAGATTCCACGACAGCAGGAGTCAGGGTCGAGGGTGTCCCAGATGCAGCGAACACGCACAGGTTTGTTCCCACAGCAGGGCAACTCGGCAACTGCGTGTATTCCGGTTCCAAAGCACACGTCTCACTTCAGACCTGGGAACGCCAAGTGTACGAATTGTGTAAGAGTGCCGAGGACACGGGATTAGCAGTAAGCCAGACGACGGTGACAGAGCAAGATTCCTGTGTAGGCTGGTCAGTACACTAGTTGGCCCAGGGACGCTTCCGAAGGCTTACGTACAGGATTTGGTGAAGGTGCCGAGAATAGTTGTTCCCACTATTCTAAAGGGTCGAAGCGCCTTTGCAGACCTTCTCGTACGATCAGAGGCCAAGTGGTCTCGCAGGACGACAGCAGTGCAGGGTGCCAAACCTTCAGCGGGTCACCAGCGATTCCTCGACTCAGCTTCTTAGTTGCAGGATACTTGGCTCCTTACCCTTTGTTCGTGAGAACTCAGGAGATCGACATGGTAGTGGTGTTTTCAGCCTCCTCTTATCCAAAGTTCCCTTTGCGCCAAAACAGAGAGGGCCCAATGGGAGATCTGCTCACAAACACTCACACCATACATGGACCTATCACGGACCACGGTGGTCCCAGGCATTCAGGACACTCTAGACTCTCTGGCACCCAGGATGTGTATTGGGAACAGACATCCCAGCCCACATCCTGGAGGCACACACAAGGCATGCAGAAGCCCGCAAAAGCATTGTGTTTCGAGGGAAAGTGCATGACCAAATAAGGACTGCCCCGGGTCGGCTCGACCTGGGTGAAGGTGAAGGGGCAAGACGGTCAGCGGACAGGACAAAGAACCTCGTGGCATGGCCATTTTGGAGGCCAGGCCACCCATTTGGGCCGAACGCGGGAAGCGCGGTTAACATGGCAAAAAGGGGTTCAAAACACAAAGGAACGATAGCTGCCACCAGTCCTGTCCGTGACACACTTGCACATTTCATAATAATTCCAGCAAGAGTTTCTAGGGCCTTTGGAATGACTAGAGACCCAAGAGCGCGGTAATTTAAGTTACAGTGCACTCTTGTTTCATGTTGCTCAAAAGCTGCAACATGAGGAAAGGACTAGGGGGAAACAAAGTCTCCCAGTACTGACTGTCTTAAGGGCATGTAAGTTTCCCCAGAAGAATTAAGTGAAAGCCCAGAGGAGGGCGGCAGAAGGCTGCGCTTCTCTGGCAAAGTCTAGATCAGGGTGTAAAACAACAGCAAAAACTTTGGGGGTTGCCACATGGAAGGAAAATTACCTACAATTATGAAATCTTTCCTAACACTCGCCCCTCCCAGACTAAGGACAGGGGGAACGAATCCACCCCTGGATGAGTTTCTTGTTCAGGTCGGTTCAACATTCTGGACAACCCATCAGCATTGCTATGTTGGACAGCTGGCCTATTCTCAATAGTGAAGTCAAAGCCTTGAAGACTTATGGACCACCTAAGCAACTTTGGATTCTCTCCCTTCATGTTCATTAGCCACTTTAAGGGCTTATGGTCAGTTTGCACAGTGAAGTGGGTCTCATAGAGGTAGGGCCTCAGCTTCCATAGGGCCCACACAACAGAGAAACATTCTTTCTCTACTGTGGACCATCTGAGCTCTCTGTCCTTAAGCTGGCGACTAATGAAACCAATAGGGTGTTCCTTACCCTTCTCATCTACTTGTGATAGTACAGCTCCCATCCCAGTTTCAGAGGCATCTGTCTGCACAATAATAGGTCTTTGGTAATCAGGGGTCCTGAGAACAGGGGCCTGGCACCAGGAGTCTTTTAAGCCATTGAAGGCCTTCTCACACTCTTCAGTCCACGTTACCTTCTTGTGTTTCTTCGGTGTAGTGAGAGCAGTCAGAGGGGCAGCTATGGTACCACAGTCTGCCATGAAGTTGCGGTAATACCCTGTGAGTCCTAAGAAGGCTCTCACTTGGGTCTGTGTAGTGGGGGTAGGCCAGTCTTCAACTGCTTGTACTTTACTGGGTAGAGGCTGTATCCTCCCTCCACCTACTTTATGTCCAAGGTAAACCACAGAGCCTTGTCCAATCTGGCATTTACTAGCCTTTATGGTCAAGTGTGCTTTCTAAAGAACCTGTAGCACAATCCCGAGGTGTTTCACATGGTCTTCCCAGGTGATGCTGAAAACTGCTATATCATCCAGATATGCAAGACAGAATTCATCCAACCCGTTTAACACATGATTCACAATCCTCTGGAAAGTGGCAGGTGCATTCTTCAACCCAAACGGCATTACCTTGAACTGGTAAAGACCGTCTGGAGTTGAGAACGCTGTCTTCTCCTTGGCATGTTCTGCTAGGGCTATTTGCCAATAGCCTGCAGTGAGGTCATACGTGCTGAGATACTTGGAGGCACCCAAGGTATCCACCAGCTCATCTGTTCGCGGCAAGCGGTGTGCATCTGTCTTGGTGACAGCATTCAGAGCCCTGTAATCAATGCAGAACCTCAATTCAGAAGTACCTGCCTTTGGAACCAAAACCACAGGGCTGGACCAAGGACCACTAGAGGGTTCAATCACCCCAAGATCTAACATTTTGTTGACCTCTGTCTTAATGTAAGACTGTACTTTGTCTGACATTCTGTATCCTCTACTTTTGGTAGGTACGCTGTCTCCTGTGTCTGTGTTATGTTTGCACCAAGGTGTCAAACCAGGGGACTGCGAAAACAGGGGGGAAAATTGCCTAAGCAAACTTTTCACCTCAGCCTGCTGATCAGAAGTCAGATGAGGGGCCACTCGGACACCCTCAAAGGAGCTATCTGAAGGACCGCTTTGGAACAGGTCGGGGAGAGGTTCAGACTCCTCTCCCTCCACATCTGAAGCCAGTAGCAGTGCTGCGATTTCGACTCTTGGGACGAAAGCCTTCAGCCTATTTACATGGAACACTTTTGGAGCCTGTCCAGGCCTTCCAAGGTCCACTAAATAGTTGACCTCACCCAGGGGTCCACCACTGTGTAAGGGGCTGACCATTTAGCCTGTAAAGCTCTAGGCCTTATGGGATTCATGATCAGGACTTGCTGATCAGGTGTGAAGTTGATGAGGGAATCTTTCTGGTCATACCAATGTTTCACCAGGGCTTGTCCTGCCTTCAACTTGTCACTAGCCAGACCCATCAGGAGTACCATCCGTTTTCTGAGCCCTAACACATAGTCTACTACGTTGGCAGTAATAGGGGGAGTGGGCATCTCCCATCCCTCCTTGACTATGGCTAAGGGTCCCCGCACAGGGTGACCAAACAGAAGTTCGAAGGGGCTGAAGCCAACACCCTCCTGTGGTACCTCTCGTTAGGCAAACAGTAAGCATGGTAAAAGAAGATCCCATTTTCTTCTTTGAGGTTCTCCCAGAGCCCCAATCATACTCTTTAACGTTCTGTTGAACCGTTCCACCAGACCATTGGTCTGGGGGTGGTATGCGGAAGAGAACTTGTAGGTGATCCCACATTCTTTCCACATAGCCTGCATATACTTCGACATAAAGTTGCTGCCTCTGTCAGACACAACTTCTTTAGGGAAGCCAACCCTAGTAAAGATGCCAAGTAACGTTTTTCCACTGATTTGGCAGTTACAGTTTTTAATGGGATGGCCTCAGGGTATCTGGTAGTATGTTCGACCAGCACCAGGATAAGCCTATTGCCTGAGGATGTTTCCGGGTCAAGGGGACCAACAATGTCGATCCCTACCCTTTCGAATGGTATTCCCACAACTGGGGGTGGTACCAATGGAGCTTGGATTGTTGAGCCACTCTTACCAGATAACTGGCAGGAGGCACAACTCCTGCAGTGGCTTTCTACTTGCACCCCCATCTTGGGCCAGTAGAAGTGCATGGATAACCTTTGCTTGGTCCTCTTAATACCAAGGTGACCAGCAAGGGGCACTTCATGCGCCAGATACAGGAGGAAGGGTCTTACAACAAGGGGAACCACCAACCTCCTATGGTCTCCTTCTGTAGACTCTGTGGGCTCACTATACAGGAGTCCACCTTCCCAATAAATCCGATTCTTCCCAGGAGGTTCACCCTCAAGCTGGGAGCAGGCCTGTCTCCTTAGGCATTCCAGAGATGGGCACTCACGTTGGCCTTTACAGAATTCTTCCCTGTAAGGACCACCTTCTACTAACAAGTCATTTAGTTCAGGATGGTCATTGGGGTCAAATACTTCAGGCATCGCCGCCTCCTCGTCAGGTCCGGGCGATTGACCAACTTCCTCCACCGCAGTGGTAGGTGAGTTCGGGGGAATATTTTCTTTCCCTCGTTTTGGTTTTCTGACTCCTTTAGCCTTGGGTTTCCCCTTTGGCGGGGGCAGCTCACTAATCTTGGTCAGTGCTGCCCTTGTTTGAGACCTTGTGCAGGGTCTGTAAGCAATGTCTCCCACAAGCCCTAAAGCTCTGAGATCATTGCCCAACAAGACCTTTCCTGGGACGCTTCTCTGAATGCTCACTGGAATCCTGACTGCTGTACCATTGATAGTAAGATTTACAGGTATTACTGGGAACATGAGACGTGGGCCATCAGCCAACTTAGTGGGCATCAGAGTAGCTCTGACAACTTCCTCTGAGTCTACCAAGGTAGAATCCACTACAGTTTGACTGCACCCACTATCCCTAAAAGCTGGAGTATCTACTCCATTGATCAGCACACTGTCTTTAAAGTAGTGCTTGATGTTATCTGGAATCCTAGCATAAGCCTCTGGGATTTTAGGCTCCCAGGAACACAGGGAAACTAAAACTACCTCAGCTTCTATCCCACTGGGGAAGGAGTCTGAGGAGAAGGATGCTCCGGTAATCTCTTCTTCCTCGTAGGAGGAGAAGGCCAGATTAGCAGAGTGGACCCCCAAGGTTTTGACCTTACATCTGGGATCCCCCGTCACGTGGTCAGTTGCTCCGCAAGCAAAACACGATCCATTGGGTCTGTTTACATAGGGAGGCTTATTATAACCAGAGTTCTGTTTCGGAGGCTGACCTCCACTACCCTGTGAGTTCTCTTGTGTCTTAACCTTATTTTTCTTTTTGTGGCCCTTTTGGGAAGAAGATTTATCTGTTTCCCTGCCCTCCTTATCTTTGGACTTTTTCCCTTCCTCCTGCTTACCAGGATGAGTCTTGTCCTTATGGGACACTCGATGTGACACCCATAAATCTGCTGTAATGGCAAGCTTCTTAGGATCTATCTCCTTTGAATCTGCCAAATGCTGCTTAAGCTCAGGGGAAGAAGATGCAAAAATATGTTCCAGCATGACAAGACTTATCATACCTTCAAAGGTAGAAACCTTATAACTTTCGACCCAGCCAGTCAAGTTTTTTAAGGATTCGGTTACATAAGATACCCAAGTACCACCTTCTTTTTTCTTATACTCTCGGAATCGTTTTAAATATTGGGCAGGAGTCTTTCCAAACTTTAAGATGAGAGTTTGCTTCAACATTGCAAAATCTGCTCACTCAGCCTTCGACATTTCCATAATAGCACTGCAGCCAGAATGGGGCAGTCTGCTAAGTAACCAGGCAATTTTATCAGCATTGTCAACTTGCTGAACTTCACATGCATACTCAAATTTATTCAGCCAGTCCATAATGTCATTCTTTTCCTCATACACACTGAGCAGATCTTTTGGAAACCGTGGATGAGAGGAGGCCCCAGACCCATGTCCAGGACCCTTGGATCCATTGGCAACTTGAAGCTTGGCCAGTTCCAACTGGTGATCCCTGTCTTTCTGTTTTTCTGCCTGTTCGATTTTTAGTTTGGCCATATTGAAATCAAGCTCCTTCTGTCTAAACAGGAGTTATTGCTTCTTGAATTCAAGTATGGCCTCCCCATCAGCACTGGCAGAGGAAACATTGGACATTTCATCCTCCCTGTCCTCATGGTTGCGGTGGACCAGTGCAGCGGCAGAACTGTCAGTTCTACCACTGACAGCAGCCCCACCTCCTTCTGCACTGTCCTCTGAAGCTATAGCGCTAAGCTGAGCTTCTTGCCACGCCATGATTCTTTGGATCATTTCCATTTTTGTGCCTTGCGAGGAGATACCTCTTTCAGCACACATCTTTTTCAATGTTTCGGATTTAGAAGCATTTAAAGTTAACAAGGTACTTGTTTCCATACTGTCAGATAGGACTATGGCCTTTAAAAAGTTATACTACGACAATTCACTACGTGTCCTGTTAGGAATAACTTGAAATGCCCTTGCTTGTGCGCAACACTAGATACCTTTAGTCGTATCCCACCGCTGTACACCAATTTGTTAAGATAGATTTCTGAAGGCCAGCTAGTTTCTTGGAACAGGGTAACCTCTGGACAAACCAGACCAATCAGGGTAGCGATGGCGGCGGTCAAGACTAAGTCTCAAGAGGGGTGAGGGTGACTGAACACCCGCACAAAGCAAGGACGCTTACAAATTACTCCAGACAGATGTTATATTAAAAATATAGACACATTTATTACAAGGCCTTTGAAACATCGACCATAGTAAAGAATCACGGTAAAACTCCAGTAAACCAACGTATCACAATCAATACAATTATATATGCAAGACCGAGGGGTCTAAAGAGTTAGAAGCACGAAATATGCAGACCACCTAGATGGGGAGGAAAACAGGCAGTGTAAGTAATCGTTAGACCCAGTTCGACATCAGAGGCCACCTAACTAGAAGGAAGTTCGAGCCCTACGAAGAGTGGAGCCTTGTGCTCAAAAGTACCTGCACACGCGGGTGCCCACGGGCAAAGGAGAGTCTCTTCAGGGAAATCAGGCAGTTCAGAAAGGTGGACAAAAAGATGGTGAACAAATCCCTGTGACTCAGGCAAGGCCTCCCCTTGGGGGCAGAAGCAGAGCGTGAGTGCGGGAAAGGGTTTGCTGTTTACAACAGCGTTGGAAAGCCACAGGCTCCTGCAGGAGGGCGACCGGTTAGGGTATTGACTACTCACCGGTCCCCGATGCAGGCAAACCAAGGCTTCTCTGGTTCAGTTTCGGTACTGGCAGGTTCAGATGCGATCAGAGGGACGTCTCGACGCTGTGTAGATTCCGCGATAGCAGGATTCAGGGTCGAGGGTGTCCCAGATGCAGCGAACACGCACAGGTTTGTTACCACAGCAGGGCAACTCGGCAACCGCGTGTATTCCGGTCCCAAAGCACACGTCTCACTTCAGACATGGGAACGTCAAGTGTACGAATCGTGTAAGAGTGTCGAGGATACGGGATTAGCAGTAAGCCAGACGGCGGTGACAGAGCAAGATTCCTGTGTAGGCTGGTCAGTCCACTGGATGGCCCAGGGACGCTTTCGAAGGCTTACGTACAGGATTTGGTGAAGGTGCCGAGAAAAGTTGTTCCCACTATTCTAAAGGGTCGAAGCGCCTTTGCAGACCTTCTCGTACGATCAGAGGCCGAGTGGTCTCGCAGGACGACAGCAGTGCAGGGTGCCAAACCTTCAGCGGGTCACCAGCGATTCCTCGACTCAGCTTCTTACTTGCAGGATACTTGGCTCCTTACCCTTTGTTCGTGAGAACTCAGGAGATCGACATGGTAGTGGTGTTTTCAGCCTCCTCTTATCCAAAGTTCCCTTCGCGCCAAAACGGAGAGGGCCCAATGGGAGATCCGCTCACAAACACTCACACCATACGTGGACCTATCACAGACCACGGTGGTCCCAGGCATTCAGGACACTCTAGACTCTCTGACACCCAGGATGTGTATTGGGAACAGACATCCCAGCCCACATCCTGGAGGCACACACAAGGCATGCAGAAGCCTGCGAAAGCGTTGTGTTTTGCGGGAAAGTGCATGACCAAATAAGGACTGCCCCGGGTCGGCTCGACCTGGGTGAAGGTGAAGGGGCAAGACGGTCAGCGGACGGGACAAAGAACCTCGTGGCATGGCCATTTTGGAGGCCAGGCCACCCATTTGGGCAAAACGCGGGAAGCGCGGTGTACATGGCAAAAAGGGGTTCAAAACACAAAGAAACGATAGCTGTCCGTGACACACTTGCACATTTCATAATTAGTCCAGCGAGAGTTTCTAGGGCCTTTGGAATGACTAGAGACCCAAGAGCGCGGTAATGTAAGTTACGGTGCACTCTTGTTTGATGTTGCTCAAAAGCTGCAACATGAGGAAAGGACTAAGAGAAACAAAGTCTCCCAGTACTGACTGTTTTAAGGGCACGTCAGTTTCCCCAGAAGAATTGAGCGAAAGCCCAGAGGAGGGCAGCGGAAGGCTGCGCTTCTCTGGCAAAGTCTAGATCAGGGTGTAAAACAACAGCAAAAAGTTTGGGGGTTGCCACATGGAAGGAAAATTACCTACAATTATGAAATCTTCCCTAACACTCACTCCCATTGCCAGCTGCCATCATCTTTTTTTGGGCTCCTTTCTGTTTGCCTACTACCCTCTGTGCCTTGCCATGTGTCACCTTAGTCCCATGATTTAACCTTCTCTTTCTAGTTCCCCGGGATACGTTGTCCTCAGTGCCTGAGTCCAGTTCTAGGTTAGAGAACATATTTCAAGTTGGAACTGTAATTTACACCACCTCGTCCCTATTCTCAATAACAGCGGTGAGTGACCTAGGCTACCTCGGGAGGCTTCCCCACGGCTACGGGTCGTAGTTTGAGTAGTCATTCCTCTTGGTGCCTAGCAGGAGTATATTCAATTATTCATTGGGGTGCCAACCCATCTATGGACTTTTTACCAACAGGTAGGACGTAATTGGTGCCCACCTCCTGTACAGCCCTACTTCAAAATCACATGGGGTTTCTTTCCGCATGCTGGGGTCTACTAATTGCTGGGGCTGTGGCGGGACCAGGGTTATCATTTCCTATCTCCTATCTCTGGAATCCCCTCATCTCTCTCTACCACAGTTTGATTTTGCACCCTTCTTCCCACCACCCTCGGTGTTCCCCTCTAAATCGCTCAGCAGGACCTTTACCTCAGTAATCAATACATTGACTTCATTTATAGGTTGGAACATTTTAAACAGCTTTTGGTGTCTTCTCCCTGTGGAGGTTTACGAAATGGCTTTCATTTTGGGCATCTTATGTTGCAATACTTTGATAATGTCTAAAACCACTCATATACAAAATTGTAAAAGGGTGTTCAAACAGTATAAAATGTAAAAGCCAGGACCATCACAGTTAAAACAATTCAATAATATTTGGTAATCTATCGCTGATCAAGGTTTCATAACTGTCCAGACATTGTAAGATAGTGCATCAGATCAAGTATATAAAATATGTAAAATGCTACAAATGTTATTGTCGATTAGTCCCTGGGGGAAAAAATAGCAGGCAGGTTTGCTGTTCTCCTGTAACGCTCACCTGATTCCCGCAGAGGCGCCGGTCTTGACTGGGTGAATGCCGTGTCTTCAAAGGTGATGTGTAACACACGGTTGGTTCCTCGGGCTGGACCTCTGTGCACTGTGTGTCTGACTCGGAGAGTAAGATGTCTGCAGATAGAAAATATGGGATTAATGAACTGGGGTTATTGGGTGCCTCTCTCCTCTTCCCTTTCTCTTCTCCTGTAGGACCCCAAAGGTTAACAATCTCACCTTAGGTAGGTGAACGCCGAGCTCTCCATCTGCCTCGGGGGCAGGGTGCCGTAACCAGTTTCTTCACTGGATAAGGGTGCAGGCCTCTTGACCTCAGAGGACTGCTGTCCGTCGTTTACTGCACGAACGGTAAGTTCTGGGCACTTCAAATGTCTTAAAAGTCTTTAAGTGCGTAAGGCGTAGCTGCTGTGGAGCGGTGCCGAGGAGCACGTGAGTATGGCTTTTGACTTATGTAAAGTTCTTTTGTAATGATACCTCTTGTTTTGCAGGGTTCCGGCGATGGCGGATGGCGGGCTGAAGAGAGTTGAGGATCGAACCCGCGTGAGGAATAGAAGCGCTTGGAAGCACGTAAGTGAGCGCTTGTTGCCTGCTTCACGATGCGCACTAACTGTCTCTTTTACCTTGCAGGTACAAGTTCGGAGCTTTAGAGAAGCTGAAGGGTGCTGGGATACCCGCTGATTTCGGCGTGGGAAGGAGTGATGGCACGTGAGTAGTAAAGTTGCCCAATGTCTCTAAACGCACCTTCTTTTGCCTTTCAGATGCGGGATGCAGCGTTGAAGGCCTCCGGAGCGTGCAAAGAGCCGGTAAGCTTTTGTCTTTCAGATGCCAGAATGCAGCGCGAAGACCTCCGGAGCGTGCGAAGAGTCGGTAAGCCTTTGTCTTTCAGATGCAGGTATGCAGCGCGAGGCGTTGGTGACAGCCGCTGGACCAGGTAAGAGATGCGCTGCCACTGAAGACCGTAGTGCTAACCTGTTCTTTCTTTGTCTTTATAGGTGCTGCTGAAGACTGGATTCCAGGATGGTAAGCCTTTGTTCCCTTAGGCACAGGATCAGAAGACACGGTGAGCGTTCTGCTGCAGAGAATGCAGAATAACGCAAAGCAAGATTCATCCATCGGGTGTGGTTTAAATAGCCTCCTGTAGTGCTTAGGTGTCTCCTTCCACGGCCTCGCCTAGGTAAGAAAAGAGTTCCTGCTTTCCAGAAGAGTTCCAGTGTTTTGAACCTAGGGAGTGGCTCCTGCCCCACCCAACAGGAAAAGTAGTCCCAAACAGAAGAGGATCAGGGGCTCAACTGGCAGGTAAGTAAGCAGCATGGTCTGCTGCAGGTAAGTCCACCCAAGCATTATGAGCCCGGCGCTTCCAGCGCTGGGTCTGGGCATATTTATGAGCCTGGTGCCACTGGCGCCAGGACAGGGTCCAAAAGGTCCCAATTGGGACTGGCCGGCACCCGGAACCGGGGTTATGGGTCTGCTTCCAAGGGAGTTGGGTAAGTCCTGACCCTTTGGAAGCAGAGATCATGACATCTCCAGGGAATACAAAAGCACGCGGAGCGGACGTAGAGTGACAGTCCTGCCCTGCTAGAGAGGACTGCTCTCCCTCCTACCTGCTTCCTGAGTCTGTTTACCATTGCTGTACTGGTGGGTGGACCCACAGTACAAAAGAACACTTACGCCGCACAGCGGCCGCGGAGTGGACGTAGAGTGACAGTCCTGCCCTGCTAGAGAGGACTGCTCTCCCTCCTACATGCTTCCTGAGTCTGTTTACCATTGCTGTACTGGTGGGTGGACCCACAGTACAAAAGAATACTTACGCCGCGGAGTGGACGTAGAGTGACAGTCCTGCCCTGCTAGAGAGGACTGCTCTCCCTCCTACCTGCTTCCTGAGTCTGTTTACCATTGCTGTACTGGTGGGTGGACCCACAGTACAAAAGAATACTTACGCCGCGGAGCGGCCACGGAGTGGACGTAGAGTGACAGTCCTGCAGTCCTGGCAGGCCGGGCTGCCAGAGCCAGGGCTGTCATGGACTCCCCTTCCCTCCTCGAAGAAGATGGACGGTGCCTTCGCAGCGCTTGCCTCAGAGCCTCTACACCAACAAAAAAACAATAACTCTGCAAGACATAACCAACACAAAGTTGGATCAGCCACCACGTCCAAAAACAAAAGGGAAGCCCAAGGCCATTAAACCGCTCAACGCACCCCAGACAAACATCATCCTTATCGAAACAACTAACCTAGACCCAACGACCGCTGTGACGAGGTGTTGCAGTGAAGATTCTGCGGACGTGGCGTCTGTGGAGCTTGTGCCCGAAACTCGGGCGTTCACAGTCGGCGTCGCACCCGCCCCTGGCTCGCCGCCCCTCTGCATGCCAGCATCGCCTCCCGGAGGGAGGTCGCTGCAGGCTAGGGCGAGGGAGGCGGCGCGGGGCCGGTCGCGTTCGTCGGCTGGAAGCGGCGAGGATGAAGCGGGTGAGGCATCTGCGAGAGGCGGAGCCTCGGGCCCGCCCAACGCTCCGGGTCCCGGCCTGCCGACCTCGGCTTCCCCTGAGTCGGCCCCTGGGGAGGGGGAGCAGGGAGTTGCGGAGGGGGTGGGCGCGCAGGCCCGGAGGTCACCGACAGCGACATCTCTGGACCACGAGCCCCAGAAAAGGGGGAGCATCGATGAGTTCTGTGGGGAAATTGCGAGGGGAGGAGCTACTGCCACGCCACCGGCTTCCTTGCTGGTGGGAATGCAGTGACTAGAGTCAGTCCTGGAGACGGCTGTGGCGCCTCCCCTGGAAACCATCCGCAATGTGCAGGCTCAGATCCACGTGGAGCCGAGCACAGGAACTTTGCCATCCCTGGGGGAGTCGAGTCAAGAAACACATGAGGCCCTGACGACAAACGACAGGAAGTGCCAAAGACCTATACAACCCCAAAAAGCGGGGAGTACTTACCACAGGAAAAATGCAAAAGGCTTTATAAAGGGGCTATTGACCAAAGGAAAAGGTCTAGCCCGGAAAAAAAACATAAACACCGAAGGCAGTGCCACAAATTTGAGGGACTTCTTTAATCTCAAACCAGCAATTACCAATGCTAGAAGGGTCGAACTAACTGACCTTGAAATCCTAGAGGCTTTGAACGATTATATGCCGGTACCTAAACAGAGACGGATTGAACACTTTACATCACAGGTTCCTCCTAATCCGGCAAAGGAGGTCTTTGGCCCTGCTGAGTCGAGCAAAGAGCAGTTGCCTTCCATCAGCAGAGCCCTAAGTTCCCAAAAACTGACAGCTCATCAAACAGCGCCACCCACTGAGAATTCTATGAACCTAGAGCCGGCCGAGGGGACAGAGTGCCCCTCCACAGTACAAGAGACGGTGACCAAATCTCCTATCCTGAAGGAAAATGACCAGCCACTCTCTTCACTATTAGAGACTAAAACTCAAAAGTTAACAGAAACCTCAATGGCACTTGATGCTATTATTCCATTCCCGGAACCCAACCATTTGAAGTTGGTGATGAACTCAAAATCAACTACTAAAGACTTAATCACCAATAAAGACCTAGATAAAACTCCTTCACTAACGCCTACACTTACTAACACTACGGAAAGGCCGTTTCTGGATCGGGAAAAGTGTGGCGAAACAAACGGAGGGGCAAGAGGCAACGTTGGCACAAGGGGACAACAATGAAAATACACTCGTAGACATCGATAAAGATCCTCTGGAAAATGCGCAAAACAAGTTGGAGCAAAACTCCAGCTTACAGACAAACAGCATACTATCATGTAGAAAAAAAACAATCTCCAAACACCTAGTACTGACCAAGATTTTTGTGACCACCCAAATGCGCACAAAGCATGCAGAAAAACAACAGATTTTAATAAACCGCGCTGCCCGTTCCAAACAGGTTCCCAGTCTGACCGGCTCAACCCTTTGGAGAAAGGGAAAACATCTGAACCCACAGAGCAGAACCTGAGACCTCCCATGGCAAACAACTTGGACATGCCTGCAATAATGTCGACAGTGACAATTGCTCTCTGCCCATTCATGAAATTGTATGAAGGGATAAGCGACACACTGAAAGACCACACGTCAATTCAAGCATCGTTACTGACTAAATTGTCTTTTTTGGAAGCCTATATTATAGCGCAGGAAAACACCAAAGTAAGTGAAGCCCGAACAAGGGCTTTGGGTCCAGTGGGGAGTGGGCCAGACCAGCACCCTAAAAGACCATCTAACAAAGAAGCTGGTACCCAAACAGCACTCACGATTGATCTAACTGAGAGGTCTAATGTGCCGCTGAAAGCAGCAAAGGCCAATCCCAAAGGGGAGCCAAAGTCTGAGACGAGCAAAATCACATCAACGTTAGAGCCAGTATTTGTGTTAAACAAAACGTATAAAGGGACGTCAAAAGAAAATGAAAAGCCGAGAAACAAGCTAGGAAAAAAAACACCCTTGGTGGCACCAGCGGAAATAGCAATGACAATTGAAGTCGCGAGGACAAACAAGTCACCAATGACAACAGAAGAATTCTTGCAGTCCGACGACTTGATAAACTTGAGTACTTACTCCGACAATGAAGTCCCGCAGAAAATAAGAGCTGAAAAAATAAGAAAAGAGTCAGTGACTGTAACTCCCCGACATCTAGAAAACCAAAGCAAACTCAACAAAAAAGAAGAAAAAGTTTTTGAAGTCCCGGAAAAAAGAAGAGCTGAGAAATCAAGAAAGGAGCCAATAACTACAACTCTTCGACATATAGAAACCTTAAGTAAACCCAATAAAGAAGAGGAGTGGACACGAAAACAATAGACACGGAAATCGAAAAGGGCCTACAAACTCTACAAAATCAGAAAATGACACGAGCACTCTGCGGAAGCAACACAAGAGGCCCGACAGATCATCTTCCCCCCAGAGAGCAACTAAAAGACACAAAACATCGCCAGAGCAAAGCGATACATCGGACGGGCCTTTTAAACTCCACTATGTTTCTAAAACGGCAAAGTACAACAAAGTACACATCAAAAAAGAGACCACAAGATGGATTATGAAACTAGAACAGATCTAGGGCAACAACGACGAAATTGCATTAAACCGTGGGTCAGTGCTCGCTTTGTTTAGTTACATTCCGTCATTACACCAAATAAGGTCTGAAGACTTAATAATTGTTGAGCCGAGTCACAAACGGGGAAAGGCACTGGCCCACATGTATATTGCTTCCAAGAACATCAAAAGTCAGCTGGAAAAAGACTCCAACAAACTGCTAAAAATGGGGTATGACCTAACAGGGTCAACGAGAGAGATTACTTCAAGGCTCAGTGCAGCTCCGCCTTTAAGTAAGCGCGCCCCAAGCCAGAAACGAGACACAGAGGCCACAAACCATTCTCAAGACCGAAGGGGGAAATCTAAGGACCACTTTAAGGAAATTATACACTACAGTCGAGCTGAAAACAGCCGATTGAAGAAATCTCCAGAGCGAGCGTCGGAAGAGCACTAACACAGGATACCGATGAGGAACAGAAAGTGCCGTGAAAGAGATCACTCAACCTCAGAGAGACCCTCCGTTAAGCCTCACCACGACTCACTGAGGTTAAACACTCGTGGACGAGAAGTGAAATCAGTCAAGACTGTGGCTTTCCCCAGCAAATCTCCGGCAAGAAACTTGTGGGCATGGCTCCCTAAAATGCTACAAAAACAACACAAAAGTTAGCAATCCTTGATCCCGGAGCAAGCCGACCAACTGCAACGCGACACAAAGCCAGCTACAGGCGGACTAAAGCTTTTCTCCTGGAACACAAGAGGCCACGGTCATCTCACGGCACCTAGTGATGTAAAACTAACAGAATTTGACGTCCTCTGTTTCCAGGAGACTTGGCTAACAGAGTCGCCATCCCTTGACGGGTACGAAATTTTTCTGGCCCCCGCCAAAAAAGGCCCGCTGGGGCGTCCTTCATCGGGAATCTTGACAGCGATTCGACATAACTGTGGTCTATCCCATGCAAAAGTGTTGAGAAGCAATCCATTTTTACTTATGATCAGTGCAAAGCTGACCGAGTCTAATACAAATGAAGCAAAAAACACAAAATCGACAATAGTCATAATGAACATTTACTAGAATCCATCCGCCGTTGTAGCCAGTAAGTTTTTGAGATCGATTGAACAAGCCATTGACACGGCTACCGCCACGCATGCTGCTTCACACCTATTGCTGTGTGCTGACATCAACGCTTCTTGTGGTCAAGAAAAACAAAAAGAACACTCAGCTCAAAAAGCTTCATCTACAGTCTCAAGAGGGATGGCATGGACAAAACTGATGTCATCTAGAGAACTACATAACATGAGCGAGGTCCTACCTAAAGAAACCTTCCTCCCCACATGGGAAAACGGTTCAGCCAGCGCAACGATTGACTATATTTACGTATCCGACAGCCTGGCCAGATTAATCACGGAATTCGGGGTGACACGGACTAGCAAAAGCGATCATAACCTGTTGTATGTCACCTGGCCGATAAATCTGAGTCTAACTTCAAAGTCAATCACGCTCTTGGAAGCAAACACCAGAGGAACAAAAATAAAACTGTCAGCCAAAGCAATAATCGACCTTAAACAAAAGTACTGTGCACAAAACTCTGGCACTCTAGTAAACGAGATTGACTACCTGCCACTCCTAGAGATCTACAAAAAGAAGAGGGGACCTAAGAACAACGTAGAATCCAGGAAGCATGTGTACGACAAACTTTTGGTTGAAAAAAGGAAAGTTCTAAGAAAAGTGAAGAGAACAGCCCTAGCCCGAGGCCCCATAAAAACAAACAAGAGGACACCAAATCATGGCTCAAACACCATCGGGCAACACTATGCCAGCAAGACGCTGAGGAAATCCAAACAGCTATACGAGGGAACAAAAGCTGTGAATTCTGGTCGCTCTTAAATTCAACTACACCACAAGAGACATCAACCATAATCAACAATGTAGGAGAATCTGTCTGGGCGAACTTCTTCAGAACCCTATTCCCCCGCCAAAAACAACAAAGGCAACTAAGCAGAACACTGAACCAGCACAATGGATCACTCTGGATGATCGCGAAGACATAAGCCGCCAGATCAGGTCACTCAAGAACTCCAGAGCTCCCGGCCCAGACGGGATCACTAACGTGGACCTAAAGACACACCCCGAAGAATGGACAGCGCTACTGTGTGAAATTTTCCGCAGATGTGCCCAATCAAAATCAATCCCGCCTTCATGGAAATCAGCGATGGTGGTCCCCATCTTCAAAAAGGGGAACAAGAGTGATCCGGCAAACTATCGCCCAATCGCCTTGCTAGACTGCATAGGCAAAGTGTTTGGGTCCCTCCTTTTAATTGAATTTAAAGCATGGGCAAAAACGGCGCCCTTCGAGGACCACTTACAATCAGGGTTTAAGAAAAACTTTGGTACATCGGCAAACATCCTGATAATGAATACCATGAAACATAAAGTGCTCGAGGGAGGTCCTAGGATCTTCATCGTCTTTGTGGACCTTACCCAGGCCTTTGACAGTATAGACAGGGCACTGCTATGGGACAAGCTTGAGGCATGGAACTGTCCTTCTTCTATCTTAGAGCCTTTCAAAGCACTGTACTCCGACACCAACATGAGGTTGCGCTTGGATCAACAAGGATCTTTATCCACTCTGATCCCCACGCAAAGGGGTGTTAAACAAGGATGCCCTCTGACTCCGGCACTGTTCTTGGCATTCCTTGGAGACATCAAAACATCTGAAGAAACCGTTCGTAGTTTTGCACCAAAAATTGGAAAATCGCATGTGGGAAGGCTCCTGTACGCAGACAACGTGATACTCCTAGATTATACACCAATAGGACTGCAATGTCAGCTGAGCAACCTTCAGATATACATGGAAAGAAACAACCTGGAGATAAACGACAAGAAAATCAAACTTATGTCTTTGTCCAAAAACGCCAAAATCAACGCAAAAAACGAAACTAGTGCTGAACAAGAACCAGATTGAAAATGTGGCAGAATTTAAATATCTGGGCGTTATCCTGGACAACTCCAAAAATTAGATAGGAATGCAAAATCTCCTAAAAGACAAAGCAAGAAAACTCACGGCACAAGGCAAACCCATTGATAGAAAGTTTGGGTGATTTTCCTTGATCCCGGTGATCAATTTTTACAAAATGAAGATGGTCCCAACCCTAGTTTACGGAGCAGACGCTATGCCCAACATTCCTTCATCGCTTTGGCCCACCCTAGAGGCAACGTTTTGGTGGGCTATCCTGGGCCTTCCAAAATGCGTGCCTATAGCTTGTATAAGACAAGAACTTAGTTTACTTTCCCTCGAGGGATCAGTAAGATGCAACTCTATAATGTTCTACCGCAAATGCCAACTTGCGGAAAATCCTTCAGTATACCATCTGATCCTACAAGAAATAAATGACCAAAATTGCAAGATGTTAAACAGCTGTTCAAATCGGATCAAGGAAATCCTCCAAGAAGTTTCATCTGACGTAGGGACTCTCAATAACAACCCAGTAAAAGTACTGAATAGAGTGAAGGAACTCGACTGGATTAAAACAGCTGAGAAAGCCGCCTCAAACAAGCTAACGAGACACTTGCCGGTAACCATTCGCAAACTGAACGATCTTTAACCGTTCATCAAACAGTTCCCGTCCAAGCAAGCAAGGTTCCTGCTACTAAGAGCAAGATTGAACTTGTTACATACAAACGAGATCCTATTCATACGGGGGCGCGCAACAACTAACGCCTGCAGATTTTGTGGACAAACGGAAGTAACGGAAACTATCCGCCACTTGCTGCTGTCTTGTCCTGGAACTTCGAAGTTAAGATCACCTTATCTGAGGCATATTTTCTCGGACTTCGTGCTGCAGGATGAAGCACTTTGCTGGGCAAGGCTAATAGCGGGTGACAAGACCCCATGGCTGTTGGCAGCCTACAACATTTTACGCAGCTTACAAGAAACCTTTCAGACCTTTCAGGCCTCAACAGACTTAATGGCGTCTTGTACCTTACCAACTTCCTTACCACAATAAACAAACTGCTCCGCTGACAGCTCCATAGAGACTCAAGAAAGGAAGATAGACAAATACAGATAAACAGAAAATCACCCATTTGTAAAAAATCTTAAAGATTAAAATACAAAGAAAAACAAAAAAAAAGCAGTGGGGAATGACAAAGGCAACTAAAAAGGTCCTTGTGTCTTTTCAAGCCACCTCGATCCTTTTTCCGGTTTCTTAGGCTAACCAGTAGTGCTAGCAAAAGAAGCTGTATATGCCTGAATTATGAGTATAAATACAAATAAACTGCTAGTAGTTATTGTTAAAAGCCACCCTCTTGTATGGTAAAGCAAAGGAGCTTCTTATAAAGGTGATGGGATGATGCTAATTTCATATGTTGCTACGTCCCAAAGTTGTGTGATTGCGGTATTAAATCAATCCTATATTACACTCAATTCTGTCTGTGGAATGCTCGACTAGCTTACAGGGTTCCCTTAGTCTGACTCCCCTGCAACCCGAGGGACAACGTAACTAACCTGTACACGTGTCATTTCAGAACATCAAGAGGCGACGGAATTAAGTTCAAGGGAGTAGCAATGGCGGACATGTATGACGAAGGAAGTCCACGGATAGAAATTATTGAGGATACCCAGATAGACGTGTCAGTTGAAATTCAAACATCCAGGAGTGCTTCATCAATGGGGGACACAGCATTTTGGCAACAATTTCAGGCCTTGGCAAAAATCAAGGGTTGAGAGGGAGCAATGACCCAAATGGAGGGCCCTCAGCCCGCCACCACAAGCGAGGGGCAGCTTACCAGCCCCCAAAAAGAGATAGATCGAGCTTGAGTACAGGTTCACAGAAATCAATGGCCAGCGGCGAGTCACAAAGCGCCAGGAAAAAACTTTGAAAGAACAACAATGTACAGAAGGGGAGGAAAACAAAGAAGGATTTGGAGGAGGAGCTGACGGTTGCGACAGCAATCATTGGTCGGGCGGAGACTATGGCCGACACTATTGCCTCGAATGAGGGCCGTCATGGGCCAATCACGAAGGGGGCAAACGCTAATTATGGGGCAGTCAGCGCTGCAACGCAGGGCACAGGCTACAAGTCGGCACCAAGCAAGTACATTTTGGGTGAGTGTGTAGAAGGTCTAAAAGAAAGACTGGATCTGGTATTAGCATGGGTACCGGCTAGTAACAGAAACAATGGCACAGAACTGTTGAAAGGGAGCGGAGCTCCCCCGCCAAGCACGGATAGCACAGCTGGCAAAAGGAGCCTAAAAGCAGGGGCAGTATGGGGACACATGGAGGACGGTAGGACAGCCGATAGTAAGAATGACAAGGTGGGAAGAGGGGGCAACGGCATCAACAGCACGCTTGGACCGCACAGCGGCTCAACTGTGAGCACCAAGAAAATAGCGAGTGTGGAGCAGGAGGAGCTGCCGCCAACACAGTCCGATACTAACTTCGTTAGTACGCACATACCCCTAGAAGTGAAGGAACAAATATGGAGTAGGGAGTTTATCAACATCTTCTCAATACTCGAGCACAAGACAAAAGGGTGTGACACTGTGCAAACCAGTAGAGGGAGGGAGTTGGTGAAAGCAAGGAAGCGGGTCAGGCCAGCAGAAAACATAGCAAACTGGATGGAGGCATTTAAGATACTAGCGCATGTCATCATTTGAAAAATTCCCAAGCCAAGAGCCAGCTCTATTCGGCTACAGAAACTACATATCAGATGAGCACAGACTATTTGGGCGTTCAGGATGGTTATTAAGGGACCAAAGATTCAGATTGTGGATGGCCAGCGAACCCAACCTACAGTGGGAACACAAGCTGGTCGGGGAGTGGTTTGACCCAAGGGTAGGGAGCGATGTGATAGATCAACGATTTAACACATCAGGAGGAACCGGGAGGATGGCCGAGAAGTTGGGGAACGTAGCAGGAGCGGGAGGGCAGAACAGGCAGTGGTTGCCCGATCTGCCTCCTCCTCTGGTAAACAATGGAAGTAGCACAAGGCAAGGCAGTTGGGGTACCGGAGGAGAGAGATACAGCATGCAAGGAGTAGGTAGTAACCGGGTTGGGGGGGGGGGGCAGAGGGACCAAGATGGGAGCGGAGAGTAGAGGCGGGCAAGGAAACGGGAGAGCCTCAAATTGGTGCAGATACTACAATGAAGGCCTTTGCAGGTTCGGGAACTCATGTCGCTTCATGCACGTGTGCGCAATCTGTGGGGTGGAGGGACACAAAAGAAAGAGGTGTAGTAGAGAAGCTGGGCTTGAGAGAAAAGAACAGGCTCCGGGAGAAATAGGAACTAAGAGGGTTGCAGAGCATAAGGTGCATAAGCAGAGGGATACATGAGAGAGTTGAAGTAGTATGCTTACTACTAAGTTGCAAATAACGGCCACACATGTTGCCATTGTGTGATCACAAATAAACAATTATTAACAAATTGTCTTCTTTTATCAGGGGGGATAACTAACCGAAGGGACAGCGGGTCAGAGACTTCCACAGCACGGCCATTGGCAGAACCGCAAACCACAGGGAATGGCAAAATAAATTGCAGCTAGTTAAATGGGATGAGGGGGGAAGTGGGGGAAAAACACCCATCCCGTGCCTAGCAAACTTGCGTGTCAAAGGACTGTCCCCATTAATGTCGATAGATTGTGAGGGTGGTTGGCCAGGTATCCACGGTTGGCTGAGAGGGACACCCTATCGCTAGGTTTCCTGACAGGGTTCAAAAATCTGTATGGGGGCCCACTGCAAGAGTTGCAATCAAAAAACCTGAAATCGGCTTACGAGCACTCAGCAGTGGTAACCGAGAGGAACAAGAAGGAACTAGCCATAGGGAGGGTGATGGGCCCATTCAGCGAACCCCCAGTAAAGAATCTAATCATTTCACCACTCAGGGTTGTACCCAAAAAAGAGGGAGGGAAGTTCCGAATGATACCTAATTTATCCTTCCCCAAAGGAAACTCCGTAAACGACTGGCTGAAGAAGGAGGGTTGTTCAGTCCATTATGCATCGTTCGACGAGGCAATCGCTTTAGCACAGAGGGCCGGCAGAGGGGCTTTATTGGCTAAAGTGGACATTGAAGCGGCATTGCATTAAAACTCCTACAAGTACATCCCGAAAGCTTCCACATATTGGGTTTCCAGCACAAAGGGGAGATATTTATTGATAGGTGTATGCCCATGGGCTGTGCTATATCATGGGCTTAGTTTGAAGCCTTCAGCTCATGCCTCGAATGGATACTGTCCCAAATAGTACAGGATGTGGGGAAACGCACTACCTTGATGATTTCCTATTTGTAGGAGGGGCGGGAACGGGCATATGTAAAAGACTCCTGCAGTGTTTGACACAATTGTGCTCAGAATTGGGGGTGCTACTGGCCGGGGGAAAAACGGAAGGGCCTTGTAAACGTTGACTTATCTAGGAATTGAAATGGATACGGTTGAAGGGGTAACAAGACTGCCGGCAGGGAAGTTCAAGGTATTCTACGAAAGCATTATGCCTGTAGTGAGCAAGGAAAAGTCAAGCTTAAGAGAGATACAGACATTGCTGGGGAGGCTAAATTTTGCAGCCAGAGTGATTCCAGCGGGGAGGGTATTTGCGCGTCAGCTAGCGGCAGCCACAGGCGAGGTGACGAATGAAAGGCACATGGTGTGTCTAAAATCAGGAGTGAAGGAAGACCTAAGGATGTGGGCAGAATTTTTAAAGGAATTTAATGGGGTTCAATTATGGCAGGCGCCATGGGTGAAATTGTTTACTGATGCGGCATGTAAACACGGGTTTGGAGCAATATTGGGGCAAGCTTGGTGCAGGGCAGATTGGCCGAACAAATGGGTGAAAAAAGGGTGGTGTAAAAACATATGTGCCTTGGAATTATTCCCAGTACTAGTAGCACTATGCACATGGGCGGACAAGTTGACTGGGAAAAGGCTTACGGCCTGGTCAGATAATATGGCTGTAGTACAAGCGATTAATAAGCAATCCGCACAGTGTGCTACAACATTAGAACTGGTCAGACACTTGGTTAAAGTAGGACTCCAGTGCAACACGGACCTGAGGGCTAGACATGTTCTGGGCATCCAAAACATAGCGGCTGACGCTCTCTCTCGTTCACAGATGGGAAGGTTCAGACAGGCGTGGCCGCAGGCAGAGATGGAGATGACAAAGTTCGACGAGAACCTATGGGAGTTGGCGAAGTGGAAACAAGACTGAGAAGGATAACGGAAGAAGCGTTGGCAGGGGGGACAAGAAGGAAATACAACAAATGCTTCAAACTGTTTGAGGAAATATCACCGGAGGAGTGAGGTCATGGGTGGGAGAACAGGGTGAAGGGTTTTATCGTGTGGGCCAAAGACAAGGGGAAAGGCAAGAGCTGGGTAAAAAATAACTTGGCAGCAGTAGCGTTTTATGCACTACTTGGGGGGAGGGAGGACCCAACGAAGAGTTTCCTGATTAGAACAGCCGTCTGGGGCTGGGACACAGGGAGCGCGAGAGTGATAGGCAACAGGCTACTTATCACATTAAGTTTGCTGATGGACAATCTAGAAGGGATTTGCAATTCAATGTTCGAAACAGTATTGTTCAAAGCTTGTTTTGCATTGGCATTTTTCACCACTTTAAGGATTAGCGAGTTGCTGCCTAGATCCAAAAACGATTGCAGCAACAGGGCTTTGATGGGAGAGGACGTCACTATACGGGGGAAACGGTCAGAGTGAAGATAAGAAAGCCCAAAACAGACCAAGCAGGTAAAGGCAAAGAATTGGTATTTAACAGGTTAGGTAGGGAGAGATAAAATGTCCAGTGGCACTGAACAGGGAGTACAACGAGGTGAGACCAGGGGTAGGAGGGTATTTTTTGTTACACAAGGATGGAAAACCTTTGACCCAGTATCAGTTTAAACAAATACTACGGATTGCCTTGCACGAGAGGGGGGAAAATAAGAAAATAGTGGGAAATTCACATCACACTTCTTCAGAATAGGGGCGGCCACTACCGCGAAAGATGAAGGGCTAAGGGAAAATGAAATAAGGAACATGGGGAGGTGGGAATCAAGCAGGTTCAAGGGTTATATCAGGACAAGTACAATGTAAAAAAAAACAAAAAAAACAAAGGAGGGGGGAGGTTTTACTAAACAAGAAAGCATAAGATAGGATACAGAAATGCCACGGCCGTTAGCGAGATATGATGAGGAAGGGTAGGCCACGACAAGGCAAAAAATGTCATTCTTTTTTTTTCTCATGGGCAACCATGGTATGGGTGATGGGTCACTCGTATGTCAAAAGAGCAGCCAGAGGAACCAGCAAAGGAAATTGGAATCCTAATCTAGGCTTGGCAAATACGGAAGTGCGCTGAATGGGGAAAGGGGGAATTCTATGGGAGCAACTGGAAAGAGAGGTGCAGAAGGGAATAGAGAGATACGGAGCACCGGATATATTGATTATACACCTGGGGGGAAACGAATTAGTGGAAATAGGGAGGAAAGTATTGTCACAACAAATGAGAAGCGTGATGGTTGTTAGGTAGAATCCTGTGCAGTGCCCTTAGGGACCACTACACACAATTAAGACCACAGGCGGTAATACAAGTTCACCTTTGATACAAGCCTGTACTACACTGTTAAAGTGGTAGCAGTAGCGGAGCAGTCAGACTTATCTCAAGAGTAAATGAGCAGTAGTATAGATTACACAAAGGACCACAATTATTGTGACTCAAGCAAACACTGACTTAAGGTTTCAGGTAAAAAATATAAGTACATTTATTTTTAAACCATCTGTTATAAAACACCACACATAAAATACACTACACAACCAATGCCACTTGTTCCAGTAAATTCAAGGTAAGTACATTAGGATTTCACAGACCGGTGTTGCGATACTAACACGTACCCGCAGATAGAAATGCTCACAAAGTTAAAACACACTTTGTACTTAAGAATTTCAAACAAGGGAAAAGTGAATAAAAATCATAGGCAATACTTTTTCAAGGCAAGGAGACTCGAGGACTTATTCAAAGATACAGATTAAAGTCAATAGGCCTGCGCCAGTGTCAATGGAGCAGATGCTCAGTTGCCGAGGATCACACGTTGAACAGTTCGAGATTCGAGGAGCCAAGAGTTCGTAAAGATTGTCAAATGGAAGGAAAAGTTATGAGAGGGAGGGAAGAAAGAACAAATCTTCGTGGAGGAAAAGGGTTCACCCCGATTCCGGCTGGTCAGACGGAGAGAATGACCAAGTGTGCATAGTACCTTATTCCGTTGGAGAAAAGCTGGAGCCACGGCAGTTGTTCCTGGTAGTTCCTGCAGACTCACGGTTCCTGCGGCTTCAGTCGTGGGGACAAGAAGGACGACGTCTGGAGCGATCTGCACTACCCAGGGATGAGGCCAGCAGCAGCGAAAAGACAACGATGAATAAAAGGTGCGCTCCTTTAAATCAGGAGAGGGCTCTTCTGATGGCTATCCGGACCACTACAGCACAACAGTGATTTTGACCCAGGAGAGGATTCTCTGTCTGAAGAAAAGACGAGCTGGTTGATACCACCAGGCTCACTCCGGACTGGATCTTCTCTTAGTCGTTGAAGGGGTAGATAGCTCAGGACTGCAGCAGGGCTTCACCAGGACTCGGTGTTGCAGCAGCCGTCTTCTTTTCCACTTCTCTTCGGTTCCTTGTAGTTCCAGAGGCGACTCTGCCTTCTAGCTCAAGAGTCCTGCCTTTTATGCCAAAATCCCCCATTCACTCAGCCTGGCTGTCAATCACTCAGCAGGGGGGTTGTCCAGCCCGGACAACCACCTCAGCCAATCAACACAAAGTGTGACTTGGGTCTCCAAGGAGACCCTGTGCAGGGGGTGACTACACCCCTCCCTCACATTCAGCCCACCTAGACACCCATACTCCAAAGGAAGGCTTCTGGTCAGAAGCCCGCCAAAGGTCGGCAAACAAAGGAGGGGTTAGGGAGAATTCTCAATATATGGCTGATTTCCCTTACCTATAGAGTCCCCCAGCAGCTTTACTGGATTTGAAGGGTTTGTTTTTTTCTCCTGCTAAGAGTGAGACTCTTTTTCCCACTCTTAGGCATTTTTGCTATGTGTGTTCTAGGCTATTTTTGTGTTTAATGTCTATGGGGTTTCTCTCACCTCCATAGGAACCATCTTTATTCACACGTGTTACACAGCACCCTCTGTGCAGTGACACAGGGGTGTCGTAGCAACCCCCAGACATAGACTCCATACCCTGGGACTGACTACTGTCTCCCAGGGCATGTAAAGTCCCCATTGACTTTACTAGTCAATTTTTGTGAACTAAACCAGTACAACCCATCTTACTATGGAAGTACTGGGAAGGGTTAATAGTTTTTCCCTTATGTTCCTTTTCGAGAGGGTACCGTACAGTCCCTCTCTCAAAAGTTTCTGGCTGGTGGCAGTGGTTACTACCGTAAATATTCAACCACAAATATTTTCCTATGGGATTTTTGTTAGGGAGAATTCTCTTATAAGGCTAATTTCCCAAACCTAGTGAGTCCCCCAGCAGCTTTGCTGGATTTTTGGGGTTTGTTTTACTCCCACTCTTAGACATGATTTGAGGTATGTCTTTGACTTGTTATGTGCTTATGGGCTATGGGGTTTCTTTTTACTCCATAGGGTATCATCTGTTTTTCTGTATGTGTGGTACACAGCACCCTCAGTGCAGTACCACAGGGGTGTCACAGTGACCTCCAAACATAGACTCCATACCCTGGGACTGACTACTGTCTCCCAGGGCATGTAAAGTCACCATTGGCTTTACTAGTCCAAAATTGTGAAGAGAACCAGTACAAACCATCATATTGTGAAAGTACTGGTAAGGGGTAATTCGATTGCCCCTGGGTCTGTTTTTGAGGGGGCACTGTCCCGTCCACCCTCGTCGAGTTTCTGGCTGGTGGCAGTGGTTACCACGCGAAATATTCCACCGGAATATTCTCTATGGGATTCTCCCATTGATTTTAAACGCACCACTTTTTGGTGCAATGTTAAAGATACCGCCGGTTTATTTATTTAATATTAAATCACCGGTTGGGTCTTTTTGCCAGAACTCGATTCTAAAATGGTGTTTGTGTCCGTCTCTGTAACTCTGACCAAGGTCGAGCCCTTTGTTTCACTATTTTGGCAGGTTTCTCCACAGAAGCCCTCCAAATGGTTTCTGGCACCCTGGACTGCGTTGCCTTAGCAACCCAAGTCGCACTCTACTCTGATTGGCCCAGTGGTGAGCCGCCCGGCTCACCACTTAGCATGTGTGATTGACAGCTAGGCTGATGAATGGGGGTTTTCTGCATAAAAGCGGGGCCTTTGGGACTGGAACTTCAGAAGTTGCCACAGGACCTAAGAATCCGAAGAGGGAAGAAGATGAGCCATCTGCAACGACAACACCACCGGTGAAGCCCTGCTGAAACTACCTCACCACTTTCCAGACGACAAGCGAAGATCTTCTACTGGACGAGTCTTCTTCCCCTGAGCTGGTGGGATCAACCAGTTTGCCCTTTTCGCCTTCCAAAGACGTCTCTTGGTCGAATCGCCCGTGCCAGGCACCCCAGCGGCCGGATAGTCAAGCTGACCACTTTTGACCGCGAATAAAAGGACCACACCTTTTAATCGGGAACTCAGTGGCTGGTTTCATCCCTGTGCAGTGCAACAAATCCAAGTTTCCTCCTCGACGAGATCCTCTATTCCCCTGGTCGGAACCATGAACTTCAACCACTGCCAGGAACAACTGCCCCAGCTGAAGCTTCTTTTCTCGTTAAGGTACTGTGTCCTGCCTGGCCTCCCTTTCTACAGATTGCTAAAGGTGACCCTTAAATCCTTGGCTTCTAAACTGGGCTGGCTCCAGGCCTTCTGACTATATCTTTTGAATCACCCCAACCTCTTTTGAACACTCTGCAAAGACTTTCAGTGCACTTTAAACCGTGTGATCCCGGGCACATTTCGCTTTGCTCCATTTAAAGTGGGCCTGGCCTATGAACTTTGGCTCTACAGTATAACCTGCCTTTCTCCCCTTGCTCTAAACTCTTAAAAGTGTTGGGAACTGTTTTATTCTTATGCTCTGCCTTTTTCTCTCCCTTTAACTACACTATCAAAGTGCCATCTTGGTTAAGCGCTCACATCTGTTCTAACAAATAGTAGTGTTTTAACCCTGACTTGTCTGATAACTATTAGGGGAGGTGTGTATATTTTACCTGACTGTGTTTTAAGTTGCTTTTGATTGAGAGTGCTAGTATATGCCATAAAGTGTGTTTTAGATAAATAATTATATACTTTTTATACAAAGCTCTGGTCAGTGTTTGTTTGCTCTACTGTGTTTTGGCCCTATTGTGTATACTCTACATACTGCCCTACTCTTCTTGAGAGAAGTCTGACTGCTCAGCCACAGCTACCAGGTAAATCTGGGTGGTGCAGACTGCTACCAATTGGGTGTACTGCTTACTGCTGTAGTCTTAATCTTTTTGCAGTGTTCCCCAAGGGAACTGCACAGGATTCTGCCTAACAATTGTCCTATTGTTCGAGTCTACCACATTTTCTGACAGCCTCTAACATACCGCTGGGGTATTTTAATATTAACTTTACTCTGGTAGGTTTTATTTGCCAGAACTTTCATATAACTTCTTTCTCGTGTCTTTCTCTAAACTCCTAACCCAGGTCGGGGATCCTTTGTTTGTCCTTTTGGCGGGCTTCTGCCGAGAAGCCCTCGTTTCGGCACCACTGAGTCTGGGGTGGGTCCATTGTGTGGGAGGGGAAGTAGGCCCTCTGGACAGGGTTGCCTCAGCAACCCATGTTGCACTCTATCCTGATAGGCTGGAGGGTCTCCCACCAAGATGACCACTCCACTGTGTGAGTGACAGCTAGGCTGTATGAATGGGGATCTTTTTGCATAAAAGCAGGGTCCCGAGGACTGGAAGAGCAGGACGTCACCACTGGAACTAAGAAGCCAAAGAGGAGAGAAGCCAAAGACATCTGCAACGACTGAACCCCCGGCGAAGCCCTGCTGCAGCGTCTCACCACCTTTCTCCACACAACGAGAGAAGATCTTCATCTGCAAGAGCCTTCTTCCCTTGAGCTGGTGGGGCCAACCAGTTTGCCAATCGCCTTCCCGGACCTGCCTTGGTCGAATCGCCAGTACCCCGTACTCGGAGACCGGATAGCCAGGCACCAGTCCACCCGGACCGCGATCTAAAGGAGCATACCTTTTATTCGTCGGGCAGCACCGCGGCTGGTTTCATCCCTGGGTAGTGCAGTAACTCGAACCTTCCTCCACGACGAGAGCCTCTCTTCCTCTGCTGGATCCCCTGAACTGCAGGAACTATCAGGAACAACCGCCACCGCAGGAGCCACTTCTTCATTTATAAGGTACATTGTTCGGCCAGGCCGCCCTTTCTGTGCGGTAGTGCTAGAGGTGTTTTAAATCCTTTACCTACCTGTTGGGTTGGCCGCCCCTCTCTTTTAACATTGTCTTTCACCTTCTGCATCCACCTTTTCAAAATCGTTAACCAAAGACTTGACTGCAGCTACAAGAACATTTTGCTCCTGGGCCCTTGCCCTGTACCACTGACTCTGGTACAGGCCTACTGACTCTGACTAAATTTGTTAGAACTGCATTCTCTAGATTGCTTCTCAATTAGAAATGTGTTGGTGCAGCTACTTCTTATAACCACCCTTTCGTTCCCACTTTTAAACCTTGTGAAATGCCATTTTTCACAGTTTTCATTTAAGTATTTTCTATACTGATGCACTGCCTTGCTTAATCTGGTTCACAAACCTATGGAAAGTGTTGCTAGGGTGTGTAAGAAGATATTTCTGTATAACTTGTGCTTTCCTTCCCTTATGAGAAATTGCTAGAGTGCCATTTGTGTTTGGTTTACACTGTGACGTTTTGCTCAGTTTTCACTCTTGCTCAAACTTGTTTACAATTTACCTAAGGAGTTGTGTATGCTTTTTGACCGAATTTAACTTGCTTTAAGAACTGTGATAGATGTGTTTAATTATAAGTGTATAAAATAAACATATATATTGTTTTACTACAAAGCTTTGGTCAGTGTTTCCTTGTTCCGTAGTACTGAAGGCCTATTGTGTAAACCCTGAATACTGCTCATCTCCCTCTTGAGATAAGTCTGACTGCTCAGCCACAGCTACCAACTAAATCTTTGTGGTACAGACTGATACCAAAGGGGATTTATTGCTCTCACCTGTAGTCCTAATCTTCTGTAGTGCTCCCTAAGGGAACTGCACAGGATTCTGCCTAACAGGAGACAACCCTGGTTTGCCGGGCAAAGAAACTCCCAAGAAGGATGTTAACAAAAAGAAATGGCGATTAAACCCAACAGGAGCCGAAATAAAAAGTAGTTGGACTAGCGGGTTTAAAGTTCGAGGCTACTAAAATAGCCTAAAACAATACCACGGTATGTAATATAATTGCGGTAGGAAAATAGGTACCACTGTCACCAGCCAAGTCTTAATGTTAAGGGAGCGAAACAATGCTCCAAGAGGTACAGATAAAAAGGGCTAAGAATTAACCCTTTCCAATGCTCTGTGTAAGATGGGGTGTACTGGATCTGTGGTTAAAGGACTATTTAAAGTTAATGGCAACTTTACCCTTTTCTGGGGGACAGTAGTCAGCCCCAGAAATAGAGTCGGTGGGAAGTCTAAAAGACAACCCTGTGTCACTGCACTGAAGGTGCTGTGTAACACACAAAAGAGGGGGACTACTGAAGTGGTGTACTCCAGAGTCCACAATCACAAAACAGATGAAATACACATGGCAAAACACAGGTAAGAATGGGGGAAAAGCTCACACTCTTACCCAGTGGAAAAAATAAACTCCAGAAATCCAGCAAAGCTGCTGAGGGACTCACTAGGTAAGGGAAATTAGCCATAGAAGGCGAATTCTCCCTAACAATGGTGAGATTGGGGACGGGGTTACACTCCACTGAACAGAAATCATCCCACGGCAGAACTGGAGGGGGGCGCGCGACCAACGAAGGGTAGAAGAGTCGAGGAGGAAACTGAACTCAGAATTCAAGACATTTTTAACAGGTATGGGGATGGGGGCCATAAAACACACATTAATTTCCCTAAGGTCACCAGGATACTTCGCGGGGGATGGGGTGCCCCTCTCTGGAGTACGAACCGAAATTTTCAGAATGAACTCCAGGGAAGCGCTGGAAACCATGGGGTGCACATAGAGAGGGAAAGTGGGCAGTACGGGGATATAAAAAAGAAATTACAAAAAAAGGAAATAACGAGTGGGCCGCCGGAAACAAAGAACATGGGCACAAGTCAGGCAGGGGGGACCAGAAGGAGGCAGTTGGGGGAACTCTTGGGCGCCGGAAGCCGCCCAAGAGTCATGGCGGAGGGCTAGGCAACTGAAGGTAGGGGCTGGCAGGCACAAGGAAACAGGGCGAAAGGGAATCCAAGTAGTCAAAAGCGGGAAGGGCACACATGCACGCAAAAGCCGGGGAAACATGTAAAAGTTGGCAGAGGACTAGGGGTCGGAGACCAGGGGGGAGCTAAGAGGGAGAGTCGGGGGGAAGAACCCCAGGGAGCGAGGGGCAGACAACGGGGGTAAGAGAAGGGGGAACGAGGGAGAACAGGAAACCTAATGGGGGCATGCAAGAGGGTAAGTCACACAATTGACGGGGAGCAACTGGTGGCATGGAGACCGGGTGGAAAAGGCAGACCTTAGGTACTGGGGGATGGGGGAGGAGGCGAGAGAGGCTGGGAATAAGTTAGGACCTGGAAACTGGGGGTCAGGGTACGAGGGGGTTGAGTAAAGGGAAAGCTTAGAACACTTACACCTGACAGCAGGGAGCAAAGGGGGGGGGGCAGTCAACAGGGGTGAGAAGAAACTTAACAACCCTGCACCTGGGAAAGTGGAAAAGGGGGACCGGCTCAAAGTAAAGCTGTCGCAAAATGGGGAGTAACAGCGTCAGTTCCGCTTAACGGATGCTGCTCGCCAGCAAGTTGGCTCATGAGAAGAAAAGTGGGAAAGTAACGGCGTCAGCTCCACTTAACGGAAGCTGCTTGCCATTCAAGTTGGGAGTTCATAATAAATTAAAGTGGAAAAGTAATGTTGTCAGTTCCGCTCTACGGATGTTGCTCTCCAACAAGTGGGGAATGTAAAGGTGTGCTACTCAAGAGTAGAATTTCCTGAAGCAGTACTACCGAATTTGAGAAACAGAGCACCTGTAAGCTACCTCCTGCTTAATAAAGCAACTGCGGCCTATACATCCACAAATGTGTCGGTGTGTTATTTCAGGTGGGGGAGTTGGTGGAGGGCAGAGGAGAGGGAATGGATTGAGGGGGTGAGGAAGTAACAAAGTCGCTTTGCGACACATGTACCACAATACAGCACCCGGGATGGCACGATGTGGGGTCTGGCGGCTATGCTAAAGACACTCCTTTGCTGGAGTGGTGGGCGGCCGTTCAGTGTCTCTGCGATTAAATGGCAGTGAGCTATATGTCACGGCCTCTAGCGGTGTGCTGTGGGGGTATGAAATGGCTGACTACCCTGCCTATTCATGCCGGCATCGGCAGAGAGCAGAATGTCTATTTTCATTATGCCTTGTGGAAGCACAGATGCTGTTACCTTCTCGGTTTGGCTCGCCAATGCAGTACGCCGGGATCTGCAGAAAAACTCACAGGGTGCCAGGGTAGGCGGGGTTCACTGTAGGACGCCGGGATAAGCAGAAATCTCAGCTGGACACCGGGATCAGCGGAGTTCAGTGCAGGATGTCGAATCAGCGGAGTTCAGTGCAGGACGCCGGGACCAGCAGGAAACGGTACAGGATGCCGGGATTGGCGGAAGACATCACAGGAGCTTCGCCACACTCCAGGATCGGCGGAGTTCAGTGCCGGACACCGGGACCGACGGGAAACATTACAGGATGCTGGGATTGGCGTGAGACATCACAGGACACCGGGATCGGCGGCGATCATTATAAGACACGCCTGGACTCTTGTGAGCATGCATGGGTGCGTTTCTCCTCATCGCCAGTTATTGTACCCTTCTCTAGCAGGGCTAGATAGCACATGGTGGAAGGTTCGGTCTCAATGCCACAAACCAGACATAGCCATTGAAGGGTGTAACTTCTCTTTATTTCCCTCTACATCATACTGCCTTTCCCTGGCTCTAATAGCCCCTCAACTTCTTCCACGTGCAGTTCCCTTTCCCTTTTATCCTTAAGGTCGCTTCTCCCTAAGGTCGTCCTCTGTCATTTCACCTGAAACACCGCACAGTTTGTAGCAGTTCGGGCTACCTTGCGAAATAGCACAAATTGTATCAAAGGCAGGGGTCAATTTAGGTCACAAGTTATGGCCCGCTTCACTTGCAACACCTACAAGCCAGTGCCTGAGCTCATCAGCCATGTCGGTATATCCAGGAATGGCCCAGCAACCAGAAGCCCAAGGGCAGCAGGCAACTATAAGGGGTTTCTCAAAAAAGACTGGCCACAATCCCAATACTGGTGATACCTATGCTAGCCAAATATAACACTGCACTGGCACTTTGGCTGCGGGCTGCAAGGTATTTCCGCAGGCACTGGGCCGATGACAAAGGTTACATCTAATCGTGAATGCTGCAACTAGGCTTTAGTATCTAGTATCTCACCAGTATTGCTGCCACACTGGGTTCATGCTTGGAGATGCTTCTGAGAAAGGATGGTCGGATAGCCACCCTGTTGCAGCAAAACCCTGCAGCAGTCAACACCTGCCCTTCCGCCACCTATCTTCGCAGCTATGAGTGCCTGCTGTGCCTTTTCAAGGTTTCATTCTGCTGGATCAGCCACGTGGAATGTAGCAGAGCTCACAGAGAACACCCTGTGGCAGTCCAAACAAGCCCTCCTGCCACCCGGGCTTCGCTGCTACAGGTGCCTGCTGTGCCATTTCAAGGTTTGGCGCTGCTGGATCAGCCACGTGGCATGTGGCATGTGGCAGAGCTCACAAAGAACACCCTGCAGCAGTCAACAAATGCCCTTCCGACACCCGGGCTTTGCCGCCATGGGAGCCTGCTGTGCCTTTTCAATTTTTGGTACTTCTAGATCAGTCATGTGGCATGTAGCAGTGCTCCCAGAGAACACCCTGCGGCAGTCAACACCCACCCTTCCACCACCCGTTGTCGTGGTCATGAAGTCAGGGGCACAGGCATGCAGAGGTCGCATGCACAGGAGACCTGGGTGGACACTGTCCTGGCACCTTTGGAGCCAATCTCATGTACAAAAGTAAACAAAAACATCCATTTAACACCAAAAAGGTTTTATTATGGACATAGCACTTCAGATGCATTAACCTTGAACATTCCATCCATTAAGTACTTCAGATACATTAACCTTGAACATTCCATCTATTAAACACTTCAGATGCATTAACCTTGAACATTGCATCTATTAAGCAGCCCCAAGTGTATTCTTGGGTGTAGTATCTAATGGATTCACAGCTATATAAGCTTCCCTGATCCTCAAGACAGACGCTTTGCGTTATTCTGCACTTACCAGCAGTGTAACGCTCACTGTCGGCTGAGGTCAGACCTGCTTACCTTTGAAGACCCTGCTTCCTGGACATCCTGCTTCCTGCCAGCATACTTACCAACTGGGGGAAGCTGTTCTTACCTGTACATCTCTTCGGCGAACCGAGCATTCGTAAACCATCACTTACCTGCTGTCGAAAGTTGCGGTAGCATCAATCTTCCATCTGGCCGCGTCTCGCGTCTCACAGCTGCATTGAGGCTGCATTTCCATCTAAGGGAAGAAAACAGAAGAGAGACATTATTGCGGGCATAAGGAACAACAAATAAAGACATTAAACAGAACATACAGAATCACAAGAGCTCAAGAGACACCAATCATAAGGAGAAGCATAGTCGCAGCTGGACTGGACTAATCCTTATCAGGGATCAGTGAAGGAATTAGATCCCATTCAACGCACCCCTGCCATAAGTAGCAGGATGGAGAGCTTAGCTTCCTTAATTCACAGGTGAGCTTTATGGGCCGGCGTATGCTCACAGAAACCGTACTTTAGGGAGAAGGGTTTGAGAGGTACAACAATCACAGATTGGCGCACTCACACACTCTTATCGCCACGCAGGAGCAGTATCACCACGTACTACCGCTCACAGCTTTTCTACCGAGGGAGAGGCCTGAAGGGGGTGATTGATGTTCAGGGAGGGCTGCAACCGTGCCCCAACCCCTACACAGAGACCAGGGTAGCGTAACAAAAGGCGAAGCCTCAAAAACTCTCTGCCTGGGCGTTATGGAAACTTCAGAAACAGATCATTTAGCCCTCTTACTAGGGAATTACGGGCTGTAGTACATGCTTCAAAACAGGAAACCAATGCATTACGGAGGGATCTTATTGTAACCCGAGAAAGAACTGACGAATTGGCAAGATAAATGCTACAAGCACAAGCAGGACTGGTTCCACTGCCTGGAGTAACCCATTCTTCTCATTCTTCTACACCACAGCAATCAACGCCGGTTCAGGTGGTTCTTCCTGGAGCAGTGCCTCTAGCCCCTCCCAAACGCTTCATCAAGTTTGCTATATTTATGAACCAATGTCACCTTCATTTCTTGTGCAGACCAGGATCCTTTCCTAATGACCAAGCCAAAGTGGTGTTTGTACTCTCATATTTAGGAGGTTGTGCAGCGGACTGGTCTAAACCTTTGGTAAACCAAGATGACCCTTTACTACGGAACTTTGGGGATTTCCAACATGAGATGGAGAAATTGTTTGCCCGTCATACTCAAGGACAAGCTCTGGATAACGAGTTGTTGTCACTCAGACAAGGGAGTCAAGATCTATTAACCTATATTGCAACCTTCAATCGTCTCGTAGCCCAGACCAACTGGCCAGAGGAGAAGAGGACTACACTCTTTTACCAAGGGTTACGTGGAGAACTTAAGGATGTACTGGCACAAGTGGTAAATCCCCCTGAGGGGTGTGCAGACTACATAGACCTGACGGTGCAACTCGATTATAGGTTGCAGAATCAGAAAATGGATCGAGCTAGATCAGAGGGATGGTCAGTTTACGTACGACCTTGTGAGAATCAGCCTAAACCACATGATCAGTCTGAGCCAATGCAAATTGGTGGATTACGGAGTCCCCTTACCAAAGCAGAAAGGGAAAAAAGAAGACAATAACAGCTTTGCTTATATTGTGGACAAGCAGGTCACTTCCTCCGTTACTGCCCGGTAAAACCACACAAGAAAACCGTTGGGGCAACAGACAAAACTGATGAAGAAGAAGAACAGAACTCTGGAAACGCCAATGCCCGGCAAGTGTAGGGGTCCGCTTGTCGAGCATGAAAAAGGAATCCGTGCAGACCTCACATCTAGTCCTTCCAGTGCTTTTGGTGAATCACAAGTAACCATCAAAAATACATGCCTTGGAGGCATATATTGATTGTGATGCTGTGGTTAACTACATTGACCAAGATTTGGCTCTCCGAATAGGCCTTCCTCTCTGCAGCAGAAATCGGAAAATGTCACTGCTGTGAATGGTTCTCAGCTATCATCTGGCCCAGTGACACAATGCACCAAGAAAGTCAAGCTTCTGTGTCAGGACGGGCATCAAGAGGACATTACTTTCGATCTCATCGGTGCTCCTCATTTCCAGATGATATTGGGAATGCCCTGGCTGGAGACCCACAATCCTATGATCGACTGGCGGAAAAAAGTTCTGACATTTCCTCATGATTGTGCGTCACATGTTACAAAAAAGATGACATCAATCTGAAACCGAAGAAAGGAATCGTGTTGGGCCTCATCAGCTCCTTACCGCTTGAATACCAAGATTACCAGGATGTCTTCAAAAAAGTGCAAGCCAAAGTTCTGCCCCCGCACAGATCCTACGATTGTCAAATAGATCTTATACCTGGATCCAGCTGAATTTACACTGTAACAGAACAGGAAAACCAACTTCTTAGAACTTATCTGGATCAGTACCTGGCGAACGGTTTTATTCGCCCGTCCAAGTCACCTGCCTCCTCTCCCTTATTCTTCGTGCCTAAAAAGGAGGGGGACTTAAGAACTTGCATCGACTATAGAGCCATCAATCAGATCACAGTAAAATATTGATATCCCTTATCACTTATACCAGAGGTCCTGGATCAAGTGAAACATGCTCAAATATACGCAAAACTGGATTTAAGAGGAGCGTACTATCCTGTAAGAGTAAAAGGAGACGAGTGGAAAAACAGCCTTCCGCATGAAGTATGGCCTCTTTGAATACCAGGTCATGCCCTTCTGGCTATGTAATGCCCCCGCGCGGCGTTCCAATTCTTTATGAATGATGTACTCCGTGAACTATTTGACGTTTGCACTCTTGTTTACATTGACGACATTCTTATCTACTCAGATTCCATGGAAGAACATGTAGGCCATGTCCGGGTAGTCTTAGAGAAGCTTCGACAACACCAATTGTATGCCAAGTTGGAAACTTTTTTTTTCAATGTAACAGAGGTCGAGTTTCTCAGTTTCATGCTCACACCACAAGGCGTGCATATGGACACATGAAAGGTGGATGCAATCCTTCAATGGCCCTCACCAACTTCCACGAAAGGAGTTCAAAGCGCACTCGGATTCGCCAACTTTTACCGCCGGTTTGTACCTGGCTTTTCACAAATTGTACATCCAATTACCTCCTTGTTAAAGAAAAATCAAAAGTTCCATTGGTTGACAGAAGCTGAAGAAGCCTTCCAGAAGTTGAAACTAGCATTCACTACAGCACCTGTCCTTCGACACCCAAGACCAGACCTACCTTACATAGTTGAGACAGATGCTTCAAAAATAGCCATGGGAGCAGTATTGTCACAACGAGACCCTGAAACAGGACAATTACACCCTGTCGCATTTTGGTCCCACAAATTTTCAGCCCCCGAATTGGACTATGCAATCACAGATAAGGAATTACTGGCGATTAAAGCAGCATTCAAGTCCTGGAGACATTACCTTCTTGGGGCGAGACATACGGTCAATGTCATCACGGACCAACGTAACTTGCAATACTTGAAAACCGCCAAAGCACAATCCTTGCGTCAACTTCGTTGGGCCCTCTTTTTCGCGGAATACGATTTCATTATCACTTATAGACCTGGAGTACGCAATGGGAAGGCAGACGCTCTATCACACATGAGTGAAGAAAAAGAGGCTTTTACAGCAATCAACCCCATGGCCATAATTCCTGAGGAAAGGATTCAAACCAGAATAGCTACCACTACGTGTGTGGATGACCAAAGAACCAGTTTGAAATCCCCGTTGGATCAATCAACACAACAGGAATGGCTGTTTAAAAAGTGACCAGTATACCATCGAAGACAATCTACCGTATTTCCAAGGACGATTATGTTCAAGACCAAGAACTGCAAATCTTCACAAATTACCACGATTCATTAGTGGAAGGACACCCAGGAATAGCCAAAACTCAGGCTAAGGTAAAACAAAACTACTGGTGGCCAGCCTAGCGAAAAGACATTGCCCATTTATTGAAACCTGTGGAGTCTGTGCACAACACAAGTCTCAGAAACAGAAACCTGCTGGCTTACTACATCTCCTAACAGTACCACCAGCACCTTGGCATACCTTATCGATGGACTTCATCACAGATCTTTCACCCTGCAATGGATACAACATCATATTAGTCGTCGTGGATTTATTCTCCAAAATGGCCCATTTCAACCCTCTGAAGGGAATCCCACCTGAGTCAACTCTCGCTTCTGTGTTCCTAGAAAAAATGGTTTGATTGCATGTATTTCCATCAATATTAGTATCTGATCGCCAAACTCAAATTGTTTCTGCCTTTTGGAGAAAGTAGTGTACGATTGCCAAAATCGACCTCCGGTTGTCCACAAGCCATCACCCTCAAACTGATGGGCAAACTGAACGAACCAACCAAACTTTAGAGCAATATCTCAGGTGTAGGTTGCAACAGTCTGAGGATTCTTGGAAACATATTCTCTGGATAGCTGAGTATGCATACAACAAATCAGTTCACACAAGCACAGGACAAACTCCATTGTACACTCTGCACGGAGGACATCCGAGGACATCAGTATTTGATCCACCCGATACCCTGGAAATGCCAGCCATAAAAAACTTGCATAAAAACATCACTCAGGTTCTTAAGGAGGCGCCAGAGCCTCTGGCCAAGGCTAAGGAAAGATAAAAACTGTTTGCTGATCGGCATCGTAAGGAAGTCCCTGCCTAACAGATTGGAGAAGCATCCAAGTATATTCTCCTGAAGGGGCCAAGAGCTTTCCACTCAAGATACCTAGGCCCCTATATTATAAAGTCCATAATAAATCCTGTAATCATGAAATTGGAGTTACCATCTCACATGAAAATTCACCCAGTATTTCACTCACACACTCTTATCTCCACACAGGAGCAGTATCACCACGTACCACCGCTCACAGCTTTTCTACTGAGGGAGAGGCCTGAAGGGGGTGATTGACGTTCAGGGAGGGCTGCAACCGTGCCCCAACGCCTCTGAGCATAACACCTGGGCTTTCTGTTTGAATTGTATTCTGTGTTCTTCCAATGGTTTTCTTCATCTCAGTAAAACACGTTTTTCTTCATAGGCACAATTAAAGTTGGATTACAATAACAAATTCTGGTTTGTTCTTCTTGTTTAAAGGTGGGTTAGTGATTTGTGGCCCCGATGAGGTCCTGCTTGGCTTTGCCCATAAGGAGGGTATTGCAGAGCATGCTCACCTCCCTAGCTTCACAGCGAAAGTCCCTCCCAACCCCCGGGGAGCAGTGACGGAATTCTGCAATTCATCACATATTCTTTCTGTTTCTTTACTGGCTTCCCTTTCTTTATTGATAGGAAATCAGCTAAAAGTCTACATTTCCCTGTTCTCTTCCCTTTCGATGTTCAACTGTGGAGGCGAAAGGCTGTAGGTCTAGCAACCATCACATGATTCAACCGTTGGTATCCTTTCCTAGACTCATCCACGTCAAGGGAGAGTGATCAGTGACCAGTCTGAACTTCCCGTCAAATAGTATTTCAGATGTGTTACAGCCCACTTGATTGCCAATGCTTCCAACTCAATGTGACATAATTCTGTTCTCTTGAAAAGAGTTTTCTACTTGTATATAACACCAGGTGTTCTATACCATCCTGGGGTAAGATAGCCCAGAGTCCTGTTTTGGGGGCATCTGTTTGTAAGATGAACTCACAATTCAAATCCGGTGCCTCCAATACAGGTTCAGCACACAGAATATTCTTTAGCCATTGAAACTTGATTGATCTTCACTATTCCATATTAGCTTTTGAGGTTGTGCATTTTTTAAGTTGTCTGGGATACTAGCGGCTATGCTGGAATAGTTTGGTATGAATCAACGGTAATAGTCACTTAGCCCCAGAAAAGCACACAGCTCCCTCTTCATTTTGGGCATTCGAGTTAATTGTACTGTTTTAACTTTTTCGCTTTGAGGTTGGTCCAAACCATTACCTACGAAGAAACCCAGATATTTCACAGCCGACTGTGCTAAATGGCACTTTCAGGGATTAGCCGTTAATCCATACTTTCGAAGGGCCCTGATGATTTCATAGAGATGGAAAACATTATCTGGCCAACTCTCGCTATGTATCACGATATTGTCGAGATACGCACCACAAAAGTGTGTAAATGGTCTCAATAACCTATCCAACAGGCGTTGGAATGTGGCAGGTGCCGCCTGAAGTCCGAATGGTAGGACGTTAAACTGCAATAACCTGTGAGGGGTCAAGAAAGCTGTTTTCTCTCGATCTGTGGGATTAAAAAGAATCTTCCAATAGCATTTTATAAGGACAATTGTGGAGATTAATTTTTCAGACCACGATTTGTCAATCAGATCATCTATTAGAGGTATCGGCTGATTGCCAAATAGGAAGATTGAATGAATTTTTCTGAAATTATTGCAAAATCTCCACGATTGATTGGGTTTTGCCACCAAGACAATGGCGAAGACCGTGGGCTTTATGAGGGTTCTATGATATCGGCTTTTATTTTTTAAAGGTAATATATTGTTATTTTCTGGACAGCCTTAGCAGATCCTGATTAACTGCCAGACAATCATATCTGATTTACCAACATCAACACAAAGTCCATTTAAACTGGGGGTAAATGCTGCTAGACTTGTGATTGGGTGAACCCTTAAATCCGGCGGCAATAGCGTTACCGCCACATTTAAGGGCTGCTGCCCAACTTGCCATGAGGCTGCATGTCTCCAAATTAAAGCTGCGTTGTGCCTAAGCTACTGGCGCTCTCTGCTCATTTGCGGTAAAAGGAGGTGGATTCTCAGTGGATGCCCTCTTAAAAATCAACCTTATTAAAATGACCTCCATGATCAGCTATGGTGCAGAGGTTTGGGCTCATTGTGTGATGGAAGCTGTACAACAAATGGAAGTATCATCTTTAAAGAGGCTGCTCAGACTGCCAGCATTTATTAAATCTAAAATGCTGTATTTGGAATTTGACATTCTACCGATTACTAGACGAATAGTGCTGTTGTCTCTTACCTTATATTGGAAGTTGGCTAACGCAGATCCAAACACATTGGTGGGAATTATGTATCAGGTCTTTATTACTACTTCACCTTATATGGAAACATCTACGTTAGGATGATATATGTATGATATATGTATGATACATGGCGCCTCCGATCCATGAACATTTCAATTGCAATGCCTCTCTTACTATATAAGCGGATTATGAGGGTGACACTCATGGTCCACAATTCGGAGTATTTGATAGTCAATTTGGCTACTAAATCTACAGCCTTTGACTATTGTCCACACATCCTTGAAAGACTGTCAATTCCTCGGTATATTAAAATCTTTGTTGGCAATCATTTGGTGTGGGACTATCTGAGAATCATATTTAATGTAGTAGAATCCTTGGAAATCACTGGTCGTTGGGCAAATGATCAGAGTGCTAACAGGCAATGTAGGTTCTGTGGTGAGCCAGAATTGGAATCCACTCACCATTTACTCATTGAATGTGATGTTATGACCTGGTTAAAATCAAAAATCTTGAGCTCAATGGGGCTTACTACATCAATTGATGCTCTTGATTTATGGACATTGTTCCTAAGTAACAATCATGAGGGGTGGATGATCTATCTTACATTGTTATGGTGGAAAATGTATGAATTTATTTAATTGTTGAAATTTAAAATGGATATGTGACTATAATGACTGATGTTTTATTGTAACTCTTGGAATCTGGGTTTATAACTGTGGATAGTATTAAAAGTTACTAAAATGACTTGATAATACCAAATAAATAAATAAATAAATATCCTTTGGGGCCTATCTTGGGCAAGATATGGCATTGAGGTATTTTGCCATAAAGGGCAAAAATGGGGACCACACTGCCATAAACGTAAGCTGTGAATTCCTAATGTTCGCTGTAGGTTTCTCCATTCCCAGGTCCATCTACATCTTGTCGAACCATAGATGCATTGTGGTAACCTCCACTGTCCTCCACAACTGGAGGATTGTCAATTTCGCAGCCAACAGGAGGCCAGTCAACAAGTTCCTTTCAGCAGAGGTGCATGAGGATGATAATGGGTGCAGAAGTCCCAGGACACACATGACCAGATCATTCGGAATATCAACCTTAAGGATGTCCTTCAGTTTAGATCTCACCTCAAGCCAGTAATCTAAGATTATCAGGCAATCCCTTAGCACGTGCAGCAGCGTCCCTTCCCCCTTACAGCCTCACCAGTAAAGTTTGGAATGATCTGGGTGATAGTGGTGCAATGGAGATGGGATTTTGTATCATCTCATCAATATCTTAGTCTGGGTTTCGACCAATGTTTGACCCAGTAAGGTCTGCACCCGCTTTTAAACGAGACCCCAGTGTCTTGTGGTTAGCTGGGTGTCCTAGCTCCTGCTCCCACTCCCAAGCCTTACCATATGATCTCCGGTCAGAAGTGGAGAGAGAGCTAATACATTTATGCAAGCCTGAAATGAGTGCCAGTTCTGTCAGCAGCCTAGTGGCTGCCTCAGCATTGGACGGCTGCAGGATCCAGTGTCTAGCCTGGATGTATCTAAACCTATCCTTCTCCTCCAACCCCACAAGAGTCTTGCACTCCTCAAAGCTATGGATCCTTCCATTATCAAAGAATGCTCTTATGTTTCCCATGCCCCGCTCCATCTACTGTGTGAATCCTCTGTCCAATTGTCCTGGTGTAAACTATTCATTGTTAATCAGGGGGGTACACAAGGATGCGAGGGAGGTGATGCCCCCCTTCATTTTACTAATGCTGTCCCACGCCTCTAAGGATCCCAGCATAATAGGGTTTACATATAAGCTCTGCGCTCGGGCCGAGCGGGGTAACCAGGGTTGGGTCCAAATCTGTCATCCCACGACAGCTTGTTCCATTCCAACCCAAAGTTTATGTATGTCCCTCTGGACCCAGTAAATAATTGGGCTGATCTGCAAGGCCCTGTAGTAATCCCATAATTTGTGGCATGCCAAGCCTCCTTTAGCCTTGGCAGCATACAGCGTACGCATATTGACTTTAGGGGATCACCCCTTCTACAAAAACAGAACTAGAATAGAATACCACGATGCAAAGTCTGTTTCGAATTAGGGACGGGAAGAGCCTGAAAGAAATATAGCTTTTGGGGTAAAACATTCATTTATATAACTGCTATTTTACCAAACCAGCATAAGATACCGTATCTTTCCAGGTCCTTCCTTATGCTCCTCATCAGTGCCGGGTAATGATTGCGTATTTTAGCTGGAATATTAACCCCAAGATATCTCACCGACTAAGAGGCCCATGCGTAGGTGTAGATCTGTTTATTTATTTAATTTAGTATTTATAACGTGCCACATGTCCATGGGCCTCATAGCGCACATAAAGAAATGAACAAGACAGACTAGAGGGTCAATAGCCAGGAAGTGTAGGAGGGGCAGAGCCATACTTAACCTGGGTTAAGACTGAACAAGTAGGTTTTGATTTGCTTCTTGAACAGCGTCAGATTGTTGGCCAGGTGTATAAGCCCAGGAAGCGGGCTGTTACAATAGTCAAGTATAGAATGTATTAATGCTGGAGCTAGCAACGCACATTTCTTGACGGAGAGAAATGGGCAGATATAGTTCAGTAACTTGGAGATGAGGTCACAGGAGGATCGGATGTAACAGATGTGTGGCCTCATGGTCAGTTCAGCATCAAGAATGACCTCCTAGTGTCTTGACTTTTTTGGACATATTGATGTTGCCGGCAATACAAACATTGGCATAGACCGGATTCAATTTATTAAAACGGGAGCTGGATGCTACCACTAGGAGCTCAGTTTTGTCGCAGTTCAAGGCAAGTGAATTGCCTGACATCCAAGCCTGGACTACATCGTAGATTTTGTTTATGGCAGCTAGATCCTGTTCATACTTCTTGCTCAGCTCAAGGACGACCTGGGTGTCATCAGCATAATTCATATATCGTATACCCAGGGCATCCAATAGGTCGAGCAGGGGCCTGATGTAAACATTAAACAGGGTGGGTGATAAGCATGAACCCTGGGGAAGGGTGCATGTTTGAAGAACAGGGGAGAAGCTTGCCACGCAGACTGCTACCTGAACAGTCTGAGGGCCAAGGAAGCAGGAGTTCCAGTGTGATGCCTGGTAGGAGAGTGCGCTAGCTCCCTGAGCCTTGTCACAAGAAGAGTGATCTACTAGGCCAATTTGTCCATGATCTTAAGGATGAATGGAACGTTTGTTATTAGTCGATTATTACAAGTAAGTCGAGGGTCTGCACTGGTCTATTTTTAGTAAAGGTGTGATGCATGCCTCCGTAAGGTAGGATGGGACTGAACCTTCATCGAAAGAGAGATTGATGAACTTTGTCATCCAAGGAAACAGTAGCTGAAGTGAGCCCTTAAAGACACCTGCCAGACAGCAATCGCCGAGGCATTATGTAGGTTTCAGATTGTGGATGAGTTTAAAAACTTTATCCTCAGTGAACAAATTTAAATATGGGGGCGTTATTAGGTACGGGAGCAGGTTCAGGAGCAGAGTCCTGAGCGACACTTGCATGGGTGTTACACCCCTGCGATAATACCTGAATGTTGCTAATTGTCTGTTTATGAACTGCAATTTTAGCTATGAACCCATCATGGATTTCCTGACACCATGTGGAGTCCTTGGTGAAGTCATGATTAGTGGGAGGGGGTCCTAAAAATCCGTAAAGATTTTTAAAAGTTCACTTGTACTGGAACAAGCATTATTGATCCTGTTGTTAAAGTAGGTGGATTTGGAAGGAATAATAGCGGTTTTAAATTCCTTTACTGCCTGTTTATATTGAGCTAGTGTGTGAGGGCTAAGGTTCTTATGCCAGGCTCTCGCACGTGCCCTCTTTGTTTGTCTGACTGTATTTTTATTTTATTTTATTTTTTACATTTGTATAGCGCACACAACAGCCCTTGGGCATTGTGGCGATGTTACTTGCAGGGGGCTTAGTTACAGGCATGTTCATTTTTACATATTTTACCTTTATAACACATTAATACAGTCAGCTAGTTACAAGTACATTTGCAGGTTATCAGGGGATGCGGCGAGCAGTCCCATGGGGACTGTGGTGTTGATCAAGCGAACATAGTGGTTTTCATGGCTTTGCAGAAGGCAATGAGTGAAGCTTCTGCACAAAGAGTAGTAGGAAGGGCGTTCCAGTGTAGGGAGACAAGGTAGGGGAAGCTAGCGCCTCCGGCCCTGGCTGTTTTTACCCTGGGCACGGTGAGCATGTTTGCGTAGGGTGTTCTGGTTGGCCTTGTGGATGTGGCGGGGTGGATTCTTTGTGATAGGTGGGCCAGTGCAGAGAGGTGGATGAATTTATGGGTGAGAGTCAGGGCTTTGAATATAACCCTCTCCTTTATTGGGAGCCAGTGGGCTGTGATGATGTTGTCACCAAACCACATATTTTCCTGGGCCTCGGGTTTGATTGTTTAGCTTTTTAGTGGTGCTAGAGCTGTGATGGCCTGTTTTATAGAGTTAGTGAGCTGTTCCACCAATTGAGTGGAGTCGGAGAAACTCGTAAGAAGGTCTAGACTGGATGAGAGAAATGTTGTGAAGGTTCCAAATGCGCCTTCAAGAGTGGGGGAACATTGAGTCCCAGTATCTCTGATTTAATGGTACTAATCTTAAACCCGGATACCAGTCCGTAACAATGGATTTGCTCTGCTATCCCTTGTAATGATGTCAGGGTGTCTGTGACCGATAGAATACCATTTTTTAGCCCCTGTTTTTTTCTTCTTCCCCTGGCCTGGGTGAGCACAGTATTAAAAATACGCCAGGCCAGAACCAGACCACATTGGCTCCACCCCACCACCCCAGCGCAGGTGCTCTGCTGAGGCGCTGGACAACCTGCAAATAAAACGGATATTAGATATTAGTTAAGTAGATGGGCCACCATATTAAGTTCCAGTTCTTAAACAAGCCTCAGTACACCAGCGGGGCAGTTTTGGTGCCCTTACAGGCTTTTATATAAAACCTGGCAACATATACCCTTCCTTCCAATCCATACTTGCCCACATCTAGTTATTCATTCTGTGGTTGACACTGCATTGATAGGAGTAGAGGATACCCCTCACACAACCCCACTTCACATTAACCTTGAGCAGGTATACAATCCCCCCACCCCGGGCGTTACATGCTCACATCATAACCTCCCACTACATCAACTTGCATTTGTACTTATTTAAAATAACCTTTGCAGCTGCCGTTATTTGATCATTCACCCTGATTTGTGTCGCAAAGCGTCCCATTGCCATTGCGAATAGTAACAGTGATTAGGGACACCCCTGCCTGGTTCCTCTGCTCAGGTATATGGGATTAGTTAATGCCCCGTTGACCATTAAGTGAGACGATGGCGATACATAGTTGGACATAATCATGTGACACATCCTTGGGCCAGTATTGAATTTGCAAAGCACCTCCAGCAGGAACCCCCATTCAACTCGGTCAAATACGTTTTCGGCATCTAATGCCAATAACAGAGAATGTGCCGAATGCTTCCCAGATTTATCCATCAGATGTAGGACCATCCTAATGTTGTCTACAGTACCTCTTCCACACACAAATCCCAATTGATCCGGATCTATGAGGGCAGTTAGGAGCCTCTCTAATCTAGTAGCGCCCAGGTTCAAGAGAGCGATTGGCATAATATCGGCTTTTAGCATATCCTCGCCTCTTTTTCAATTTATTTCCTGGATTCAGGGATCCTATATGGTTTTACATTTACAATCTTTCTTTAAGGTGTTCTAATGGAATGAAAGAAGTTTTTAACTCTCCCTGGTTGATCCCCGAATACATCAGGAAACTGGGCTATTAAATCCCCAATATGATATGATATGATATGATATGGCATTTGTAACGTGCCTATACACAAGTGTTTCAAGGCGCGACGAGGCAGGAGGGGGGGAACAAGGGGAGAAAGACAACGAGTGTTAGGCAGAAACCTGTGCAGTTCCCTTAGGGAACACTGCAAAAGATTTAGGACTACAGGTGTTAGCAGTAAACCCACTTGGTAGCAGTCTGTACCACCCAGATTTACCTGGTAGCTGTGGCTGAGCAGTCAGACTTCTCTCAAGAAGAGTTAGGCAGTATACAAAGTATACACAATAGGCACTCAGACACACCAATACAAGCAAACACTGACCAGAGCTTTGGTATCAAAGTATACAATTATTTATTTAAAAACACACTGTTTGAAACACTCCAGCACTCTTATTGTAAAATATTCTAAACACAGTTACTATTGTAATATATACACCCCTTTTTCCTTATCAGATAAGTCACAGTAAAACACCACTTATTTTCATACAGAGGTGAGCGCTTAACTAGATGGCACTCCAATAAGCTTGTGAGAAAGGGAGGGAAAAAGACAGAATATGCAAAAGGTACACCACTCTAAGGTTCAGGAACACTGTTAGCAAGGCAGAAGAGCAAAAGTCACTGGTGAGCCAAAGTCCAAAGGCTGGGCCCACTCTTAGAGAGAGCAGAGCACAAATGCGCCCAAGATCACACAGTTACACTAGGCTTAGAAAGTCTTGCAGAGGGTTCAAAAAGAGTTTAGAGAGGCTTTAGGAAACTTTAGCCAGGGTGTTCCAGGCTAACCCAGGTTCGAAAGCCGGGGGCTAAATCTACCCCGTACAGTCGGTAGCAAGGGAAGCCAGGCGGGACACGGTACCTTAAGTGGGAAGGATCCTCCAGCGGTGGCAGTTGTTCCTGGCAGTGGGTGCAAGTTGCGTCGTCGTCCAGGGGAAGAGAAGATCTCGACATGGAGGAAAGATGAAGATCGTTGCACTACCAGGGAAGAAACCAGCCGCAGAGTTTTCCGGTTAAAGGTGGTACCTTTGTTCGCGGTTGTGGTAAAACGTGGTATCCCGGTTGCCGGGGTGCTTGGCACAGGCCAGGCGGCCACGAGGTACGTCGGGAAGGGGAAAAGACGGTGAAACTGGTTATCCCCACCAGTCAAAGGAAGAAGACTCTCTGGCGGGAGATCTCCTCTGTCGTTGGGAAAAGTGGTGAGACGGTCCAGCAGGGCTCCACCGGTGGTGGCGTCGTGGCAGGTCGGCTCAGCTTCTCCCTCGTCGGATTCTTAGGTCCTGTGGCGACTTCTGAAGTTCCAGTCCCCAAAGCCCTGCTTTTATGCAGAAAACCCCCATTCACTCAGCCTAGCTGTCACTCAAACATGCTAAGTGGTGAGCCGGCCAGCTCACCACTTGGGCCAATCAGGACGGAGTGCGACTTGAGTTGCCTAGGCAACTCAGTCCAGGGTGCCTAAATCCCCCTCCACCCCTCCTAAGTACCCTAGACAGAGTGGCACCACTTTGGAGGGCTTCTGTGGAGAAGCCCGCCAAAAAGTGGAACAAAGGGCTCGACTTGGGTTGGAGTCACAGAAGAGAACACAAACGCCATTTTAGAATCAAGTTTTGGCAAAAAATACCAACCGGAGAATTAATATTAATTAAATAAACCGGCGGTATGTTCGAGGCTACCGTAAATAATTAAATAAAGATAGTAGCCTAAAACAATGGGAAATCCCATAGGAAAATATTTGCGGTTGAATATAAAAAATAGTATCCACTGCCACCAGCCAAAACACGATCAGGGGGGACGGAGACGTGCCCCCCTCGACTAACAGACCCCGGGGCAATTGAATTGCCCCAGCCAGTACGTCCACAATATGATGGTTTGTACTGGTTCTGTTCAGAATTTAAGACTAGTAAAGTCAATGGTGACTTTACATGCTTTGGGAGACAGTAGTCAGTCCCAAGGTATGGAGTCTATACTGGGGGGTCACTATGACACCCCTGTGTTACTGCACTGAGGGTGCTGTGTAACACACATCACAAAATCACATGAAGCCCTATGGAGTAAAAGACCCCATAGCCCATTAAACACATCTAGATTCAAAGAGACACAATCAAATCATGTCCAAGAGTGAGGGTAAAAGAGTCTCACTCTTGGCAGGAGAAAAAAATAAACTCCAAAAATCCAGCAAAGCTGCTGGGGGACTCACTAGGTTAGGAAATTCAGCCTAAACAGAGAATTCTCCCTAACAACGATCCTACTAGGCCAGGTGTCATTCAGATCGCACAAGTGCAAGGGTAGAGGGAAAGGGAAAAGTGCAGGGGGAATGGGAGAGGGGAAAGTGCAGTGCAGGGTTAGTGGAATACAAGATAAATAATAAGGGCCATCTGATGGCAAGTGCAAGGTAAGTGCAGACAAGTGCTGGGAGGAGAGGCTGTAGGGATACAGAGATAGTCCCGCAGTGCAGGGGTTGCCAGGGAGGCAGTGCAGGGAAGAGTGGTTGGTGCAAGGACCGAGATCGGTGAGTGGCCCAGTTGCAGATTCAGTGCAGTTTCAGTGATTTCAGCAGGGGAGAGGGGGAGAGAAAGCGGAGGCAAAGAGGAAGGTTTTGAGGTGCTTCTGGAACCGGAGATGGTTCTCCTCAAGTTTAAGGGAGGCAGGAAGGCTGTTCCAGAGGGAGGACCCTGCTGCGGAGAGAGATCTACCCCCAACTCATTGCTTGGAGAAGCGGCTGACCCTGAGGGAGTTGGAGGCGGATGAGCGAAGAGCTCGAGAAGGAAGATATTTAGGAAGAGAGAGTTGAAGGTATTTTGGCCCAAGGCCCCAGAAGGCCTTGTGGACAATGCAGAGGGTTTTGAACTTAATCCTCACAATCACTGGGAGCCAGTGTAGTGATTTCAGTCCTGGAGAGATACGGTCCCTGGGCTTGAGGCCAAGGACAAGTCTCGCAGTCCTGTTCTGGATGAGTTGCAAAGGGCGGAGAGTAGAGGCAGGCAGATTTAGATAGAGGCTGTTAAAGTAGTCCAGCTTCGAGTGAACCAGGGCTCTAGAGACAGTGAGCTTCTGGGCGAAGGAGAGGAAAGGAAGGATACCTCTGAGGAGGTGTAGCTGATAGTGTGACTTCTTAGAGACGTCAGATATGTGAGGAGAGAAAGAGAGTGTGGAGTCGAAGATGACCCTGAGGTTTTTTGCCTTGCAGGTAGGAGCAGAAAGAGGGCCAATAGAGGCCGGCCAGAGAGCTGCAGGGAAGGAGGGAGTGGGTGTGCCGATGAGTAGAATCTCAGTCTTACTGGCATTAAGGCAGAGGTCGTTGGCGGCACACCATTCATGGATAGCAGAAAGACAGTCAGAGATGAGGGAAGGGGAAGAGGAGGCTGAGGGTAGCCTGAAAATGAGCTGGGTATCATCTGCATAGCACTGAAAGTTGGGGCAGAGAGCGGCGATGCGGTGGGCAAGAAGTGGCAGATATTGGTTGAACAGCCAGGGAGAGAGGTTAGATCCCTGGGGGACACCACAGGTAGAGAAAAAGATGTCAGAGAGGAAGGACCCCAGTTGGACCTGGGAGGGTCGATTGGAGAGGAAAGATGTCAGCCATGCCAAAGCCTGACCAGTGATAGCCCGGTTGAGCAGGATGGTGTGGTTGACAGTATCAAAGGCAGACAAGAGATCGAGCCAAATGAGAACACATGGGGTGTTAGAGTCAAGGTTCGAGAGCAGGTACTCACGGATGTTCAGGAGAGCAGTTTCCGTGCTTCTGGCAGCTCTGAAGCCAGACTGATGGTAATGAAGACTACCAACAGATTCAGAGTGGAGATTAAGCTGGGAGATGGCCAGTTTCTCCAGGAGCTTGCCCAGGAAGGGAGTGATAGAGATTGGGCAATAGTAAGCCGGGCAGGAGGGGTCGGAAGAGGGTTTCTTAAGAAGGGGGTGCACAAGGGAGTGCTTGAGGGGGGATAGGAAGACTCCAGAGGCGAAGGAGTGATTGCAGAAGTCTGCCAGGGCAGGAGCCAAGGAGTTGATGTGGTCCTTGATAGTTTTGGAGGAACAGGGGTGGACCTGTTTTAATGAGACTTTCATAGATCGGACTTGTCTCGAAACCTCGTCAGCAGAAAAAAGGGGAAAGGCAGAGAAGGAGGGAGGAGGGGTGGCTACAGAAGGGCCACAGGAAGGGCAGGGAATAAATAGAGGGGGGAAGGTGATAGGAGGCGAGTGAGGACAGGATGTCCTGAGTTTTTGAGATGAAGTAAGAGGCCAGTGCCGTGCAGAGGGCCTGGGAGGGGACAGGAGAGGTAGAGACTGCAGCAGGGTTGGCCAGCTCCTTGCAGATTTTAAAGAGTTCGGCCGAATTGTTAGATGCCGCAGAGATGCGGGCTTGGATAAGGGCTCTCTTCTTGGTGAGAACGGAGAGCCGGTATTGCCTTTGGAGCAGGCGGTAGGCCAGTTTGTCAGAGGATGAACATGAAGCACGCCATTTCCTCTCTGCCACCCTGCAATTGCGTTTAAGGGTGACGAGATCCTAGTCATACCAGGAGTTACATTTGGCTTTGGGCTTCAGGCGGATTCTCATGACAGGGGCAAGGATATCAAGAGTATCAGATATAGCAGAGTGGAGAGTGGAGAGGGCTGTGTCAGGGTGGGAGTCAGCCGAATGTCTGCCTCTTTGAGATGGTGACATGTGTGGAGGAAATTAACATGTTTTCGTGGCCAAAATGAGTGACAAGAGTGGCTATGGTTACTGTGGAGTCTTCAGTGGGGTCTACTCTCCACTCTTTGAGGAGACTGAGATGGTATATTTGTGTCTTTTGTCTCCTATCTGGTTGGGAAATAAGGTAGTCAAGGGGCCTGTTTTTCAAGGACTTTATATTGGCCAAACCACTGAGTCCATTTTGTTTTCAGATGTCGGTAGCATGACGAGGAGCAATTGTCCTACAGGGAAGGTACAGGAGCGTGGCCTTCCAATCGTAATTGGCTTTTTGATGTTATTGTTGTTAGGCAGAATCCTGTGCAGTTCCTTTGGGGAGCACTACAGAAGATTAAGACTACAGGTATGGGCAATAAAAATCCCCTTTGGTATTAGTCTGTACCACAAAGATTTAGTTGGTAGCTGTTGCTAAGCAGTCAGACTTATCTCAAGAGGGAGATGAGCAGTAGTCAGGGTTTACACAATAGGGCTACAGCACTATGGCACAAGGAAACACTGACCAAAGCTTTGTATTAAAAAGAATATATAGATTTATTTTACACACTTCTAGTTCAACACATAGATCACAGTTATTAAAGCAAGTTAAAATCAGTCACGAAAAGTATACACAACTCCTTAGTTAAATTGTAGACAAGTTTGAGCAAGAGTGAAAACTGAGCAAAACGGCACAGTGAAAACCAAACACAAATGGCACTCTATCAATTTCTCACAAAGGAGGGAAAGAACAAGTTATACAGGGATATACTCTTAGGCACCTTAGCAACACTTCCCAATAAGATTGTGAACACGTTTAGGCAAGGCAGTACTTTAGCATGTATAATACTGAGGTGAAAACCAAGCAAAATGGCACTTCACAAGTTTAAAAAGTGGGAAGGAAAAGGTGGTTATAAGAGTTAGGTGCTCCAACACATTTCTAGTTGAGAAGCAGTCTAGAGAAGGCAGTTGTAACAGATTTAGCCAGAGTCAATAGGCCTGTGCCAGAGTCAGTGGTACAGGGTAAAGAGCCCAGGAGCAAAATGTTTTTGTAGCTGCAGTCAAGTCTTTGTTAAACGATTTGAAAAGGTGGTTGCAGAAGGTGAAAGACAATGTTAGAGGATAGGGGCGGCCAACCCAACAGGTAGGTAAAGGATTTAAAACACCTTTAGCGTTGCCACACAAAAAAGGAGGCCTGGCAGAACACAGTACCTTAAAAGGTAGAAGAGGCTCCTGCGGTGGTGGTTGTTCCTGGCAGTTCCTGCAGTTCGGGAGATCCAGCAGTGGAAGAGAGGCTCTCGTCGTGGAGGTAGGTTCGAGTTACTGCACTGCCCAGGGATGAAACCAGCCACAGTGCTGCCAAATGAAATAAAATGTGCGAACCTTTAAATCGCGGTCCGGGTGGACGGGTGCCTGGCTATCCGGTCTCTTAGTGCAGGGCACTGGCGATTCGACCAAGGCAGGTCCGGGAAGGCGATTGGCAAACTGGTTGGCCCCACCAGCTCAAGGGAAGAAGGCTCTTGCAGATGAAGATCTCCTCTCGTCGTGTGGAGAAAAGTGGTGAGACGCTGCAGCAGGGCTTCACTGGTGGTTCAGTTGAAGCAGGTGTCTTTGGCTTCTCTCCTCTTCGGCTTCTTAGTTCCAGTGGCAACGTTTTGCTCTTACAGTCCTCAGGACCCTGCTTTTATGCAAAAAGATCTCCATTCATACAGCCTAGCTGTCACTCACACAGTGGAGGGGTCATCCTGGCGGGAGACCCTCCAGCCTATCAGGGCAGAGTGCGACATGTGTTGCTGAGGCAACCCTGTCCAGGGGTCCGACTCCCCCTCCCACACAATGGGTCCACCCCAGACTCAGTGGCGCCGAAAAGAGGGCTTCTTGGCAGAAGCCCGCCAAAAGGACAAACAAAGGATCCCGACCTGGGTTAGGATTTTAGAGAAAGACACGAGAAAGAATTTATATAAAAGTTCTGGCAAATAAAACCTACCGGAGTAAAGTTAATATAAAAATAAACCAGCGGTATGTTAGAGGCTGTCAGTAAATGTGGTAGCCTCGAATAATGGGAAAATCCCGTAGGAAAATATTTGCAGTCGAATAATTTTGGTAGTAACCACTGCCACCAGCCAGAAACCTTTGAGAGAGGGACTGTACGGTACCTTCTCGAAAAAGAACATAAGGGAAAAACTATTAACCCTTGTCAGTACCTCCATAGTAAGATGGATAGTACTGGTTTTGTTCATAAAGATTGACTAGTGAAGTCAATGGGGACTTTACATGCCCGGGGACACAGTAGTCAGTCCCAGGGTATGGAGTCTATGTTGGGGGCTCGCTACGACACCCCTGTGTTACTGCACGGAGGGTGCTGTGTAACACATGTGTATAAAGATGGTTCCTATGAGGGTTAGAGAAACCCCATAGACATTAAACACAAAAAAATAGCATAGAACACACATAGCAAACATGCCTAAGCACTCTTAGCAAGAGAAAAAAACAAACCCTTCAAATCCAGCAAAGCTGCTGGGGGACTCTAGGTAAGGGGAATTAGCCATAGAATGATAATTCTCCCTAACACTTGTGCCTGTCCTAGATGCTTTCGGACAATTTCACATACCATTATCATGTGTCGATGTAGTTTCTGTGCAGTCCGAGAAATGGTTTGAATGGCCTCCTCTCTCTCTTCCCAGGTCTCTTTTAGCATATCCAACACATCCTGTGGCTCTTTTCCATACAGTAACTCAAAGGAGGAATACCGTAAAGAGGCTTGAGGTGTTTTCCTTATGGCAAATAGTGCCCACAGGATCATGGCAAAGCAGTTTTTTCTATCTGCTTCTACTAGTTTGTGCAGGATATTTGTTAGTGTTTGATTAACATGCTTCACTAGGCCATCGGTATGAGGATGATATACCAAGGTCCTTAGTGTCTTTATATGAAGGATTTATTTTACCTTGAACATAAGGCGGGACATAAAGGTGGTGCCTGAACCCAGTTTTTTCTGTCTGCTTGTACTAGTTTGTGCAGGATATTTGTTAGTGTTTGATTAAAATGCTTCACTAGGCCATCAGTATGAGGATGATATACCAAGGTCCTTAGTGTCTTTATATGAAGGATTTATTTTACCTTGAACATAAGGCGGGACATAAAGGTGGTGCCCTGGTCAGTTAATATCTCTTTAGGGAATCGTACTCTGGAAGTAAATGTATTAAATGCTTCAGGATTTGCTGGGGAGTATTGTTTCTCAATGGGAAGGCCTCAGGATATCAGTTGGCATATTCAACAATAACTAAGATAAACCGATTACCCAATTTAGAAGTTTCTAAGGGTCGCACTATATTCATTGCTATCCTGGATAAGGGAATTTTAATAATGGGTAGTGGTTGTGGAGAGGCCGGTGTAACTGGTGTGATTTCAGTTCTCTGACATAAGTCACATGTCAGCAAAAAGTTCTTAACGTCTGCAATAACCCCTGGCCAATAGAATTTTGGTGTACCTTGCCTTTCAGTCTTTATGACCCCTTGATGATCTACAGTCAAGTGAGAATGTGGCTTCTGGGTATTGCTAACTGGGCCCGAGGGGCTCCCTCAGGGGTGACAATCCCCCTATAAAGTAGTCCTTTTTTAAAAGAAGTAAAAGGGGCCTACTTGACTTCCTCCTTCCTCCTCCGCCAAGTATGGCTTTGTTCCATTGTGCAAATGCCAAATCCAGGAGGAGAACGATTTCTTCAGTCTCAGGTGGAGGGTTATCTTTCTTAGCTTTATCAGCTTCACCAAGGCCCTGCAAACCTCTATCAGTATTTTTATGAGTTTGTATTTCCTGAGTTATAGCAAATTGAGTTTATATCCCTTAGGCAATCTTTTCCCCCTTCTTTAATGTGTATGGATTATTCCTGTGATTGTGTAATAGGACTTGAACATCATCCCGATAGTTGGGATCAATGTTTCCTTCCATCATGTCTGACCCATGTCTACAGGCTAGTCCTGATTTAAATGCTAACCTGATCTAAGTTCCCTTAGGTGGATAGTACTAACCAACCAGGGATTAGATTATTTTCGCCAGCTGGTATTACCACTTCAGAGGTGCTCTGTAAATCAAAGCCAATAGACTCTGCTGTGGCCACAATGGGAGCATGGGGCTTGATACTTAATTTTGTAAACTGTAGGGTCCCCCAACTTTTATCGGTTGGTCCTGATCCCACTACTGACACCATATGTAGCGGGTCAGAAGAAGAACACAGAATCTGATCTTCCATCTCACTATGGACATTTATTAAATGAACAGTGAAAACTCCTAACTCTCTCGATGCTAAGGGTATTCCCTACCTTACCAAACTAACTGAGGTGCTCGTCAGTCATCAGTGAGAGTCCAAATAAAGATCTTTCCACTGTCCAAATTAACTTACTCTAACCCTACCACTATTAGAACCATAAAAAAATTCAGGAAAATGACTCCCTTCTCATGTGAGCTGGTTCTTCACAAAGTTTAGTTCAATAAGGTATTGTTAAGTAGTTCTTGGTAGCTACTTGTATTTAGTCACACAGTTCTGATGCTGGATCCTTCCAGGTTTCGAGTGTCCTTTGCCCTTGATTACTCTTTCTCTCCCTTTTGTACTCTTCTTTCTTATCCTATTTAGCCTTGTTCTTTTCTTCTTTTCATTCAGCTTTAAAAGTTTCCCTTTTCTCAATGTCCACTCTTTATGTTAACTGGAATGAGTATGATTATTCCAGTGATGATTCTCACTTTATTCATCCACTCTTGACACTTTATCTTGACTGAGACAAGTCTAAGCGTTCCAGTAATGATCCTCACTCTCTTCACATATTCTTGACACTTTATCTGGACTGGGAGGAGTATGATATGATATGGTATGATATGATATGGCATTTGTAACGTGCCTATACACAAGTGTTTCAAGTAATCGGTATTCCAGTAATGTTTCTTGCCCTCTTCACACATTTTCAATACTTTATCTTTGCTCTTCCATAATAAATGAAGTGGTGTCAGCATTGTATAGGGACCCACTGGTCCACCATGGCTTGATCATGGTCATGCTACCACTTATTCCTCGCTCAGGATTGGGACGCCTTGTGACCCCCTCGCTTTGTTGCATCTCCTCTCCTTTTCACTCCGCCGCCAGGCCATTCATTTCCCCCTGTGGTGTGATTGTTCCATCCACAATGGTTGCTGCTTCCGTTATTTCTCCCGCTTATACTAGCATTCATGCTTGCTTGCCCCTCTGCTTTGAACCTATTGGGCCTCCCCCCTCAGTCGTCTTGGCAGGATACACCAACTGTACAAGTGTCCCCCCTCCACTGATCGCTGCTCCATCCTTGAGGGTCATTGCCCTGATGTTCCTGCCAGACTCTTCAATCATCCTGGTGAGCTCCAAAGCCTTCTGTAAAGGCGGGTTCTTGTCAATCCAGAGTAATTTCCTTGTTTTAGCATTACATGTCTCCATCATTATGCAGTATCTTGTATACTAAACCAAGGCTCCAGTGAAATGACATGTAGCGATAAGTGTCCTCAGTGCAGTAACATAACTGTCCATAGACCCCTACACACCGTGAGCCGTTGAATACAAATGGTTACGTTCCAATATGACATTGAGTTGCTTGCCAAAACGTTTTGCAAGATTCTTAAAGGCAGTCTCATTAGCACTGACGACGTTCTCATCTCCCCCCTTCTTGCACCATGACATCATCGCTTAGCAAATGCCTGAAAATGCACAGGTCCTCCGTCCCCAGGCAGTTTAACAGGGCCACTTCTTTCCGATCATCACTGTAATTAGCCCCACCAATTGCCCTTAGCCCCACCAATTGCCCTTAACTTAAAATAATCCAGCCACAAATCCCAGGATATGGGTGGCTCACCTGGTGTTGACAAAAAGCACAGACGTGCCCTGGCCTGGGTGCTCTGCAGATTGTGCAGTCGCAGCGATCAGTAAGTCTTTTAGGAATTTGTGGTTGAAATGTCTCTAATAATGCCTCTAATGATGTCTTTTCTTCCTTTTCAGGTCCTTGGGTCCGGGTGGCGCGCAGATCCAACAGAGCTTCCCAGGAGCTGTGAGCAGTGAAGAATGGAGATTGCAGCTAAGATGCTGCTGCTAACAATGTCTTTTGTGTTTCTGCAGGTCCTGATGTCCCAGGCTTGTGAGTAAGCTGGACACGATGAGCGTCACGTTGCTAGCTGCAAAGTAACGCAAAGCGTGTTATCTTGTTCGGGTGTGGTTTAAATAGCCTCTACAAAGTAGTCCAGGTAAAGTAGTCCCAAGGCCACCACACCCAAAACACTATACCGTTTAGCTTGGTTCTTGGGAATCAAGCTATGTGGATGCCTCCATGTTGGCTGAAAGCCTGAATACAGTAGTCCCCTGAGCTGATGTCTTTCACAATGCATGAGCCTGGCGCCAAAGGCACCAGGACTGGCCCCAGGAGGGCCTGAGAGGTGGATGCCTGGCCTTATTTGAGACCCGAGTCCTGATTCCACCTGGCCAACGGGCTTGCCAGTGGGGATCAGGGCTGAGGGTCATGACACGCTGACCCACAAGTGCATTCACCTCACTGACCATGCTTACCTCTCTCAAAGGATCCACCCTGTCTCCTCTACAAGATCACCATATACCAACATGCTCTCTGTGCCACTAGTAAAAAAAGCCAGAGCGGGCGGATCCAGCATTCCATATCTCGCACCCACTCACTGGAACGCCTACCTCCCACAATCCGAGGTGAGGCCTGCCTCAGCGCCTTCCGCAAAACCATGAAAACCATCCTCTTCACATAAGATGCGTTGCATCAGTTGAATACCTATCATATGACCCACTGCATTAGCTGTAATGTAATGACTAATTGTATCAGTCGGAATATCAGTACTATGCCTTGTAGTATTCATAATGTGCCACTGAATGCTACTATTCCTGTGCCGTTGTAACTAAGCTCTTGCAAGTAACAGCGCCTCAATGCCCTTGGGCTGCTTGCGCGCTATATAAATACAAATAAATAAATAAAATACTAACAACACATACCCAATTTCTCTCAGCAACGAGGCAGCAGCCGAAGCAACCAAAGTAGCCACCTATCTCCCAGTACCAGATATCACAATGTAATCAGAAATAGCTAGATTGCAGCTACAACTAGAAGTTCCACATACTATGGTACCAGTCACCCAAATAGTAGAGTTGCAGGGGCAGGCAACTCAGGATGGAAAGTTGCTATGGCAAAAAAGGGGGTGGGGGTGAGCAATTGCCCACTGACCTCATATGGAGGCAGGTCATCATTGTTCAGGGTGTAACGCTTCAGAAGTTGGTAATGGTTGCCTTTGAACAGTTGCACTACCCCTCGCATGTATCGAAGCAGCATATTGCTGCAGACATGGAGGAGGATTGGTATGTGCCTAATATGCAGGAGTTGTTGAATTTGTTTGTTTCTAACTACCATTTGTCAAACATACAATACTGGGCAAACATTGAGGATGATGCTGCGACCATTCAGAGAATTGCATATCAATTTTGCTGAAATGCGAGAATGGTGCAACACATAATAATATTTAATTGTTGTTTGCCCCTTCTCCCGTTGGGTTGAGGCTGGACTATGTGCACATCCAGATGCTAAATCAGTAGCCGAATTCTTAGTACGAGAAGTGTCTCCCAGTTTGGGAGTGTGCAAAACACTTACATCTAATAATGGCACCCACTTTCTCAACATGCTATTTAAACAAATAACAGCTCTTTTCGGAATCAAGCATAGGATGTGCTCGGTTTATCATCCTCAAGCCTGGAACTGAAGTCGGCGATGGATTGAAGACAGGATACTGTTCCAGGTAAGTTTCGTAGTGTTCTTTCTCTCTCTGCAGGTCCATGGTTTTAGGTAAACTGGCATCAAAGAACTGGACATGGTGAGCGTTACGCTGCCCAAAGCATGTTCTGCTGTATGGGCGCGGTTCAAATTGGCTCAGGTAAAGTAGTCCAGGTAAAATAGTCCCAGGCCTGCCACACCCAAAAGACAAGACCGCATAGCTCAGTTCCTTGTAACTGAGCTATGTGTGTGCCTCTTGTGTATGAAGTGTGTGAAACACTTGTGTTTAGGCGCGTTATAAATGCCATATCATATCATATCCATGTTGGCTGAACCCCCCCCAAGTTAAATAGTCCCAAGTAAATAGTCCCATTCTAATGTTGGTCTTCATGATGGTTATGAGCCTGACACCAAAGGCGCCAGGACTGAGTCCAAGAGAGTCTTGGATGAGGTTTTAAGGCCTTTGACCTGGCCCTAACTGGAAGGCTGAGTTGCCAGTGAGGGCCAGGGGCAAGGGTCATGACAAGGTTGCCCTTGATTCTATTCAGTTTGTGGACACAGCCCTTTATGTACCATAACCTTTTCCCCTCATGAAATTATGATGGGGTGGCACATGAACACTTCACTTTCACCTATGCGTAGTGCCTCTGATGCTCACAGGGCTGCATTCATATTAGGGGAAGAATTTAAAGCATATTTGTGTCAGTTAACGAAATCCATTAAGCTCCTCTCTCGACAGATAGCTTCAAGAAGAACAAAAGAAGAAAACAGCGCTGCACCATAAGCTGCGTGCTCGCCACCTCTACAGCTGGCAAACAGGAGACACTATTTTTGTGAGAAACTTTGACCTCAGATGGAGTGAGCGGTGGTATAATGGTCCCACACAGTGATATATGCCACTCCACTTGCGGTCAAATTAAAGGAACTGCAGTATTGGGTACATCTCTCTGATGTCCGAAAGGCTCCACATACAGCACCTCCTTCACCAAGTGCTCTGTCATTCTGCATAAGTTAATTGTCTTTTATTATTTGTATTGACCCTACTACCTCAATACATACCACCTCTACCTCAGACTGTTTGGGACATATAGCAGTATGTTAAAGAATGTGCATTCCCTTTACTGTAATATTCATCCACTGCTATCAAACTATAGTTGCTGCATTGAGTAATCTGAAAGATTATATGAGCATTGCATGTCTAACCCATTCTTCTCGCCCCCTGTAGAGTTCTCATAACAAACATTGCGTAATTATGTCAATAATGTACACATCTATTGGTTTTGTTTCAGGTATGTGAATATACTCACTCGGCCAGGTTATATGGTTGGGTTATACAAAAGGGGGTGTAGTGTATGGGGCTGTATACAAAATGATTTATTTAAGTATGGTATTGCTTGCAATGAGGTCCTTTGAAATAGTCTACTAAATATAAAACAAACACAGGTAGCTGATACAGTCACAAGGCAATGGAAGCCACAAATGAAAAGAGAGAAGGAGGAAGATAAAGAGTATGACTAGAACAAATGTGTTGTATTTGGCACAAAGGCTGATGTGCACCATCCAGAATTCAGTAATCTATGGTATGGTCACATGCGCCCAGTGGGGAAGCAAAGATCAAATAGGAGCTGCTATGTTTGCTCTCTCATCCCCCATGCATTAGGGGCACCCAAAATGTTAGTGCCCCAGGAGATGCCACCTCTAGAAGCCCAGCGTTTCATTCATCTGGCACTGTGCCATGTTCGAAACATGTTCCAGGTGCACGGAGCACGAGTTGTGCTGATGGACAAAGATGAATAAAATTGTGCAAAGGATGACAAAGACCAGCGATGCAAGCCAGGCCCACTGTTGAAGATGGACAGAGTGTTGTTCATGTCAAACAGCTGGAAGGAGGCCGTAGTGAGCTGTAAGACGGGGTTGGCAGGGTTTGGTTAAAAAATGATATGGAGCATCAACAAGAACTGTGTCACAATATGGGCCACATATGTCTCAAACCTAAGCAAGATTGAATCAAAAGAGGTTCCAGTGAAGGTGCAAGCAGCAGACAAATATGAATTATGTTTCCAAGGACATGTGGGAACTAACAGCAAGTGCAACAAGACATTATACATCCATGATCTCAGTAAAGGTACAGCAGCCCTTAAGGACATCTTTTGGGTGTGTGGTCAGCGAGCATGCATGGAGCTCCCACCATCATGGAGAGGGACATGTTTGCTAGCGACTTTACATTCAGTCATCCTCATGATTCCTGTGGCCCACTTGACTATAGCACCCAGGTCCGTCACAGCATTGTTGATGCCACCCCCATCTAAACCCCCACAGGTGAGAAGCAGCGCTCACTATGAAGATGGCAGAAATGATCAAATTATTTATTCGAACAGTCCTTCAAGTTGCTGAAAGAAACACCAGACAAATATCGCCTATACACCAGAACAGAGGTATTCTTCAACTCCTTTCTTCTACCAGGAGTCCAGGCTACATCCAATGCTAGATGGCTCCAGATCGTGCAGTGGGAAATGATCCAGTTGGCTAACAATATGGAGCTGAAACCGATCAAGAGCAAGATGTGTGCGATCCAGTTGATGACCCTCCAAAACCAGTATGTCCTGGATCTATTGACGGCCATGGAAGGGGGCATGTGCAAGAAGATCGGATTGTCATGTACTCTGGGCTCTCCCTCCCTGAAGTGGCCCACTGGTTGGAAATGGGACCCACCACCCCTGATACCAACTCCTTTTCCTGGTAGGTCACCTTTATTTGGCCTCCTGTGCAACTCTTTGGTGCAACATGAATTCGATATGTTAAACACACATGATCCAGATATTCTGTGTATTACAGCGACATGGTTAAGAGACTCTTCAACTCCTGAATTTCACCACGCTATACCCATTCCATTTACAATCCTGCAAGCTGATAGAGATTTGGTTCATATCGGTGGTGGAGTGCCATTTGTTTTTAAACAAAATCTTGAGTGTGCAGTTGTCCCAGGCTCTCAAACCATAAAGATGGAATCTCTATTGGTCCGGCTCTCTTTTTCCCCCCATGATGACTGTTTACTTTTTAGTAATTTACCGACCTCCATCGTATGACTCCTCTTTCGAAGTAGCCTTTGCAGATTTTGAAATCACCTTGCAGTTGAAATATCCGTGTTTATGTATCGTAGGAGATTTCAATCTTTGGGAGGATGATCCCACTGACATTTTAGCAGCTAATCTGCTGAGTACCATGACTGTCCTTCAATTTGGCCAACTTTAATCTAGCCCAACATACTCACAAGGACATACTCTGGACCTTGTTTTTGCTAAGGATGGAAGTATTATGACACACTCTCTTACCCTGGTGAAATGGTCCGACCACCATATTATTCCATTCATTTGTCTCATTCCTACAATTTCTACTAGCTACAAGCTTCTGTTTTATTCTTCTCAAGCCTGGATCTGTGTGGAATCCAATACTCTGTCACCTCTATCTTTGTCCATTACAACCAGGTGCAGATTCTCTCCTGGCTTTGCATCTTGCCTTTAGCATGGCTGCCAATGAACTTGCACTGGATAGACAATGAAAGAAACTTGTTAGATGCTCTGCCCTGTGGTTCAATTCCTATCTGAGGGTTCTCAAACTACAATACAAGCAGGCAGAGCACCAGTGGCGGCAAGCTTATTCTGAACAAGACAGAACTTTAAAACAAACAATTTGTCTGACCTACCATAAGGCTATTAAGGAAACAAAGGTCTCTTATTTTATGACTCGCATTCTGTCAGCAAAAAATTAGACTAAAGAACGTTTTGCAGTTACTGGGGAAACTGTTAACACCGGCATCAGTAGTTTCAGACATTCCAGCATTCCATGCCTTATGTGACGCTTTTTAAGATTTCTTCACTAATAAAATAGTTAAAATGTGAGGAAATTTTTCCAGAATTACACAGGATCTTCTGTTTTTTTCAGAAAAAAGTTCTAATAAGGTAAAGGTGCCATTTTTGGCCTTCTGACCGTTCACTGATGACCAAGCTCTCAAGGTTATTGAACAGCTTAGGTCCTCCTCTCCCTTAGACCCTATACCCTTAAAGAGTTAGCTGTTGATATTGTACCAATGCTGAAGGTTGCTCTAAATCACTCTTTGGCAACTGGATACATTGCTTCAGACCTGAAGCATGCTATAGTTCCCCCTATTCTGAAGAAACCGGCGCTGAATCTGGAAGCCCCTGCCAACTTTAGGCCAATCTCCCTCCTTATATTTTTAATGGAAGCACTGGAGGCAGTCCTTATGCCCCAGCTTCAAGACTTCCTCGATTTTAACATACTTGTGCATTCCAGTCGGTTTCCACCTGGAGTGGGTACAGAATCTGGGCTCGTCTCCATTATTGATGACCTAACTATTGCTATCGATCGGAGAGGAGTGGGTCTGCTTTTTTTGTTGGAACCTTCCGCGGCATTCAACACAATTGACCATCTCATCTTGTATCGCCGCCTGGAAGAAATTGGCATTGGCGGTCCTGCTCTTGGATGGTTTCAATCATTTCTCACCAATCAGATACAAATATTTTCACTTCCTCCTTTTTCTTCCACTCCTTTTCTTGCCTGTGGGGTTCCACAGGGTTCAGCTATTTCACCATTACTCTTAAATATTTATGTTCTGCCACTTGCTAGACTAATTCATTCCCACGGGTGTCTCTTTTATGCCTACGCAGATGATACACAGTTGGTGTGGAGAATTGAGCGCAAACATGACTCTGTGGCATCCTGTTTTAGGAACTGTCTATCTGACGTGGGCTGCTGGATGAATGCCAGTTGGCTGAAATTGGAATGCCAAGAAGACTGGGGTTATGGTTTAGGGCCACTCTTCCCTTATTCAATCTCTGTGGACCACTGACTTTTGGCCTGCCTCACTTGGCCCGCTGCCTACCCCTGTCCCTCAGGTTAAGAATCTAGGAATTAAGGGTGGGGGGGCGCTGTTGAGCAGCCTGGAAAATGGCTGCCTAGCACGAGTGCTCTGTGCATAGCCAACGTTAATCCGTCAGCATCAGCGTTTTTTTTCTTCCTTCTCCAACCTGAACCACCGCAGAGGGCAGCGGGGATTCTGAAACATATCTGCTCCCAACTTGGGCGAAAGTCAGAGCCCTGGAGCCTGAATACGGCCGGCTGCGATCTGACAGTGTGTGTGGTCCACTAACGGCCTGCTCGTTCCTTGATCCGTTGACCTGCCAATTATAAGACCCAGGCCGTGGCTAATGACTGTGGCACTGCGGTGATCGCTGGAGCCATGCGTGCCGCCTGCGCTTCTTGGTTGGCCGTGCCGGGGGCTCCTGCGGCCTCTGCGGACCGCCTCCCCCACCTGTGCCCGGTTGGGTATACCGGGGCCTGCCTAGGCTGGTGTGTCGTACCGTGCCGGTTGGGGTGACCCCGTTGCGGGCGGACTGCCTGGACCCCTGATCCTGCTGCCTGCGGCGCCCACCCCACCTCTGGAGTCCGTGGGTGGTGCAAGGCTGCACTGGGTGCGCTGACCTTGGTGTTCTCTGGTTGCTCCGGTACTTGGGAGAGGTGCTGCTGTGGACTACGCGACAGGCTGTGAGACTGTAGCTGAGCCCTCGCGGGCCTTGATGTGCGGCCCCCAGTGGGAAGGGGCTTGCCGCCAACACAGGTGAGGAGTCGGGGGTGCCTGCGCCTTGACACTGAACTGGAGGGGCCTGGGTTGCCCTTGTCCCACTTCATCCCCTGTGTCAGCTATTCCCCTACGCTGGTACTCCCCCCTTCCCCCACCCATTGACCCGCATCGTACTCACCCACCACACGGGGACCGCTGCGTGGCTGCCATCACCGGTTGCTGGACCGCCGAGGGGGTGAGCTCCTCACAGCCATCAATCATCAGGTGCTGGGCCGCGGCCTGGCATATGTGCGGTTGCCTCCCTGGCCCTGGAGGTTTCAAGCCCCTGCAATCAACTTTGCTCTCCCCACACAGCTGGACCTAACTACTTGGGCTCCTGCAGACCACCTAAGTATTGACCCACGCGCTCATATGAATGCCTGCCTAGGGCTCCTTTGTCACGTTTGCAGTTGGCCAGGTGGTGGATGCAACACACAGTGAATGCACGCATAATAATCATCCTCATCGCTGCCTGCTCCTCTCACGTTGCTGTGACCTAACTTCTTCCCTCTCTGCGCACCTGGGGTCCGACTGTCGGCCTGGCCACACTGTGTCACCTATGGTCCTCCCTGAACATTGCTCAGTCAATTCTAATAGTTGTGAAACCCTCGGCCTGCTTTGCCTCCATCCAGTGCTCACATCACCCCTCGCTACAGTCACTGGGTGCTGGTTACCACTAATTCGACGACTGTGACAAACTGCTTATTTTGGCTATTGAAGCACGGCCATGCCTTCTGACGCTTGGAAATGTTGAACAGATCACGAGGAGCTAATACAGTGGGGGCCATGGATAAGTACGCTAAGGTGGCACCCAGGTTGGAGTCTGGACACTCATCCTCCAACTAAGAAGAACAGGTCCTACACCCTGGTACACAGACCCCTGGCCTCGCCGCAATGATGGAATCCATGGCCAAAAAGTATGCCTCCTTCCATGAAAAGCTAGACGACATAAATGCCAATGTCGCATCCCTTAAATCCCAATTCGACCAGGCTGGCGCCAGAATTACTGAGGATGAGTCCAGAATTGGAGCCAATGAGGATGGTCTGCATACTCTCCAGAACACAGTTGCATCTCTCACCCGCGATATGAAGACCGTTAAGGCAAAATGCAATGATTTGGAGTCTAGATCACGCAGAAACAACATATGTATCATTGGCGGCCCTGAAAATGCCATTAAAGGTTGCATGGAGTTAGCAGTCGAAAACCTGCTTAAAGAACTACTTGACAACCCATCCCTGTCCTCCTTCTTCACTTTCGAATGCGCCCATCGCGCCTATCACCATGACATAAGCCTGGTGACATTCCCAGACCTCTCATCACCAGGATTCTCAACTATAGAGACAGAGATACGGGAGAAGGGCAAACTGCGCCTCGACTCCCACACAATCAGGATCTTCCCTGACTTCTCTTTAGGAGTGCAGCAAGAGAGGCACCAATTCCTTGGGGTCAAAAAGCTACTCGGGGAGCGGAACACTCCCTATGCAATATTGTTTCTGGCACAACTCAAATTCACCTTCAGGGGGAAACTAGATTTCTTTACTGTCCCGGATGAAGCAGTGAATTTTATAGAAGCGCAAATACCACTTCATAATCCTGCCGAAGACCTCATGGATATTGACTATGCCGTGGTTGGATAGATATGCCTAATATCACCTGCGTTTTGATAATTGTTATTCATCAGTTTTTCTTGCTGAGTTGATGGTAGTATCAAGGAAGTTGGGTCTACACAGCACATGCAAACTGGTTATTGTGTCATGGTGTGTATCACCATTTGGGTTGTAAACTGTAACCTCCTGCACAATACCTTTCTTGACCCAAGGGGACGGCTGCTAGTGCTTACGTATATGCCTAAATCTCTTGTTATCTGGTTGATTGGAGATGTTAGGTCATATTTATTAATGGTTGTTTTATTACTCTTTATCATTGCATATGCCAGAAAGATAAATCTACACCATACATATGCTAACCGCTGATCTAAGTACCGGTCCTGGTACTTCATTACTCCTATGTTGTTGGCTGCACTGCAACAGTGCACCCCACTGCAGTTGCAATACTACGTTGGAAGTCTTGTTCGATGTGAGCCCCCGTTGGGCTATGAGTGTGGTCGGTCCACATTGGGATTGGCCCACTGACACCGGTTCTTGGGTGTTTGTTAGTGATGGCGGGAAAAGGGAGGGCAAGGGTGCCGCCAGCTGTGGCTAGGTGGCAAGGGAGGGGGAGGTATTGTTTTGGGAAGTTATATTGGAAATGGCAGAGGCAGACCAGCATATCACGTTATGTTAGAGCGTCTCAAGAGTAACAACACATACTGCGAACACGGGCCATGACAAACCTGCTGAGATGTACCTTAGACAGGTGAAATGCCCACCACCATAATGTCCTGGAATGTCCGGGGATTGAGTAACCACACCAAGGCCTGAAAAATGATGGCTTATGCCCATAGACACAGAAGTAAGATACTACTGTTGCAAGAAACGCGCACTAAGGGTCGTCTGGCAATGTGCATGGCACCATCATGGGGACCTAACAGATACTATACCTACTCCACAGAGGCCAGAGGTGTGCTCACACTGATTCATATATCCATTAAATTCATACTACATGAGAGCTATATAGATCCCAAAGGCAGATATGTCGTATTACACTGTACAATAGTAAACAGAGAGTACCTCCTTGTAAACACGTACTGTCCGAAATGTAGATACCCCTGACTTTGTGGACACTGTGGCCTCTATACTGCTGGGATATGTGGGAATCCAGATCATCTGGGGAGGTGACATGAACTTGATACTGGACGCTAGCCTATACAGGACAGGGACTGCATCTAGGCCCTTGTCGGGTGCGGCAAGCAAACTACATAAACACTGCGCAACCCTTAACATCCGAGACGCTTGGAGGATACTGCCTCCTCAACTGCATGAATGCACCTATTACTCCTCTGTCCATGATAGCTGCTCCAGAATCGATCTGTTCCTAGTGTCAAGTGAAGTGATGGGCAGGGTGGAAGGAGCGCAGATACTGACCCGTACGCTATCTGACCATGCCCCAATCACCCTCTCGGTAGAAATGGGAACGTCCGTCCCGACACTCAGCACATGGCACTTCAAGTCTGCTGCCCTCAGGGACATTGTGTTCAAGGCTGACATCTTGGCGGATATTTAGTCTTTTTTTGAGTGCAATACCCCTCAGGCCACTTCTACTGGTGTCCGGTGGGACGCCTTCAAAGCATATATCGGAGGGATGTCCATATCTAGGGAAGCGGGAGTGCTGAAAACGATAAGGGCAGACCTCAGTCGCTCCGAATCTAGACTGCGTGAGTTGGAACAGGACTGCTTGATGGCGGCTGACCCTGCCAAACTTGCTCTAATTAGCAAGGAACTCCAGACATTTAACACACACACCACTCGAGAAGTACAATACTTTAGCCGCCCACAGGCCAGGAGGAACAAGGCATCCCACGATGGTCGGACCAGCAGATATTGGATATCTTCACTGAATTCTACATTAACCTATATTCCCTGCCCCCGAACACAGTGAACGTCATATGAGGGATCTCCTTGATAAGATACCAACAACATGTATCTCCTCCTCGACCAGGGACCAGCTGGACTCTCCGATCCTACTGGACGAGATAGTCAGGGCCATCTCAGACCTTCCTAAGGGTAAAGCACCGGGTCCTGATGGGCTCACAGTCGAATTCTATCAGGAACACATAGCCATACTAGCCCCCAAACTACTTGAGGTCCGGGAAGAGTCGCTCCGCGTGTCTGTCCTTCCTCCCTCCTTGCATGAAGCAGTTATAACGGTGTTGCTCAAGCCCGGCAAACCTGGCGATGAATGCGGTTCATACAATTATCCTGCTATAGCACAGCTAGCTGAGTTGAAAATGGCACAGTGGCGCTCTCTCCCACTGTCATTCGCCGGGAAGCTTTCCCTCATCAAGATGGTCTTGCTTCCTAAGTTGCTATACACCTTTAGTGACATGCCCATCTGGCCCGGGGGGAAATACTTCACGAGACTACTCAAATCATGTGCACAGTACCTATGGCACTCTGGAGTGATGCGTAAGAAATGGTCAGATATGACACACCCATATGAAAGAGGGGAATGTACTGCTCCTGACCTAACACTATATTGGATAGTGGCACAGGCCCAACACACCACTCACTGGTATCCCGGCTCCCCACCTCGCCCACATGTCAAGCTGGAAATCCTGGCGGCAACCGGAGTTAATATAATGACCCTCCTATTACATCAGCATTATGCACCTGACTCTCCCATTGACCTAGTCGGAGCTACTTTGCATGCTTGTGTCGACTGCTAAACGCAACAGCGGATTCCCACCCTTATTATAAATGGCTCCCTGTATGGTGTTTCCTCAGGTTGGAGCCTACACACGACACAGCCCTGGCTTGGCACTGGGGGACTCAATGCTACCAAGCACTAACAGACTTCTATCCTGATGGAAGGTTTATAGACCCACAGACATGGAAGCCGGGCCACTCTGGGTCCCCGCTGGAGACCCTGCAATACTACAGAGTACGCGCTGCATTCCGCGCCGCATGGCCCGCTTTCCCCATCGAGCCCCTTGACACTCCAGAGATTGCATACATTGCCATTCGGGCAGTGCCCGTGGCGTGGTCTCTTCGTATATATAGGATGTTGTTGGTGGGCGGCCCAGCTCAGCCTTCCAGGGCACGCAGTGAATGGGCAGAGGAATTGGGCTTTAAGGTCTCTGATCAGTTATGGGAAAAGATGTGCTCACACACCAACAATGTTTCCCTCAATTGCCGCCATCGAGCTATGCAGTATAAATTACTGAACAGTCTGTCCTACACCCCTCTCAGGATCTTGAAGTTTGCCCACCCCACCACACATTCCTGCCCCCGCAGCAAGGCGGAGAACGCAGGCCATCTACATATGTTCTGGACATGCCATAAACTGGGGGAATTTTGGGAGTGAATCCTAGGGACACTCGCTGAGATCATTGGTACTGTAATCGATCCTGACCCACTAGGAGTCTTGTTTGGGGTATGGAAAACTGACGACATTAAGTGCATGGCTACATTTCTTAATATAAGTTGCATAGTGGCCAAGAAATGTGTACTTCAAAGCTGGAAGAGTCCCTCTTCCCCGATATTTCAGAAGTGGCTAAATGTGCTTACATGGTCTTGAAATTGCAAAGAAGTGTACCTTACTATGCTCCCAACTCACTTGCGCCCCAAGAACATATGGTCTGCATTTAACAGCTACCTTAACAGCCAAGAGGAGAGCACATCAGAGAGTGGCTCGTCCCTGGTTCCACAGTGAAGTACTTGAACGTCGTGGTGCATCATAATTCATCACTCCCGAACTTGCTATTGTATTGCTCTTGCAGTTGTTGTATTACTTTTCATGTGTATAGTGAATGTACCGCCCGCTTTGACATATGTGTTTGTTGTAAACCTCTGCTAACAAAAATAAAAGTAAAAAAAAAAACAAAAAAACAGAATCCAGGAATTAAGATCGCCTCATCCTTCTCTGCGCTACCGCTGGTTATCACCAGGTGTGGCTCTGGCCACCTTAAATTAAGAACATTGAGAAAGGTGATCCAGTTTGTTACGACACACCTCTGTAGTATAATGGTTTCTGCTACTATTTCAGGGACGCTGGATTACTGTAATTCCATTGTACTTGCTCAGCGAAAATTCTTGATCTTACTCTGCTGCACGCTTGTAAGTGGACTTGCCCAAGTTTCCTCATGTATCCTCGGTGCTACAGAGTTTATGACTCCCTGTAGAGGCACAGATCACCTTTAAATCTTTGTGTATTGTCCACCGGGCCTTATATGGAGCGGGGGCACTCTACCTGCATGACAAATTGGTCAAATATGTTCCACTGAGACAGTTACACTTGGCTAATTAGCTATTGTTAGCTCTACCCAGTTATGCCACCATGTGGTGGAGGGCCGGTGGCCGCTCCTACTTTTTGGAATTCCCTACCGTATTTCTTGTGTTCTGCTTCTGACCATCTGGCATTCAGAAGGGCACTGAAAACGTTTCTTTTCCCTTAGGTGGGTAATAGTCTTTTCTCCTTCTTCTCGTTAGGTTGGCTATTCTGTCATGTCCCTTACTAACTATCATTCTACTAGTGCCAAGATACCCTTGGGTCTAAGTGACACTCTACAAATTCCAAATTCATTCATTCATTCATTCATGTTGCACACACATCCCCCCCAAACGATGCAGACAATGGGTCCCTGTCACACATCATAGGGGCCCTTCATAAGCTATAAACAAACATGGACGCTGAAACAAGAGTAGAAGCTGTAGATTGGTTCGATACAATGTTCTTTTGGGCACCCACATGGCTCGGAGCAGTGGTGAAAATATTGGTCCCTATCGTGGTACTCCTGCTGGTGATGTTCTGCTCCAGTGCTGCGTAAAGGCACTCCCGAACAGCGCCATGATGATGGTCTTGATAGGGGCATGTACAGCTCCACCTAGTACAAAAGACAGGCATGCTCAAGCAGATGATCCAAAAAAGCCACGCATGGTGAGAATCGAACACCCTATACATCCCCCGACCTTGACTTCACACCCACCACATCCAGAAAATTATGTAGAACACTAGGTCGATCTAGCTGGTGATGGTGGCTGCTTTTATGTTACGTGTACCCCAGAGAAGTATGCCCAGGACAGGCGGAGTTTATGTCAGGTGTGCAGGCGGTGGGTGCCCAAGGATGATGATTATAGAGTACAGGAAACAGCAGGGTTAGTTAAAGGAATAGTACGCTCCAAAATATTATTGTCCCGACGGTTCGGGCATGTGTTTTTAAGCATACATTGATCTATCATACAAACATTTCCTATGCACCTTACCATAGTTTTCCTCATTTTTACACATGCCAAATCAGGCAGCGGGGTGAGCCCAACTTGTGCTAATCTTATCTGTTGCCACATTGCCCTAAGGTGAACTGCCCTGGTGGCACTAAATCATATCCCCCGGCCCTGAAGCTGACAGCATTAGACGCGTACCGCCCATTTCACAGCACCAATGCACGTTTCTTGTCAACATTCTCTCCATGGAAATGGCAGGACACCTCTTTCCTCAATAAGTATAAACAGACCGCTTCTCATCAGACAACATCAGATTTACTTTTCCAATCGTTTCACTGTCTTTTTTTGAGTATTCTGTGCCTTGTTTCTGTGCTCTGGTCAGCTACCTTCATTGCTCGTATAACGTGAGAACAGATACTAGTACTATCATTACTATATGTTTTTATTTTGTCCCATAATGACAACAATACAGCCCTACCAGTACGAGCCAGAGTATTCCAAGGCGGAATTACTCGAAAGAGAAAGATGTGGAAACGATGGGGCTTCGGACGACAGTTGGGAGGACAGATCAGCAGATCAAGAGCCTGAGCCGAGTCGCATGGACGACGTCTCCACCTGGTGTACCTGCAATCGGTGCGTGCTAATGCCAACCGAGGAGGAGAACTGCTGCTGCCGAGAAAACTCGGAATGCTTGTCCTACATATCGGAAGGTGAGACACGGCCGCAATGCATTACCGATCTGCATGACTTCAGGGCAGCCTGCCTCACACTGTCCGTGTTGAGGATTATTATGGTGCTTACGCACGAACTTCGCAACAGTTCGCCCTCGCAATCCAAGTAACGTGTAAGTGTACTCTAGTTGTGATGTCACTTAGGCCACTAACATTTCATGGTTGTCTCCTATATTGTCGTAACTTTGATCTATCACTGCCAAGTGAATGTAGTCTTGCAATTCTATACATCATTCACGATTTGGGGAAATCATAGTGGTCTTCTTCTGTTTATTTCATGTACAACCATGAAGCAATATTTCTTTGTGTCCCAAATGTAATGGAATGCATAGTCGTTCAATATTGTAATGTGTCTACATTTTAAAGCCCAAGTGGATTGATCCGTAAAGTAACATTTGTACTGGCAACAATGCCATTGGATACACAATTGCATTTTCAATTAAGGTTTAATACACTTATTTTGTTAATTTAAAAACAGTTTGGGCCTCATTACAACCCAGGCGTTAAGGGTTTAACGGCGCCGTCGGCGCCGTTAACCCTTAACGCCTGATTACCATTTTAACGCCTGCTTCTAGCAGGCGTTAAAATGCAAGGCGCTAACCCGCCTTGGTGCTAATTACGGCACCGTAATTTACGGTGCCGTAATTAGCGCCTTCCCCACTCCCATTATGCCCTATGGGGCAAAAATGGGAATGGGGAAGGGTAAATGGGGAATGGGAATTTACCGCCCCACTCACCTTGGAATGGGGCGGTAAATCCGCCATCCACCATGGTGTAAACAGAGTTTACACCATGGTGGTAAAGTAGGGAACTTACCGCCTGGGTTGTAATGAGGCCCTTTGTCTCTTTCTCTTCCACAGGTGGTACAGGCTGGTGGCTTATCGTTCGTTTACATGCTGGCTTCATGGGAGGCTTGGACATCGCGTTCGACAATAATATCCGCCTGTGTCGTTGGTGCCATTAAAGACACATTCCCCAGTGTCAACAGTCAGTACAGGGGATTTTCCCATACTGTGCTGCAACCCGAAGTTTATAATGTGTAGTACATTTGTGCCATCAAAATTAGCAACACAATAAAATACAACTGAACTTTTATGAATGGTTGTTTCAATTTTTCAGTGAATCAAGTGTGTCTCCATTCAGCAGTGTTCTGGCCCTTTCCTGCATGCCTCTTGACCGTCCGTCCCCCCCACCCTATCAATGACTGTTAGCACTGGTGGCCGTGCCCCCCCCAAGGTGGCTGGCAGGGTGGGAACGGCCAAAGTGCCACACACCATGTACACTTCAAAGGTATCTTAAGCGCAGGGGCCATTGTTCACATGCCCGCCTCAGACCCAGTGTCTCTAGGCCCGCTCCCCTGAAGCAGACCGCGCCCCTGCAATCCACATAAGTGTGTCTCCATTCAGCAGTGTTCCGGCCTTTTCCTGCATACCTCTTGGCCGTTCGTCACCCCTACCCTATCAATGACTGTTAGCACCGGTGGCTGTGCCCTCCCAAGGTGGCTGGCAGGATGGGAACGGCCAAGGTGCCACAAACCATGTACTCATCAAAGGTATCTTATGCGCAGGGGCCATTGTTCACATGCCCTCCTCAGACCCAGTGTCTCCAGGCTGGCTCCCCTGAAGCATACCACTCCCCTGCAATCCACATAAGTGTGTATCCATTCAGCAGTGTTCCGGCCCTTGTCTGCATGCCTCATGCCCCTCCATCCACCCACCAGAATTAATGGCAGTTCGCACCAGTGGATGTGTGCTGCCAATGGGGGCAGGAAGGGGTGGGAACGGCCAAGGTGCCACACACCATGTACTCATCAAAGGTATCTTACGCCCAGGGACCATTGTTCACATGCCCTCCTCAGACCCAGTGTCTCCAGGCCGGCTCCCCTGAAGCAGACAGCGCCCCTGCAATCCACATAAGTGTGTCTCCATTAGGCAATGTTCCGGCCCTTGTTTGCATGCCTCATGCCCCTCCATCCCCCACCAGAATGAAATGCAGATTGCACCAGTGGATGTGCGCTGCCAAAGGGGGCTGGAAGGGGTGGGAATGGCCAAGGTGCCACACACCATGTACACTTCAAAGGTATCTTACGCTCAGGGGCCATTGTTCACATGCCCCCATCAGACCCAGTGTCTCCAGGCCGGCTCCACTGAAGCAGACTGCGCCCCTGCAATCCACATGAGTGTGTCTCCATTCAACAATGTTCTGGCCCTTTCCTGCATGCCTCTTGGCCGTCCGTCCCCCCTACCCTATCAATGACTGTTAGCACCTGTGGCCGTGCCCTCCCAAGGTGGCTGGCAGGGTGGGAATGGCCAAGGTGCCAGACACCATGTAATCTTCAAAGGTATCTTACGTGCAGGGTCCATTGTTAAAATGGCCTCCCCAGACACAGAGTCTCCAGGCAGACTCCCCTGAAGCAGGCCGAGCCCCTGCTATCCACATAAGACCACGGCATATACATGCCACCCATTCACATACACACCCACTTTTCTAATTCTTTATAAACCCCTTGATATTTATAATGAGAACATCTGTGAGCACTGCAGGTCAACTCGTGAACGTGGTACCTTAGAACATCTGTGACCACTGAAAGTCAGCTCATCATCGTGCTACGTTTGAACATCTCCCTGTTCTCCTTCAACTAACTACCCTGCTTGCTGAATCTAACTGTTTGTTGGTCAAGGTAAGGGCAGGTCACCTAATCATTTCTTCTTGATCACTAAATTTCCATCTATTTCGAACAAATGTACCCAGTAGTGTAATGTTCATTCATCTCATTGACATTACCATTGACTTGAGTTTAATTTGTTTTGTAACATGTTACGATTTGCGTCTCATCAATAAATTGTGTATGAAAGTTATCCTAGAATACAGTCGGCTACGCTACACAGGTTTTGCTTCGGTGATCAAAACATAGATTGCATAGAAAAATGTATGATACAATTCCATCTTTCTCCCGCTTTTATGCAAAATAATTTTTTAACGATGTTGACCTTTTTTTTTTTTACAGAATTTCCCACAATGCCTGCATGTACGGTTTACGGTTGCCGTTCTAAGACCTATAACAAACCTAAAGGCACAATAATGCATAGATTCCCGAGGAACATAGATCTAATAATAGAATGGGTCAGATATTGTGGATTTGCGCCAGAAGAGCTTGAAAGTAGAGCCCAGGATGTCTTGGGGGACTTGAGGGGTGATCAATTCTGCATCTGCAGCCTGCACTTTACCACAAATATGTACGACCAATCGCAGTAAACAAAGAAGCATCGACTCGTAAATGGCTTCCAAATAGAATTCCAACTCTATTCATGCACACGCTGCCTCAGGTGAGTCATGGGTCGTGATTTAGCTGTAGGCCTTGGGGTACTGAACAGGTAACTACATGGACGGATTGGTGTTTTTGGTGTAAATGTCCCTTATAATACTTTTCATATTTACAAGATTGTATTGCTTTATAATTAAACTCCATTTTGCTATACATCTGTCATTGGTTTTAGGAGCATCATAGAAAACTATTTATGGGCACAGAAAACTATGCTATAGTGCCCTTGGAAATAAGCATAATCTTTTCTTAATCGGTTGCTTTACATGTCCATTTTTTTAGGTTAGCATTTCTAATTAAAATCTAATTTTCCCTTTACATCTCCATGACAATCCAATGAATATGAAGGAGAAAGATTCTGCATCAATGTCTTTCCCAGAGTCGTCAACAATTTCGAGCGTGTATCAGGTAGTTTTATTTCGCTATTCAGTTCCAGAAATGTATTATGCATGGAATTAGAGATAATATGATAAAGTTTACGTATTCTGTTATATGTTTACATAATGTTTCATTTATGGGTTTTTATTGATATGTACCATTATCTGCATCCCATTGAGTGTGCTCAATTTCACTTTTTTCATCCATACTAAAACAAGTACTGTGTTACAGGGTGATGCTGGTACTTCGACTACAATTACATCATCATTTGAAGCTGATCCAGAGCCTGAGGTATGCGTACTGACAGTTCCCTTGAATGAAAGAAAGTATATCGCACACCTGATACTATTAGACATAATTATAAACAAGCATCTTTTGCAAAACGCTAGAGTGCAACATTACAATCAGTGGGTTTCGCACAGTGATCTCTGATAGAGTACACTAGCCATCAATCAGGTGAAATTCGAAATGTATATTTTGACTAAATGACGTACACAGTGTATGAGGGTATTTATGTAAGCCATGTGTGAGGAAATAATTTGATTTCAAATACGATTTACTTTTTTTAATCAATATCCTATTCTAGGGATGTATACAAGATCGGGCAATAGAAGAGGAGGCATGTGGATCGGAGGTATCGGACCAATTTGCTGGTGCAGTTGTTACAGTGAAGAAAATGGTTTCACAGAAAATCAAGAAAGCATGGGTAAGTGAAAAACAATTGCGATTACGAAATGTTTTTTTGGCTGGTGTGTTCATAACATTATTTTTTTTAAATTAAAGTGCTATATAAAGTATGTTGGTTTTACATTGAACATGTTTTTACAAACCCATCTCCTAGAGGCCCAGAAGTAAACAAACTATGATGACACAGACAGCTTCTGAAACCAGAGATGCTGCTTGCCAAACTGATTTCACCATGGAGCAACTATTATTTGAGGTGCAGCGTGTTCAAATCAATAAGCAGACTCGAGATGCGTATGCCCAATGGCCAGAAAATAAATTGAATGTGACCGGCGAAGCCAGCAAAGTGTTGTTGGACCATTGCTACAATGCGAGAACTCCACAAGATGAAGATGAAACTGAATATAATGATGATGCTTTTGAATTACTCGCAAACCACTTGACACAATCGACACCAGCAAAAAGGGGCCACTCAACAAACAATCGACATTGATGTTTTCTCCGATTCGTGATCAACTAGCACAAGCTGAAATAACAGAGACTGAAGCCTCAACACAATTGACCGAGGAACTTGCCAAAGATCTCGACTACAATGTGTCCTGTTCAGCCGATATGTCCACCACAGTTGAGTCAAAAACCACATTCATGCAGGACAAGAGTATAATACAGGAGCCCAAATACATTGTATTCGACAGCTGCCTGGTGGAGATTATACTGATGCTGAAATGTGACCATCCAGTGAGGGGGGGAAGTATGCGGGATGCCATTGTTGAATGTGACTCGTGTATCACAAGGCACAAATGTGAAAATACAAGCCACCTGTGATCTGCTCCATGCAAAGTTTTCATAGTCCGCTCAACCGATGCTGGGGAAAGTGGCAACTGGAAATCTACTGTGTGCAGCAGCTTTACTTTTCAGTGGCTCTACTTTTAATAAGTTGTCCAGTTTCTGTCAATGTGTGGGACTCCAGTTCCTTTCTAAAACGTAGTATTATAAATACCAACGTGAAAATGTATTCCCTGCTATTAGTGAAGCTTGGAAAATTGAACAAATGTCAATTGAAAGGACATTTTCTGACAAACGGTTCAGGCTAGCTGGCGATGGACAGTGTGACAGCCCCCAATTTTCAGCAAAGTACTGCGCATACCACTTTCAGGACATGGAAACTAAAAAAATTGTGAGTTCGGTGGTTGTGCAGGTGTCCGAATTTAAATCCTCAGTGGCCATGGTGAAACATGGTTTCATCAAATCCCTGCACAATCTCAAATTGAGGGGAATGCAAATAGACCTCATAGCCATGGACAGACATGTTTCAATAGCCGAGACCATGAGAGAGCAGTTTATAAATATTCACCATCAATTTGATGTATGGCACTTTGCCAAATCAATCAATAAAAAAATCTCAGCTGCTGGAGAAAAAAAAAGGTTCTGAAGATATTTTACAGTGGTCCCAGTCTTTCAGCAACCATCTTTGGTGGAGCTCCAAAACATGTGGTGGGTCTGTGGAAATTCTACTAGAAAAATGGCCGTCACTAATGCACCTCTGTTCCAACGTTCACTCTTGGACAGAAAACCAACATTTCCACCAATGTGCACATGGACCTTTTTTCGGAGGAGCAGGAACGCAAGAAGAAGTGGTTGATTCCATCTTCACCTCCACACAAACCTCTTTCTTGAGAAGATCGTGTTTGATAAAACTCTATCAAGAGATCTGAAGGGACTCACAGAATTCTGTCACACAGGAGATTTGGAGGTGTTCCACAATATGTGCCTAGAGTACAGGACCAAGAGATTGCATTTAGCCGTAGACGGGATGCAATATAGAACATTACTAGCGGTATTAGCGCATAACGAGAACGTAGGGCGTGAACAATCGAGGACAGCAGGAAACTTTGGGATGCTTCGTTACACAATGGCCTTATACAATCGCCAATATACCAGGAAATGTAATTCGAATTTGTGAAAGATCTTATTTTGACTGTCTTGGACATACATACTCATGTACAAACAACAAACAACAACAAACAGTGCACCTCAACAAGGTGCATGAAACTGCTCAAACCCTAACAACCCCGCCTTATCTTCCCCTCCCCTTTCCAAAGTCAACACAAAAGGCCAACACGGTTCACTAGTCTACTATTGTGTCTTCTTCTCCATAATCCAGAGAGCTATCCGTTGTTAAGATGGATTTCTGAACTCTGTCCTGGAGGGGAGAGGTTCAGAAGGCCAGCCTAGTTTCTTGGAACAGGGTAACCTCTGGACAAGCCAGACCAATCAGGGTAGCGATGGTGGCGGTCAAGACTAGGTCTCAAGAGGGGTGAGGGTGACTGAAAGCCCGCAATGAGCACACAAAGCAAGGACACTTACAAATTACTCCAGGCAGGTGTTATATTAAAAATATAGACACATTTATTACAAGCCCTTTGTAACATCGACCATAATAAAGACTCATGGTAAAACTCCAGTAAACCAACACATCACAAGCAATGCAATATATATACAAGACCAAGGGGTCTAAAGAGTTAGAAGCACGAAATATGCAGACCACCTAGTTGGGGA